>NW_027423030.1:145000-745000 GCF_048934315.1 Petromyzon marinus
GAAGGCAAATGACCCCAACAGTCGAGCACGGAAACTCGTGTTGTGTACTAATCCTGGTGGCGTACGACATGGCTTCACGCCACATAAACCCACAGGGAAGGCGAGGGATAAAAAAAATTACCGATACGAACCAAGGAACCGTGCTCATTTGGCTAAAGCCATACCGACGATGAACCAAAACGACGATGTGATGATGTTGCATGGAAAGGTCACAGGTTACTCGAAAATACCTGGTCATGAGAAAAATTATTCTGTACTTTTGACCAAACGTGGCAGTAAGGTTGACAATAACTTGGTAAACATTAAACAAAGAGATGCCAGGAGGGAAACGGTGTACCACCAAGCTCGAAACCGCTATCCAGTGTTTCCCAGGAACTGAAACAAAAATCAAAGCAATAATTGATAAGACCCGATGTAACATGTTGCCTTAATTTTTCTCTTTTTCCTGTTCTTTTAATTTCTTATTTCAAATGTAATCATGCTAAGTTGTGACACGTACGCGTGCGTTGTAAGGAAAAATCACAAACTTGAAGACAATCGATAGTTCATGGTGGAAAAAGGCATTTTTCTTTAATATTAAAAATAACCGGTGGCAGACCACCGATCATTTTTAAAAGGGCGGAATGTTGTATACGGCCCTTTTTCCACAATTAATATCCATAAGAATATTTACGGATGCATACACATAGATTTCTTTTTCCTTTCTTTCGTGACAAACAATATATATATATTTTTTTTAATGAATCAAACCCGTAAGCCAGAAACACGAAAAACCATATGTCGGTCATAAACAGGCCATTAGTAAATAAAGAAATAATAAAACTCTCGAGGCGAGGATGTTAGCAGCTATCTGCGAAGATCTCCAGATGAACAAGAGTTTGATGTGCCCTAAGGGAGGTCACGCAGAGGGAAGCCCTCTGCAAGCCAGAAATGAGGACGCCCAAGGGTTAAACTATTTTTTTTAAAACAGTTCAAATTTAAAATGCAATAACAAGAATAAGCTAAAGTTAGCGGTCCTCGCGCTCACTCCAATCAAGACCAGGCCACCAGATACATCAGTGAATTATTATCCAATGATTAATTCGCTATCAAATGATTTTCACCTTTAATACTTTTACTGTTAAAACAAAGCTTGGAGCAAGAATACCGAGTCACATCAAAGGTTATCGAGAAGGAATGAGACAACGAGCAAACTTGCGAAAGAGTTTAAACAATATTCCAAGCAACCCCGACCACATTTGTCTCTCTCACAGCGCGGAGAAGCAGGAATTACACCTTATCACAAGGGGCCATCTGGAAAAGCCAGCCGGGTTTGATGAGGAGACACACCCACCCCACACACGGCAACCAGGCAAAGAAAGTTTTAAAGGAAATTGCAAAATAATATTAATAATAACAACGTGTTAACCTTACACGACATTCCATTATAGAACCTTACAGAACCAAGGGATATGGATTCCAACAATCAAGAAATGGACCTCTTAAACTCAGGATAATTATTTTTCTTTTTAATAATTCCATCATAACAATTCGAACCTCGGTAAAACCGAGAGGTGTCGGGAGGACGTAGTTACAAACACGAGTCTTGGCGAACATGGGACCAAATGGTATTTGAGAAATATAAGTCAAAAGTATAAAGAGGTGCTCCCGGCCACCTTTGTCTTTCCCTGCAGCACGTGATAAAATGCATACGCTCGGAAGAGCATCTTCACTTGGAAATAAATCAAATACTATGAATCACAAGCAGGATCATAACTGTGTATGATAAGATACCAACTGTGATGTGAAATGTTAAACTTAAAAAAAAATCTTAACCATTTCTTTGTGCGTCGGAACGCGTACGGAAAAGGGGGGGGGAACCCGCCCCTCTCTCTGGGTGGAGGGATTAGACAACCAGACGCCACCAAGATGAATCGAGGTGTCTGTTGTCTTGATGTTTATGGCTTGAGGAAAGACCCGAACAGGACCATGTCATAAATGACACACACACAAACATACACACTGACACACGAACCCCCCCACCACCGACACACGAACCCCCCCCACCGACATACGATCAGATCAAAGATAGCTCCACCTCGTGAGGGGGAGCCGAGAAGGGGAGAGATTTTTGGCATAAAAAGGAGCCGTTTCAGCATTGAAATCAACTCATCAGCCCTCGGGGCCAACTCATCAGCCCTCGGGGCCAACTCATCAGCCCTCGGGGCCAACTCGTCAGCCCTCGGGGGCAGCTCAACAGAAGAAGACTCATCTCAACTCAGCTCAACAGAAGAAGACTCATCAGCCCTCGGGGGCAGCTCAACAGAAGAAGACTCATCTCAACTCAGCTCAACAGAAGAAGACTCATCTCAACTCAGCTCAACAGAAGAAGACTCATCTCTACTCATCTCAGCAGAAGACCCGCTCAACTCATCTCAGCAGAAGAGCAGCCATCACCGACGCCGGAGACGTCTCTACAACTCGCCGAATTGGCGAGTGTCGCCGATTGGCGACCCGCTGCCGCTGTTAGCGGCCAGCGCCACCACGAGCGAATCGTGAGCCTGCAATCTACAACCGCCGACGACGGAGCACCAGCGCGCCGCTGCGGGCGTGCTTCTAACGCCGTCTACCAGACGGTCATCTCAGCTACAACAACGCATCTACTCGTTCACCAACGTCCGTCGAGTCCGAACCAACTACTGAAAGAAGAATCAACTGATACGTATGATACACTGCCCCCCACTACACGACAAACCAGACGTCTGCTTGACGCAAAGAATCGATTCCGAACATTGGCCTACTCTTTCACCACTCATACCATTCAACACACACACACGGGTCATTAACAAAGCCTAAAAACCTCAAGCCATTGAACCATCCGTGATTGTGGAAACATCGCAACGACCGAGTGAATAATCCATCGTTTTTAAGAGTGTTCATAATTTTTCTCTGTAATATTGTGCTGGGGCTGTACTTCTAACCGCATAAATTACCAACTGACCCATTAACAAGGATTAATTCTTGGCACCTCACCACGGAGCGCCGCTCGCGGGGTTGAAGAGCGGGTTCAACCGGTTCCCTGTCAGGGGTCTGGCCACAATCAATTAAAAGATTGGCCCGAGATAAGGATCTCAAAAGGAAACATCGCCACCCATTGAGTCGCGTTGAGAAGTTGATTAGGAATACTTGAGTCGTTCGTTAATATTTGTCTTTCTGCATAATCTTGCCGGTATCCACGAATGAAATAACGAATTCAAACGCATATTTGTGCCTCCAAGAATAATACTGGTTGGAGTGCCCTGTCAACGAGTAGCGTTGCATAATAATCAGTCATCCTATTGTTAACAACGTGACAATAATTGCATTAAGGGCCGCACATGATCAGTGACCGAATGCTGTTTTGTGTGACAATTCAAGTAACGAAGCATTGTGGCCATCGAGTGGTGTTGATAAGGCAATTAGAAGTATTACAGTCGAACGCTTTAAATTCATAATCGTTATGAATCAATGAACGAACATCAACGTGGTACTGTGCTGACGATTTCAAGCATAATAACTTCGCATATCAGAATGTATTAAGGATTGGATACGAATCAAAGACCAAGTGCCGTGTTGTGTAACAATTCAAGCATACGAGTTTGCATATTATAAAGTTAAGGTTTGATAGAATAGTTCGCATGTTTTTTTTTTCTCTCTCTCAACAACCGATCGATTGCGTTACGCGTCGGGAATTAACCATAGGTGCCGCTATCGAGGTGAAACAACGCAATCGTGATGGTATCATGTTAACGCTGTGTTGAAATTCCAATATCCCGAGATTGAGTTTTCATATTATCCAAAAATTAAAGTTAGCTAGAAATAAAATTGATTAAAGCAGAAGGTTTGTGTGTGATTCTTCCTGAAATTCTGCATAATATTGTTCTGCGTATGAGATCTGAATCCTGGGGACCTATCATAAGCACACTATCACCACACATAATCCATAACACACATAATTCGTAATGTTCAATCGAGAGTAATCGTATCCTTATCGATAATACGGAATTAAAGAACAGAGTCGAATCGACTCTCTCTCATTCACGCTCACAACGCCTGCGTCACTGCATACGATTAATTGCGTTATTCCAATTCATAACACAATCCTCGTCACCGAGGCTCGACCTTATAATCCATAACGACCTGCATCATCATAACCACGCCCACTCGCATAAATTAATACGATTATCTCTCGAATCAGCATAATTTATGCACATAATTACACTGATTAACATAATTTCGGATAAATTATGTAAATCTCAAATTTCATTTAATTTTCATTATTTTCATCAATTTTCATAACACCTATATATACAACAGTGTGTAGTGTGTGTGTACTGTGTGTGTAGTGTGTGAATACTGTGTGTAATGTGTGTGAGTACGGTGTGTGTAGTGTGTGAATACTGGGTGTGTAGTGTGTGAATACTGTGTGTAGTGTGTGAATACTGTGTGTGTAGTGTGTAAGTACTGTGTGTGTAGTGTGTGTGTAGTGTGTGAGTACTGTGTGTGTAGTGTGTGTGTAGTGTGTGAGTACTGTGTGTAGTGTGTGAGTACTGTGTGTGTAGCGTGTGAGTACTGTGTGTAGTGTGAGTACTGTGTGTGTAGTGTGTGAGTACTGTGTGTGTAGTGTGTGAGTACTGTGTGTGTAGTGTGCGTGTACTGTGTGTGTAGTGTGTGAATACTGTGTGTATTGTGTGAGTACTGTGTGTGTAGTGTGAGTACTGTGTGTAGTGTGTGAATACTGTGTGTGTAGTATGTGTACTGTGTGTGTAGTGTGTGAGTACTGTGTGTGTATTGTGTGAATACTGTGTGTATTGTGTGAGTACTGTGTGTAGTGTGTGAGTACTGTGTGTAGTGTGAGTACTGTGTGTAGTGTGTGAGTACTGTGTGTGTAGTGTGTGAGTACTGTGTGTGTAGTGTGTGAATACTGTGTGTGTAGTGTGTGAGTACTGTGTGTGTAGTGAGTACTGTGTGTGTAGCGTGTGAGTACTGTGTGTGTAGTGTGAGTACTGTGTGTGTAGTGTGTGAGTACTGTGTGTGTAGTGTGTGAATACTGGGTGTGTAGTGTGTGAATACTGTGTGTAGTGTGTGAATACTGTGTGTGTAGTGTGTAAGTACTGTGTGTGTAGTGTGTGTGTAGTGTGTGAGTACTGTGTGTGTAGTGTGTGTGTAGTGTGTGTGTAGTGTGTGAGTACTGTGTGTAGTGTGTGAGTACTGTGTGTGTAGCGTGTGAGTACTGTGTGTAGTGTGAGTACTGTGTGTGTAGTGTGTGAGTACTGTGTGTGTAGTGTGTGAGTACTGTGTGTGTAGTGTGTGAGTACTGTGTGTGTAGTGTGCGTGTACTGTGTGTGTAGTGTGTGAATACTGTGTGTATTGTGTGAGTACTGTGTGTGTAGTGTGTGAGTACTGTGTGTAGTGTGTGAATACTGTGTGTGTAGTGTGTGTACTGTGTGTGTAGTGTGTGAGTACTGTGTGTGTATTGTGTGAATACTGTGTGTATTGTGTGAGTGCTGTGTGTGTAGTGTGTGAGTACTGTGTGTAGTGTGTGAGTACTGTGTGTAGTGTGAGTACTGTGTGTAGTGTGTGAGTACTGTGTGTGTAGTGTGTGAGTACTGTGTGTGTAGTGTGTGAGTACTGTGTGTGTAGTGTGTGTGTAGTGTGTGAATTCTGTGTGTAGTGTGTGAGTACTGTGTGTGAGTACTGTGTGTGTAGTGTGTGAGTACTGTGTGTGAGTACTGTGTGTGTAGTGTGTGTGTACTGTGTGTAGTGTGTGAATACTGTGTGTGTAGTGTGTGACTACTGTGTGTGTAGTGAGTACTGTGTGTGTAGCGTGAGTACTGTGTGTGTAGTGTGAGTACTGTGTGTGTAGTGTGTGAGTACTGTGTGTGTAGTGTGCGTATACTGTGTGTGTAGTGTGTGAATACTGTGTGTGTATTGTGTGAGTACTATGTGTGTAGTGTGTGAATACTGGGTGTAGTGTGTGAGTACTGTGTGTGTAGTGTGCGTGTACTGTGTGTGTAGTGTGCGTGTACTGTGTGTGTAGTGTGCGTGTACTGTGTGTGTAGTGTGTGAGTACTGTGTGTGTAGTGTGTGAATACTGTGTGTGTAGTGTGTGAGTACTGTGTGTGTAGTGTGTGAATACTGTGTGTGTGGTGTGCCTGTACTGTGTGTGTAGTGTGTGAGTACTGTGTGTGTAGTGTGTGAATACTGTGTGTGTAGTGTGTGAGTACTGTGTGTGTAGTGTGTGAATACTGTGTGTGTGGTGTGCCTGTACTGTGTGTGTAGTGTGCGTGTACTGTGTGTGTAGTTTGTGAGTACTGTGTGTGTAGTGTGTGAATACTGTGTGTGTGGTGTGCCTGTACTGTGTGTGTAGTGTGCGTGTACTGTGTGTGTAGTTTGTGAGTACTGTGTGTGTAGTGCGTGAATACTGTGTGTGTGGTGTGTGAATACTGTGTGTGTGGTGTGCCTGTACTGTGTGTGTAGTGTGTGAGTACTGTGTGTCTAGTGTGTGAGTACTGTGTGTGTAGTGTGTGAGTACTGTGTGTGTAGTGTGTGAATACTGTGTGTGTAGTGTGTGAGTACTGTGTGTGTAGTGTGTGAGTACTGTGTGTGTAGTGTGTGAGTGCTGTGTGTAGTGTGTGAGTACTGTGTGTGTAGTGTGTGAATACTGTGTGTATTGTGTGAATACTGTGTGTGTAGTGTGCGTGTACTGTGTGTGTAGTGTGCGTGTACTGTGTGTGTAGTGTGTGAATACTGTGTGTAGTGTGTGAATACTGTGTGTGTAGTGTATGTGTACTGTGTGTGTAGTGTGTGAGTACTGTGTGTAGTGTGTGAATACTGTGTGTGTAGTGTATGTGTACTGTGTGTGTAGTGTGTGAGTACTGTGTGTAGTGTGTGAGTACTGTGTGTGTAGTGTGTGAGTACTGTGTGTGTAGTGTGTGAGTACTGTGTGTGTAGTGTGTGAATACTGGGGGAAGCATACCAAAACAGAGAAGGTTTAGCAAAATTTGGAAACCATATGAAGCAACGCAGACGGTCGGTCAAAACACAATCAACGCATAGTCTGATTGATTACGCTATTTCAAAGATTGCTAAACTGCAAGTTAAGTATGAACTTCAAAACACAGACCGCACACACACACAGACATTCAAGCAGAGCGGACCAGCACAGAGACAGCACACAGTGGGAGTCGCGTTCAAATTTAGCTCTTCTGTACCTGATGATGGCCGCTTGTGTTGCGGCCGAAACGTCCTACGCTATCACGTCATTTCATTAATTTATTTCTTATTCGTACGTGACTTTACCGAAAAAAACACGCAAAGAGTAATTCCTGCAAGTCACGAATGCTTCGAACCGAGTCTCAAGTACTGTTACAGGATACAAACGTGGCGAGTTTGGCTGTTTGCGTGAATACCGTCTGTTGTAAAACAGCGCGTGTGTAACAACACAACCTTGTGGCAACAACAACAACAACCCGCGTGTGGAACAACACAACCTTGCGGCAACAACAACCCGCGTGTGGAACAACACAACCTTGTGGCAACAACAACAACAACCCGCGTGTGGAACAACACAACCTTGCGGCAACAACAACCCGCGTGTGGAACAACACAACCTTGTGGCAACAACAACAACCCGCGTGTGGAACAACACAACCTTGCGGCAACAACCCGCGTGTGTAACAACACAACCTTGTGGCAACAACAACAACCCGCGTGTGGAACAACACAACTTTGTGGCAACAACAACAACAACCCGCGTGTGGAACAACACAACCTTGCGGCAACAACAACCCGCGTGTGGAACAACACAACCTTGTGGCAACAACAACAACAACCCGCGTGTGGATGCCGCGCGCGTTATCCAGCACCGCATGTTCACACAGCGTGAGAGAGTGTGTTGCTTGTGAATCTCACCGTGTGTGTGCCGTGTGTGCGTGTGTGTGTGTACGTGTGTGTGTGTGCTGCAAGTGGCGGGAAGTCGTGGGCCGTGTTCAAGTCGGCGACGCGGGCACGAACCTTCACTTGGCTGCTCGCGTTCCCAAGGAAGAAGTTGTAACGCCGCTTGCTGTAGTTGTAACCCTGAGGTTGTAGTAGTAACAACGCCGCTTGCTGTAGTTGTAACCCTGAGGTTGTAATAGTAACAACGCCGCTTGCTGTAGTTGTAACCCTGAGGTTGTAGTAGTAACAACACCGCTGTAGTTATAACCATGAGGTTGTAGTAGTAACAACACCGCTGCTGTAGTTATAACCATGAGGTTGTAGTAGTAACAACACCGCTGTAGTTGTAACCCTGAGGTTGTAGTAGTAACAACACCGCTTGCTGTAGTTGTAACCCTGAGGTTGTAGTAGTAACAACACTGCTGCTGTAGTTATAACCCTGAGGTTGTAGTAGTAACAACACCGCTGCTGTAGTTATAACCCTGAGGTTGTAGTAGTAACAACACCGCTTGCTGTAGTTGTAACCCTGAGGTTGTAGTAGTAACAACACTGCTGCTGTAGTTATAACCCTGAGGTTGTAGTAGTAACAACACTGCTGCTGTAGTTATAACCCTGAGGTTGTAGTAGTAACAACACTGCTGCTGTAGTTATAACCCTGAGGTTGTAGTAGTAACAACACTGCTGCTGTAGTTATAACCCTGAGGTTGTAGTAGTAACAACACCGCTGCTGTAGTTATAACCCTGAGGTTGTAGTAGTAACAACACCGCTTGCTGTAGTTATAACCCTGAGGTTGTAGTAGTAACAACACCGCTGCTGTAGTTATAACCCTGAGGTTGTAGTAGTAACAACACCGCTTGCTGTAGTTGTAACCCTGAGGTTGTAGTAGTAACAACACTGCTGCTGTAGTTATAACCCTGAGGTTGTAGTAGTAACAACACTGCTGCTGTAGTTATAACCCTGAGGTTGTAGTAACACCGCTGCTGCTGCGATGTTGGCGGGGTAATGAACTCTGGCGATATCAAAAGTGTCGGGAAATCACGTGACGTTGCAACGTCTCTTTAGTTCCATCTGTCTGTTACAAACCCCCCCACCCCCACACCGGGATACAGAGGTCGCTGTTTTCACAACTGACACAGCCACCAAAGACAAAAGACCCCCCCACACCGGTGGTGTTGTTGTTGTAGCCTGTGGCGGACTTCTGGGGCAAGTGCTGTTCAGCGAGCAGCGCCTCTTGAATGCCGGAACGGTACACGGAAAGGGGTGGGCGGCCAGCACCACGCCCGGCTGTCTTTGTCTCCCCGAGTAAACCGAATTTATTATCAAACGCATCACAACATTGTACCGCTAAAATAAAATGCAAAGACAATTTAACAAAAAAATGTTTTAAGTAGCGGCTTTGATTAGACGCCGCATCGGCTACTCAATTTGAGGCTGAGTCGACCTAGGGGAGGCCCAGGACCAGTTCGGATAATCGTCACTCGCGTTTGCTGACCGTGTGCGGGAATCGAACTCGGCGAGGCCGCTAACCGCTGCGCCACCGCTCCTCTCGTCTCTGAAACAGAGGTCGCTGTTTTCACACAGCCTCGGGTCACTTAAGCATCATGGCACCGAGACAGAGGTTACAGCCTCGAGTTGCTTCTGTCTGTTACGAAGACAGAGGTTACTGAAACAGAGGTCGCTGTTTTCACACAGCCTCGGGTCACTTAAGAATCATGGCACCGAGACAGAGGTTACAGCCTCGAGTTGCTTCTGTCTATTACGAAGACAGAGGTTACTGAAACAGAGGTCGCTGTTTTCACACAGCCTCAGTTCACTTAAGCATCATGGCACCGAGACAGAGGTTACAGCCTCGAATTGCTTCTGTCTGTTACGAAGACAGAGGTCACTTTGGAAGAAAATAAGAATTAATGTTGATTTGAAGCTTTCGTGAATGCAGGAATCTATACTCTGGTTAAAATTCTGATTTATTTTATACCTACGTGACTTTACCGAAAGAACTAAAAAAATAAGAATTAAGTTTTACCCTGTCTGGCAATAAAAAACCCCTTTTTTTGCGAGGAATCAACTCTGCTGCATTAACCGCACGCACTTGTGATGAACACGCAAACACAACATGCTCTGATAATATATGCAAATCTAGAATTAATATATGGCGTGTCTCCCGCACACAACGCGTCATCCACCACCAGACACCCCCCGGCGCCTCTGCAGCTCCCGGCAACAGTCCCAGCCAATCACCGCCGTCGCTTCTCGTCTACCTTTGATTGGGCCCAACCGATGACGTCACCTCACAGCTTCTGCCTCCTCTCAGACACCCCCCGGCGCCTCTGCAGCCCCCGGCAACAGTCCCAGCCAATCACCGCCGTCGCTTCTCGTCTACCTTTGATTGGGCCCAACCGATGACGTCACCTCACAGCTTCTGCCTCCTCTCAGACACCCCCCGGCGCCTCTGCAGCCCCCGGCAACAGTCCCAGCCAATCACCGTTAGCGCCACGGGCAGCGATTTGTCACTGGGTAAACAGCGGGAGGGGGGCGGGGGCGGCGGCGCGGGTGGGGGGGATGACGAGACTCCCCCCCCCACCACCCCCCAACGGCCGGGGGCGTTCGATTGGATGCGCAGGATGACGTCAGATGATCCGGGTACTAACGGGTTTTTGTTGCCATATAAGGGAGTGGGAGCGGAGCAAAAAAATTCTGCGGAGTCATTCAGGAACGTCGGCACGAAGTTCAGGCGGCCTCAGCCGTCCTCAACATTCCGCGTGAGGTTCGCAGGGTGGAGTTCAGGGCGAGCCTTCCCCCCCCCCCCAAGCCCCATCGGGCAGCGTAAAGAAGAGATGAGTGGATACCGGTAAAAGGCGAGGTCGGCTGTTCCGGTCGAGCTTAGGCGATAGACTGCGCTCGGCGACGAGGCCTATTCTCTCACCCTCTCCTAGCCTCTCCACTGCTAGCCTGTTCTCTCTCACGCTCCTAGCCTCTCTACTGCTAGCCTGTTCTCTCACTCTCCTTAGCCTCTCCACTGCTAGCCTGTTCTCTCACGCTCCTAGCCTCTCCACTGCTAGCCTGTTCTCTCTCACGCTCCTAGCCTCTCCACTGCTGCCCTGTTCTCTCTCTCCAAGCCTCTCCACTGCTAGCCTGTTCTCTCACTCTCCTAGCCTCTCCACTGCTAGCCTGTTCTCTCACCCTCTCCTAGCCTCTCCACTGCTAGCCTGTTCTCTCACCCTCTCCTAGCCTCTCCACTGCTAGCCTGTTCTCTCTCACTCTCCTAGCCTCTCCACTGCTCGCCTGTTCTCTCTCTCTCTCCTAGCCTCTCCACTGCTAGCCTGTTCTCTCTCACGCTCCTAGCCTCTCCACTGCTAGCCTGTTCTCTCACCCTCCTGGCCTCTCCACTGTTAGCCTGTTCTCTCACGCTCCTAGCCTCTCCACTGCTAGCCTATTCTCTCTCTCCTAGCCTCTCTACTGCTAGCCTGTTCTCTCACGCTCCTAGCCACTCCACTGCTAGCCTGTTCTCTCACCCTCCTAGCCTCTCCACTGCTTGCCTGTTGTCTCACTCTCCTAGCCTCTCCACTGCTAGCCTGTTCTCTCACACTCCTTAGCCTCTCCACTGCTAGCCTGTTCTCTCTCTCACTCTCCTAGCCTCTCCACTGCTAGCCTGTTCGCTCTCACACTCCTAGCCTCTCTACTGCTAGCCTGTTCTCTCACTCTCCTTAGCCTCTCCACTGAGCCATATTGCATGGGGGACACTGTGCTGGTTGTGTTGTATAGGTGACTTCCAAGTCAGCCATATTGCATGGGGGACATTGTGCTGGTTGTATTGTATAAGTGACTTCCAAGTCAGCCGTGTTGCATGGGGGACATTGTGCTGGTGGCCATGTCCTATAGGTGACTTCCAAGTCAGCCATATTGCATGGGGGACATTGTGCTGGTTGTCTTGTATAGGTGACTTCCAAGTCAGCCGTGTTGCATGGGGGACATTGTGCTGGTTGTATTGTATAGGTGACTTCCAAGTCAGCCATATTGCATGGGGGACATTGTGCTGGTGGCCATGTTGTAAAGGTGACTTCCAAGTCAGCCATATTGCATGGGGGACATTGTGCTGGTTGCCATTTTGTATAGGTGACTTCCAAGTCAGCCATATTGCATGGGGGACATTGTGCTGGTTGCCATATTGTATAGGTGACTTACAAGTCAGCCATATTGCATGGGGGACATTGTGCTGGTTGCCATGTCCTATAGGTGACTTCCAAGTCAGCCATATTGCATGGGGGAAATTGTGCTGGTTGTCTTGTATAGGTTACTTTTAAGTCAGCCATATTGCTTGGGGGACATTGTGCTGGTTGCCATGTTCTATAGGTGACTTCCAAGTCATCCATATTGCTTGGGGGACATTGTGCTGGTTGCCATGTTGTATAGGTGACATCCAAGTCAGCCATATTGCTTGGGGGACATTGTGCTGGTTGCCATGTTGTATAGGTGACTTCCAAGTCAGCCATATTGCATGGGGGACATTGTGCTGGTGGCCATGTTCTATAGGTGACTTCTATACTCTGGTTAAAATTCTGATTTATTTTATACCTACGTGACTTTACCGAAAGAACTAAAAAAATAAGAATTAAGTTTTACCCTGTCTGGCAATAAAAAAACCCCTTTTTTTGCGAGGAATCAACTCTGCTGCATTAACCGCACGCACTTGTGATGAACACGCAAACACAACATGCTCTGATAATATATGCAAATCTAGACTTAATATATGGCGTGTCTCCCGCACACAACGCGTCATCCACCACCAGACACCCCCCGGCGCCTCTGCAGCCCCCGGCAACAGTCCCAGCCAATCACCGCCGTCGCTTCTCGTCTACCTTTGATTGGGCCCAACCGATGACGTCACCTCACAGCTTCTGCCTCCTCTCAGACACCCCCCGGCGCCTCTGCAGCCCCCGGCAACAGTCCCAGCCAATCACCGTTAGCGCCACGGGCAGCGATTTGTCACTGGGTAAACAGCGGGAGGGGGGCGGGGGCGGCGGCGCGGGTAGGGGGGATGACGAGACTCCTCCCCCCCCCACCACCCCCCAACGGCCGGGGGCGTTCGATTGGATGCGCAGGATGACGTCAGATGATCCGGGTACTAACGGGTTTTTGTTGCCATATAAGGGAGTGGGAGCGGAGCAAAAAAATTCTGCGGAGTCATTCAGGAACGTCGGCACGAAGTTCAGGCGGCCTCAGCCGTCCTCAACATTCCGCGTGAGGTTCGCAGGGTGGAGTTCAGGGCGAGCCTTTCCCCCCCCCCCCCAAGCCCCATCGGGCAGCGTAAAGAAGAGATGAGTGGATACCGGTAAAAGGCGAGGTCGGCTGTTCCGGTCGAGCTTAGGCGATAGACTGCGCTCGGCGACGAGGCCTATTCTCTCACCCTCTCCTAGCCTCTCCACTGCTAGCCTGTTCTCTCTCACGCTCCTAGCCTCTCTACTGCTAGCCTGTTCTCTCACTCTCCTTAGCCTCTCCACTGCTAGCCTGTTCTCTCACGCTCCTAGCCTCTCCACTGCTAGCCTGTTCTCTCTCACGCTCCTAGCCTCTCCACTGCTGCCCTGTTCTCTCTCTCCAAGCCTCTCCACTGCTAGCCTGTTCTCTCACTCTCCTAGCCTCTCCACTGCTAGCCTGTTCTCTCACCCTCTCCTAGCCTCTCCACTGCTAGCCTGTTCTCTCACCCTCTCCTAGCCTCTCCACTGCTAGCCTGTTCTCACTCACTCTCCTAGCCTCTCCACTGCTAGCCTGTTCTCTCTCACTCTTCTAGCCTCTCCACTGCTAGCCTGTTCTCTCACGCTCCTTAGCCTCTCCACTGCTAGCCTGTTCTCTCTGTCACTCTCCTAGCCTCTCCACTGCTAGCCTGTTCTCTCTCACGCTCCTAGCCTCTCTACTGCTAGCCTGTTCTCTCACTCTCCTTAGCCTCTCCACTGCTAGCCTGTTCTCTCACGCTCCTAGCCTCTCCACTGCTAGCCTGTTCTCTCTCACGCTCCTAGCCTCTCCACTGCTGCCCTGTTCTCTCTCTCCAAGCCTCTCCACTGCTAGCCTGTTCTCTCACTCTCCTAGCCTCTCCACTGCTAGCCTGTTCTCTCACCCTCTCCTAGCCTCTCCACTGCTAGCCTGTTCTCTCACCCTCTCCTAGCCTCTCCACTGCTAGCCTGTTCTCTCTCACTCTCCTAGCCTCTCCACTGCTCGCCTGTTCTCTCTCTCTCTCCTAGCCTCTCCACTGCTAGCCTGTTCTCTCTCACGCTCCTAGCCTCTCCACTGCTCGCCTGTTCTCTCTCTCTCTCCTAGCCTCTCCACTGCTAGCCTGTTCTCTCTCACGCTCCTAGCCTCTCCACTGCTAGCCTGTTCTCTCACCCTCCTGGCCTCTCCACTGTTAGCCTGTTCTCTCACGCTCCTAGCCTCTCCACTGCTAGCCTATTCTCTCTCTCCTAGCCTCTCTACTGCTAGCCTGTTCTCTCACGCTCCTAGCCACTCCACTGCTAGCCTGTTCTCTCACCCTCCTAGCCTCTCCACTGCTTGCCTGTTGTCTCACTCTCCTAGCCTCTCCACTGCTAGCCTGTTCTCTCACACTCCTTAGCCTCTCCACTGCTAGCCTGTTCTCTCTCTCACTCTCCTAGCCTCTCCACTGCTAGCCTGTTCGCTCTCACACTCCTAGCCTCTCTACTGCTAGCCTGTTCTCTCACTCTCCTTAGCCTCTCCACTGAGCCATATTGCATGGGGGACATTGTGCTGGTTGTGTTGTATAGGTGACTTCCAAGTCAGCCATATTACATGGGGGACATTGTGCTGGTTGTGTTGTATAGGTGACTTCCAAGTCAGCCATATTGCATGGGGGACATTGTGCTGGTTGTCTTGTATAGGTGACTTCCAAGTCAGCCGTGTTGCATGGGGGACATTGTGCTGGTTGTATTGTATAGGTGACTTCCAAGTCAGCCATATTGCATGGGGGACATTGTGCTGGTGGCCATGTTGTAAAGGTGACTTCCAAGTCAGCCATATTGCATGGGGGACATTGTGCTGGTTGCCATGTTGTATAGGTGACTTCCAAGTCAGCCATATTGCATGGGGGACATTGTGCTGGTTGCCATATTGTATAGGTGACTTACAAGTCAGCCATATTGCATGGGGGACATTGTGCTGGTTGCCATGTCCTATAGGTGACTTCCAAGTCAGCCATATTGCATGGGGGAAATTGTGCTGGTTGTCTTGTATAGGTGACTTTTAAGTCAGCCATATTGCTTGGGGGACATTGTGCTGGTTGCCATGTTCTATAGGTGACTTCCAAGTCAGCCATATTGCTTGGGGGACATTGTGCTGGTTGCCATGTTGTATAGGTGACATCCAAGTCAGCCATATTGCTTGGGGGACATTGTGCTGGTTGCCATGTTGTATAGGTGACTTCCAAGTCAGCCATATTGCATGGGGGACATTGTGCTGGTGGCCATGTTCTATAGGTGACTTCTATACTCTGGTTAAAATTCTGATTTATTTTATACCTACGTGACTTTACCGAAAGAACTAAAAAAATAAGAATTAAGTTTTACCCTGTCTGGCAATAAAAAAAACCCTTTTTTTGCGAGGAATCAACTCTGCTGCATTAACCGCACGCACTTGTGATGAACACGCAAACACAACATGCTCTGATAATATATGCAAATCTAGAATTAATATATGGCGTGTCTCCCGCACACAACGCGTCATCCACCACCAGACACCCCCCCGGCGCCTCTGCAGCCCCCGGCAACAGTCCCAGCCAATCACCGCCGTCGCTTCTCGTCTACCTTTGATTGGGCCCAACCGATGACGTCACCTCACAGCTTCTGCCTCCTCTCAGACACCCCCCGGCGCCTCTGCAGCCCCCGGCAACAGTCCCAGCCAATCACCGTTAGCGCCACGGGCAGCGATTTGTCACTGGGTAAACAGCGGGAGGGGGGCGGGGGCGGCGGCGCGGGTGGGGGGGATGACGAGACTCCTCCCCCCCCCACCACCCCCCAACGGCCGGGGGCGTTCGATTGGATGCGCAGGATGACGTCAGATGATCCGGGTACTAACGGGTTTTTGTTGCCATATAAGGGAGTGGGAGCGGAGCAAAAAAATTCTGCGGAGTCATTCAGGAACGTCGGCACGAAGTTCAGGCGCCCTCAGCCGTCCTCAACATTCCGCGTGAGGTTCGCAGGGTGGAGTTCAGGGCGAGCCTTCCCCCCCCCCCCCAAGCCCCATCGGGCAGCGTAAAGAAGAGATGAAAGGCGAGGTCGGCTGTTCCTGTCAAGCTTAGGCGATAGACTGCGCTCGGCGACGAGGCCTATTCTCTCACCCTCTCCTAGCCTCTCCACTGCTAGCCTGTTCTCTCTCACGCTCCTAGCCTCTCCACTGCTGCCCTGTTCTCTCTCTCCAAGCCTCTCCACTGCTAGCCTGTTCTCTCACTCTCCTAGCCTCTCCACTGCTAGCCTGTTCTCTCACCCTCTCCTAGCCTCTCCACTGCTAGCCTGTTCTCTCTCACGCTCCTAGCCTCTCCACTGCTGCCCTGTTCTCTCTCTCCAAGCCTCTCCACTGCTAGCCTGTTCTCTCACTCTCCTAGCCTCTCCACTGCTAGCCTGTTCTCTCACCCTCTCCTAGCCTCTCCACTGCTAGCCTGTTCTCTCACCCTCTCCTAGCCTCTCCACTGCTAGCCTGTTCTCTCTCACTCTCCTAGCCTCTCCACTGCTCGCCTGTTCTCTCTCTCTCTCCTAGCCTCTCCACTGCTAGCCTGTTCTCTCTCACGCTCCTAGCCTCTCCACTGCTAGCCTGTTCTCTCACCTTCCTGGCCTCTCCACTGTTAGCCTGTTCTCTCACGCTCCTAGCCTCTCCACTGCTAGCCTATTCTCTCTCTCCTAGCCTCTCTACTGCTAGCCTGTTCTCTCACGCTCCTAGCCACTCCACTGCTAGCCTGTTCTCTCACCCTCCTAGCCTCTCCACTGCTTGCCTGTTGTCTCACTCTCCTAGCCTCTCCACTGCTAGCCTGTTCTCTCACACTCCTTAGCCTCTCCACTGCTAGCCTGTTCTCTCTCTCACTCTCCTAGCCTCTCCACTGCTAGCCTGTTCGCTCTCACACTCCTAGCCTCTCTACTGCTAGCCTGTTCTCTCACTCTCCTTAGCCTCTCCACTGAGCCATATTGCATGGGGGACATTGTGCTGGTTGTGTTGTATAGGTGACTTCCAAGTCAGCCATATTACATGGGGGACATTGTGCTGGTTGTGTTGTATAGGTGACTTCCAAGTCAGCCATATTGCATGGGGGACATTGTGCTGGTTGTATTGTATAGGTGACTTCCAAGTCAGCCGTGTTGCATGGGGGACATTGTGCTGGTGGCCATGTCCTATAGGTGACTTCCAAGTCAGCCATATTGCATGGGGGACATTGTGCTGGTTGCCATGTTGTATAGGTGACTTCCAAGTGAGCCATATTGCTTGGGGGACATTGTGCTGGTTGTGTTGTATAGGTGACTTCCATGTCAGCCATATTGCATGGGGGACATTGTGCTGGTTGTCTTGTATAGGTGACTTCCAAGTCAGCCGTGTTGCATGGGTGACATTGTGCTGGTTGTATTGTATAGGTGACTTCCAAGTCAGCCATATTGCATGGGGGACATTGTGCTGGTGGCCATGTTGTAAAGGTGACTTCCAAGTCAGCCATATTGCATGGGGGACATTGTGCTGGTTGCCATGTTGTATAGGTGACTTCCAAGTCAGCCATATTGCATGGGGGACATTGTGCTGGTTGCCATATTGTATAGCTGACTTACAAGTCAGCCATATTGCATGGGGGACATTGTGCTGGTTGCCATGTCCTATAGGTGACTTCCAAGTCAGCCATATTGCATGGGGGAAATTGTGCTGGTTGTCTTGTATAGGTGACTTTTAAGTCAGCCATATTGCTTGGGGGACATTGTGCTGGTTGCCATGTTCTATAGGTGACTTCCAAGTCATCCATATTGCTTGGGGGACATTGTGCTGGTTGCCATGTTGTATAGGTGACATCCAAGTCAGCCATATTGCTTGGGGGACATTGTGCTGGTTGCCATGTTGTATAGGTGACTTCCAAGTCAGCCATATTGCATGGGGGACATTGTGCCGGTGGCCATGTTCTATAGGTGACTTCTATACTCTGGTTAAAATTCTGATTTATTTTATACCTACGTGACTTTACCGAAAGAACTAAAAAAATAAGAATTAAGTTTTACCCTGTCTGGCAATAAAAAAACCCCTTTTTTTGCGAGGAATCAACTCTGCTGCATTAACCGCACGCACTTGTGATGAACACGCAAACACAACATGCTCTGATAATATATGCAAATCTAGAATTAATATATGGCGTGTCTCCCGCACACAACGCGTCATCCACCACCAGACACCCCCCGGCGCCTCTGCAGCCCCCGGCAACAGTCCCAGCCAATCACCGCCGTCGCTTCTCGTCTACCTTTGATTGGGCCCAACCGATGACGTCACCTCACAGCTTCTGCCTCCTCTCAGAGACCCCCCGGCGCCTCTGCAGCCCCCGGCAACAGTCCCAGCCAATCACCGTTAGCGCCACGGGCAGCGATTTGTCACTGGGTAAACAGCGGGAGGGGGGCTGGGGCGGCGGCGCGGGTGGGGGGGATGACGAGACTCCTCCCCCCCCCACCACCCCCCAACGGCCGGGGGCGTTCGATTGGATGCGCAGGATGACGTCAGATGATCCGGGTACTAACGGGTTTTTGTTGCCATATAAGGGAGTGGGAGCGGAGCAAAAAAATTCTGCGGAGTCATTCAGGAACGTCGGCACGAAGTTCAGGCGGCCTCAGCCGTCCTCAACATTCCGCGTGAGGTTCGCGGGTGGAGTTCAGGGCGAGCCTTTCCCCCCCCAAGCCCCATCGGGCAGCGTAAAGAAGAGATGAGTGGATACCGGTAAAAGGCGAGGTCGGCTGTTCCGGTCGAGCTTAGGCGATAAACTGCGCTTGGCGACGAGGCCTATTCTCTCACCCTCTCCTAGCCTCTCCACTGCTAGCCTGTTCTCTCTCACGCTCCTAGCCTCTCTACTGCTAGCCTGTTCTCTCACTCTCCTTAGCCTCTCCACTGCTAGCCTGTTCTCTCACTCTCCTAGCCTCTCCACTGCTAGCCTGTTCTCTCACCCTCTCCTAGCCTCTCCACTGCTAGCCTGTTCTCTCACCCTCTCCTAGCCTCTCCACTGCTAGCCTGTTCTCTCTCACTCTCCTAGCCTCTCCACTGCTAGCCTGTTCTCTCTCACTCTTCTAGCCTCTCCACTGCTAGCCTGTTCTCTCACGCTCCTTAGCCTCTCCACTGCTAGCCTGTTCTCTCTCTCACTCTCCTAGCCTCTCCACTGCTAGCCTGTTCTCTCTCACGCTCCTAGCCTCTCTACTGCTAGCCTGTTCTCTCACTCTCCTTAGCCTCTCCACTGCTAGCCTGTTCTCTCACGCTCCTAGCCTCTCCACTGCTAGCCTGTTCTCTCTCACGCTCCTAGCCTCTCCACTGCTGCCCTGTTCTCTCTCTCCAAGCCTCTCCACTGCTAGCCTGTTCTCTCACTCTCCTAGCCTCTCCACTGCTAGCCTGTTCTCTCACCCTCTCCTAGCCTCTCCACTGCTAGCCTGTTCTCTCACCCTCTCCTAGCCTCTCCACTGCTAGCCTGTTCTCTCACTCTCCTAGCCTCTCCACTGCTCGCCTGTTCTCTCTCTCTCTCTCCTAGCCTCTCCACTGCTAGCCTGTTCTCTCTCACGCTCCTAGCCTCTCCACTGCTAGCCTGTTCTCTCACCCTCCTGGCCTCTCCACTGTTAGCCTGTTCTCTCACGCTCCTAGCCTCTCCACTGCTAGCCTATTCTCTCTCTCCTAGCCTCTCTACTGCTAGCCTGTTCTCTCACGCTCCTAGCCACTCCACTGCTAGCCTGTTCTCTCACCCTCCTAGCCTCTCCACTGCTTGCCTGTTGTCTCACTCTCCTAGCCTCTCCAGTGCTAGCCTGTTCTCTCACACTCCTTAGCCTCTCCACTGCTAGCCTGTTCTCTCTCTCACTCTCCTAGCCTCTCCACTGCTAGCCTGTTCGCTCTCACACTCCTAGCCTCTCTACTGCTAGCCTGTTCTCTCACTCTCCTTAGCCTCTCCACTGCTAGCCTGTTCTCTCACGCTCCTAGCCTCTCCACTGCTAGCCTGTTCTCTCTCACGCTCCTAGCCTCTCCACTGCTGCCCTGTTTTCTCTCTCCAAGCCTCTCCACTGCTAGCCTGTTCTCTCACTCTCCTAGCCTCTCCACTGCTAGCCTGTTCTCTCACCCTCTCCTAGCCTCTCCACTGCTAGCCTGTTCTCTCACCCTCCTGGCCTCTCCACTGCTAGCCTGTGCTCTCACGCTCCTAGCCTCTCCACTGCTAGCCTGTTCTCTCTCCTAGCCTCTCCACTGCTAGCCTGTTCTCTCACGCTCCTAGCCTCTCCACTGCTAGCCTGTTCTCTCACCCTCCTAGCCTCTCCACTGCTAGCCTGTTCTCTCACTCTCCTAGCCTCTCCACTGCTAGCCTGTTCTCTCACGCTCCTAGCCTCTCCACTGCTAGCCTGTTCTCTCACCCTCCTAGCCTCTCCACTGCTAGCCTGTTCTCTCACGCTCCTAGCCTCTCCACTGCTAGCCTGTTCTCTCACGCTCCTAGCCTCTCCACTGCTAGCCTGTTCTCTCTCACGCTCCTAGCCTCTCCACTGCTAGCCTGTTCTCTCATGCTCCTAGCCTCTCCACTGCTAGCCTGTTCTCTCACCCTCCTAGCCTCTCCACTGCTAGCCTGTTCTCTCTCACTCTCCTAGCCTCTCCACTGCTAGCCTGTTCTCTCACCCTCCAAGCCTCTCCACTGCTAGCCTGTTCTCTCTCACTCTCCTAGCCTCTCCACTGCCTGCCTGTTCTCACTCACTCTCCTAGCCTCTCCACTGCTAGCCAGTTCTCTCTCACGCTCCTAGCCTCTCCACTGCTAGCCTGTTCACTCACGCTCCTAGCCTCTCCACTGCTAGCCTGTTCTCTCTCACGCTCCTAGCCTCTCCACTGCTGCCCTGTTCTCTCTCTCCAAGCCTCTCCACTGCTAGCCTGTTCTCTCACTCTCCTAGCCTCTCCACTGCTAGCCTGTTCTCTCACCCTCTCCTAGCCTCTCCACTGCTAGCCTGTTCACTCACCCTCTCCTAGCCTCTCCACTGCTAGCCTGTTCTCTCTCACTCTCCTAGCCTCTCCACTGCTAGCCTGTTCTCTCTCACTCTTCTAGCCTCTCCACTGCTAGCCTGTTCTCTCACGCTCCTTAGCCTCTCCACTGCTAGCCTGTTCTCTCACGCTCCTAGCCTCTCCACTGCTAGCCTGTTCTCTCACCCTCCTAGCCTCTCCACTGCTAGCCTGTTCTCTCACGCTCCTAGCCTCTCCACTGCTAGCCTGTTCTCTCACCCTCCTAGCCTCTCCACTGCTAGCCTGTTCTTTCTCACTCTCCTAGCCTCTCCACTGCCTGCCTGTTCTCTCTCACTCTCCTAGCCTCTCCACTGCTAGCCAGTTCTCTCTCACGCTCCTAGCCTCTCCACTGCTAGCCTGTTCTCTCACCCTCCTGGCCTCTCCACTGCTAGCCTGTTCTCTCACGCTCCTAGCCTCTCCACTGCTAGCCTATTCTCTCTCTCCTAGCCTCTCTACTGCTAGCCTGTTCTCTCACGCTCCTAGCCACTCCACTGCTAGCCTGTTCTCTCACCCTCCTAGCCTCTCCACTGCTTGCCTGTTGTCTCACTCTCCTAGCCTCTCCACTGCTAGCCGGTTCTCTCACACTCCTTAGCCTCTCCACTGCTAGCCTGTTCTCTCTCTCACGCTCCTAGCCTCTCCACTGCTGCCCTGTTCTCACGCTCCTAGCCTCTCCACTGCTGCCCTGTTCTCTCTCTCCAAGCCTCTCCACTGCTAGCCTGTTCTCTCACTCTCCTAGCCTCTCCACTGCTAGCCTGTTCTCTCACCCTCTCCTAGCCTCTCCACTGCTAGCCTGTTCTCTCTCACTCTCCTAGCCTCTCCACTGCTCGCCTGTTCTCTCTCTCTCCTAGCCTCTCCACTGCTAGCCTGTTCTCTCTCACGCTCCTAGCCTCTCCACTGCTAGCCTGTTCTCTCACCCTCCTGGCCTCTCCACTGCTAGCCTGTTCTCTCACGCTCCTAGCCTCTCCACTGCTAGCCTGTTCTCTCTCTCCTAGCCTCTCCACTGCTAGCCTGTTCTCTCACCCTCCTAGCCTCTCCACTGCTAGCCTGTTCTCTCACTCTCCTAGCCTCTCCACTGCTAGCCTGTTCTCTCACGCTCCTAGCCTCTCCACTGCTAGCCTGTTCTCTCACCCTCCTAGCCTCTCCACTGCTAGCCTGTTCTCTCACGCTCCTAGCCTCTCCACTGCTAGCCTGTTCTCTCACCCTCCTAGCCTCTCCACTGCTAGCCTGTTCTCTCTCACTCTCCTAGCCTCTCCACTGCTAGCCTGTTCTCTCACCCTCCTAGCCTCTCCACTGCTAGCCTGTTCTCTCTCACTCTCCTAGCCTCTCCACTGCCTGCCTGTTCTCTCTCACTCTCCTAGCCTCTCCAATGCTAGCCAGTTCTCTCTCACGCTCCTAGCCTCTCCACTGCTAGCCTGTTCTCTCACGCTCCCAGCCTCTCCACTGCTAGCCTGTTCTCTCTCACGCTCCTAGCCTCTCCACTGCTGCCCTGTTCTCTCTCTCCAAGCCTCTCCACTGCTAGCCTGTTCTCTCACTCTCCTAGCCTCTCCACTGCTAGCCTGTTCTCTCACCCTCTCCTAGCCTCTCCACTGCTAGCCTGTTCTCTCACCCTCTCCTAGCCTCTCCACTGCTAGCCTGTTCTCTCTCACTCTCCTAGCCTCTCCACTGCTAGCCTGTTCTCTCTCACTCTTCTAGCCTCTCCACTGCTAGCCTGTTCTCTCACGCTCCTTAGCCTCTCCACTGCTAGCCTGTTCTCTCACGCTCCTAGCCTCTCCACTGCTAGCCTGTTCTCTCACCCTCCTAGCCTCTCCATTGCTAGCCTGTTCTCTCTCGCTCCTAGCCTCTCCACTGCTAGCCTGTTCTCTCACCCTCCTAGCCTCTCCACTGCTAGCCTGTTCTCTCTCACTCTCCTAGCCTCTCCACTGCTAGCCTGTTCTCTCACACTCCTTAGCCTCTCCACTGCTAGCCTGTTCTCTCTCTCACTCTCCTAGCCTCTCCACTGCTAGCATGTTCGCTCTCACACTCCTAGCCTCTCTACTGCTAGCCTGTTCTCTCACTCTCCTTAGCCTCTCCACTGAGCCATATTGCATGGGGGACATTGTGCTGGTTGTGTTGTATAGGTGACTTCCAAGTCAGCCATATTACATGGGGGACATTGTGCTGGTTGTGTTGTATAGGTGACTTCCAAGTCAGCCATATTGCATGGGGGACATTGTGCTGGTTGTATTGTATAGGTGACTTCCAAGTCAGCCGTGTTGCATGGGGGACATTGTGCTGGTGGCCATGTCCTATAGGTGACTTCCAAGTCAGCCATATTGCATGGGGGACATTGTGCTGGTTGCCATGTTGTATAGGTGACTTCCAAGTGAGCCATATTGCTTGGGGGACATTGTGCTGGTTGTGTTGTATAGGTGACTTCCATGTCAGCCATATTGCATGGGGGACATTGTGCTGGTTGTCTTGTATAGGTGACTTCCAAGTCAGCCGTGTTGCATGGGGGACATTGTGCTGGTTGTATTGTATAGGTGACTTCCAAGTCAGCCATATTGCATGGGGGACATTGTGCTGGTGGCCATGTTGTAAAGGTGACTTCCAAGTCAGCCATATTGCATGGGGGACATTGTGCTGGTTGCCATGTTGTATAGGTGACTTCCAAGTGAGCCATATTGCATGGGGGACATTGTGCTGGTTGCCATATTGTATAGGTGACTTACAAGTCAGCCATATTGCATGGGGGACATTGTGCTGGTTGCCATGTCCTATAGGTGACTTCCAAGTCAGCCATATTGCATGGGGGAAATTGTGCTGGTTGTCTTGTATAGGTGACTTTTAAGTCAGCCATATTGCTTGGGGGACATTGTGCTGGTTGCCATGTTCTATAGGTGACTTCCAAGTCAGCCATATTGCTTGGGGGACATTGTGCTGGTTGCCATGTTGTATAGGTGACATCCAAGTCAGCCATATTGCTTGGGGGACATTGTGCTGGTTGCCATGTTGTATAGGTGACTTCCAAGTCAGCCATATTGCATGGGGGACATTGTGCTGGTGGCCATGTTCTATAGGTGACTTCTATACTCTGGTTAAAATTCTGATTTATTTTATACCTACGTGACTTTACCGAAAGAACTAAAAAAATAAGAATTAAGTTTTACCCTGTCTGGCAATAAAAAAACCCCTTTTTTGCGAGGAATCAACTCTGCTGCATTAACCGCACGCACTTGTGATGAACACGCAAACACAACATGCTCTGATAATATATGCAAATCTAGAATTAATATATGGCGTGTCTCCCGCACACAACGCGTCATCCACCACCAGACACCCCCCGGCGCCTCTGCAGCCCCCGGCAACAGTCCCAGCCAATCACCGCCGTCGCTTCTCGTCTACCTTTGATTGGGCCCAACCGATGACGTCACCTCACAGCTTCTGCCTCCTCTCAGACACCCCCCGGCGCCTCTGCAGCCCCCGGCAACAGTCCCAGCCAATCACCGTTAGCGCCACGGGCAGCGATTTGTCACTGGGTAAACAGCGGGAGGGGGGCGGGGGCGGCGGCGCGGGTGGGGGGGATGACGAGACTCCTCCCCCCCCCACCACCCCCCAACGGCCGGGGGCGTTCGATTGGATGCGCAGGATGACGTCAGATGATCCGGGTACTAACGGGTTTTTGTTGCCATATAAGGGAGTGGGAGCGGAGCAAAAAAATTCTGCGGAGTCATTCAGGAACGTCGGCACGAAGTTCAGGCGGCCTCAGCCGTCCTCAACATTCCGCGTGAGGTTCGCAGGGTGGAGTTCAGGGCGAGCCTTTCCCCCCCCCCCAAGCCCCATCGGGCAGCGTAAAGAAGAGATGAGTGGATACCGGTAAAAGGCGAGGTCGGCTGTTCCGGTCGAGCTTAGGCGATAGACTGCGCTCGGCGACGAGGCCTATTCTCTCACCCTCTCCTAGCCTCTCCACTGCTAGCCTGTTCTCTCTCACGCTCCTAGCCTCTCTACTGCTAGCCTGTTCTCTCACTCTCCTTAGCCTCTCCACTGCTAGCCTGTTCTCTCACGCTCCTAGCCTCTCCACTGCTAGCCTGTTCTCTCTCACGCTCCTAGCCTCTCCACTGCTGCCCTGTTCTCTCTCTCCAAGCCTCTCCACTGCTAGCCTGTTCTCTCACTCTCCTAGCCTCTCCACTGCTAGCCTGTTCTCTCACCCTCTCCTAGCCTCTCCACTGCTAGCCTGTTCTCTCACCCTCTCCTAGCCTCTCCACTGCTAGCCTGTTCTCTCTCACTCTCCTAGCCTCTCCACTGCTAGCCTGTTCTCTCTCACTCTTCTAGCCTCTCCACTGCTAGCCTGTTCTCTCACGCTCCTTAGCCTCTCCACTGCTAGCCTGTTCTCTCTCTCACTCTCCTAGCCTCTCCACTGCTAGCCTGTTCTCTCTCACGCTCCTAGCCTCTCTACTGCTAGCCTGTTCTCTCACTCTCCTTAGCCTCTCCACTGCTAGCCTGTTCTCTCACGCTCCTAGCCTCTCCACTGCTAGCCTGTTCTCTCTCACGCTCCTAGCCTTTCCACTGCTGCCCTGTTCTCTCTCTCCAAGCCTCTCCACTGCTAGCCTGTTCTCTCACTCTCCTAGCCTCTCCACTGCTAGCCTGTTCTCTCACCCTCTCCTAGCCTCTCCACTGCTAGCCTGTTATCTCACCCTCTCCTAGCCTCTCCACTGCTAGCCTGTTCTCTCTCACCCTCCTAGCCTCTCCACTGCTCGCCTGTTCTCTCTCTCTCTCCTAGCCTCTCCACTGCTAGCCTGTCCTCTCTCACGCTCCTAGCCTCTCCACTGCTAGCCTGTTCTCTCACCCTCCTGGCCTCTCCACTGTTAGCCTGTTCTCTCACGCTCCTAGCCTCTCCACTGCTAGCCTATTCTCTCTCTCCTAGCCTCTCTACTGCTAGCCTGTTCTCTCACGCTCCTAGCCACTCCACTGCTAGCCTGTTCTCTCACCCTCCTAGCCTCTCCACTGCTTGCCTGTTGTCTCACTCTCCTAGCCTCTCCAGTGCTAGCCTGTTCTCTCACACTCCTTAGCCTCTCCACTGCTAGCCTGTTCTCTCTCTCACTCTCCTAGCCTCTCCACTGCTAGCCTGTTCGCTCTCACACTCCTAGCCTCTCTACTGCTAGCCTGTTCTCTCACTCTCCTTAGCCTCTCCACTGCTAGCCTGTTCTCTCACGCTCCTAGCCTCTCCACTGCTAGCCTGTTCTCTCTCACGCTCCTAGCCTCTCCACTGCTGCCCTGTTTTCTCTCTCCAAGCCTCTCCACTGCTAGCCTGTTCTCTCACTCTCCTAGCCTCTCCACTGCTAGCCTGTTCTCTCACGCTCCTAGCCTCTCCACTGCTAGCCTGTTCTCTCACCCTCCTAGCCTCTCCACTGCTAGCCTGTTCTCTCACGCTCCTAGCCTCTCCACTGCTAGCCTGTTCTCTCACCCTCCTAGCCTCTCCACTGCTAGCCTGTTCTTTCTCACTCTCCTAGCCTCTCCACTGCCTGCCTGTTCTCTCTCACTCTCCTAGCCTCTCCACTGCTAGCCAGTTCTCTCTCACGCTCCTAGCCTCTCCACTGCTAGCCTGTTCTCTCACCCTCCTGGCCTCTCCACTGCTAGCCTGTTCTCTCACGCTCCTAGCCTCTCCACTGCTAGCCTATTCTCTCTCTCCTAGCCTCTCTACTGCTAGCCTGTTCTCTCACGCTCCTAGCCACTCCACTGCTAGCCTGTTCTCTCACCCTCCTAGCCTCTCCACTGCTTGCCTGTTGTCTCACTCTCCTAGCCTCTCCACTGCTAGCCGGTTCTCTCACACTCCTTAGCCTCTCCACTGCTAGCCTGTTCTCTCTCTCACGCTCCTAGCCTCTCCACTGCTGCCCTGTTCTCACGCTCCTAGCCTCTCCACTGCTGCCCTGTTCTCTCTCTCCAAGCCTCTCCACTGCTAGCCTGTTCTCTCACTCTCCTAGCCTCTCCACTGCTAGCCTGTTCTCTCACCCTCTCCTAGCCTCTCCACTGCTAGCCTGTTTTCTCACCCTCTCCTAGCCTCTCCACTGCTAGCCTGTTCTCTCTCACTCTCCTAGCCTCTCCACTGCTCGCCTGTTCTCTCTCTCTCCTAGCCTCTCCACTGCTAGCCTGTTCTCTCTCACGCTCCTAGCCTCTCCACTGCTAGCCTGTTCTCTCACCCTCCTGGCCTCTCCACTGCTAGCCTGTTCTCTCACGCTCCTAGCCTCTCCACTGCTAGCCTGTTCTCTCTCTCCTAGCCTCTCCACTGCTAGCCTGTTCTCTCACCCTCCTAGCCTCTCCACTGCTAGCCTGTTCTCTCACTCTCCTAGCCTCTCCACTGCTAGCCTGTTCTCTCACGCTCCTAGCCTCTCCACTGCTAGCCTGTTCTCTCACCCTCCTAGCCTCTCCACTGCTAGCCTGTTCTCTCACGCTCCTAGCCTCTCCACTGCTAGCCTGTTCTCTCACCCTCCTAGCCTCTCCACTGCTAGCCTGTTCTCTCTCACTCTCCTAGCCTCTCCACTGCTAGCCTGTTCTCTCACCCTCCTAGCCTCTCCACTGCTAGCCTGTTCTCTCTCACTCTCCTAGCCTCTCCACTGCCTGCCTGTTCTCTCTCACTCTCCTAGCCTCTCCAATGCTAGCCAGTTCTCTCTCACGCTCCTAGCCTCTCCACTGCTAGCCTGTTCTCTCACGCTCCCAGCCTCTCCACTGCTAGCCTGTTCTCTCTCACGCTCCTAGCCTCTCCACTGCTGCCCTGTTCTCTCTCTCCAAGCCTCTCCACTGCTAGCCTGTTCTCTCACTCTCCTAGCCTCTCCACTGCTAGCCTGTTCTCTCACCCTCTCCTAGCCTCTCCACTGCTAGCCTGTTCTCTCACCCTCTCCTAGCCTCTCCACTGCTAGCCTGTTCTCTCTCACTCTCCTAGCCTCTCCACTGCTAGCCTGTTCTCTCTCACTCTTCTAGCCTCTCCACTGCTAGCCTGTTCTCTCACGCTCCTTAGCCTCTCCACTGCTAGCCTGTTCTCTCACGCTCCTAGCCTCTCCACTGCTAGCCTGTTCTCTCACCCTCCTAGCCTCTCCATTGCTAGCCTGTTCTCTCTCGCTCCTAGCCTCTCCACTGCTAGCCTGTTCTCTCACCCTCCTAGCCTCTCCACTGCTAGCCTGTTCTCTCTCACTCTCCTAGCCTCTCCACTGCTAGCCTGTTCTCTCACACTCCTTAGCCTCTCCACTGCTAGCCTGTTCTCTCTCTCACTCTCCTAGCCTCTCCACTGCTAGCATGTTCGCTCTCACACTCCTAGCCTCTCTACTGCTAGCCTGTTCTCTCACTCTCCTTAGCCTCTCCACTGAGCCATATTGCATGGGGGACATTGTGCTGGTTGTGTTGTATAGGTGACTTCCAAGTCAGCCATATTACATGGGGGACATTGTGCTGGTTGTGTTGTATAGGTGACTTCCAAGTCAGCCATATTGCATGGGGGACATTGTGCTGGTTGTATTGTATAGGTGACTTCCAAGTCAGCCGTGTTGCATGGGGGACATTGTGCTGGTGGCCATGTCCTATAGGTGACTTCCAAGTCAGCCATATTGCATGGGGGACATTGTGCTGGTTGCCATGTTGTATAGGTGACTTCCAAGTGAGCCATATTGCTTGGGGGACATTGTGCTGGTTGTGTTGTATAGGTGACTTCCATGTCAGCCATATTGCATGGGGGACATTGTGCTGGTTGTCTTGTATAGGTGACTTCCAAGTCAGCCGTGTTGCATGGGGGACATTGTGCTGGTTGTATTGTATAGGTGACTTCCAAGTCAGCCATATTGCATGGGGGACATTGTGCTGGTGGCCATGTTGTAAAGGTGACTTCCAAGTCAGCCATATTGCATGGGGGACATTGTGCTGGTTGCCATGTTGTATAGGTGACTTCCAAGTGAGCCATATTGCATGGGGGACATTGTGCTGGTTGCCATATTGTATAGGTGACTTACAAGTCAGCCATATTGCATGGGGGACATTGTGCTGGTTGCCATGTCCTATAGGTGACTTCCAAGTCAGCCATATTGCATGGGGGAAATTGTGCTGGTTGTCTTGTATAGGTGACTTTTAAGTCAGCCATATTGCTTGGGGGACATTGTGCTGGTTGCCATGTTCTATAGGTGACTTCCAAGTCAGCCATATTGCTTGGGGGACATTGTGCTGGTTGCCATGTTGTATAGGTGACATCCAAGTCAGCCATATTGCTTGGGGGACATTGTGCTGGTTGCCATGTTGTATAGGTGACTTCCAAGTCAGCCATATTGCATGGGGGACATTGTGCTGGTGGCCATGTTCTATAGGTGACTTCTATACTCTGGTTAAAATTCTGATTTATTTTATACCTACGTGACTTTACCGAAAGAACTAAAAAAATAAGAATTAAGTTTTACCCTGTCTGGCAATAAAAAAACCCCTTTTTTGCGAGGAATCAACTCTGCTGCATTAACCGCACGCACTTGTGATGAACACGCAAACACAACATGCTCTGATAATATATGCAAATCTAGAATTAATATATGGCGTGTCTCCCGCACACAACGCGTCATCCACCACCAGACACCCCCCGGCGCCTCTGCAGCCCCCGGCAACAGTCCCAGCCAATCACCGCCGTCGCTTCTCGTCTACCTTTGATTGGGCCCAACCGATGACGTCACCTCACAGCTTCTGCCTCCTCTCAGACACCCCCCGGCGCCTCTGCAGCCCCCGGCAACAGTCCCAGCCAATCACCGTTAGCGCCACGGGCAGCGATTTGTCACTGGGTAAACAGCGGGAGGGGGGCGGGGGCGGCGGCGCGGGTGGGGGGGATGACGAGACTCCTCCCCCCCCCACCACCCCCCAACGGCCGGGGGCGTTCGATTGGATGCGCAGGATGACGTCAGATGATCCGGGTACTAACGGGTTTTTGTTGCCATATAAGGGAGTGGGAGCGGAGCAAAAAAATTCTGCGGAGTCATTCAGGAACGTCGGCACGAAGTTCAGGCGGCCTCAGCCGTCCTCAACATTCCGCGTGAGGTTCGCAGGGTGGAGTTCAGGGCGAGCCTTTCCCCCCCCCCCAAGCCCCATCGGGCAGCGTAAAGAAGAGATGAGTGGATACCGGTAAAAGGCGAGGTCGGCTGTTCCGGTCGAGCTTAGGCGATAGACTGCGCTCGGCGACGAGGCCTATTCTCTCACCCTCTCCTAGCCTCTCCACTGCTAGCCTGTTCTCTCTCACGCTCCTAGCCTCTCTACTGCTAGCCTGTTCTCTCACTCTCCTTAGCCTCTCCACTGCTAGCCTGTTCTCTCACGCTCCTAGCCTCTCCACTGCTAGCCTGTTCTCTCTCACGCTCCTAGCCTCTCCACTGCTGCCCTGTTCTCTCTCTCCAAGCCTCTCCACTGCTAGCCTGTTCTCTCACTCTCCTAGCCTCTCCACTGCTAGCCTGTTCTCTCACCCTCTCCTAGCCTCTCCACTGCTAGCCTGTTCTCTCACCCTCTCCTAGCCTCTCCACTGCTAGCCTGTTCTCTCTCACTCTCCTAGCCTCTCCACTGCTAGCCTGTTCTCTCTCACTCTTCTAGCCTCTCCACTGCTAGCCTGTTCTCTCACGCTCCTTAGCCTCTCCACTGCTAGCCTGTTCTCTCTCTCACTCTCCTAGCCTCTCCACTGCTAGCCTGTTCTCTCTCACGCTCCTAGCCTCTCTACTGCTAGCCTGTTCTCTCACTCTCCTTAGCCTCTCCACTGCTAGCCTGTTCTCTCACGCTCCTAGCCTCTCCACTGCTAGCCTGTTCTCTCTCACGCTCCTAGCCTTTCCACTGCTGCCCTGTTCTCTCTCTCCAAGCCTCTCCACTGCTAGCCTGTTCTCTCACTCTCCTAGCCTCTCCACTGCTAGCCTGTTCTCTCACCCTCTCCTAGCCTCTCCACTGCTAGCCTGTTATCTCACCCTCTCCTAGCCTCTCCACTGCTAGCCTGTTCTCTCTCACCCTCCTAGCCTCTCCACTGCTCGCCTGTTCTCTCTCTCTCTCCTAGCCTCTCCACTGCTAGCCTGTCCTCTCTCACGCTCCTAGCCTCTCCACTGCTAGCCTGTTCTCTCACCCTCCTGGCCTCTCCACTGTTAGCCTGTTCTCTCACGCTCCTAGCCTCTCCACTGCTAGCCTATTCTCTCTCTCCTAGCCTCTCTACTGCTAGCCTGTTCTCTCACGCTCCTAGCCACTCCACTGCTAGCCTGTTCTCTCACCCTCCTAGCCTCTCCACTGCTTGCCTGTTGTCTCACTCTCCTAGCCTCTCCAGTGCTAGCCTGTTCTCTCACACTCCTTAGCCTCTCCACTGCTAGCCTGTTCTCTCTCTCACTCTCCTAGCCTCTCCACTGCTAGCCTGTTCGCTCTCACACTCCTAGCCTCTCTACTGCTAGCCTGTTCTCTCACTCTCCTTAGCCTCTCCACTGCTAGCCTGTTCTCTCACGCTCCTAGCCTCTCCACTGCTAGCCTGTTCTCTCTCACGCTCCTAGCCTCTCCACTGCTGCCCTGTTTTCTCTCTCCAAGCCTCTCCACTGCTAGCCTGTTCTCTCACTCTCCTAGCCTCTCCACTGCTAGCCTGTTCTCTCTCCTAGCCTCTCCACTGCTAGCCTGTTCTCTCACGCTCCTAGCCTCTCCACTGCTAGCCTGTTCTCTCACCCTCCTAGCCTCTCCACTGCTAGCCTGTTCTCTCACTCTCCTAGCCTCTCCACTGCTAGCCTGTTCTCTCACGCTCCTAGCCTCTCCACTGCTAGCCTGTTCTCTCACCCTCCTAGCCTCTCCACTGCTAGCCTGTTCTCTCACGCTCCTAGCCTCTCCACTGCTAGCCTATTCTCTCTCTCCTAGCCTCTCTACTGCTAGCCTGTTCTCTCACGCTCCTAGCCACTCCACTGCTAGCCTGTTCTCTCACCCTCCTAGCCTCTCCACTGCTTGCCTGTTTTCTCACTCTCCTAGCCTCTCCACTGCTAGCCGGTTCTCTCACACTCCTTAGCCTCTCCACTGCTAGCCTGTTCTCTCTCTCACTCTCCTAGCCTCTCCACTGCTAGCCTGTTCTCTCTCACACTCCTAGCCTCTCTACTGCTAGCCTGTTCTCTCACTCTCCTTAGCCTCTCCACTGCTAGCCTGTTCTCTCACGCTCCTAGCCTCTCCACTGCTAGCCTGTTCTCTCTCACGCTCCTAGCCTCTCCACTGCTGCCCTGTTCTCTCTCTCCAAGCCTCTCCACTGCTAGCCTGTTCTCTCACTCTCCTAGCCTCTCCACTGCTAGCCTGTTCTCTCACCCTCTCCTAGCCTCTCCACTGCTAGCCTGTTCTCTCACCCTCCTAGCCTCTCCACTGCTAGCCTGTTCTCTCTCACTCTCCTAGCCTCTCCACTGCTAGCCTGTTCTCTCACCCTCCTAGCCTCTCCACTGCTAGCCTGTTCTCTCTCACGCTCCTAGCCTCTCCACTGCTAGCCTGTTCTCTCTCACGCTCCTAGCCTCTCCACTGCTGCCCTGTTCTCTCTCTCCAAGCCTCTCCACTGCTAGCCTGTTCTCTCACTCTCCTAGCCTCTCCACTGCTAGCCTGTTCTCTCACCCTCTCCTAGCCTCTCCACTGCTAGCCTGTTCTCTCACCCTCTCCTAGCCTCTCCACTGCTAGCCTGTTCTCTCTCACTCTCCTAGCCTCTCCACTGCTAGCCTGTTCTCTCTCACTCTTCTAGCCTCTCCACTGCTAGCCTGTTCTCTCACGCTCCTTAGCCTCTCCACTGCTAGCCTGTTCTCTCTCTCACTCTCCTAGCCTCTCCACTGCTAGCCTGTTCTCTCTCACGCTCCTAGCCTCTCTACTGCTAGCCTGTTCTCTCACTCTCCTTAGCCTCTCCACTGCTAGCCTGTTCTCTCACGCTCCTAGCCTCTCCACTGCTAGCCTGTTCTCTCTCACGCTCCTAGCCTTTCCACTGCTGCCCTGTTCTCTCTCTCCAAGCCTCTCCACTGCTAGCCTGTTCTCTCACTCTCCTAGCCTCTCCACTGCTAGCCTGTTCTCTCACCCTCTCCTAGCCTCTCCACTGCTAGCCTGTTCTCTCACCCTCTCCTAGCCTCTCCACTGCTAGCCTGTTCTCTCTCACCCTCCTAGCCTCTCCACTGCTCGCCTGTTCTCTCTCTCTCTCCTAGCCTCTCCACTGCTAGCCTGTTCTCTCTCACGCTCCTAGCCTCTCCACTGCTAGCCTGTTCTCTCACCCTCCTGGCCTCTCCACTGTTAGCCTGTTCTCTCACGCTCCTAGCCTCTCCACTGCTAGCCTATTCTCTCTCTCCTAGCCTCTCTACTGCTAGCCTGTTCTCTCACGCTCCTAGCCACTCCACTGCTAGCCTGTTCTCTCACCCTCCTAGCCTCTCCACTGCTTGCCTGTTGTCTCACTCTCCTAGCCTCTCCAGTGCTAGCCTGTTCTCTCACACTCCTTAGCCTCTCCACTGCTAGCCTGTTCTCTCTCTCACTCTCCTAGCCTCTCCACTGCTAGCCTGTTCGCTCTCACACTCCTAGCCTCTCTACTGCTAGCCTGTTCTCTCACTCTCCTTAGCCTCTCCACTGCTAGCCTGTTCTCTCACGCTCCTAGCCTCTCCACTGCTAGCCTGTTCTCTCTCACGCTCCTAGCCTCTCCACTGCTGCCCTGTTTTCTCTCTCCAAGCCTCTCCACTGCTAGCCTGTTCTCTCACTCTCCTAGCCTCTCCACTGCTAGCCTGTTCTCTCACCCTCTCCTAGCCTCTCCACTGCTAGCCTGTTCTCTCACCCTCCTGGCCTCTCCACTGCTAGCCTGTGCTCTCACGCTCCTAGCCTCTCCACTGCTAGCCTGTTCTCTCTCCTAGCCTCTCCACTGCTAGCCTGTTCTCTCTCCTAGCCTCTCCACTGCTAGCCTGTTCTCTCACGCTCCTAGCCTCTCCACTGCTAGCCTGTTCTCTCACCCTCCTAGCCTCTCCACTGCTAGCCTGTTCTCTCACTCTCCTAGCCTCTCCACTGCTAGCCTGTTCTCTCACGCTCCTAGCCTCTCCACTGCTAGCCTGTTCTCTCACCCTCCTAGCCTCTCCACTGCTAGCCTGTTCTCTCACGCTCCTAGCCTCTCCACTGCTAGCCTATTCTCTCTCTCCTAGCCTCTCTACTGCTAGCCTGTTCTCTCACGCTCCTAGCCACTCCACTGCTAGCCTGTTCTCTCACCCTCCTAGCCTCTCCACTGCTTGCCTGTTTTCTCACTCTCCTAGCCTCTCCACTGCTAGCCGGTTCTCTCACACTCCTTAGCCTCTCCACTGCTAGCCTGTTCTCTCTCTCACTCTCCTAGCCTCTCCACTGCTAGCCTGTTCTCTCTCACACTCCTAGCCTCTCTACTGCTAGCCTGTTCTCTCACTCTCCTTAGCCTCTCCACTGCTAGCCTGTTCTCTCACGCTCCTAGCCTCTCCACTGCTAGCCTGTTCTCTCTCACGCTCCTAGCCTCTCCACTGCTGCCCTGTTCTCTCTCTCCAAGCCTCTCCACTGCTAGCCTGTTCTCTCACTCTCCTAGCCTCTCCACTGCTAGCCTGTTCTCTCACCCTCTCCTAGCCTCTCCACTGCTAGCCTGTTTTCTCACCCTCTCCTAGCCTCTCCACTGCTAGCCTGTTCTCTCTCACTCTCCTAGCCTCTCCACTGCTCGCCTGTTCTCTCTCTCTCTCTCCTAGCCTCTCCACTGCTAGCCTGTTCTCTCTCACCCTCCTAGCCTCTCCACTGCTAGCCTGTTCTCTCTCACTCTCCTAGCCTCTCCACTGCCTGCCTGTTCTCTCTCACTCTCCTAGCCTCTCCACTGCTAGCCAGTTCTCTCTCACGCTCCTAGCCTCTCCACTGCTAGCCTGTTCACTCACGCTCCTAGCCTCTCCACTGCTAGCCTGTTCTCTCTCACGCTCCTAGCCTCTCCACTGCTGCCCTGTTCTCTCTCTCCAAGCCTCTCCACTGCTAGCCTGTTCTCTCACTCTCCTAGCCTCTCTACTGCTAGCCTGTTCTCTCACCCTCTCCTAGCCTCTCCACTGCTAGCCTGTTCACTCACCCTCTCCTAGCCTCTCCACTGCTAGCCTGTTCTCTCTCACTCTCCTAGCCTCTCCACTGCTAGCCTGTTCTCTCTCACTCTTCTAGCCTCTCCACTGCTAGCCTGTTCTCTCACGCTCCTTAGCCTCTCCACTGCTAGCCTGTTCTCTCACGCTCCTAGCCTCTCCACTGCTAGCCTGTTCTCTCACCCTCCTAGCCTCTCCACTGCTAGCCTGTTCTCTCACGCTCCTAGCCTCTCCACTGCTAGCCTGTTCTCTCACCCTCCTAGCCTCTCCACTGCTAGCCTGTTCTCTCTCACTCTCCTAGCCTCTCCACTGCTAGCCTGTTCTCTCACCCTCCTAGCCTCTCCACTGCTAGCCTGTTCTCTCTCACTCTCCTAGCCTCTCCACTGCCTGCCTGTTCTCTCTCACTCTCCTAGCCTCTCCACTGCTAGCCAGTTCTCTCTCACGCTCCTAGCCTCTCCACTGCTAGCCTGTTCTCTCACCCTCCTGGCCTCTCCACTGCTAGCCTGTTCTCTCACGCTCCTAGCCACTCCACTGCTAGCCTGTTCTCTCACCCTCCTAGCCTCTCCACTGCTTGCCTGTTGTCTCACTCTCCTAGCCTCTCCACTGCTAGCCGGTTCTCTCACACTCCTTAGCCTCTCCACTGCTAGCCTGTTCTCTCTCTCACGCTCCTAGCCTCTCCACTGCTGCCCTGTTCTCTCTCTCCAAGCCTCTCCACTGCTAGCCTGTTCTCTCACTCTCCTAGCCTCTCCACTGCTAGCCTGTTCTCTCACCCTCTCCTAGCCTCTCCACTGCTAGCCTGTTTTCTCACCCTCTCCTAGCCTCTCCACTGCTAGCCTGTTCTCTCTCACTCTCCTAGCCTCTCCACTGCTCGCCTGTTCTCTCTCTCTCTCTCCTAGCCTCTCCACTGCTAGCCTGTTCTCTCTCACGCTCCTAGCCTCTCCACTGCTAGCCTGTTCTCTCACCCTCCTGGCCTCTCCACTGCTAGCCTGTTCTCTCACGCTCCTAGCCTCTCCACTGCTAGCCTGTTCTCTCTCTCCTAGCCTCTCCACTGCTAGCCTGTTCTCTCACCCTCCTAGCCTCTCCACTGCTAGCCTGTTCTCTCACTCTCCTAGCCTCTCCACTGCTAGCCTGTTCTCTCACTCTCCTAGCCTCTCCACTGCTAGCCTGTTCTCTCTCCTAGCCTCTCCACTGCTAGCCTGTTCTCTCACGCTCCTAGCCTCTCCACTGCTAGCCTGTTCTCTCACCCTCCTAGCCTCTCCACTGCTAGCCTGTTCTCTCACTCTCCTAGCCTCTCCACTGCTAGCCTGTTCTCTCACGCTCCTAGCCTCTCCACTGCTAGCCTGTTCTCTCACCCTCCTAGCCTCTCCACTGCTAGCCTGTTCTCTCACGCTCCTAGCCTCTCCACTGCTAGCCTATTCTCTCTCTCCTAGCCTCTCTACTGCTAGCCTGTTCTCTCACGCTCCTAGCCACTCCACTGCTAGCCTGTTCTCTCACCCTCCTAGCCTCTCCACTGCTTGCCTGTTTTCTCACTCTCCTAGCCTCTCCACTGCTAGCCGGTTCTCTCACACTCCTTAGCCTCTCCACTGCTAGCCTGTTCTCTCTCTCACTCTCCTAGCCTCTCCACTGCTAGCCTGTTCTCTCTCACACTCCTAGCCTCTCTACTGCTAGCCTGTTCTCTCACTCTCCTTAGCCTCTCCACTGCTAGCCTGTTCTCTCACGCTCCTAGCCTCTCCACTGCTAGCCTGTTCTCTCTCACGCTCCTAGCCTCTCCACTGCTGCCCTGTTCTCTCTCTCCAAGCCTCTCCACTGCTAGCCTGTTCTCTCACTCTCCTAGCCTCTCCACTGCTAGCCTGTTCTCTCACCCTCTCCTAGCCTCTCCACTGCTAGCCTGTTTTCTCACCCTCTCCTAGCCTCTCCACTGCTAGCCTGTTCTCTCTCACTCTCCTAGCCTCTCCACTGCTCGCCTGTTCTCTCTCTCTCTCCTAGCCTCTCCACTGCTAGCCTGTTCTCTCTCACCCTCCTAGCCTCTCCACTGCTAGCCTGTTCTCTCTCACTCTCCTAGCCTCTCCACTGCCTGCCTGTTCTCTCTCACTCTCCTAGCCTCTCCACTGCTAGCCAGTTCTCTCTCACGCTCCTAGCCTCTCCACTGCTAGCCTGTTCACTCACGCTCCTAGCCTCTCCACTGCTAGCCTGTTCTCTCTCACGCTCCTAGCCTCTCCACTGCTGCCCTGTTCTCTCTCTCCAAGCCTCTCCACTGCTAGCCTGTTCTCTCACTCTCCTAGCCTCTCCACTGCTAGCCTGTTCTCTCACCCTCTCCTAGCCTCTCCACTGCTAGCCTGTTCACTCACCCTCTCCTAGCCTCTCCACTGCTAGCCTGTTCTCTCTCACTCTCCTAGCCTCTCCACTGCTAGCCTGTTCTCTCTCACTCTTCTAGCCTCTCCACTGCTAGCCTGTTCTCTCACGCTCCTTAGCCTCTCCACTGCTAGCCTGTTCTCTCACGCTCCTAGCCTCTCCACTGCTAGCCTGTTCTCTCACCCTCCTAGCCTCTCCACTGCTAGCCTGTTCTCTCACGCTCCTAGCCTCTCCACTGCTAGCCTGTTCTCTCACCCTCCTAGCCTCTCCACTGCTAGCCTGTTCTCTCTCACTCTCCTAGCCTCTCCACTGCTAGCCTGTTCTCTCACCCTCCTAGCCTCTCCACTGCTAACCTGTTCTCTCTCACTCTCCTAGCCTCTCCACTGCCTGCCTGTTCTCTCTCACTCTCCTAGCCTCTCCACTGCTAGCCAGTTCTCTCTCACGCTCCTAGCCTCTCCACTGCTAGCCTGTTCTCTCACCCTCCTGGCCTCTCCACTGCTAGCCTGTTCTCTCACGCTCCTAGCCACTCCACTGCTAGCCTGTTCTCTCACCCTCCTAGCCTCTCCACTGCTTGCCTGTTGTCTCACTCTCCTAGCCTCTCCACTGCTAGCCGGTTCTCTCACACTCCTTAGCCTCTCCACTGCTAGCCTGTTCTCTCTCTCACGCTCCTAGCCTCTCCACTGCTGCCCTGTTCTCTCTCTCCAAGCCTCTCCACTGCTAGCCTGTTCTCTCACTCTCCTAGCCTCTCCACTGCTAGCCTGTTCTCTCACCCTCTCCTAGCCTCTCCACTGCTAGCCTGTTCTCTCACCCTCTCCTAGCCTCTCCACTGCTAGCCTGTTTTCTCACCCTCTCCTAGCCTCTCCACTGCTAGCCTGTTCTCTCTCACTCTCCTAGCCTCTCCACTGCTCGCCTGTTCTCTCTCTCACTCTCCTAGCCTCTCCACTGCTAGCCTGTTCTCTCACGCTCCTAGCCTCTCCACTGCTAGCCTGTTCTCTCACCCTCCTAGCCTCTCCACTGCTAGCCTGTTCTCTCACGCTCCTAGCCTCTCCACTGCTAGCCTGTTCTCTCACCCTCCTAGCCTCTCCACTGCTAGCCTGTTCTCTCACCCTCCTAGCCTCTCCACTGCTAGCCTGTTCTCTCTCACTCTCCTAGCCTCTCCACTGCCTGCCTGTTCTCTCTCACTCTCCTAGCCTCTCCACTGCTAGCCAGTTCTCTCTCACGCTCCTAGCCTCTCCACTGCTAGCCTGTTCTCTCACGCTCCCAGCCTCTCCACTGCTAGCCTGTTCTCTCTCACGCTCCTAGCCTCTCCACTGCTGCCCTGTTCTCTCTCTCCAAGCCTCTCCACTGCTAGCCTGTTCTCTCACTCTCCTAGCCTCTCCACTGCTAGCCTGTTCTCTCACCCTCTCCTAGCCTCTCCACTGCTAGCCTGTTCTCTCACCCTCTCCTAGCCTCTCCACTGCTAGCCTGTTCTCTCTCACTCTCCTAGCCTCTCCACTGCTAGCCTGTTCTCTCTCACTCTTCTAGCCTCTCCACTGCTAGCCTGTTCTCTCACGCTCCTTAGCCTCTCCACTGCTAGCCTGTTCTCTCACGCTCCTAGCCTCTCCACTGCTAGCCTGTTCTCTCACCCTCCTAGCCTCTCCATTGCTAGCCTGTTCTCTCTCGCTCCTAGCCTCTCCACTGCTAGCCTGTTCTCTCACCCTCCTAGCCTCTCCACTGCTAGCCTGTTCTCTCTCACTCTCCTAGCCTCTCCACTGCTAGCCTGTTCTCTCACCCTCCTAGCCTCTCCACTGCTAGCCTGTTCTCTCTCACTCTCCTAGCCTCTCCACTGCCTGCCTGTTCTCTCTCACTCTCCTAGCCTCTCCACTGCTAGCCAGTTCTCTCTCACGCTCCTAGCCTCTCCACTGCTAGCCTGTTCTCTCACCCTCCTGGCCTCTCCACTGCTAGCCTGTTCTCTCACGCTCCTAGCCTCTCCACTGCTAGCCTATTCTCTCTCTCCTAGCCTCTCTACTGCTAGCCTGTTCTCTCACGCTCCTAGCCACTCCACTGCTAGCCTGTTCTCTCACCCTCCTAGCCTCTCCACTGCTTGCCTGTTGTCTCACTCTCCTAGCCTCTCCACTGCTAGCCGGTTCTCTCACACTCCTTAGCCTCTCCACTGCTAGCCTGTTCTCTCTCTCACTCTCCTAGCCTCTCCACTGCTAGCCTGTTCTCTCTCACACTCCTAGCCTCTCTACTGCTAGCCTGTTCTCTCACTCTCCTTAGCCTCTCCACTGCTAGCCTGTTCTCTCACGCTCCTAGCCTCTCCACTGCTAGCCTGTTCTCTCTCACGCTCCTAGCCTCTCCACTGCTGCCCTGTTCTCTCTCTCCAAGCCTCTCCACTGCTAGCCTGTTCTCTCACTCTCCTAGCCTCTCCACTGCTAGCCTGTTCTCTCACCCTCTCCTAGCCTCTCCACTGCTAGCCTGTTTTCTCACCCTCTCCTAGCCTCTCCACTGCTAGCCTGTTCTCTCTCACTCTCCTAGCCTCTCCACTGCTCGCCTGTTCTCTCTCTCTCTCCTAGCCTCTCCACTGCTAGCCTGTTCTCTCTCACGCTCCTAGCCTCTCCACTGCTAGCCTGTTCTCTCACCCTCCTGGCCTCTCCACTGCTAGCCTGTTCTCTCACGCTCCTAGCCTCTCCACTGCTAGCCTGTTCTCTCTCTCCTAGCCTCTCCACTGCTAGCCTGTTCTCTCACGCTCCTAGCCTCTCCACTGCTAGCCTGTTCTCTCACCCTCCTAGCCTCTCCACTGCTAGCCTGTTCTCTCACTCTCCTAGCCTCTCCACTGCTAGCCTGTTCTCTCATGCTCCTAGCCTCTCCACTGCTAGCCTGTTCTCTCACCCTCCTAGCCTCTCCACTGCTAGCCTGTTCTCTCACGCTCCTAGCCTCTCCACTGCTAGCCTGTTCTCTCACCCTCCTAGCCTCTCCACTGCTAGCCTGTTCTCTCTCACTCTCCTAGCCTCTCCACTGCTAGCCAGTTCTCTCTCACGCTCCTAGCCTCTCCACTGCTAGCCTGTTCTCTCACGCTCCTAGCCTCTCCACTGCTAGCCTGTTCTCTCTCACGCTCCTAGCCTCTCCACTGCTGCCCTGTTCTCTCTCTCCAAGCCTCTCCACTGCTAGCCTGTTCTCTCACTCTCCTAGCCTCTCCACTGCTAGCCTGTTCTCTCACCCTCTCCTAGCCTCTCCACTGCTAGCCTGTTCTCTCACCCTCTCCTAGCCTCTCCACTGCTAGCCTGTTCTCTCTCACTCTCCTAGCCTCTCCACTGCTAGCCTGTTCTCTCTCACTCTTCTAGCCTCTCCACTGCTAGCCTGTTCTCTCACGCTCCTTAGCCTCTCCACTGCTAGCCTGTTCTCTCACGCTCCTAGCCTCTCCACTGCTAGCCTGTTCTCTCACCCTCCTAGCCTCTCCACTGCTAGCCTGTTCTCTCACGCTCCTAGCCTCTCCACTGCTAGCCTGTTCTCTCACCCTCCTAGCCTCTCCACTGCTAGCCTGTTCTCTCACTCTCCTAGCCTCTCCACTGCTAGCCTGTTCTCTCATGCTCCTAGCCTCTCCACTGCTAGCCTGTTCTCTCACCCTCCTAGCCTCTCCACTGCTAGCCTGTTCTCTCACGCTCCTAGCCTCTCCACTGCTAGCCTGTTCTCTCACCCTCCTAGCCTCTCCACTGCTAGCCTGTTCTCTCTCACTCTCCTAGCCTCTCCACTGCTAGCCTGTTCTCTCACCCTCCTAGCCTCTCCACTGCTAGCCTGTTCTCTCTCACTCTCCTAGCCTCTCCACTGCCTGCCTGTTCTCTCTCACTCTCCTAGCCTCTCCACTGCTAGCCAGTTCTCTCTCACGCTCCTAGCCTCTCCACTGCTAGCCTGTTCTCTCACGCTCCTAGCCTCTCCACTGCTAGCCTGCTCTCTCTCACGCTCCTAGCCTCTCCACTGCTGCCCTGTTCTCTCTCTCCAAGCCTCTCCACTGCTAGCCTGTTCTCTCACTCTCCTAGCCTCTCCACTGCTAGCCTGTTCTCTCACCCTCTCCTAGCCTCTCCACTGCTAGCCTGTTCTCTCTCACTCTCCTAGCCTCTCCACTGCTAGCCTGTTCTCTCTCACTCTTCTAGCCTCTCCACTGCTAGCCTGTTCTCTCACGCTCCTAGCCTCTCCACTGCTAGCCTGTTCTCTCTCTCCTAGCCTCTCCACTGCTAGCCTGTTCTCTCACGCTCCTAGCCTCTCCACTGCTAGCCTGTTCTCTCACCCTCCTAGCCTCTCCACTGCTAGCCTGTTCTCTCACTCTCCTAGCCTCTCCACTGCTAGCCTGTTCTCTCATGCTCCTAGCCTCTCCACTGCTAGCCTGTTCTCTCACCCTCCTAGCCTCTCCACTGCTAGCCTGTTCTCTCACGCTCCTAGCCTCTCCACTGCTAGCCTGTTCTCTCACCCTCCTAGCCTCTCCACTGCTAGCCTGTTCTCTCTCACTCTCCTAGCCTCTCCACTGCTAGCCTGTTCTCTCACCCTCCTAGCCTCTCCACTGCTAGCCAGTTCTCTCTCACGCTCCTAGCCTCTCCACTGCTAGCCTGTTCTCTCACGCTCCTAGCCTCTCCACTGCTAGCCTGTTCTCTCTCACGCTCCTAGCCTCTCCACTGCTGCCCTGTTCTCTCTCTCCAAGCCTCTCCACTGCTAGCCTGTTCTCTCACTCTCCTAGCCTCTCCACTGCTAGCCTGTTCTCTCACCCTCTCCTAGCCTCTCCACTGCTAGCCTGTTCTCTCACCCTCTCCTAGCCTCTCCACTGCTAGCCTGTTCTCTCTCACTCTCCTAGCCTCTCCACTGCTAGCCTGTTCTCTCTCACTCTTCTAGCCTCTCCACTGCTAGCCTGTTCTCTCACGCTCCTTAGCCTCTCCACTGCTAGCCTGTTCTCTCACGCTCCTAGCCTCTCCACTGCTAGCCTGTTCTCTCACCCTCCTAGCCTCTCCACTGCTAGCCTGTTCTCTCACGCTCCTAGCCTCTCCACTGCTAGCCTGTTCTCTCACCCTCCTAGCCTCTCCACTGCTAGCCTGTTCTCTCTCACTCTCCTAGCCTCTCCACTGCTAGCCTGTTCTCTCACCCTCCTAGCCTCTCCACTGCTAGCCTGTTCTCTCTCACTCTCCTAGCCTCTCCACTGCCTGCCTGTTCTCTCTCACTCTCCTAGCCTCTCCACTGCTAGCCAGTTCTCTCTCACGCTCCTAGCCTCTCCACTGCTAGCCTGTTCTCTCACGCTCCTAGCCTCTCCACTGCTAGCCTGTTCTCTCTCACGCTCCTAGCCTCTCCACTGCTGCCCTGTTCTCTCTCTCCAAGCCTCTCCACTGCTAGCCTGTTCTCTCACTCTCCTAGCCTCTCCACTGCTAGCCTGTTCTCTCACCCTCTCCTAGCCTCTCCACTGCTAGCCTGTTCTCTCACCCTCTCCTAGCCTCTCCACTGCTAGCCTGTTCTCTCTCACTCTCCTAGCCTCTCCACTGCTAGCCTGTTCTCTCTCACTCTTCTAGCCTCTCCACTGCTAGCCTGTCCTCTCACGCTCCTTAGCCTCTCCACTGCTAGCCTGTTCTCTCTCACGCTCCTAGCCTCTCTACTGCTAGCCTGTTCTCTCACTCTCCTAGCCTCTCTACTGCTAGCCTGTTCTCTCACGCTCCTAGCCACTCCACTGCTAGCCTGTTCTCTCACCCTCCTAGCCTCTCCACTGCTTGCCTGTTGTCTCACTCTCCTAGCCTCTCCACTGCTAGCCGGTTCTCTCACACTCCTTAGCCTCTCCACTGCTAGCCTGTTCTCTCTCTCACGCTCCTAGCCTCTCCACTGCTGCCCTGTTCTCTCTCTCCAAGCCTCTCCACTGCTAGCCTGTTCTCTCACTCTCCTAGCCTCTCCACTGCTAGCCTGTTCTCTCACCCTCTCCTAGCCTCTCCACTGCTAGCCTGTTTTCTCACCCTCTCCTAGCCTCTCCACTGCTAGCCTGTTCTCTCTCACTCTCCTAGCCTCTCCACTGCTCGCCTGTTCTCTCTCTCCTAGCCTCTCCACTGCTAGCCTGTTCTCTCTCACGCTCCTAGCCTCTCCACTGCTAGCCTGTTCTCTCACCCTCCTGGCCTCTCCACTGCTAGCCTGGTCTCTCACGCTCCTAGCCTCTTTACTGCTAGCCTGTTCTCTCTCTCCTAGCCTCTCCACTGCTAGCCTGTTCTCTCACCCTCCTAGCCTCTCCACTGCTAGCCTGTTCTCTCACTCTCCTAGCCTCTCCACTGCTAGCCTGTTCTCTCACGCTCCTAGCCTCTCCACTGCTAGCCTGTTCTCTCACCCTCCTAGCCTCTCCACTGCTAGCCTGTTCTCTCACGCTCCTAGCCTCTCCACTGCTAGCCTGTTCTCTCACCCTCCTAGCCTCTCCACTGCTAGCCTGTTCTCTCTCACTCTCCTAGCCTCTCCACTGCTAGCCTGTTCTCTCACCCTCCTAGCCTCTCCACTGCTAGCCTGTTCTCTCTCACTCTCCTAGCCTCTCCACTGCCTGCCTGTTCTCTCTCACTCTCCTAGCCTCTCCACTGCTAGCCAGTTCTCTCTCACGCTCCTAGCCTCTCCACTGCTAGCCTGTTCTCTCACGCTCCCAGCCTCTCCACTGCTAGCCTGTTCTCTCTCACGCTCCTAGCCTCTCCACTGCTGCCCTGTTCTCTCTCTCCAAGCCTCTCCACTGCTAGCCTGTTCTCTCACTCTCCTAGCCTCTCCACTGCTAGCCTGTTCTCTCACCCTCTCCTAGCCTCTCCACTGCTAGCCTGTTCTCTCACCCTCTCCTAGCCTCTCCACTGCTAGCCTGTTCTCTCTCACTCTCCTAGCCTCTCCACTGCTAGCCTGTTCTCTCTCACTCTTCTAGCCTCTCCACTGCTAGCCTGTTCTCTCACGCTCCTTAGCCTCTCCACTGCTAGCCTGTTCTCTCACGCTCCTAGCCTCTCCACTGCTAGCCTGTTCTCTCACCCTCCTAGCCTCTCCATTGCTAGCCTGTTCTCTCTCGCTCCTAGCCTCTCCACTGCTAGCCTGTTCTCTCACCCTCCTGGCCTCTCCACTGCTAGCCTGTTCTCTCACGCTCCTAGCCTCTCCACTGCTAGCCTATTCTCTCTCTCCTAGCCTCTCTACTGCTAGCCTGTTCTCTCACGCTCCTAGCCACTCCACTGCTAGCCTGTTCTCTCACCCTCCTAGCCTCTCCACTGCTTGCCTGTTGTCTCACTCTCCTAGCCTCTCCACTGCTAGCCGGTTCTCTCACACTCCTTAGCCTCTCCACTGCTAGCCTGTTCTCTCTCTCACTCTCCTAGCCTCTCCACTGCTAGCCTGTTCTCTCTCACACTCCTAGCCTCTCTACTGCTAGCCTGTTCTCTCACTCTCCTTAGCCTCTCCACTGCTAGCCTGTTCTCTCACGCTCCTAGCCTCTCCACTGCTAGCCTGTTCTCTCTCACGCTCCTAGCCTCTCCACTGCTGCCCTGTTCTCTCTCTCCAAGCCTCTCCACTGCTAGCCTGTTCTCTCACCCTCTCCTAGCCTCTCCACTGCTAGCCTGTTCTCTCTCACGCTCCTAGCCTCTCTACTGCTAGCCTGTTCTCTCACTCTCCTTAGCCTCTCCACTGCTAGCCTGTTCTCTCACGCTCCTAGCCTCTCCACTGCTAGCCTGTTCTCTCTCACGCTCCTAGCCTCTCCACTGCTGCCCTGTTCTCTCTCTCCAAGCCTCTCCACTGCTAGCCTGTTCTCTCACTCTCCTAGCCTCTCCACTGCTAGCCTGTTCTCTCACCCTCTCCTAGCCTCTCCACTGCTAGCCTGTTTTCTCACCCTCTCCTAGCCTCTCCACTGCTAGCCTGTTCTCTCTCACTCTCCTAGCCTCTCCACTGCTCGCCTGTTCTCTCTCTCTCTCTCCTAGCCTCTCCACTGCTAGCCTGTTCTCTCTCACGCTCCTAGCCTCTCCACTGCTAGCCTGTTCTCTCACCCTCCTGGCCTCTCCACTGCTAGCCTGTTCTCTCACGCTCCTAGCCTCTCCACTGCTAGCCTGTTCTCTCTCTCCTAGCCTCTCCACTGCTAGCCTGTTCTCTCACCCTCCTAGCCTCTCCACTGCTAGCCTGTTCTCTCACTCTCCTAGCCTCTCCACTGCTAGCCTGTTCTCTCTCCTAGCCTCTCCACTGCTAGCCTGTTCTCTCACGCTCCTAGCCTCTCCACTGCTAGCCTGTTCTCTCACCCTCCTAGCCTCTCCACTGCTAGCCTGTTCTCTCACTCTCCTAGCCTCTCCACTGCTAGCCTGTTCTCTCACGCTCCTAGCCTCTCCACTGCTAGCCTGTTCTCTCACCCTCCTAGCCTCTCCACTGCTAGCCTGTTCTCTCACGCTCCTAGCCTCTCCACTGCTAGCCTATTCTCTCTCTCCTAGCCTCTCTACTGCTAGCCTGTTCTCTCACGCTCCTAGCCACTCCACTGCTAGCCTGTTCTCTCACCCTCCTAGCCTCTCCACTGCTTGCCTGTTTTCTCACTCTCCTAGCCTCTCCACTGCTAGCCGGTTCTCTCACACTCCTTAGCCTCTCCACTGCTAGCCTGTTCTCTCTCTCACTCTCCTAGCCTCTCCACTGCTAGCCTGTTCTCTCTCACACTCCTAGCCTCTCTACTGCTAGCCTGTTCTCTCACTCTCCTTAGCCTCTCCACTGCTAGCCTGTTCTCTCACGCTCCTAGCCTCTCCACTGCTAGCCTGTTCTCTCTCACGCTCCTAGCCTCTCCACTGCTGCCCTGTTCTCTCTCTCCAAGCCTCTCCACTGCTAGCCTGTTCTCTCACTCTCCTAGCCTCTCCACTGCTAGCCTGTTCTCTCACCCTCTCCTAGCCTCTCCACTGCTAGCCTGTTTTCTCACCCTCTCCTAGCCTCTCCACTGCTAGCCTGTTCTCTCTCACTCTGCTAGCCTCTCCACTGCTCGCCTGTTCTCTCTCTCTCTCCTAGCCTCTCCACTGCTAGCCTGTTCTCTCTCACCCTCCTAGCCTCTCCACTGCTAGCCTGTTCTCTCTCACTCTCCTAGCCTCTCCACTGCCTGCCTGTTCTCTCTCACTCTCCTAGCCTCTCCACTGCTAGCCAGTTCTCTCTCACGCTCCTAGCCTCTCCACTGCTAGCCTGTTCACTCACGCTCCTAGCCTCTCCACTGCTAGCCTGTTCTCTCTCACGCTCCTAGCCTCTCCACTGCTGCCCTGTTCTCTCTCTCCAAGCCTCTCCACTGCTAGCCTGTTCTCTCACTCTCCTAGCCTCTCCACTGCTAGCCTGTTCTCTCACCCTCTCCTAGCCTCTCCACTGCTAGCCTGTTCACTCACCCTCTCCTAGCCTCTCCACTGCTAGCCTGTTCTCTCTCACTCTCCTAGCCTCTCCACTGCTAGCCTGTTCTCTCTCACTCTTCTAGCCTCTCCACTGCTAGCCTGTTCTCTCACGCTCCTTAGCCTCTCCACTGCTAGCCTGTTCTCTCACGCTCCTAGCCTCTCCACTGCTAGCCTGTTCTCTCACCCTCCTAGCCTCTCCACTGCTAGCCTGTTCTCTCACGCTCCTAGCCTCTCCACTGCTAGCCTGTTCTCTCACCCTCCTAGCCTCTCCACTGCTAGCCTGTTCTCTCTCACTCTCCTAGCCTCTCCACTGCTAGCCTGTTCTCTCACCCTCCTAGCCTCTCCACTGCTAGCCTGTTCTCTCTCACTCTCCTAGCCTCTCCACTGCCTGCCTGTTCTCTCTCACTCTCCTAGCCTCTCCACTGCTAGCCAGTTCTCTCTCACGCTCCTAGCCTCTCCACTGCTAGCCTGTTCTCTCACCCTCCTGGCCTCTCCACTGCTAGCCTGTTCTCTCACGCTCCTAGCCACTCCACTGCTAGCCTGTTCTCTCACCCTCCTAGCCTCTCCACTGCTTGCCTGTTGTCTCACTCTCCTAGCCTCTCCACTGCTAGCCGGTTCTCTCACACTCCTTAGCCTCTCCACTGCTAGCCTGTTCTCTCTCTCACGCTCCTAGCCTCTCCACTGCTGCCCTGTTCTCTCTCTCCAAGCCTCTCCACTGCTAGCCTGTTCTCTCACTCTCCTAGCCTCTCCACTGCTAGCCTGTTCTCTCACCCTCTCCTAGCCTCTCCACTGCTAGCCTGTTTTCTCACCCTCTCCTAGCCTCTCCACTGCTAGCCTGTTCTCTCTCACTCTCCTAGCCTCTCCACTGCTCGCCTATTCTCTCTCTCTCTCTCCTAGCCTCTCCACTGCTAGCCTGTTCTCTCTCACGCTCCTAGCCTCTCCACTGCTAGCCTGTTCTCTCACCCTCCTGGCCTCTCCACTGCTAGCCTGTTCTCTCACGCTCCTAGCCTCTCCACTGCTAGCCTGTTCTCTCTCTCCTAGCCTCTCCACTGCTAGCCTGTTCTCTCACCCTCCTAGCCTCTCCACTGCTAGCCTGTTCTCTCACTCTCCTAGCCTCTCCACTGCTAGCCTGTTCTCTCACGCTCCTAGCCTCTCCACTGCTAGCCTGTTCTCTCACCCTCCTAGCCTCTCCACTGCTAGCCTGTTCTCTCACGCTCCTAGCCTCTCCACTGCTAGCCTGTTCTCTCACCCTCCTAGCCTCTCCACTGCTAGCCTGTTCTCTCTCACTCTCCTAGCCTCTCCACTGCTAGCCTGTTCTCTCACCCTCCTAGCCTCTCCACTGCTAGCCTGTTCTCTCTCACTCTCCTAGCCTCTCCACTGCCTGCCTGTTCTCTCTCACTCTCCTAGCCTCTCCACTGCTAGCCAGTTCTCTCTCACGCTCCTAGCCTCTCCACTGCTAGCCTGTTCTCTCACGCTCCCAGCCTCTCCACTGCTAGCCTGTTCTCTCTCACGCTCCTAGCCTCTCCACTGCTGCCCTGTTCTCTCTCTCCAAGCCTCTCCACTGCTAGCCTGTTCTCTCACTCTCCTAGCCTCTCCACTGTTAGCCTGTTCTCTCACCCTCTCCTAGCCTCTCCACTGCTAGCCTGTTCTCTCACCCTCTCCTAGCCTCTCCACTGCTAGCCTGTTCTCTCTCACTCTCCTAGCCTCTCCACTGATAGCCTGTTCTCTCTCACTCTTCTAGCCTCTCCACTGCTAGCCTGTTCTCTCACGCTCCTTAGCCTCTCCACTGCTAGCCTGTTCTCTCACGCTCCTAGCCTCTCCACTGCTAGCCTGTTCTCTCACCCTCCTAGCCTCTCCATTGCTAGCCTGTTCTCTCTCGCTCCTAGCCTCTCCACTGCTAGCCTGTTCTCTTACCCTCCTAGCCTCTCCACTGCTAGCCTGTTCTCTCACTCTCCTAGCCTCTCCACTGCTAGCCTGTTCTCTCACGCTCCTAGCCTCTCCACTGCTAGCCTGTTCTCTCACCCTCCTAGCCTCTCCACTGCTAGCCTGTTCTCTCACGCTCCTAGCCTCTCCACTGCTAGCCTGTTCTCTCACCCTCCTAGCCTCTCCACTGCTAGCCTGTTCTCTCTCACTCTCCTAGCCTCTCCACTGCTAGCCTGTTCTCTCACCCTCCTAGCCTCTCCACTGCTAGCCTGTTCTCTCTCACTCTCCTAGCCTCTCCACTGCCTGCCTGTTCTCTCTCACTCTCCTAGCCTCTCCACTGCTAGCCAGTTCTCTCTCACGCTCCTAGCCTCTCCACTGCTAGCCTGTTCTCTCACGCTCCTAGCCTCTCCACTGCTAGCCTGTTCTCTCTCACGCTCCTAGCCTCTCCACTGCTGCCCTGTTCTCTCTCTTCAAGCCTCTCCACTGCTAGCCTGTTCTCGCACTCTCCTAGCCTCTCCACTGCTAGCCTGTTCTCTCACCCTCTCCTAGCCTCTCCACTGCTAGCCTGTTCTCTCACCCTCTCCTAGCCTCTCCACTGCTAGCCTGTTCTCTCTCACTCTCCTAGCCTCTCCACTGCTAGCCTGTTCTCTCTCACTCTTCTAGCCTCTCCACTGCTAGCCTGTTCTCTCACGCTCCTAGCCTCTCCACTGCTAGCCTGTTCTCTCACCCTCCTAGCCTCTCCACTGCTAGCCTGTTCTCTCTCACTCTCCTAGCCTCTCCACTGCTAGCCTGTTCTCTCACCCTCCTAGCCTCTCCACTGCTAGCCTGTTCTCTCTCACTCTCCTAGCCTCTCCACTGCCTGCCTGTTCTCTCTCACTCTCCTAGCCTCTCCACTGCTAGCCAGTTCTCTCTCACGCTCCTAGCCTCTCCACTGCTAGCCTGTTCTCTCACCCTCCTAGCCTCTCCACTGCTAGCCTGTTCTCTCTCTCTCCTAGCCTCTCCACTGCTAGCCTGTTCTCTCACGCTCCTAGCCTCTCCACTGCTAGCCTGTTCTCTCTCACGCTCCTAGCCTCTCCACTGCTGCCCTGTTCTCTCTCTCCAAGCCTCTCCACTGCTAGCCTGTTCTCTCACTCTCCTAGCCTCTCCACTGCTAGCCTGTTCTCTCACCCTCTCCTAGCCTCTCCACTGCTAGCCTGTTCTCTCACCCTCTCCTAGCCTCTCCACTGCTAGCCTGTTCTCTCTCACTCTCCTAGCCTCTCCACTGCTAGCCTGTTCTCTCTCACTCTTCTAGCCTCTCCACTGCTAGCCTGTCCTCTCACGCTCCTTAGCTTCTCCACTGCTAGCCTGTTCTCTCTCACTCTCCTAGCCTCTCCACTGCTAGCCTGTTCTCTCTCACGCTCCTAGCCTCTCTACTGCTAGCCTGTTCTCTCACTCTCCTAGCCTTTCCACTGCTAGCCTGTTCTCTCACCCTCTCCTAGCCTCTCCACTGCTAGCCTGTTCTCTCACGCTCTCCTAGCCTCTCCACTGCTAGCCTGTTCTCTCTCACTCTCCTAGCCTCTCCACTGCTAGCCTGTTCTCTCTCACGCTAAAAGCCTCTCCACTGCTAGCCTGTTCTCTCACCCTCCTGGCCTCTCCACTGCTAGCCTGTTCTCTCACGCTCCTAGCCTCTCCACTGCTAGCCTATTCTCTCTCTCCTAGCCTCTCTACTGCTAGCCTGTTCTCTCACGCTCCTAGCCACTCCACTGCTAGCCTGTTCTCTCACCCTCCTAGCCTCTCCACTGCTTGCCTGTTGTCTCACTCTCCTAGCCTCTCCACTGCTAGCCTGTTCTCTCACACTCCTTAGCCTCTCCACTGCTAGCCTGTTCTCTCTCTCACTCTCCTAGCCTCTCCACTGCTAGCCTGTTCTCTCTCACACTCCTAGCCTCTCTACTGCTAGCCTGTTCTCTCACTCTCCTTAGCCTCTCCACTGCTAGCCTGTTCTCTCACGCTCCTAGCCTCTCCACTGCTAGCCTGTTCTCTCTCACGCTCCTAGCCTCTCCACTGCTGCCCTGTTCTCTCTCTCCAAGCCTCTCCACTGCTAGCCTGTTCTCTCACTCTCCTAGCCTCTCCACTGCTAGCCTGATCTCTCACCCTCTCCTAGCCTCTCCACTGCTAGCCTGTTTTCTCACCCTCTCCTAGCCTCTCCACTGCTAGCCTGTTCTCCCTCACGCTCCTAGCCTCTCCACTGCTAGCCTGTTCTCTCTCCCTCCTGGCCTCTCCACTGCTAGCCTGTTCTCTCACGCTCCTAGCCTCTCCACTGCTAGCCTGTTCTCTCTCTCCTAGCCTCTCCACTGCTAGCCTGTTCTCTCACGCTCCTAGCCTCTCCACTGCTAGCCTGTTCTCTCACCCTCCTAGCCTCTCCACTGCTAGCCTGTTCTCTCACGCTCCTAGCCTCTCCACTGCTAGCCTGTTCTCTCACCCTCCTAGCCTCTCCACTGCTAGCCTGTTCTCTCACGCTCCTAGCCTCTCCACTGCTAGCCTGTTCTCTCACCCTCCTAGCCTCTCCACTGCTAGCCTGTTCTCTCTCACTCTCCTAGCCTCTCCACTGCTAGCCTGTTCTCTCACCCTCCTAGCCTCTCCACTGCTAGCCTGTTCTCTCTCACTCTCCTAGCCTCTCCACTGCCTGCCTGTTCTCTCTCACTCTCCTAGCCTCTCCACTGCTAGCCAGTTCTCTCACCCTCCTAGCCTCTCCACTGCTAGCCTGTTCTCTCTCACGCTCCTAGCCTCTCTACTGCTAGCCTGTTCTCTCACGCTCCTAGCCTCTCCACTGCTAGCCTGTTCTCTCACCCTCCTAGCCTCTCCACTGCTAGCCTGTTCTCTCACGCTCCTAGCCTCTCCACTGCTAGCCTGTTCTCTCACCCTCCTAGCCTCTCCACTGCTAGCCTGTTCTCTCTCACTCTCCTAGCCTCTCCACTGCTAGCCTGTTCTCTCACCCTCCTAGCCTCTCCACTGCTAGCCTGTTCTCTCTCACCCTCCTAGCCTCTCTTCTGCTAGCCTGTTCTCTCACGCTCCTAGCCTCTCCACTGCTAGCCTGTTCTCTCACTCTCCTAGCCTCTCCACTGCTAGCCTGTTCTCTCACTCTCCTAGCCTCTCCACTGCTAGCCTGTTCTCTCTCTCCTAGCCTCTCCACTGCTAGCCTGTTCTCTCTCTCCTAGCCTCTCCACTGCTAGCCTGTTCTCTCTCACTCTCCTAGCCTCTCCACTGCTAGCCTGTTCTCTCTCACGCTCCTAGCCTCTCTACTGCTAGCCTGTTCTCTCACTCTCATAGCCTCTCCACGGCTAGCCTGTTCTCTCTCAGCCTCTCTACTGCTATCCTGTTCTCTCACGCTCCTAGCCTCTCCACTGCTAGCCGGTTCTCTCACACTCCTTAGCCTCTCCACTGCTAGCCTGTTCTCTCTCTCTCACTCTCCTAGCCTCTCCACTGCTAGCCTGTTCTCTCTCACGCTCCTAGCCTCTCTACTGCTAGCCTGTTCTCTCACTCTCCTTAGCCTCTCCACTGCTAGCCTGTTCTCTCACGCTCCTAGCCTCTCCACTGCTGCCCTGTTCTCTCCCTCCAAGCCTCTCCACTGCTAGCCTGTTCTCTCACCCTCCTGGCCTCTCCACTGCTAGCCTGTTCTCTCATGCTCCTAGCCTCTCCACTACTAGCCTGTTCTCTCTCTCCTAGCCTCTCCACTGCTAGCCTGTTCTCTCACGCTCCTCGCCTCTCCACTGCTAGCCTGTTCTCTCACCCTCCTAGCCTCTCCACTGCTAGCCTGTTCTCTCTCACTCTCCTAGCCTCTCCACTGCTAGCCTGTTCTCTCTCACGCTCCTAGCCTCTCTACTGCTAGCCTGTTCTCTCACTCTCATAGCCTCTCCACGGCTCGCCTGTTCTCTCTCACCCTCCTAGCCTCTCTACTGCTAGCCTGTTCTCTCACGCTCCTAGCCTCTCCACTGCTAGCCTGTTCTCTCACGCTCCTTAGCCTCTCCACTGCTAGCCTGTTCTCTCTCTCACTCTCCTAGCCTCTCCACTGCTAGCCTGTTCTCTCTCACGCTCCTAGCCTCTCTACTGCTAGCCTGTTCTCTCACTCTCCTTAGCCTCTCCACTGCTAGCCTGTTCTCTCACTCTCCTAGCCTCTCCACTGCTAGCCTGTTCTCTCTCACGCTCCTAGCCTCTCCACTGCTGCCCTGTTCTCTCTCTCCAAGCCTCTCCACTGCTAGCCTGTTCTCTCACCCTCCTGGCCTCTCCACTGCTAGCCTGTTCTCTCACGCTACTAGCCTCTCCACTGCTAGCCTGTTCTCTCTCTCCTAGCCTCTCCACTGCTAGCCTGTTCTCTCACGCTCCTAGCCTCTCCACTGCTAGCCTGTTCTCTCACGCTCCTAGCCTCTCCACTGCTAGCCTGTTCTCTCACTCTCCTAGCCTCTCCACTGCTAGCCTGTTCTCTCTCACGCTCCTAGCCTCTCTACTGCTAGCCTGTTCTCTCACTCTCATAGCCTCTCCACTGCTAGCCTGTTCTCTCACCCTCCTAGCCTCTCCACTGCTAGCCTGTTCTCTCTCACGCTCCTAGCCTCTCTACTGCTAGCCTATTCTCTCACGCTCCTAGCCTCTCCACTGCTAGCCTGTTCTCTCACTCTCCTAGCCGCTCCACTGCTAGCCTGTTCTCTCACTCTCCTAGCCTCTCCACTGCTAGCCTGTTCTCTCTCTCCTAGCCTCTCCACTGCTAGCCTGTTCTCTCTCACTCTCCTAGCCTCTCCACTGCTAGCCTGTTCTCTCTCACTCTCCTAGCCTCTCCACTGCTAGCCTGTTCTCTCTCACGCTCCTAGCCTCTCTACTGCTAGCCTGTTCTCTCACTCTCATAGCCTCTCCACGGCTCGCCTGTTCTCTCTCACCCTCCTAGCCTCTCTACTGCTAGCCTGTTCTCTCACGCTCCTAGCCTCTCCACTGCTAGCCTGTTCTCTCACGCTCCTTAGCCTCTCCACTGCTAGCCTGTTCTCTCTCTCACTCTCCTAGCCTCTCCACTGCTAGCCTGTTCTCTCTCACGCTCCTAGCCTCTCTACTGCTAGCCTGTTCTCTCACTCTCCTTAGCCTCTCCACTGCTAGCCTGTTCTCTCATGCTCCTAGCCTCTCCACTACTAGCCTGTTCTCTCTCTCACTCTCCTAGCCTCTCCACTGCTAGCCTGTTCTCTCTCACGCTCCTAGCCTCTCTACTGCTAGCCTGTTCTCTCACTCTCCTTAGCCTCTCCACTGCTAGCCTGTTCTCTCACGCTCCTAGCCTCTCCACTGCTAGCCTGTTCTCTCTCACGCTCCTAGCCTCTCTACTGCTAGCCTGTTCTCTCACTCTCATAGCCTCTCCACGGCTCGCCTGTTCTCTCTCACCCTCCTAGCCTCTCTACTGCTAGCCTGTTCTCTCACGCTCCTAGCCTCTCCACTGCTAGCCTGTTCTCTCACGCTCCTTAGCCTCTCCACTGCTAGCCTGTTCTCTCTCTCACTCTCCTAGCCTCTCCACTGCTGCCCTGTTCTCTCTCTCCAAGCCTCTCCACTGCTAGCCTGTTCTCTCACCCTCCTGGCCTCTCCACTGCTAGCCTGTTCTCTCACGCTCCTAGCCTCTCCACTGCTAGCCTGTTCTCTCTCTCCTAGCCTCTCCACTGCTAGCCTGTTCTCTCACGCTCCTAGCCTCTCCACTGCTAGCCTGTTCTCTCACGCTCCTAGCCTCTCCACTGCTAGCCTGTTCTCTCACTCTCCTAGCCTCTCCACTGCCTGCCTGTTCTCTCTCACGCTCCTAGCCTCTCTACTGCTAGCCTGTTCTCTCACGCTCCTAGCCTCTCCACTGCTAGCCTGTTCTCTCACTCTCCTAGCCTCTCCACTGCTAGCCTGTTCTCTCACTCCTAGCCTCTCCACTGCTAGCCTGTTCTCTCTCACTCTCCTAGCCTCTCCACTGCTAGCCTGTTATCTCTCACTCTCCTAGCCTCTCCACTGCTAGCCTGTTATCTCTCACGCTCCTAGCCTCTCTACTGCTAGCCTGTTCTCTCACGCTCCTAGCCTCTCCACTGCTAGCCTGTTCTCTCTCACTCTCCTAGCCTCTCCACTGCTAGCCTGTTCTCTCACCCTCCTAGCCTCTCCACTGCTAGCCTGTTCTCTCACCTTCCTAGCCTCTCCACTGCTAGCCTGTTCTCTCTCACGCTCCTAGCCTCTCTACTGCTAGCCTGTTCTCTCACGCTCCTAGCCTCTCCACTGCTAGCCTGTTCTCTCACCCTCCTAGCCTCTCCACTGCTAGCCTGTTCTCTCTCACGCTCCTAGCATCTCTACTGCTAGCCTATTCTCTCACGCTCCTAGCCTCTCCACTGCTAGCCTGTTCTCTCACTCTCCTAGCCTCTCCACTGCTAGCCTGTTCTCTCACTCTCCTAGCCTCTCCACTGCTAGCCTGTTCTCTCTCTCCTAGCCTCTCCACTGCTAGCCTGTTCTCTCTCACTCTCCTAGCCTCTCCACTGCTAGCCTGTTCTCTCTCACTCTCCTAGCCTCTCCACTGCTAGCCTGTTCTCTCTCACGCTCCTAGCCTCTCTACTGCTAGCCTGTTCTCTCACTCTCATAGCCTCTCCACGGCTCGCCTGTTCTCTCTCACCCTCCTAGCCTCTCTACTGCTAGCCTGTTCTCTCACGCTCCTAGCCTCTCCACTGCTAGCCTGTTCTCTCACGCTCCTTAGCCTCTCCACTGCTAGCCTGTTCTCTCTCTCACTCTCCTAGCCTCTCCACTGCTAGCCTGTTCTCTCTCACGCTCCTAGCCTCTCCACTGCTAGCCTGTTCTCTCTCACGCTCCTAGCCTCTCCACTGCTGCCCTGTTCTCTCTCTCCAAGCCTCTCCACTGCTAGCCTGTTCTCTCACCCTCCTGGCCTCTCCACTGCTAGCCTGTTCTCTCACGCTCCTAGCCTCTCCACTGCTAGCCTGTTCTCTCTCTCCTAGCCTCTCCACTGCTAGCCTGTTCTCTCACGCTCCTAGCCTCTCCACTGCTAGCCTGTTCTCTCACGCTCCTAGCCTCTCCACTGCTAGCCTGTTCTCTCACTCTCCTAGCCTCTCCACTGCCTGCCTGTTCTCTCTCACGCTCCTAGCCTCTCTACTGCTAGCCTGTTCTCTCACGCTCCTAGCCTCTCCACTGCTAGCCTGTTCTCTCACTCTCCTAGTCTCTCCACTGCTAGCCTGTTCTCTCACTCTCCTAGCCTCTCCACTGCTAGCCTGTTCTCTCTCTCCTAGCCTCTCCACTGCTAGCCTGTTCTCTCACTCTCCTAGCCTCTCCACTGCTAGCCTGTTCTCTCTCACTCTCCTAGCCTCTCCACTGCTAGCCTGTTCTCTCTCACGCTCCTAGCCTCTCTACTGCTAGCCTGTTCTCTCACTCTCATAGCCTCTCCACGGCTCGCCTGTTCTCTCTCACCCTCCTAGCCTCTCTACTGCTAGCCTGTTCTCTCACGCTCCTAGCCTCTCCACTGCTAGCCTGTTCTCTCACGCTCCTTAGCCTCTCCACTGCTAGCCTGTTCTCTCTCTCACTCTCCTAGCCTCTCCACTGCTAGCCTGTTCTCTCACGCTCCTAGCCTCTCCACTGCTAGCCTGTTCTCTCTCACGCTCCTAGCCTCTCCACTGCTGCCCTGTTCTCTCTCTCCAAGCCTCTCGACTGCTAGCCTGTTCTCTCACTCTCCTAGCCTCTCCACTGCTAGCCTGTTATCTCTCACTCTCCTAGCCTCTCCACTGCTAGCCTGTTCTCTCTCACGCTCCTAGCCTCTCTACTGCTAGCCTGTTCTCTCACTCTCATAGCCTCTCCACTGCTAGCCTGTTCTCTCACCCTCCTAGCCTCTCCACTGCTAGCCTGTTCTCTCTCACGCTCCTAGCCTCTCTACTGCTAGCCTATTCTCTCACGCTCCTAGCCTCTCCACTGCTAGCCTGTTCTCTCACTCTCCTAGCCTCTCCACTGCTAGCCTGTTCTCTCACTCTCCTAGCCTCTCCACTGCTAGCCTGTTCTCTCTCTCCTAGCCTCTCCACTGCTAGCCTGTTCTCTCTCACTCTCCTAGCCTCTCCACTGCTAGCCTGTTCTCTCTCACTCTCCTAGCCTCTCCACTGCTAGCCTGTTCTCTCTCACGCTCCTAGCCTCTCTACTGCTAGCCTGTTCTCTCACTCTCATAGCCTCTCCACGGCTCGCCTGTTCTCTCTCACCCTCCTAGCCTCTCTACTGCTAGCCTGTTCTCTCACGCTCCTATCCTCTCCACTGCTAGCCTGTTCTCTCACGCTCCTTAGCCTCTCCACTGCTAGCCTGTTCTCTCTCTCACTCTCCTAGCCTCTCCACTGCTAGCCTGTTCTCTCTCACGCTCCTAGCCTCTACTGCTAGCCTGTTCTCTCACTCTCCTTAGCCTCTCCACTGCTAGCCTGTTCTCTCACGCTCCTAGCCTCTCCACTGCTAGCCTGTTCTCTCTCACGCTCCTAGCCTCTCCACTGCTGCCCTGTTCTCTCTCTCCAAGCCTCTCCACTGCTAGCCTGTTCTCTCACCCTCCTGGCCTCTCCACTGCTAGCCTGTTCTCTCACTCTCATAGCCTCTCCACGGCTCGCCGGTTCTCTCTCACCCTCCTAGCCTCTCTACTGCTAGCCTGTTCTCTCACGCTCCTAGCCTCTCCACTGCTAGCCTGTTCTCTCACGCTCCTTAGCCTCTCCACTGCTAGCCTGTTCTCTCTCTCACTCTCCTAGCCTCTCCACTGCTAGCCTGTTCTCTCTCACGCTCCTAGCCTCTCTACTGCTAGCCTGTTCTCTCACTCTCCTTAGCCTCTCCACTGCTAGCCTGTTCTCTCACGCTCCTAGCCTCTCCACTGCTAGCCTGTTCTCTCTCACGCTCCTAGCCTCTCCACTGCTGCCCTGTTCTCTCTCTCCAAGCCTCTCCACTGCTAGCCTGTTCTCTCACCCTCCTGGCCTCTCCACTGCTAGCCTGTTCTCTCACGCTCCTAGCCTCTCCACTGCTAGCCTGTTCTCTCTCTCTCCTAGCCTCTCCACTGCTAGCCTGTTCTCTCTCACTCTCCTAGCCTCTCCACTGCTAGCCTGTTCTCTCTCACTCTCCTAGCCTCTCCACTGCTAGCCTGTTCTCTCTCACGCTCCTAGCCTCTCTACTGCTAGCCTGTTCTCTCACTCTCATAGCCTCTCCACGGCTCGCCTGTTCTCTCTCACCCTCCTAGCCTCTCTACTGCTAGCCTGTTCTCTCACGCTCCTATCCTCTCCACTGCTAGCCTGTTCTCTCACGCTCCTTAGCCTCTCCACTGCTAGCCTGTTCTCTCTCTCACTCTCCTAGCCTCTCCACTGCTAGCCTGTTCTCTCTCACGCTCCTAGCCTCTCTACTGCTAGCCTGTTCTCTCACTCTCCTTAGCCTCTCCACTGCTAGCCTGTTCTCTCACGCTCCTAGCCTCTCCACTGCTAGCCTGTTCTCTCTCACGCTCCTAGCCTCTCCACTGCTGCCCTGTTCTCTCTCTCCAAGCCTCTCCACTGCTAGCCTGTTCTCTCACCCTCCTGGCCTCTCCACTGCTAGCCTGTTCTCTCACTCTCATAGCCTCTCCACGGCTCGCCGGTTCTCTCTCACCCTCCTAGCCTCTCTACTGCTAGCCTGTTCTCTCACGCTCCTAGCCTCTCCACTGCTAGCCTGTTCTCTCACGCTCCTTAGCCTCTCCACTGCTAGCCTGTTCTCTCTCTCACTCTCCGAGCCTCTCCACTGCTAGCCTGTTCTCTCTCACGCTCCTAGCCTCTCTACTGCTAGCCTGTTCTCTCACTCTCCTTAGCCTCTCCACTGCTAGCCTGTTCTCTCACGCTCCTAGCCTCTCCACTGCTAGCCTGTTCTCTCTCACGCTCCTAGCCTCTCTACTGCTAGCCTGTTCTCTCACTCTCATAGCCTCTCCACGGCTCGCCTGTTCTCTCTCACCCTCCTAGCCTCTCTACTGCTAGCCTGTTCTCTCACGCTCCTAGCCTCTCCACTGCTAGCCTGTTCTCTCACGCTCCTTAGCCTCTCCACTGCTAGCCTGTTCTCTCTCTCACTCTCCTAGCCTCTCCACTGCTAGCCTGTTCTCTCACGCTCCTAGCCTCTCCACTGCTAGCCTGTTCTCTCTCACGCTCCTAGCCTCTCCACTGCTGCCCTGTTCTCTCTCTCCAAGCCTCTCCACTGCTAGCCTGTTCTCTCACTCTCCTAGCCTCTCCACTGCTAGCCTGTTATCTCTCACTCTCCTAGCCTCTCCACTGCTAGCCTGTTCTCTCTCACGCTCCTAGCCTCTCTACTGCTAGCCTGTTCTCTCACTCTCATAGCCTCTCCACTGCTAGCCTGTTCTCTCACCCTCCTAGCCTCTCCACTGCTAGCCTGTTGTCTCTCACGCTCCTAGCCTCTCTACTGCTAGCCTATTCTCTCACGCTCCTAGCCTCTCCACTGCTAGCCTGTTCTCTCACTCTCCTAGCCTCTCCACTGCTAGCCTGTTCTCTCACTCTCCTAGCCTCTCCACTGCTAGCCTGTTCTCTCTCTCCTAGCCTCTCCACTGCTAGCCTGTTCTCTCTCACTCTCCTAGCCTCTCCACTGCTAGCCTGTTCTCTCTCACTCTCCTAGCCTCTCCACTGCTAGCCTGTTCTCTCTCACGCTCCTAGCCTCTCTACTGCTAGCCTGTTCTCTCACTCTCATAGCCTCTCCACGACTCGCCTGTTCTCTCTCACCCTCCTAGCCTCTCTACTGCTAGCCTGTTCTCTCACGCTCCTATCCTCTCCACTGCTAGCCTGTTCTCTCACGCTCCTTGCCTCTCTACTGCTAGCCTGTTCTCTCACTCTCCTTAGCCTCTCCACTGCTAGCCTGTTCTCTCACGCTCCTAGCCTCTCCACTGCTAGCCTGTTCTCTCTCACGCTCCTAGCCTCTCCACTGCTGCCCTGTTCTCTCTCTCCAAGCCTCTCCACTGCTAGCCTGTTCTCTCACCCTCCTGGCCTCTCCACTGCTAGCCTGTTCTCTCACTCTCATAGCCTCTCCACGGCTCGCCGGTTCTCTCTCACCCTCCTAGCCTCTCTACTGCTAGCCTGTTCTCTCACGCTCCTAGCCTCTCCACTGCTAGCCTGTTCTCTCACGCTCCTTAGCCTCTCCACTGCTAGCCTGTTCTCTCTCTCACTCTCCTAGCCTCTCCACTGCTAGCCTGTTCTCTCTCACGCTCCTAGCCTCTCTACTGCTAGCCTGTTCTCTCTCACGCTCCTAGCCTCTCCACTGCTGCCCTGTTCTCTCTCTCCAAGCCTCTCCACTGCTAGCCTGTTCTCTCACCCTCCTGGCCTCTCCACTGCTAGCCTGTTCTCTCACGCTCCTAGCCTCTCCACTGCTAGCCTGTTCTCTCTCTCCTAGCCTCTCCACTGCTAGCCTGTTCTCTCACCCTCCTGGCCTCTCCACTGCTAGCCTGTTCTCTCTCACGCTCCTAGCCTCTCCACTGCTGCCCTGTTCTCTCTCTCCAAGCCTCTCCACTGCTAGCCTGTTCTCTCACTCTCCTAGCCTCTCCACTGCTAGCCTGTTATCTCTCACTCTCCTAGCCTCTCCACTGCTAGCCTGTTCTCTCTCACGCTCCTAGCCTCTCTACTGCTAGCCTGTTCTCTCACTCTCATAGCCTCTCCACTGCTAGCCTGTTCTCTCACCCTCCTAGCCTCTCCACTGCTAGCCTGTTCTCTCTCACGCTCCTAGCCTCTCTACTGCTAGCCTATTCTCTCACGCTCCTAGCCTCTCCACTGCTAGCCTGTTCTCTCACTCTCCTAGCCTCTCCACTGCTAGCCTGTTCTCTCACTCTCCTAGCCTCTCCACTGCTAGCCTGTTCTCTCTCTCCTAGCCTCTCCACTGCTAGTCTGTTCTCTCTCACGCTCCTAGCCTCTCTACTGCTAGCCTGTTCTCTCACTCTCATAGCCTCTCCACGGCTCGCCTGTTCTCTCTCACCCTCCTAGCCTCTCTACTGCTAGCCTGTTCTCTCACGCTCCTATCCTCTCCACTGCTAGCCTGTTCTCTCACGCTCCTTAGCCTCTCCACTGCTAGCCTGTTCTCTCTCTCACTCTCCTAGCCTCTCCACTGCTAGCCTGTTCTCTCTCACGCTCCTAGCCTCTCTACTGCTAGCCTGTTCTCTCACTCTCCTTAGCCTCTCCACTGCTAGCCTGTTCTCTCACGCTCCTAGCCTCTCCACTGCTAGCCTGTTCTCTCTCACGCTCCTAGCCTCTCCACTGCTGCCCTGTTCTCTCTCTCCAAGCCTCTCCACTGCTAGCCTGTTCTCTCACCCTCCTGGCCTCTCCACTGCTAGCCTGTTCTCTCACTCTCATAGCCTCTCCACGGCTCGCCGGTTCTCTCTCACCCTCCTAGCCTCTCTACTGCTAGCCTGTTCTCTCACGCTCCTAGCCTCTCCACTGCTAGCCTGTTCTCTCACGCTCCTTAGCCTCTCCACTGCTAGCCTGTTCTCTCTCTCACTCTCCTAGCCTCTCCACTGCTAGCCTGTTCTCTCTCACGCTCCTAGCCTCTCTACTGCTAGCCTGTTCTCTCACTCTCCTTAGCCTCTCCACTGCTAGCCTGTTCTCTCACGCTCCTAGCCTCTCCACTGCTAGCCTGTTCTCTCTCACGCTCCTAGCCTCTCCACTGCTGCCCTGTTCTCTCTCTCCAAGCCTCTCCACTGCTAGCCTGTTCTCTCACCCTCCTGGCCTCTCCACTGCTAGCCTGTTCTCTCACGCTCCTAGCCTCTCCACTGCTAGCGTGTTCTCTCTCTCCTAGCCTCTCCACTGCTAGCCTGTTCTCTCACCCTCCTGGCCTCTCCACTGCTAGCCTGTTCTCTCACGCTCCTAGCCTCTCCACTGCTAGCCTGTTCTCTCACGCTCCTAGCCTCTCCAATGCTAGCCTGTTCTCTCACTCTCCTAGCCTCTCCACTGCCTGCCTGTTCTCTCTCACGCTCCTAGCCTCTCTACTGCTAGCCTGTTCTCTCACGCTCCTAGCCTCTCCACTGCTAGCCTGTTCTCTCACTCTCCTAGTCTCTCCACTGCTAGCCTGTTCTCTCACTCTCCTAGCCTCTCCACTGCTAGCCTGTTCTCTCTCTCCTAGCCTCTCCACTGCTAGCCTGTTCTCTCTCACTCTCCTAGCCTCTCCACTGCTAGCCTGTTATCTCTCACTCTCCTAGCCTCTCCACTGCTAGCCTGTTCTCTCACTCTCATAGCCTCTCCACTGCTAGCCTGTCCTCTCACCCTCCTAGCCTCTCCACTGCTAGCCTGTTCTCTCTCACGCTCCTAGCCTCTCTACTGCTAGCCTATTCTCTCACGCTCCTAGCCTCTCCACTGCTAGCCTGTTCTCTCACTCTCCTAGCCTCTCCACTGCTAGCCTGTTCTCTCACTCTCCTAGCCTCTCCACTGCTAGCCTGTTATCTCTCTCCTAGCCTCTCCACTGCTAGCCTGTTCTCTCTCACTCTCCTAGCCTCTCCACTGCTAGCCTGTTCTCTCTCACTCTCCTAGCCTCTCCACTGCTAGCCTGTTCTCTCTCACGCTCCTAGCCTCTCTACTGCTAGCCTGTTCTCTCACTCTCATAGCCTCTCCACGGCTCGCCTGTTCTCTCTCACCCTCCTAGCCTCTCTACTGCTAGCCTGTTCTCTCACGCTCCTAGCCTCTCCACTGCTAGCCTGTTCTCTCACGCTCCTTAGCCTCTCCACTGCTAGCCTGTTCTCTCTCTCACTCTCCTAGCCTCTCCACTGCTAGCCTGTTCTCTCTCACGCTCCTAGCCTCTCTACTGCTAGCCTGTTCTCTCACTCTCCTTAGCCTCTCCACTGCTAGCCTGTTCTCTCACGCTCCTAGCCTCTCCACTGCTAGCCTGTTCTCTCTCACGCTCCTAGCCTCTCCACTGCTGCCCTGTTCTCTCTCTCCAAGCCTCTCCACTGCTAGCCTGTTCTCTCACCCTCCTGGCCTCTCCACTGCTAGCCTGTTCTCTCACGCTCCTAGCCTCTCCACTGCTAGCCTGTTCTCACTCTCCTAGCCTCTCCACTGCTAGCCTGTTCTCTCACGCTCCTAGCCTCTCCACTGCTAGCCTGTTCTCTCACGCTCCTAGCCTCTCCACTGCTAGCCTGTTCTCTCACTCTCCTAGCCTCTCCACTGCCTGCCTGTTCTCTCTCACGCTCCTAGCCTCTCTACTGCTAGCCTGTTCTCTCATGCTCCTAGCCTCTCCACTGCTAGCCTGTTCTCTCACTCTCCTAGTCTCTCCACTGCTAGCCTGTTCTCTCACTCTCCTAGCCTCTCCACTGCTAGCCTGTTCTCTCTCTCCTAGCCTCTCCACTGCTAGCCTGTTCTCTCTCACTCTCCTAGCCTCTCCACTGCTAGCCTGTTATCTCTCACTCTCCTAGCCTCTCCACTGCTAGACTGTTCTCTCTCATGCTCCTAGCCTCTCTACTGCTAGCCTGTTCTCTCACTCTCATAGCCTCTCCACGGCTAGCCTGTTCTCTCTCACCCTCCTAGCCTCTCTACTGCTAGCCTGTTCTCTCACACTCCTAGCCTCTCCACTGCTAGCCTGTTCTCTCACGCTCCTAGCCTCTCCACTGCTAGCCTGTTCTCTCACCCTCCTAGCCTCTCCACTGCTAGCCTGTTCTCTCTCACTCTCCTAGCCTCTCCACTGCTAGCCTGTTCTCTCACCCTCCTAGCCTCTCCACTGCTAGCCTGTTCTCTCTCACTCTCCTAGCCTCTCCACTGCCTGCCTGTTCTCTCTCACTCTCCTAGCCTCTCCACTGCTAGCCTGTTATCTCTCACGCTCCTAGCCTCTCCACTGCTAGCCTGTTCTCTCACCCTCCTAGCTTCTCCACTGCTAGCCTGTTCTCTCTCACGCTCCTAGCCTCTCTACTGCTAGCCTGTTCTCTCACGCTCCTAGCCTCTCCACTGCTAGCCTGTTCTCTCACTCTCCTAGCCTCTCCACTGCTAGCCTGTTCTCTCTCACTCTCCTAGCCTCTCCACTGCTAGCCTGTTCTCTCTCACGCTCCTAGCCTCTCTACTGCTAGCCTGTTCTCTCACTCTCATAGCCTCTCCACGGCTAGCCTGTTCTCTCTCACCCTCCTAGCCTCTCTACTGCTAGCCTGTTCTCTCGCGCTCCTAGCCTCTCCACTGCTGCCCTGTTTTCTCTCTCCAAGCCTCTCCACTGCTAGCCTGTTCTCTCACTCTCCTAGCCTCTCCACTGCTAGCCTGTTCTCTCACCCTCTCTTAGCCTCTCCACTGCTAGCCTGTTCTCTCACCCTCTCCTAGCCTCTCCACTGCTAGCCTGTTCTCTCTCACTCTCCTAGCCTCTCCACTGCTCGCCTGTTCTCTCTCTCTCTCCTAGCCTCTCCACTGCTAGCCTGTTTTCTCACCCTCCTGGCCTCTCCACTGCTAGCCTGTTCTCTCACGCTCCTAGCCTCTCCACTGCTAGCCTGTTCTCTCTCTCCTAGCCTCTCCACTGCTAGCCTGTTCTCTCACGCTCCTAGCCTCTCCACTGCTAGCCTGTTCTCTCACCCTCCTCGCCTCTCCACTGCTAGCCTGTTCTCTCTCACTCTCCTAGCCTCTCAACTGCTAGCCTGTTCTCTCACCCTCCTAGCCTCTCCACGGCTAGCCTGCTCTCTCTCTCTCCTAGCCTCTCCACTGCCTGCCTGTTCTCTCTGACTCTCCTAGCCTCTCCACTGCTAGCCTGTTCTCTCTCACGCTCCTAGCCTCTCCACTGCTAGCCTGTTCTCTCACCCTCCTAGCCTCTCCACTGCTAGCCTGTTCTCTCTCACGCTCCTAGCCTCTCTACTGCTAGCCTGTTCTCTCACGCTCCTAGCCTCTCCACTGCTAGCCTGTTCTCTCACTCTCCTAGCCTCTCCACTGCTAGCCTGTTCTCTCTCTCCTAGCCTCTCCACTGCTAGCCTGTTCTCTCTCACTCTCCTAGCCTCTCCACTGCTAGCCTGTTATCTCTCACTCTCCTAGCCTCTCCACTGCTAGCCTGTTCTCTCTCACGCTCCTAGCCTCTCTACTGCTAGCCTGTTCTCTCACTCTCATAGCATCTCCACGGCTAGCCTGTTCTCTCTCACCCTCCTAGGCTCTCTACTGCTAGCCTGTTCTCTCACGCTCCTAGCCTCTCCACTGCTAGCCTGTTCTCTCACGCTCCTAGCCTCTCCACTGCTAGCCTGTTCTCTCTCTCCTAGCCTCTCCACTGCTAGCCTGTTCTCTCACGCTCCTAGCCTCTCCACTGCTAGCCTGTTCTCTCACCCTCCTAGCCTCTCCACTGCTAGCCTGTTCTCTCTCACTCTCCTAGCCTCTCCACTGCTAGCCTGTTCTCTCACCCTCCTAGCCTCTCCACTGCTAGCCTGTTCTCTCTCACGCTCCTAGCCTCTCTACTGCTAGCCTGTTCTCTCACGCTCCTAGCCTCTCCACTGCTAGCCTGTTCTCTCACTCTCCTAGCCTCTCCACTGCTAGCCTGTTCTCTCACTCTCCTAGCCTCTCCACTGCTAGCCTGTTCTCTCTCTCCTAGCCTCTCCACTGCTAGCCTGTTCTCTCTCACTCTCCTAGCCTCTCCACTGCTAGCCTGTTCTCTCTCACTCTCCTAGCCTCTCCACTGCTAGCCTGTTCTCTCTCACGCTCCTAGACTCTCTACTGCTAGCCTGTCTCTCACTCTCATAGCCTCTCCACGGCTAGCCTGTTCTCTCTCACGCTCCTAGCCTCTCTACTGCTAGCCTGTTCTCTCACGCTCCTAGCCTCTCCACTGCTAGCCTGTTCTCTCACGCTCCTAGCCTCTCTACTGCTAGCCTGTTCTCTCTCTCTCCTAGCCTCTCCACTGCTAGCCTGTTCTCTCTCACTCTCCTAGCCTCTCCACTGCTAGCCTGTTCTCTCACCCTCCTAGCCTCTCCACTGCTAGCCTGTTCTCTCTCACTCTCCTAGCCTCTCCACTGCTAGCCTGTTCTCTCACTCTCTTTTTCTTTTTTCAACGTAAAAGTTAATTTAATAAGCCACACATCATGCGCCGACAACGTTAACAACACCACAACGAACCTGGGGCTTAATGTAAAACAACGCGAATGTTTACGTGCCGAGGAGCGCCTATTTCCCGCCCTCCCCCGCGCGGGTGTCACGTGATCGGCGAGGGTCACGTGATCGACTCGCCATTAACCCGCCCGTCACCGCCCGCCACCATCTTGAGGCGGCCGCGCGTTCGCTGGGGGAACAAAAAAAAAATCGACATCGACTTTTACAACTTCCTCGCAACTCTTCGATGAATCCGACCAGAAAACACGATGACTATATTTTAATATCATTCGTTACTTAAACAAGGCCCAGATCGCCTTTTGTCTCTCTGTGTCTGTGTCCTGTGCGTGTACAGCGTGTGTCTCTCTGTGTCTGTGTCCTGTGTTTACAGCGTGTGTCTCTCTGTGTCCTGTGTGTGTACAGCATGTCTCTCTGTGTCTGTGTCCTGTGTGTGTACAGCGTGTGTCTCTCTGTGTCTGTGTCCTGTGCGTGTACAGCGTGTGTCTCTCTGTGTCTGTGTCCTGTGTGTGTACAGCGTGTGTCTCTCTGTGTCTGTGTCCTGTGTGTGTACAGCGTGTGTCTCTCTGTGTCTGTGTCTTGTGTGTGTACAGCGTGTGTCTCTCTGTGTGTGTGTGTACAGCGTGTGTCTCTCTGTGTCTGTCCTGTGCGTGTACAGCGTGTGTCTCTCTGTGTCCTGTGTGTGTACAGCGTGTGTCTCTGTGTCCTGTGTATGTACAGCGTGTGTCTCTCTGTGTCTGTGTCCTGTGTGTGTACAGCGTGTCTCTCTGTGTCTGTGTCCTGTGTGTGTACAGCACGTGTCTCTCTGTGTCTGTGTCCTGTGTGTGTACAGCACGTGTCTCTCTGTGTCTGTGTCCTGTGTGTGTACAGCACGTGTCTCTCTGTGTCTGTGTCCTGTGTGTGTACAGCACGTGTCTCTCTGTGTCTGTGTCCTGTGTGTGTACAGCACGTGTCTCTCTGTGTCTGTGTCCTGTGTGTGTACAGCACGTGTCTCTCTGTGTCTGTGTCCTGTGTGTGTACAGCGTGTGTCTCTCTGTGTCTGTGTCCTATGTGTGTACAGCGTGTGTCTCTCTGTGTGTCCTGTGTGTGTCTCTCTATGTCTGTGTCCTGTGTGTGTACAGCGTGTGTCTCTCTGTGTCCTGTGTGTGTACAGCGTGTCTCTCTGTCTGTGTCCTGTGTGTACAGCACGTGTCTCTGTGTCCTGTGTGTGTACAGCGTGTGTCTCTCTGTGTCTGTCCTGTGCGTGTACAGCGTGTGTCTCTCTGTGTCCTGTGTGTGTACAGCGTGTGTCTCTCTGTTTCTGTGTCCTGTGTGTGTACAGCGTGTGTCTGTGTCCTGTGTGTGTACAGCGTGTGTCTCTGTACACACACAGGACACAGACACAGAGACACACGCTGTACACACAGGACACAGAGAGGCACACGCTGTACACGCACAGGACACAGAGAGACACACGCTGTACACGCACAGGACACAGACACAGAGAGACACACGCTGTACACACACACACAGAGACACACGCTGTACACACACAAGACACAGACACAGAGAGACACACGCTGTACACATACAGGACACAGACACAGAGAGACACACGCTGTACACACACAGGACACAGACACAGAGACACACGCTGTACACGCACAGGACACAGACACAGAGAGACACACGCTGTACACACACAGGACACAGACAGAGAGACACGCTGTACACGCACAGGACACAGACACAGAGAGACATGCTGTACACACACAGGACACAGAGAGACACACGCTGCACACACACAGGACACAGACACAGAGAGACACACGCTGTACACACACAGCACACAGAGAGACACACGCTGTAAACACAGGACACAGACACAGAGAGACACACGCTGTACACACACAGGACACAGAGACACACGCTGTACACACACAGGACACAGACACAGAGAGACACACGCTGTACACACACACAGGACACAGACACAGAGAGACACACGCTGTACACACACAGGACACAGACACATAGAGACACACGCTGTACACACACAGGACACAGAGAGACACACGCTGTACACACACAGGACATAGACACAGAGAGACACACGCTGTACACGCACAGGACACAGACACAGAGAGAGACACGCTGTACACGCACAGGACACAGACAGAGAGAGACACACGCTGTACACACACAGGACACAGACACAGAGAGACACACGCTGTACACACAGGACACAAAGAGACACACGCTGTACACACACAGGACACAGACACAGAGAGACACAGGCTGTACACACACAGACAGAGAGACACACGCTGTACACACACAGGACACAGACACAGAGAGACACACGCTGTACACACACAGGACACAGACACAGAGAGACACACGCTGTACACGCACAGGACACAGACACAGAGAGAAAAACGCTGTACACGCACAGGACACAGACACAGAGAGACACACGCTGTACACACACAGGACACAGACAGAGAGACACACGCTGTACACACACAGGACACAGACACAGAGAGACACACGCTGTACACACACAGGACACAGACACAGAGAGACACGCTGTACACACACAGGACACAGAGACACATGCTGTACACACACAGGACACAGACACAGAGACACACGCTGTACACGCACAGGACACAGACACAGAGAGACAAATGCTGTACACGCACAGGACACAGACACAGAGAGACACACGCTGTACACACACAAGACACAGAGAGACACGCTGTACACACACAGGACACAGCGAGACACACGCTGTACACACACAGGACACAGACACACGCTGTACACACACAGGACACAGAAACAGAGAGACACACGCTGTACACACACAGAACACAGAGAGACACACGCTGTACACACACAGGACACAGAGAGACACACGCTGTACACACACAGGACAGACACAGAGAGACACACGCTGTACACGCACAGGACAGACACAGAGAGACACAGGCTGTACACACACAGGACACACAGAGAGACACACGCTGTACACACACAGGACACACAGAGAGACACGCTCTACACACACAGGACACACAGAGAGACACACGCTGTACACACATAGGACACAGACACAGAGAGACACACGCTGTACACGCACAGGACAGACACAGAGAGAAACACGCTGTACACACACAGGACACAGACACAGAGAGACACGCTGTACACACACAGGACACAGAGACACATGCTGTACACACACAGGACACAGACACAGAGACACACGCTGTACACGCACAGGACACAGACACAGAGAGCCACACGCTGTACACAAACAGGACACAGAGAGACACGCTGTACACACACAGGACACAGCGAGACACACGCTGTACACACACAGGACACAGACACACGCTGTACACACACAGGACACAGAAACAGAGAGACACACGCTGTACACACACAGGACACAGAGAGACACACGCTGTACACACACAGGACACAGACAGAGACACGCTGTACACGCACAGGACACAGAGAGAGACACATGCTGTACACACACAGGACACAGAGAGACACACGCTGTACACACACAGGACACAGACACAGAGAGACACACGCTGTACACACACAGGACACAGACACAGAGAGACACACGCTGTACACACACGTACACAGAGAGACACATGCTGTACACACACAGGACACAGACACAGAGAGACACACGCTGTACACACACAGGACACAGACACAGAGAGACACACGCTGTACACACACAGGACACAGACACAGAGAGACACACGCTGTACACACACAGGACACAGACAGAGAGACACACGCTGTACACGCACAGGACACAGACACAGAGAGACAAACGCTGTACACGCACAGGACACGGACACAGAGACACACGCTGTACACACACAGGACACAGAGAGACACACGCTGTACACACACAGGACACAGACACACGCTGTACACACACAGGACACAGAAACAGAGAGACACACGCTGTACACCCACAGGACACAGACACAGAGAGATACACGCTGTACACACACAGGACACAGACACAGAGAGACACGTGCTGTACACACAGGACACAGACAGAGAGACACGCTGTACACACACAGGACACAGACACAGAGAGACACACGCTGTACACACACAGGACACAGACATAGAGAGACACACGCTGTACACACACAGGAAACACAGAGAGACACACGCTGTACACACACAGGACACAGACACAGAGAGACACGTACTGTACACACACTGGACCCAGACACAGAGAGACACGCTGTACACACACAGGACACAGACACAGAGAGACACACGCTGTACACACACATGACACAGAGAGACACACGCTGTACACACACAAGACACAGACACAGAGAGACACACGCTGTACACACACAGGACACAGACACAGAGACACACGCTGTACACACACAGGACACAGAGAGACACACGCTGTACACGCACAGGGCACAGAGAGACACACGCTGTACACGCACAGGACACAGACACAGAGAGACACACGCTGTACACACACAAGACACAGACACAGAGAGACACACGCTGTACACACACAGGACACAGACACAGAGAGACACACGCTGTACACACACAGGACACAGACACAGACACACGCTGTACACGCACAGGACACAGACAGAGAGACACGCTGTACACGCACAGGACACAGACACAGAAAGACATGCTGTACACACACAGGACACAGAGAGACACACGCTGCACACACACAGGACACAGACACAGAGAGACACACGCTGTACACACACAGCACACAGAGAGACACACGCTGTAAACACACAGGACACAGACACAGAGACACACGCTGTACACACACAGGACACAGACACAGAGACACACGCTGTACACACACAGACACAGAGACACACGCTGTACACACACAGGACACAGACACAGAGAGACACACGCTGTACACACACAGGACACAGACACATAGAGACACACGCTGTACACACACAGGACACAGACACAGAGAGACACGCTGTACACACACAGGACACAGACAGAGAGACACACGCTGTACACACACAGGACACAGAGAGACACACGCTGTACACACACAGGACAGACACAGAGAGACACACGCTGTACACGCACAGGACAGACACAGAGAGATACACGCTGTACACACACAGGACACAGACACAGAGAGACACGTGCTGTACACACACAGGACACAGACAGAGAGACACGCTGTACACACACAGTACACAGACACAGAGAGACACACGCTGTACACACACAGGACACAGACACAGAGAGACACACGCTGTACACACACAGGACACACAGAGAGACACACGCTGTACACACACAGGACACACAGAGAGACACGCTCTACACACACAGGACACACAGAGAGACACACGCTGTACACACATAGGACACAGACACAGAGAAACACACGATGTACACGCACAGGACAGACACAGAGAGACACACGCTGTACACACACAGGACACAGACACAGAGACACGTGCTGTACACACACAGGACACAGACACAGAGAGACACACGCTGTACACACACATGACACAGAGAGACACACGCTGTACACACACAGGACACAGACACAGAGACACACGCTGTACACACACCGGACACAGAGAGACACACGCGGTACACGCACAGGACACAGACACAGAGAGACACGCTGGACACACACACACAGAGAGACACACGCTGTACCCACACAAGACACAGACACAGAGAGACACACGCTGTACACACACAGGACACAGACACAGAGAGACACACACTGTACACACACAGGACACAGACACAGAGACACACGCTGTACACGCACAGGACACAGACACAGAGAGACACATGCTGTACACACACAGGACACAGACAGAGAGACACGCTGTACACGCACAGGACACAGACAGAGAGACACGCTGTACACGCACAGGACACAGACACAGAGAGACATGCTGTACACACACAGGACACAGAGAGACACACGCTGCACACACACAGGACACAGACACAGAGACACACGCTGTACACGCACAGGACACAGACACAGAGAGACACATGCTGTACACACACAGGACACAGACAGAGAGACACGCTGTACACGCACAGGACACAGACACAGAGAGACACACGCTGTACACGCACAGCACACAGAGACACACGCTGTAAACACACAGGACACAGACACAGAGACACACGCTGTACACACACAGGACACAGAGACACACGCTGTACACACACAGACACAGAGAGACACACGCTGTACACACACAGGACACAGACACAGAGAGACACACGCTGTACACACACAGGACACAGACACATAGAGACACACGCTGTACACACACAGGACACAGACACAGAGAGACACACGCTGTACACGCACAGCACACAGAGAGACACACGCTGTAAACACACAGGACACAGACACAGAGACACACGCTGTACACACACAGGACACAGAGACACACGCTGTACACACACAGACACAGAGAGACACACGCTGTACACACACAGGACACAGACACAGAGAGACACACGCTGTACACACACAGGACACAGACACATAGAGACACACGCTGTACACACACAGGACACAGACACAGAGAGACACACGCTGTACACACACATGACACAGAGAGACACACGCTGTACACACACAGGACACAGACACAGACACACACGCTGTACACACACCGGACACAGAGAGACACACGCGGTACACGCACAGGACACAGACACAGAGAGACACGCTGGACACACACAGGACACAGAGAGACACATGCTGTACACACACAGGACACAGAGAGACACACGCTGTACACACACATGACACAGAGAGACACACGCTGTACACACACAGGACACAGACACAGAGAGACACGCTGTACACACACACACACACAGAGACACACGCTGTACACACACAGGACACAGACACAGAGAGACACGCTGTACACACACACACACACAGAGACACACGCTGTACCCACACAAGACAAAGACACAGAGACACACGCTGTACACACACAGGACACAGACACAGAGAGACACACACTGTACACACACAGGATACAGACACAGAGACACACGCTGTACACGCACAGGACACAGACACAGAGAGACACACGCTGTACACACACAGGACACAGACAGAGACACGCTGTACACGCACAGGACACAGAGAGAGACACATGCTGTACACACACAGGACACAGAGAGACACACGCTGTACACACACAGGACACAGACACAGAGAGACACACGCTGTACACACACAGGACACAGACACAGAGAGACACACGCTGTACACACACGTACACAGAGAGACACATGCTGTACACACACAGGACACAGACACAGAGAGACACACGCTGTACACACACAGGACACAGACACAGAGAGACACACGCTGTACACACACAGGACACAGACACAGAGAGACACACGCTGTACACACAGGACACAGACAGACCCACGCTGTACACGCACAGGACACAGACACAGATAGACAAACGCTGTACACGCACAGGACACAGACACAGAGAGACACACGCTGTACACACACAGGACACAGAGAGACACACGCTGTACACACACAGGACACAGAAACAGAGAGACACACGCTGTACACACACAGGACACAGAGAGACACACGCTGTACACCCACAGGACACAGACACAGAGAGACACACGCTGTACACGCACAGGACAGACACAGAGAGACACACGCTGTACACACACAGGGCACAGACACAGAGAGACACGTGCTGTACACACAGGACACAGACAGAGAGACAGGCTGTACACACACAGGACACAGACACAGAGAGACACACGCTGTACACACACAGTACACAGACAGAGAGACACACACAGGACGCACAGAGAGACACACGCTGTACACACACAGGACACAGACACAGAGAGACACATGCTGTACACGCACAGGACACAGACACAGAGAGACACACGCTGTACACACACAGGACACAGACACAGAGAGACATGCTGTACACACACAGGACACAGAGAGACACACGTTGCACACACACAGGACACAGACACAGAGAGACACACGCTGTACACACACAGCACACAGAGAGACACACGCTGTAAACACACAGGACACAGACACAGAGAGACACACGCTGTACACGCACAGGACACAGACACAGAGAGACAAAAGGCGATCTGGGCCTTGTTTAAGTAACGAATGATATTAAAATATAGTCATCGTGTTTTCTGGTCGGATTCATCGAAGAGTTGCGAGGAAGTTGTAAAAGTCGATGTCGATTTTTTTTTGTTCCCCCAGCGAACGCGCGGCCGCCTCAAGATGGTGGCGGGCGGTGACGGGCGGGTTAATGGCGAGTCGATCACGTGACCCTCGCCGATCACGTGACACCCGCGCGGGGGAGGGCGGGAAATAGGCGCTCCTCGGCACGTAAACATTCGCGTTGTTTTACATTAAGCCCCAGGTTCGTTGTGGTGTTGTTAACGTTGTCGGCGCATGATGTGTGGCTTAATAAATTAACTTTTACGTTGAAAAAAGAAAAAGAGAGTGAGAGAACAGGCTAGCAGTGGAGAGGCTAGGAGAGTGAGAGAGAACAGGCTAGCAGTGGAGAGGCTAGGAGGGTGAGAGAACAGGCTAGCAGTGGAGAGGCTAGGAGAGTGAGAGAGAACAGGCTAGCAGTGGAGAGGCTAGGAGAGAGAGAGAGAACAGGCTAGCAGTAGAGAGGCTAGGAGCGTGAGAGAACAGGCTAGCAGTGGAGAGGCTAGGAGCGTGAGAGAACAGGCTAGCAGTAGAGAGGCTAGGAGCGTGAGAGAGAACAGGCTAGCCGTGGAGAGGCTGAGAGTGAGAGAACAGGCTAGCAGTAGAGAGGCTAGGAGCGTGAGAGAGAACAGGCTAGCAGTGGAGAGGCTAGGAGAGTGAGAGAGAACAGGCTAGCAGTGGAGAGGCTAGGAGAGTGAGAGAGAACAGGCTAGCAGTGGAGAGGCTAGGAGAGAGAGAACAGGCTAGCAGTGGAGAGGCTAGGAGAGTGAGAGAACAGGCTAGCAGTGGAGAGGCTAGGAGAGTGAGAGAACAGGCTAGCAGTGGAGAGGCTAGGAGCGTGAGAGAACAGGCTAGCAGTAGAGAGGCTAGGAGCGTGAGAGAGAACAGGCTAGCAGTGGAGAGGCTAGGAGGGTGAGAGAACAGGCTAGCAGTGGAGAGGCTAGGAGAGTGAGAGAGAACAGGCTAGCAGTGGAGAGGCTAGGAGGGTGAGAGAACAGGCTAGCAGTGGAGAGGCTAGGAGCGTGAGAGAACAGGCTAGCAGTGGAGAGGCTAGGAGAGAGAGAACAGGCTAGCAGTGGAGAGGCTAGGAGCGTGAGAGAACAGGCTAGCAGTGGAGAGGCTAGGAGCATGAGAGAACAGGCTATCAGTAGAGAGCCTAGGAGGGTGAGAGAGAACAGGCTAGCCGTGGAGAGGCTATGAGAGTGAGAGAACAGGCTAGCAGTAGAGAGGCTAGGAGCGTGAGAGAGAACAGGCTAGCAGTGGAGAGGCTAGGAGAGTGAGAGATAACAGGCTAGCAGTGGAGAGGCTAGGAGAGTGAGAGAGAACAGGCTAGCAGTGGAGAGGCTAGGAGAGAGAGAACAGGCTAGCAGTGGAGAGGCTAGGAGAGTGAGAGAACAGGCTAGCAGTGGAGAGGCTAGGAGCGTGAGAGAACAGGCTAGCAGTGGAGAGGCTAGGAGCGTGAGAGAACAGGCTAGCAGTAGAGAGGCTAGGAGGGTGAGAGAACAGGCTAGCAGTGGAGAGGCTAGGAGCGTGAGAGAGAACAGGCTAGCAGTGGAGAGGCTAGGAGAGTGAGAGAGAACAGGCAGGCAGTGGAGAGGCTAGGAGAGAGAGAGAACAGGCTAGCAGTGGAGAGGCTAGGAGGGTGAGAGAACAGGCTAGCAGTGGAGAGGCTAGGAGAGGTGAGAGAGAACAGGCTAGCAGTGGAGAGGCTAGGAGGGTGAGAGAACAGGCTAGCAGTGGAGAGGCTAGGAGCGTGAGAGAACAGGCTAGCAGTGGAGAGGCTAGGAGAGAGAGAACAGGCTAGCAGTGGAGAGGCTAGGAGCGTGAGAGAACAGGCTAGCAGTGGAGAGGCCAGGAGGGTGAGAGAACAGGCTAGCAGTGGAGAGGCTAGGAGAGAGAGAGAGAACAGGCGAGCAGTGGAGAGGCTAGGAGAGTGAGAGAGAACAGGCTAGCAGTGGAGAGGCTAGGAGAAGGTGAGAGAACAGGCTAGCAGTGGAGAGGCTAGGAGAGGGTGAGAGAACAGGCTAGCAGTGGAGAGGCTAGGAGAGTGAGAGAACAGGCTAGCAGCGGAGAGGCTTGGAGAGAGAGAACAGGGCAGCAGTGGAGAGGCTAGGAGCGTGAGAGAGAACAGGCTAGCAGTGGAGAGGCTAGGAGCGTGAGAGCACAGGCTAGCAGTGGAGAGGCTAAGGAGAGTGAGAGAACAGGCTAGCAGTAGAGAGGCTAGGAGCGTGAGAGAGAACAGGCTAGCAGTGGAGAGGCTAGGAGAGTGAGAGAGAGAACAGGCTAGCAGTGGAGAGGCTAAGGAACGTGAGAGAACAGGCTAGCAGTGGAGAGGCTAGGAGCGTGAGAGAACAGGCTAGCAGTAGAGAGGCTAGGAGGGTGAGAGAGAACAGGCTAGCCGTGGAGAGGCTATGAGAGTGAGAGAGAACAGGCTAGCAGTGGAGAGGCTAGGAGAGAGAGAACAGGCTACCAGTGGAGGCTAGGAGAGTGAGAGAACAGGCTAGCAGTGGAGAGGCTAGGAGAGTGAGAGAACAGGCTAGCAATGGAGAGGCTAGGAGCGTGAGAGAACAGGCTAGCAGTAGATAGGCTAGGAGCGTGAGAGAGAACAGGCTAGCAGTGGAAAAGCTAGGAGGGTGAGAGAACAGGCTAGCAGTGGAGAGGCTAGGAGCGTGAGAGAGAACAGGCTAGCAGTGGAGAGGCTAGGAGAGTGAGAGAGAACAGGTAGGCAGTGGAGAGGCTAGGAGAGTGAGAGAGAACAGGCTAGCAGTGGAGAGGCTAGGAGAGTGAGAGAGAACAGGCTAGCAGTGGAGAGGCTAGGAGAGTGAGAGAGAACAGGCTAGCAGTGGAGAGGCTAGGAGGGTGAGAGAACAGGCTAGCAGTGGAGAGGCTAGGAGCGTGAGAGAACAGGCTAGCAGTGGAGAGGCTAGGAGCGTGAGACAACAGGCTAGCAGTAGAGAGGCTAGGAGGGTGAGAGAGAACAGGCTAGCCGTGGAGAGGCTATGAGAGTGAGAGAACAGGCTAGCAGTAGAGAGGCTAGGAGCGTGAGAGAGAACAGGCTAGCAGTGGAGAGGCTAGGAGAGTGAGAGATAACAGGCTAGCAGTGGAGAGGCTAGGAGAGTGAGAGAGAACAGGCTAGCAGTGGAGAGGCTAGGAGAGAGAGAACAGGCTAGCAGTGGAGAGGCTAGGAGAGTGAGAGAACAGGCTAGCAGTGGAGAGACTAGGAGAGTGAGAGAACAGGCTAGCAGTGGAGAGGCTAGGAGAGTGAGAGAGAACAGGCTAGCAGTGGAGAGGCTAGGAGAGAGAGAACAGGCAGGCAGTGGAGAGGCTAGGAGAGTGAGAGAACAGGCTGGCAGTGGAGAGGCTAGGAGAGTGAGAGAGAACAGGCTAGCAGTGGAGAGGCTAGGAGAGTGAGAGAGAACAGGCTAGCAGTGGAGAGGCTAGGAGAGAGAGAACAGGCTAGCAGTGGAGAGGCTAGGAGAGTGAGAGAACAGGCTAGCAGTGGAGAGGCTAGGAGAGTGAGAGAACAGGCTAGCAGTGGAGAGGCTAGGAGCGTGAGAGAATAGGCTAGCAGTAGAGAGAGGCTAGGAGCGTGAGAGAGAACAGGCTAGCAGTGGAGAGGCTAGGAGGGTGAGAGAACAGGCTAGCAGTGGAGAGGCTAGGAGAGTGAGAGAACAGGCTAGCAGTGGAGAGGCTAGGAGAGTGAGAGAACAGGCTAGCAGTGGAGAGGCTAGGAGAGTGAGAGAACAGGCTAGCAGTGGAGAGGCTAGGAGGGTGAGAGAACAGGCTAGCAGTGGAGAGGCTAGGAGAGTGAGAGAGAACAGGCTAGCAGTGGAGAGGCTAGGAGCGTGAGAGAACAGGCTAGCAGTAGAGAGGCTAGGAGCGTGAGAGAGAACAGGCTAGCAGTGGAGAGGCTAGGAGGGTGAGAGAACAGGCTAGCAGTGGAGAGGCTAGGAGCGTGAGAGAGAACAGGCTAGCAGTGGAGAGGCTAGGAGAGTGAGAGAGAACAGGCAGGCAGTGGAGAGGCTAGGAGAGTGAGAGAGAACAGGCTAGCAGTGGAGTGGCTAGGAGGGTGAGAGAACAGGCTAGCAGTGGAGAGGCTAGGAGAGAGAGAACAGGCTAGCAGTGGAGAGGCTAGGAGCGTGAGAGAACAGGCTAGCAGTGGAGAGGCTAGGAGTGTGAGAGAACAGGCTAGCAGTAGAGAGGCTAGGAGGGTGAGAGAGAACAGGCTAGCCGTGGAGAGGCTATGAGAGTGAGAACAGGCTAGCAGTAGAGAGGCTAGGAGCGTGAGAGAACAGGCTAGCAGTGGAGAGGCTAGGAGAGTGAGAGATAACAGGCTAGCAGTGGAGAGGCTAGGAGAGTGAGAGAGAACAGGCTAGCAGTGGAGAGGCTAGGAGAGAGAGAACAGGCTAGCAGTGGAGAGGCTAGGAGAGTGAGAGAGAACAGGCTAGCAGTGGAGAGGCTAGGAGAGTGAGAGAACAGGCTAGCAGTGAAGAGGCTAGGAGAGTGAGAGAACAGGCTAGCAGTGAAGAGGCTAGGAGCGTGAGAGAACAGGCTAGCAGTAGAGAGGCTAGGAGCGTGAGAGAGAACAGGCTAGCAGTGGAGAGGCTAGGAAGGTGAGAGAACAGGCTAGCAGTGGAGAGGCTAGGAGCGTGAGAGAGAACAGGCTAGCAGTGGAGAGGCTAGGAGAGTGAGAGAGAACAGGCAGGCAGTGGAGAGGCTAGGAGAGTGAGAGAGAACAGGCTAGCAGTGGAGAGGCTAGGAGGGTGAGAGAACAGGCTAGCAGTGGAGAGGCTAGGAGAGTGAGAGAACAGGCTAGCAGTGGAGAGGCTAGGAGGGTGAGAGAACAGGCTAGCAGTGGAGAGGCTAGGAGCGTGAGAGAACAGGCTAGCAGTGGAGAGGCCAGGAGGGTGAGAGAACAGGCTAGCAGTGGAGAGGCTAGGAGCGTGAGAGAGAACAGGCTAGCAGTGGAGAGGCTAGGAGAGAGAGAGAGAACAGGCTAGCAGTGGAGAGGCTAGGAGAGGGTGAGAGAACAGGCTAGCAGTGGAGAGGCTAGGAGAGGGTGAGAGAACAGGCTAGCAGTGGAGAGGCTAGGAGAGTGAGAGAACAGGCTAGCAGTGGAGAGGCTTGGAGAGAGAGAACAGGGCAGCAGTGGAGAGGCTAGGAGCGTGAGAGAGAACAGGCTAGCAGTGGAGAGGCTAGGAGCGTGAGAGAACAGGCTAGCAGTGGAGAGGCTAGGAGAGAGAGAACAGGCTAGCAGTGGAGAGGCTAGGAGAGTGAGAGAACAGGCTAGCAGTGGAGAGACTAGGAGAGTGAGAGAACAGGCTAGCAGTGGAGAGGCTAGGAGAGTGAGAGAGAACAGGCTAGCAGTGGAGAGGCTAGGAGAGAGAGAACAGGCAGGCAGTGGAGAGGCTAGGAGAGTGAGAGAACAGGCTAGCAGTGGAGAGGCTAGGAGAGTGAGAGAGAACAGGCTAGCAGTGGAGAGGCTAGGAGAGTGAGAGAGAACAGGCTAGCAGTGGAGAGGCTAGGAGAGAGAGAACAGGCTAGCAGTGGAGAGGCTAGGAGAGTGAGAGAACAGGCTAGCAGTGGAGAGGCTAGGAGAGTGAGAGAACAGGCTAGCAGTGGAGAGGCTAGGAGCGTGAGAGAATAGGCTAGCAGTAGAGAGAGGCTAGGAGCGTGAGAGAGAACAGGCTAGCAGTGGAGAGGCTAGGAGGGTGAGAGAACAGGCTAGCAGTGGAGAGGCTAGGAGAGTGAGAGAACAGGCTAGCAGTGGAGAGGCTAGGAGAGTGAGAGAACAGGCTAGCAGTGGAGAGGCTAGGAGAGTGAGAGAACAGGCTAGCAGTGGAGAGGCTAGGAGGGTGAGAGAACAGGCTAGCAGTGGAGAGGCTAGGAGAGTGAGAGAGAACAGGCTAGCAGTGGAGAGGCTAGGAGCGTGAGAGAACAGGCTAGCAGTAGAGAGGCTAGGAGCGTGAGAGAGAACAGGCTAGCAGTGGAGAGGCTAGGAGGGTGAGAGAACAGGCTAGCAGTGGAGAGGCTAGGAGCGTGAGAGAGAACAGGCTAGCAGTGGAGAGGCTAGGAGAGTGAGAGAGAACAGGCAGGCAGTGGAGAGGCTAGGAGAGTGAGAGAGAACAGGCTAGCAGTGGAGTGGCTAGGAGGGTGAGAGAACAGGCTAGCAGTGGAGAGGCTAGGAGAGAGAGAACAGGCTAGCAGTGGAGAGGCTAGGAGCGTGAGAGAACAGGCTAGCAGTGGAGAGGCTAGGAGTGTGAGAGAACAGGCTAGCAGTAGAGAGGCTAGGAGGGTGAGAGAGAACAGGCTAGCCGTGGAGAGGCTATGAGAGTGAGAGAACAGGCTAGCAGTAGAGAGGCTAGGAGCGTGAGAGAACAGGCTAGCAGTGGAGAGGCTAGGAGAGTGAGAGATAACAGGCTAGCAGTGGAGAGGCTAGGAGAGTGAGAGAGAACAGGCTAGCAGTGGAGAGGCTAGGAGAGAGAGAACAGGCTAGCAGTGGAGAGGCTAGGAGAGTGAGAGAGAACAGGCTAGCAGTGGAGAGGCTAGGAGAGTGAGAGAACAGGCTAGCAGTGAAGAGGCTAGGAGAGTGAGAGAACAGGCTAGCAGTGAAGAGGCTAGGAGCGTGAGAGAACAGGCTAGCAGTAGAGAGGCTAGGAGCGTGAGAGAGAACAGGCTAGCAGTGGAGAGGCTAGGAAGGTGAGAGAACAGGCTAGCAGTGGAGAGGCTAGGAGCGTGAGAGAGAACAGGCTAGCAGTGGAGAGGCTAGGAGAGTGAGAGAGAACAGGCAGGCAGTGGAGAGGCTAGGAGAGTGAGAGAGAACAGGCTAGCAGTGGAGAGGCTAGGAGGGTGAGAGAACAGGCTAGCAGTGGAGAGGCTAGGAGAGTGAGAGAACAGGCTAGCAGTGGAGAGGCTAGGAGGGTGAGAGAACAGGCTAGCAGTGGAGAGGCTAGGAGCGTGAGAGAACAGGCTAGCAGTGGAGAGGCCAGGAGGGTGAGAGAACAGGCTAGCAGTGGAGAGGCTAGGAGCGTGAGAGAGAACAGGCTAGCAGTGGAGAGGCTAGGAGAGAGAGAGAGAACAGGCTAGCAGTGGAGAGGCTAGGAGAGGGTGAGAGAACAGGCTAGCAGTGGAGAGGCTAGGAGAGGGTGAGAGAACAGGCTAGCAGTGGAGAGGCTAGGAGAGTGAGAGAACAGGCTAGCAGTGGAGAGGCTTGGAGAGAGAGAACAGGGCAGCAGTGGAGAGGCTAGGAGCGTGAGAGAGAACAGGCTAGCAGTGGAGAGGCTAGGAGCGTGAGAGAACAGGCTAGCAGTGGAGAGGCTAAGGAGAGTGAGAGAACAGGCTAGCAGTAGAGAGGCTAGGAGCGTGAGAGAGAACAGGCTAGCAGTGGAGAGGCTAGGAGAGTGAGAGAGAGAACAGGCTAGCAGTGGAGAGGCTAAGGAGTGTGAGAGAGAGAACAGGCTAGCAGTGGAGAGGCTAGGAGAGGGTGAGAGAACAGGCTAGCAGTGGAGAGGCTAGGAGAGGGTGAGAGAACAGGCTAGCAGTGGAGAGGCTAGGAGAGTGAGAGAACAGGCTAGCAGTGGAGAGGCTTGGAGAGAGAGAACAGGGCAGCAGTGGAGAGGCTAGGAGCGTGAGAGAGAACAGGCTAGCAGTGGAGAGGCTAGGAGCGTGAGAGAACAGGCTAGCAGTGGAGAGGCTAAGGAGAGTGAGAGAACAGGCTAGCAGTAGAGAGGCTAGGAGCGTGAGAGAGAACAGGCTAGCAGTGGAGAGGCTAGGAGAGTGAGAGAGAGAACAGGCTAGCAGTGGAGATGCTAAGGAGTGTGAGAGAGAGAACAGGCTAGCAGTGGAGAGGCTAAGGAGTGTGAGAGAACAGGCTAGCAGTGGAGAGGCTAGGAGAGTGAGAGAGAACAGGCTAGCAGTGGAGAGGCTAGGAGAGAGAGAACAGGCTACCAGTGGAGGCTAGGAGAGTGAGAGAACAGGCTAGCAGTGGAGAGGCTAGGAGAGTGAGAGAACAGGCTAGCAGTGGAGAGGCTAGGAGCGTGAGAGAACAGGCTAGCAGTAGATAGGCTAGGAGCGTGAGAGAGAACAGGCTAGCAGTGGAAAAGCTAGGAGGGTGAGAGAACAGGCTAGCAGTGGAGAGGCTAGGAGCGTGAGAGAGAACAGGCTAGCAGTGGAGAGGCTAGGAGAGTGAGAGAGAACAGGTAGGCAGTGGAGAGGCTAGGAGAGTGAGAGAGAACAGGCTAGCAGTGGAGAGGCTAGGAGAGTGAGAGAGAACAGGCTAGCAGTGGAGAGGCTAGGAGAGTGAGAGAGAACAGGCTAGCAGTGGAGAGGCTAGGAGGGTGAGAGAACAGGCTAGCAGTGGAGAGGCTAGGAGCGTGAGAGAACAGGCTAGCAGTGGAGAGGCTAGGAGCGTGAGAGAACAGGCTAGCAGTAGAGAGGCTAGGAGGGTGAGAGAGAACAGGCTAGCCGTGGAGAGGCTATGAGAGTGAGAGAACAGGCTAGCAGTAGAGAGGCTAGGAGCGTGAGAGAGAACAGGCTAGCAGTGGAGAGGCTAGGAGAGTGAGAGATAACAGGCTAGCAGTGGAGAGGCTAGGAGAGTGAGAGAGAACAGGCTAGCAGTGGAGAGGCTAGGAGAGAGAGAACAGGCTAGCAGTGGAGAGGCTAGGAGAGTGAGAGAACAGGCTAGCAGTGGAGAGACTAGGAGAGTGAGAGAACAGGCTAGCAGTGGAGAGGCTAGGAGAGTGAGAGAGAACAGGCTAGCAGTGGAGAGGCTAGGAGAGAGAGAACAGGCAGGCAGTGGAGAGGCTAGGAGAGTGAGAGAACAGGCTAGCAGTGGAGAGGCTAGGAGAGTGAGAGAGAACAGGCTAGCAGTGGAGAGGCTAGGAGAGTGAGAGAGAACAGGCTAGCAGTGGAGAGGCTAGGAGAGAGAGAACAGGCTAGCAGTGGAGAGGCTAGGAGAGTGAGAGAACAGGCTAGCAGTGGAGAGGCTAGGAGAGTGAGAGAACAGGCTAGCAGTGGAGAGGCTAGGAGCATGAGAGAATAGGCTAGCAGTAGAGAGAGGCTAGGAGCGTGAGAGAGAACAGGCTAGCAGTGGAGAGGCTAGGAGGGTGAGAGAACAGGCTAGCAGTGGAGAGGCTAGGAGAGTGAGAGAACAGGCTAGCAGTGGAGAGGCTAGGAGAGTGAGAGAACAGGCTAGCAGTGGAGAGGCTAGGAGAGTGAGAGAACAGGCTAGCAGTGGAGAGGCTAGGAGGGTGAGAGAACAGGCTAGCAGTGGAGAGGCTAGGAGAGTGAGAGAGAACAGGCTAGCAGTGGAGAGGCTAGGAGCGTGAGAGAACAGGCTAGCAGTAGAGAGGCTAGGAGCGTGAGAGAGAACAGGCTAGCAGTGGAGAGGCTAGGAGGGTGAGAGAACAGGCTAGCAGTGGAGAGGCTAGGAGCGTGAGAGAGAACAGGCTAGCAGTGGAGAGGCTAGGAGAGTGAGAGAGAACAGGCAGGCAGTGGAGAGGCTAGGAGAGTGAGAGAGAACAGGCTAGCAGTGGAGTGGCTAGGAGGGTGAGAGAACAGGCTAGCAGTGGAGAGGCTAGGAGAGAGAGAACAGGCTAGCAGTGGAGAGGCTAGGAGCGTGAGAGAACAGGCTAGCAGTGGAGAGGCTAGGAGTGTGAGAGAACAGGCTAGCAGTAGAGAGGCTAGGAGGGTGAGAGAGAACAGGCTAGCCGTGGAGAGGCTATGAGAGTGAGAGAACAGGCTAGCAGTAGAGAGGCTAGGAGCGTGAGAGAACAGGCTAGCAGTGGAGAGGCTAGGAGAGTGAGAGATAACAGGCTAGCAGTGGAGAGGCTAGGAGAGTGAGAGAGAACAGGCTAGCAGTGGAGAGGCTAGGAGAGAGAGAACAGGCTAGCAGTGGAGAGGCTAGGAGAGTGAGAGAGAACAGGCTAGCAGTGGAGAGGCTAGGAGAGTGAGAGAACAGGCTAGCAGTGAAGAGGCTAGGAGAGTGAGAGAACAGGCTAGCAGTGAAGAGGCTAGGAGCGTGAGAGAACAGGCTAGCAGTAGAGAGGCTAGGAGCGTGAGAGAGAACAGGCTAGCAGTGGAGAGGCTAGGAAGGTGAGAGAACAGGCTAGCAGTGGAGAGGCTAGGAGCGTGAGAGAGAACAGGCTAGCAGTGGAGAGGCTAGGAGAGTGAGAGAGAACAGGCAGGCAGTGGAGAGGCTAGGAGAGTGAGAGAGAACAGGCTAGCAGTGGAGAGGCTAGGAGGGTGAGAGAACAGGCTAGCAGTGGAGAGGCTAGGAGAGTGAGAGAACAGGCTAGCAGTGGAGAGGCTAGGAGGGTGAGAGAACAGGCTAGCAGTGGAGAGGCTAGGAGCGTGAGAGAACAGGCTAGCAGTGGAGAGGCCAGGAGGGTGAGAGAACAGGCTAGCAGTGGAGAGGCTAGGAGCGTGAGAGAGAACAGGCTAGCAGTGGAGAGGCTAGGAGAGAGAGAGAGAACAGGCTAGCAGTGGAGAGGCTAGGAGAGGGTGAGAGAACAGGCTAGCAGTGGAGAGGCTAGGAGAGGGTGAGAGAACAGGCTAGCAGTGGAGAGGCTAGGAGAGTGAGAGAACAGGCTAGCAGTGGAGAGGCTTGGAGAGAGAGAACAGGGCAGCAGTGGAGAGGCTAGGAGCGTGAGAGAGAACAGGCTAGCAGTGGAGAGGCTAGGAGCGTGAGAGAACAGGCTAGCAGTGGAGAGGCTAGGAGAGAGAGAACAGGCTAGCAGTGGAGAGGCTAGGAGAGTGAGAGAACAGGCTAGCAGTGGAGAGACTAGGAGAGTGAGAGAACAGGCTAGCAGTGGAGAGGCTAGGAGAGTGAGAGAGAACAGGCTAGCAGTGGAGAGGCTAGGAGAGAGAGAACAGGCAGGCAGTGGAGAGGCTAGGAGAGTGAGAGAACAGGCTAGCAGTGGAGAGGCTAGGAGAGTGAGAGAGAACAGGCTAGCAGTGGAGAGGCTAGGAGAGTGAGAGAGAACAGGCTAGCAGTGGAGAGGCTAGGAGAGAGAGAACAGGCTAGCAGTGGAGAGGCTAGGAGAGTGAGAGAACAGGCTAGCAGTGGAGAGGCTAGGAGAGTGAGAGAACAGGCTAGCAGTGGAGAGGCTAGGAGCGTGAGAGAATAGGCTAGCAGTAGAGAGAGGCTAGGAGCGTGAGAGAGAACAGGCTAGCAGTGGAGAGGCTAGGAGGGTGAGAGAACAGGCTAGCAGTGGAGAGGCTAGGAGAGTGAGAGAACAGGCTAGCAGTGGAGAGGCTAGGAGAGTGAGAGAACAGGCTAGCAGTGGAGAGGCTAGGAGAGTGAGAGAACAGGCTAGCAGTGGAGAGGCTAGGAGGGTGAGAGAACAGGCTAGCAGTGGAGAGGCTAGGAGAGTGAGAGAGAACAGGCTAGCAGTGGAGAGGCTAGGAGCGTGAGAGAACAGGCTAGCAGTAGAGAGGCTAGGAGCGTGAGAGAGAACAGGCTAGCAGTGGAGAGGCTAGGAGGGTGAGAGAACAGGCTAGCAGTGGAGAGGCTAGGAGCGTGAGAGAGAACAGGCTAGCAGTGGAGAGGCTAGGAGAGTGAGAGAGAACAGGCAGGCAGTGGAGAGGCTAGGAGAGTGAGAGAGAACAGGCTAGCAGTGGAGTGGCTAGGAGGGTGAGAGAACAGGCTAGCAGTGGAGAGGCTAGGAGAGAGAGAACAGGCTAGCAGTGGAGAGGCTAGGAGCGTGAGAGAACAGGCTAGCAGTGGAGAGGCTAGGAGTGTGAGAGAACAGGCTAGCAGTAGAGAGGCTAGGAGGGTGAGAGAGAACAGGCTAGCCGTGGAGAGGCTATGAGAGTGAGAGAACAGGCTAGCAGTAGAGAGGCTAGGAGCGTGAGAGAACAGGCTAGCAGTGGAGAGGCTAGGAGAGTGAGAGATAACAGGCTAGCAGTGGAGAGGCTAGGAGAGTGAGAGAGAACAGGCTAGCAGTGGAGAGGCTAGGAGAGAGAGAACAGGCTAGCAGTGGAGAGGCTAGGAGAGTGAGAGAGAACAGGCTAGCAGTGGAGAGGCTAGGAGAGTGAGAGAACAGGCTAGCAGTGAAGAGGCTAGGAGAGTGAGAGAACAGGCTAGCAGTGAAGAGCCTAGGAGCGTGAGAGAACAGGCTAGCAGTAGAGAGGCTAGGAGCGTGAGAGAGAACAGGCTAGCAGTGGAGAGGCTAGGAAGGTGAGAGAACAGGCTAGCAGTGGAGAGGCTAGGAGCGTGAGAGAGAACAGGCTAGCAGTGGAGAGGCTAGGAGAGTGAGAGAGAACAGGCAGGCAGTGGAGAGGCTAGGAGAGTGAGAGAGAACAGGCTAGCAGTGGAGAGGCTAGGAGGGTGAGAGAACAGGCTAGCAGTGGAGAGGCTAGGAGAGTGAGAGAACAGGCTAGCAGTGGAGAGGCTAGGAGGGTGAGAGAACAGGCTAGCAGTGGAGAGGCTAGGAGCGTGAGAGAACAGGCTAGCAGTGGAGAGGCCAGGAGGGTGAGAGAACAGGCTAGCAGTGGAGAGGCTAGGAGCGTGAGAGAGAACAGGCTAGCAGTGGAGAGGCTAGGAGAGAGAGAGAGAACAGGCTAGCAGTGGAGAGGCTAGGAGAGGGTGAGAGAACAGGCTAGCAGTGGAGAGGCTAGGAGAGGGTGAGAGAACAGGCTAGCAGTGGAGAGGCTAGGAGAGTGAGAGAACAGGCTAGCAGTGGAGAGGCTTGGAGAGAGAGAACAGGGCAGCAGTGGAGAGGCTAGGAGCGTGAGAGAGAACAGGCTAGCAGTGGAGAGGCTAGGAGCGTGAGAGAACAGGCTAGCAGTGGAGAGGCTAAGGAGAGTGAGAGAACAGGCTAGCAGTAGAGAGGCTAGGAGCGTGAGAGAGAACAGGCTAGCAGTGGAGAGGCTAGGAGAGTGAGAGAGAGAACAGGCTAGCAGTGGAGAGGCTAAGGAGTGTGAGAGAGAGAACAGGCTAGCAGTGGAGAGGCTAGGAGAGGGTGAGAGAACAGGCTAGCAGTGGAGAGGCTAGGAGAGGGTGAGAGAACAGGCTAGCAGTGGAGAGGCTAGGAGAGTGAGAGAACAGGCTAGCAGTGGAGAGGCTTGGAGAGAGAGAACAGGGCAGCAGTGGAGAGGCTAGGAGCGTGAGAGAGAACAGGCTAGCAGTGGAGAGGCTAGGAGCGTGAGAGAACAGGCTAGCAGTGGAGAGGCTAAGGAGAGTGAGAGAACAGGCTAGCAGTAGAGAGGCTAGGAGCGTGAGAGAGAACAGGCTAGCAGTGGAGAGGCTAGGAGAGTGAGAGAGAGAACAGGCTAGCAGTGGAGAGGCTAAGGAGTGTGAGAGAGAGAACAGGCTAGCAGTGGAGAGGCTAAGGAGTGTGAGAGAACAGGCTAGCAGTGGAGAGGCTAGGAGAGTGAGAGAGAACAGGCTAGCAGTGGAGAGGCTAAGGAGGGTGAGAGAACAGGCTAGCAGTGGAGTGGCTAGGAGCGTGAGAGAACAGGCTAGCAGTAGAGAGGCTAGGAGAGAGAGAATAGGCTAGCAGTGGAGAGGCTAGGAGCGTGAGAGAACAGGCTAGCAGTGGAGAGGCCAGGAGGGTGAGAGAACAGGCTAGCAGTGGAGAGGCTAGGAGCGTGAGAGAGAACAGGCTAGCAGTGGAGAGGCTAGGAGAGAGAGAGAGAACAGGCGAGCAGTGGAGAGGCTAGGAGAGTGAGAGAGAACAGGCTAGCAGTGGAGAGGCTAGGAGAGGGTGAGAGAACAGGCTAGCAGTGGAGAGGCTAGGAGAGGGTGAGAGAACAGGCTAGCAGTGGAGAGGCTAGGAGAGTGAGAGAACAGGCTAGCAGTGGAGAGGCTTGGAGAGAGAGAACAGGGCAGCAGTGGAGAGGCTAGGAGCGTGAGAGAGAACAGGCTAGCAGTGGAGAGGCTAGGAGAGTGAGAGAGAGAACAGGCTAGCAGTGGAGAGGCTAAGGAGCGTGAGAGAACAGGCTAGCAGTGGAGAGGCTAGGAGAATGAGAGAGAACAGGCTAGCAGTGGAGAGGCTAGGAGAGTGAGAGAGAACAGGCTAGCAGTGGAGAGGCTAGGAGAGAGAGGAACAGGCTAGCAGTGGAGAGGCTAGGAGAGTGAGAGAACAGGCTAGCAGTGCAGAGGCTAGGAGAGTGAGAGAACAGGCTAGCAGTGGAGAGGCTAGGAGCGTGAGAGAACAGGCTAGCAGTAGAGAGGCTAGGAGCGTGAGAGAGAACAGGCTAGCAGTGGAGAGGCTAGGAGGGTGAGAGAACAGGCTAGCAGTGGAGAGGCTAGGAGCGTGAGAGAGAACAGGCTAGCAGTGGAGAGGCTAGGAGAGTGAGAGAGAACAGGCAGGCAGTGGAGAGGCTAGGAGAGTGAGAGAGAACAGGCTAGCAGTGGAGAGGCTAGGAGGGTGAGAGAACAGGCTAGCAGTGGAGAGGCTAGGAGAGTGAGAGAGAACAGGCTAGCAGTGGAGAGGCTAGGAGGGTGAGAGAACAGGCTAGCAGTGGAGAGGCTAGGAGCGTGAGAGAACAGGCTAGCAGTGGAGAGGCTAGGAGAGAGAGAACAGGCTAGCAGTGGAGAGGCTAGGAGCGTGAGAGAACAGGCTAGCAGTGGAGAGGCTAGGAGCGTGAGAGAACAGGCTAGCAGTAGAGAGGCTAGGAGGGTGAGAGAGAACAGGCTAGCCGTGGAGAGGCTATGAGAGTGAGAGAACAGGCTAGCAGTAGAGAGGCTAGGAGCGTGAGAGAGAACAGGCTAGCAGTGGAGAGGCTAGGAGAGTGAGAGATAACAGGCTAGCAGTGGAGAGGCTAGGAGAGTGAGAGAGAACAGGCTAGCAGTGGAGAGTCTAGGAGAGAGAGAACAGGCTAGCAGTGGAGAGGCTAGGAGAGTGAGAGAATAGGCTAGCAGTGGAGAGGCTAGGAGAGTGAGAGAACAGGCTAGCAGTGGAGAGGCTAGGAGCGTGAGAGAACAGGCTAGCAGTAGAGAGGCTAGGAGCGTGAGAGAGAACAGGCTAGCAGTGGAGAGGCTAGGAGGGTGAGAGAACAGGCTAGCAGTGGAGAGGCTAGGAGCATGAGAGAGAACAGGCTAACAGTGGAGAGACTATGAGAGTGAGAGAACAGGCTAGCAGTAGAGAGGCTAGGAGAGTGAGAGAGAACAGGCTAGCAGTGGAGAGGCTAGGAGGGTGAGAGAACAGGCTAGCAGTGGAGAGGCTAGGAGAGTGAGAGAACAGGCTAGCAGTGGAGAGGCTAGGAGGGTGAGAGAACAGGCTAGCAGTGGAGAGGCGAGGAGCGTGAGAGAACAGGCTAGCAGTGGAGAGGCTAGGAGAGAGAGAACAGGCTAGTAGTGGAGAGGCTAGGAGCATGAGAGAACAGGCTAGCAGTGGAGAGGCCAGGAGGGTGAGAGAACAGGCTAGCAGTGGAGAGGCTTGGAGGGAGAGAACAGGGCAGCAGTGGAGAGGCTAGGAGCGTGAGAGAACAGGCTAGCAGTGGAGAGGCTAAGGAGAGTGAGAGAACAGGCTAGCAGTAGAGAGGCTAGGAGCGTGAGAGAGAACAGGCTAGCAGTGGAGAGGCTAGGAGAGTGAGAGAGAGAACAGGCTAGCAGTGGAGAGGCTAAGGAGCGTGAGAGAACCGGCTAGCAGTGGAGAGGCTAGGAGCGTGAGAGAACAGGATAGCAGTAGAGAGGCTGAGAGAGAACAGGCTAGCCGTGGAGAGGCTATGAGAGTGAGAGAACAGGCTAGCAGTAGAGAGGCTAGGAGCGTGAGAGAGAACAGGCTAGCAGTGGAGAGGCTAGGAGAGTGAGAGAGAACAGGCTAGCAGTGGAGAGGCTAGGAGAGAGAGAACAGGCTAGCAGTGGAGAGGCTAGGAGAGAGAGAACAGGCTAGCAGTGGAGAGGCTAGGAGAGTGAGAGAACAGGCTAGCAGTGGAGAGGCTAGGAGAGTGAGAGAACAGGCTAGCAGTGGAGAGGCTAGGAGCGTGAGAGAACAGGCTAGCAGTAGAGAGGCTAGGAGCGTGAGAGAGAACAGGCTAGCAGTGGAGAGGCTAGGAGGGTGAGAGAACTGGCTAGCAGTGGAGAGGCTAGGAGAGTGAGAGAGAACAGGCAGGCAGTGGAGAGGCTAGGAGAGTGAGAGAGAACAGGCTAGCAGTGGAGAGGCTAGGAGGGTGAGAGAACAGGCTAGCAGTGGAGAGGCTAGGAGAGTGAGAGAGAACAGGCTAGCAGTGGAGAGGCTAGGAGGGTGAGAGAACAGGCTAGCAGTGGAGAGGCTAGGAGCGTGAGAGAACAGGCTAGCAGTGGAGAGGCTAGGAGGGTGAGAGAACAGGCTAGCAGTGGAGAGGCTAGGAGCGTGAGAGAACAGGCTAGCAGTAGAGAGGCTAGGAGCGTGAGAGAGAACAGGCTAGCAGTGGAGAGGCTAGGAGGGTGAGAGAACTGGCTAGCAGTGGAGAGGCTAGGAGAGTGAGAGAGAACAGGCAGGCAGTGGAGAGGCTAGGAGAGTGAGAGAGAACAGGCTAGCAGTGGAGAGGCTAGGAGGGTGAGAGAACAGGCTAGCAGTGGAGAGGCTAGGAGAGTGAGAGAGAACAGGCTAGCAGTGGAGAGGCTAGGAGGGTGAGAGAACAGGCTAGCAGTGGAGAGGCTAGGAGCGTGAGAGAACAGGCTAGCAGTGGAGAGGCTAGGAGGGTGAGAGAACAGGCTAGCAGTGGAGAGGCTAGGAGCGTGAGAGAACAGGCTAGCAGTGGAGAGGCTAGGAGGGTGAGAGAACAGGCTAGCAGTGGAGAGGCTAGGAGCGTGAGAGAACAGGCTAGCAGTGGAGAGGCTAGGAGAGAGAGAACAGGCTAGCAGTGGAGAGGCTAGGAGCGTGAGAGAACAGGCTAGCAGTGGAGAGGCCAGGAGGGAGAGAGAACAGGCTAGCAGTGGAGAGGCTAGGAGCGTGAGGGAGAACAGGCTAGCAGTGGAGAGGCTAGGAGAGAGAGAGAGAACAGGCGAGCAGTGGAGAGGCTAGGAGAGTGAGAGAGAACAGGCTAGCAGTGGAGAGGCTAGGAGAGGGTGAGAAAACAGGCTAGCAGTGGAGAGGCTAGGAGAGGGTGAGAGATCAGGCTAGCAGTGGAGAGGCTAGGAGAGTGAGAGAACAGGCTAGCAGTGGAGAGGCTTGGAGAGAGAGAACAGGGCAGCAGTGGAGAGGCTAGGAGAGTGAGAGAGAACAGGCTAGCAGTGGAGAGGCTAGGAGCGTGAGAGAACAGGCTAGCAGTGGAGAGGCTAAGGAGAGTGAGAGAACAGGCTAGCAGTAGAGAGGCTAGGAGTGTGAGAGAGAACAGGCTAGCAGTGGAGAGGCTAGGAGAGTGAGAGAGAGAACAGGCTAGCAGTGGAGAGGCTAAGGAGTGTGATAGAACAGGCTAGCAGTGGAGAGGCTAGGAGAGTGAGACAACAGGCAAGCAGTGGAGAGGCTAGGAGGGTGAGAGAACAGGCTAGCAGTGGAGTGGCTAGGAGCGTGAGAGAACAGGCTAGCAGTAGAGAGGCTAGGAGAGAGAGAATAGGCTAGCAGTGGAGAGGCTAGGAGCGTGAGAGAACAGGCTAGCAGTGGAGAGGCCAGGAGGGTGAGAGAACAGGCTAGCAGTGGAGAGGCTTTTAGCGTGAGAGAGAACAGGCTAGCAGTGGAGAGGCTAGGAGAGTGAGAGAGAACAGGCTAGCAGTGGAGAGGCTAGGAGAGCGTGAGAGAACAGGCTAGCAGTGGAGAGGCTAGGAGAGGGTGAGAGAACAGGCTAGCAGTGGAGAGGCTAGGAGAGTGAGAGAGAACAGGCTAGCAGTGGAGAGGCTAGGAGAGGGTGAGAAAACAGGCTAGCAGTGGAGAGGCTAGGAGAGGGTGAGAGATCAGGCTAGCAGTGGAGAGGCTAGGAGAGTGAGAGAACAGGCTAGCAGTGGAGAGGCTTGGAGAGAGAGAACAGGGCAGCAGTGGAGAGGCTAGGAGAGTGAGAGAGAACAGGCTAGCAGTGGAGAGGCTAGGAGCGTGAGAGAACAGGCTAGCAGTGGAGAGGCTAAGGAGAGTGAGAGAACAGGCTAGCAGTAGAGAGGCTAGGAGTGTGAGAGAGAACAGGCTAGCAGTGGAGAGGCTAGGAGAGTGAGAGAGAGAACAGGCTAGCAGTGGAGAGGCTAAGGAGTGTGATAGAACAGGCTAGCAGTGGAGAGGCTAGGAGAGTGAGACAACAGGCAAGCAGTGGAGAGGCTAGGAGGGTGAGAGAACAGGCTAGCAGTGGAGTGGCTAGGAGCGTGAGAGAACAGGCTAGCAGTAGAGAGGCTAGGAGAGAGAGAATAGGCTAGCAGTGGAGAGGCTAGGAGCGTGAGAGAACAGGCTAGCAGTGGAGAGGCCAGGAGGGTGAGAGAACAGGCTAGCAGTGGAGAGGCTTTTAGCGTGAGAGAGAACAGGCTAGCAGTGGAGAGGCTAGGAGAGTGAGAGAGAACAGGCTAGCAGTGGAGAGGCTAGGAGAGCGTGAGAGAACAGGCTAGCAGTGGAGAGGCTAGGAGAGGGTGAGAGAACAGGCTAGCAGTGGAGAGGCTAGGAGAGTGAGAGAACAGGCTAGCAGTAGAGAGGCTAGGAGCGTGAGAGAGAACAGGCTAGCAGTGGAGAGGCTAGGAGAGTGAGAGAGAACAGGCTAGCAGTGGAGAGGCTAAGGAGCGTGAGAGGACAGGCTAGCAGTGGAGAGGCTAGAAGAGTGAGAGAGAACAGGCTAGCAGTGGAGAGGCTAGGAGAGTGAGAGAGAACAGGCTAGCAGTGGAGAGGCTAGGAGAGGGTGAGAGAACAGGCTAGCAGTGGAGAGGCTAGGAGAGGGTGAGAGAACAGGCTAGCAGTGGAGAGGCTAGGAGAGTGAGAGAACAGGCTAGCAGTGGAGAGGCTTGGAGAGAGAGAACAGGGCAGCAGTGGAGAGGCTAGGAGCGTGAGAGAGAACAGGCTAGCAGTGGAGAGGCTAGGAGCATGAGAGAACAGGCTAGCAGTGGAGAGGCTAGGAGCGTGAGAGAGAACTGGCTAGCAGTGGAGAGGCTAGGAGAGTGAGAGAGAACAGGCAGGCAGTGGAGAGGCTAGGAGAGTGAGAGAGAACAGGCTAGCAGTGGAGAGGCTAGGAGGGTGAGAGAACAGGCTAGCAGTGGAGAGGCTAGGAGAGTGAGAGAGAACAGGCTAGCAGTGGAGAGGCTAGGAGGGTGAGAGAACAGGCTAGCAGTGGAGAGGCTAGGAGCGTGAGAGAACAGGCTAGCAGTGGAGAGGCTAGGAGGGTGAGAGAACAGGCTAGCAGTGGAGAGGCTAGGAGCGTGAGAGAACAGGCTAGCAGTGGAGAGGCTAAGGAGCGTGAGAGAACAGGCTAGCAGTGGAGAGGCTAGAAGAGTGAGAGAGAACAGGCTAGCAGTGGAGAGGCTAGGAGAGTGAGAGAGAACAGGCTAGCAGTGGAGAGGCTAGGAGAGAGAGAACAGGCTAGCAGTGGAGAGGCTAGGAGAGTGAGAGAACAGGCTAGCAGTGGAGAGACTAGGAGAGTGAGAGAACAGGCTAGCAGTAGAGAGGCTAGGAGTGTGAGAGAGAACAGGCTAGCAGTGGAGAGGCTAGGAGAGTGAGAGAGAGAACAGGCTAGCAGTGGAGAGGCTAAGGAGTGTGAGAGAACAGGCTAGCAGTGGAGAGGCTAGGAGAGTGAGACAACAGGCAAGCAGTGGAGAGGCTAGGAGGGTGAGAGAACAGGCTAGCAGTGGAGTGGCTAGGAGAGTGAGAGAGAACAGGCTAGCAGTGGAGAGGCTAGGAGAGAGAGAACAGGCTAGCAGTGGAGAGGCTAGGAGAGAGAGAACAGGCTAGCAGTGGAGAGGCTAGGAGAGTGAGAGAACAGGCTAGCAGTGGAGAGGCTAGGAGAGTGAGAGAACAGGCTAGCAGTGGAGAGGCTAGGAGCGTGAGAGAACAGGCTAGCAGTAGAGAGGCTAGGAGCGTGAGAGAGAACAGGCTAGCAGTGGAGAGGCTAGGAGGGTGAGAGAACTGGCTAGCAGTGGAGAGGCTAGGAGAGTGAGAGAGAACAGGCAGGCAGTGGAGAGGCTAGGAGAGTGAGAGAGAACAGGCTAGCAGTGGAGAGGCTAGGAGGGTGAGAGAACAGGCTAGCAGTGGAGAGGCTAGGAGAGTGAGAGAGAACAGGCTAGCAGTGGAGAGGCTAGGAGGGTGAGAGAACAGGCTAGCAGTGGAGAGGCTAGGAGCGTGAGAGAACAGGCTAGCAGTGGAGAGGCTAGGAGGGTGAGAGAACAGGCTAGCAGTGGAGAGGCTAGGAGCGTGAGAGAACAGGCTAGCAGTAGAGAGGCTAGGAGCGTGAGAGAGAACAGGCTAGCAGTGGAGAGGCTAGGAGGGTGAGAGAACTGGCTAGCAGTGGAGAGGCTAGGAGAGTGAGAGAGAACAGGCAGGCAGTGGAGAGGCTAGGAGAGTGAGAGAGAACAGGCTAGCAGTGGAGAGGCTAGGAGGGTGAGAGAACAGGCTAGCAGTGGAGAGGCTAGGAGAGTGAGAGAGAACAGGCTAGCAGTGGAGAGGCTAGGAGGGTGAGAGAACAGGCTAGCAGTGGAGAGGCTAGGAGCGTGAGAGAACAGGCTAGCAGTGGAGAGGCTAGGAGGGTGAGAGAACAGGCTAGCAGTGGAGAGGCTAGGAGCGTGAGAGAACAGGCTAGCAGTGGAGAGGCTAGGAGGGTGAGAGAACAGGCTAGCAGTGGAGAGGCTAGGAGCGTGAGAGAACAGGCTAGCAGTGGAGAGGCTAGGAGAGAGAGAACAGGCTAGCAGTGGAGAGGCTAGGAGCGTGAGAGAACAGGCTAGCAGTGGAGAGGCCAGGAGGGAGAGAGAACAGGCTAGCAGTGGAGAGGCTAGGAGCGTGAGGGAGAACAGGCTAGCAGTGGAGAGGCTAGGAGAGAGAGAGAGAACAGGCGAGCAGTGGAGAGGCTAGGAGAGTGAGAGAGAACAGGCTAGCAGTGGAGAGGCTAGGAGAGGGTGAGAAAACAGGCTAGCAGTGGAGAGGCTAGGAGAGGGTGAGAGATCAGGCTAGCAGTGGAGAGGCTAGGAGAGTGAGAGAACAGGCTAGCAGTGGAGAGGCTTGGAGAGAGAGAACAGGGCAGCAGTGGAGAGGCTAGGAGAGTGAGAGAGAACAGGCTAGCAGTGGAGAGGCTAGGAGCGTGAGAGAACAGGCTAGCAGTGGAGAGGCTAAGGAGAGTGAGAGAACAGGCTAGCAGTAGAGAGGCTAGGAGTGTGAGAGAGAACAGGCTAGCAGTGGAGAGGCTAGGAGAGTGAGAGAGAGAACAGGCTAGCAGTGGAGAGGCTAAGGAGTGTGATAGAACAGGCTAGCAGTGGAGAGGCTAGGAGAGTGAGACAACAGGCAAGCAGTGGAGAGGCTAGGAGGGTGAGAGAACAGGCTAGCAGTGGAGTGGCTAGGAGCGTGAGAGAACAGGCTAGCAGTAGAGAGGCTAGGAGAGAGAGAATAGGCTAGCAGTGGAGAGGCTAGGAGCGTGAGAGAACAGGCTAGCAGTGGAGAGGCCAGGAGGGTGAGAGAACAGGCTAGCAGTGGAGAGGCTTTTAGCGTGAGAGAGAACAGGCTAGCAGTGGAGAGGCTAGGAGAGTGAGAGAGAACAGGCTAGCAGTGGAGAGGCTAGGAGAGCGTGAGAGAACAGGCTAGCAGTGGAGAGGCTAGGAGAGGGTGAGAGAACAGGCTAGCAGTGGAGAGGCTAGGAGAGTGAGAGAACAGGCTAGCAGTAGAGAGGCTAGGAGCGTGAGAGAGAACAGGCTAGCAGTGGAGAGGCTAGGAGAGTGAGAGAGAACAGGCTAGCAGTGGAGAGGCTAAGGAGCGTGAGAGGACAGGCTAGCAGTGGAGAGGCTAGAAGAGTGAGAGAGAACAGGCTAGCAGTGGAGAGGCTAGGAGAGTGAGAGAGAACAGGCTAGCAGTGGAGAGGCTAGGAGAGGGTGAGAGAACAGGCTAGCAGTGGAGAGGCTAGGAGAGGGTGAGAGAACAGGCTAGCAGTGGAGAGGCTAGGAGAGTGAGAGAACAGGCTAGCAGTGGAGAGGCTTGGAGAGAGAGAACAGGGCAGCAGTGGAGAGGCTAGGAGCGTGAGAGAGAACAGGCTAGCAGTGGAGAGGCTAGGAGCGTGAGAGAACAGGCTAGCAGTGGAGAGGCTAGGAGCGTGAGAGAGAACTGGCTAGCAGTGGAGAGGCTAGGAGAGTGAGAGAGAACAGGCAGGCAGTGGAGAGGCTAGGAGAGTGAGAGAGAACAGGCTAGCAGTGGAGAGGCTAGGAGGGTGAGAGAACAGGCTAGCAGTGGAGAGGCTAGGAGAGTGAGAGAGAACAGGCTAGCAGTGGAGAGGCTAGGAGGGTGAGAGAACAGGCTAGCAGTGGAGAGGCTAGGAGCGTGAGAGAACAGGCTAGCAGTGGAGAGGCTAGGAGGGTGAGAGAACAGGCTAGCAGTGGAGAGGCTAGGAGCGTGAGAGAACAGGCTAGCAGTGGAGAGGCTAAGGAGCGTGAGAGAACAGGCTAGCAGTGGAGAGGCTAGAAGAGTGAGAGAGAACAGGCTAGCAGTGGAGAGGCTAGGAGAGTGAGAGAGAACAGGCTAGCAGTGGAGAGGCTAGGAGAGAGAGAACAGGCTAGCAGTGGAGAGGCTAGGAGAGTGAGAGAACAGGCTAGCAGTGGAGAGACTAGGAGAGTGAGAGAACAGGCTAGCAGTAGAGAGGCTAGGAGTGTGAGAGAGAACAGGCTAGCAGTGGAGAGGCTAGGAGAGTGAGAGAGAGAACAGGCTAGCAGTGGAGAGGCTAAGGAGTGTGAGAGAACAGGCTAGCAGTGGAGAGGCTAGGAGAGTGAGACAACAGGCAAGCAGTGGAGAGGCTAGGAGGGTGAGAGAACAGGCTAGCAGTGGAGTGGCTAGGAGCGTGAGAGAACAGGCTAGCAGTAGAGAGGCTAGGAGAGAGAGAATAGGCTAGCAGTGGAGAGGCTAGGAGCGTGAGAGAACAGGCTAGCAGTGGAGAGGCTAAGGAGCGTGAGAGAACAGGCTAGCAGTGGAGAGGCTAGGAGAGTGAGAGATAACAGGCTAGCAGTGGAGAGGCTAGGAGAGTGAGAGAGAACAGGCTAGCAGTGGAGAGGCTAGGAGAGAGAGAACAGGCTAGCAGTGGAGAGGCTAGGAGAGTGAGAGAACAGGCTAGCAGTGGAGAGACTAGGAGAGTGAGAGAACAGGCTAGCAGTGGAGAGGCTAGGAGCGTGAGAGAACAGGCTAGCAGTATAGAGGCTAGGAGCGTGAGAGAGAACAGGCAGGCAGTGGAGAGGCTAGGAGAGTGAGAGAACAGGCTAGCAGTGGAGAGGCTAGGAGGGTGAAAGAACAGGCTAGCAGTGGAGAGGCTAGGAGCGTGAGAGAACAGGCTAGCAGTGGAGAGGCTAGGAGAGAGAGAACAGGCTAGCAGTGGAGAGGCTAGGAGTGTGAGAGAACAGGCTAGCAGTGGAGAGGCCAGGAGGGTGAGAGAACAGGCTAGCAGTGGAGAGGCTTGGAGAGAGAGAACAGGGCAGCAGTGGAGAGGCTAGGAGCGTGAGAGAGAACAGGCTAGCAGTGGAGAGGCTAGGAGCGTGAGAGAACAGGCTAGCAGTGGAGAGGCTAAGGAGAGTGACAGAACAGGCTAGCAGTAGAGAGGCTAGGAGCATGAGAGAGAACAGGCTAGCAGTGGAGAGGCTAGGAGAGTGAGAGAGAGAACAGGCTAGCAGTGGAGAGGCTAAGGAGCGTGAGAGAACAGGCTAGCAGTGGAGAGGCTAGGAGCGTGAGAGAACAGGCTAGCAGTGGAGAGGCTAGGAGGGTGAGAGAGAACAGGCGAGCCGTGGAGAGGCTATGAGAGTGAGAGAACAGGCTAGCAGTAGAGAGGCTAGGAGCGTGAGAGAGAACAGGCTAGCAGTGGAGAGGCTAGGAGAGTGAGAGAGAACAGGCTAGCAGTGGAGAGGCTAGGAGAGTGAGAGAGAACAGGCTAGCAGTGGAGAGGCTAGGAGAGAGAGAACAGGCTAGCAGTGGAGAGGCTAGGAGAGTGAGAGAACAGGCTAGCAGTGGAGAGGCTAGGAGAGTGAGAGAACAGGCTAGCAGTGGAGAGGCTAGGAGCGTGAGAGAATAGGCTAGCAGTAGAGAGAGGCTAGGAGCGTGAGAGAGAACAGGCTAGCAGTGGAGAGGCTAGGAGGGTGAGAGAACAGGCTAGCAGTGGAGAGGCTAGGAGAGTGAGAGAACAGGCTAGCAGTGGAGAGGCTAGGAGAGTGAGAGAACAGGCTAGCAGTGGAGAGGCTAGGAGAGTGAGAGAACAGGCTAGCAGTGGAGAGGCTAGGAGGGTGAGAGAACAGGCTAGCAGTGGAGAGGCTAGGAGAGTGAGAGAGAACAGGCTAGCAGTGGAGAGGCTAGGAGCGTGAGAGAACAGGCTAGCAGTAGAGAGGCTAGGAGCGTGAGAGAGAACAGGCTAGCAGTGGAGAGGCTAGGAGGGTGAGAGAACAGGCTAGCAGTGGAGAGGCTAGGAGCGTGAGAGAGAACAGGCTAGCAGTGGAGAGGCTAGGAGAGTGAGAGAGAACAGGCAGGCAGTGGAGAGGCTAGGAGAGTGAGAGAGAACAGGCTAGCAGTGGAGTGGCTAGGAGGGTGAGAGAACAGGCTAGCAGTGGAGAGGCTAGGAGAGAGAGAACAGGCTAGCAGTGGAGAGGCTAGGAGCGTGAGAGAACAGGCTAGCAGTGGAGAGGCTAGGAGTGTGAGAGAACAGGCTAGCAGTAGAGAGGCTAGGAGGGTGAGAGAGAACAGGCTAGCCGTGGAGAGGCTATGAGAGTGAGAGAACAGGCTAGCAGTAGAGAGGCTAGGAGCGTGAGAGAACAGGCTAGCAGTGGAGAGGCTAGGAGAGTGAGAGATAACAGGCTAGCAGTGGAGAGGCTAGGAGAGTGAGAGAGAACAGGCTAGCAGTGGAGAGGCTAGGAGAGAGAGAACAGGCTAGCAGTGGAGAGGCTAGGAGAGTGAGAGAGAACAGGCTAGCAGTGGAGAGGCTAGGAGAGTGAGAGAACAGGCTAGCAGTGAAGAGGCTAGGAGAGTGAGAGAACAGGCTAGCAGTGAAGAGGCTAGGAGCGTGAGAGAACAGGCTAGCAGTAGAGAGGCTAGGAGCGTGAGAGAGAACAGGCTAGCAGTGGAGAGGCTAGGAAGGTGAGAGAACAGGCTAGCAGTGGAGAGGCTAGGAGCGTGAGAGAGAACAGGCTAGCAGTGGAGAGGCTAGGAGAGTGAGAGAGAACAGGCAGGCAGTGGAGAGGCTAGGAGAGTGAGAGAGAACAGGCTAGCAGTGGAGAGGCTAGGAGGGTGAGAGAACAGGCTAGCAGTGGAGAGGCTAGGAGAGTGAGAGAACAGGCTAGCAGTGGAGAGGCTAGGAGGGTGAGAGAACAGGCTAGCAGTGGAGAGGCTAGGAGCGTGAGAGAACAGGCTAGCAGTGGAGAGGCCAGGAGGGTGAGAGAACAGGCTAGCAGTGGAGAGGCTAGGAGCGTGAGAGAGAACAGGCTAGCAGTGGAGAGGCTAGGAGAGAGAGAGAACAGGCGAGCAGTGGAGAGGCTAAGATAGGGAGAGAGAACAGGCTAGCAGTGGAGAGGCTAGGAGAGGGTGAGAGAACAGGCTAGCAGTGGAGAGGCTAGGAGAGGGTGAGAGAACAGGCTAGCAGTGGAGAGGCTAGGAGAGTGAGAGAACAGGCTAGCAGTGGAGAGGCTTGGAGAGAGAGAACAGGGCAGCAGTGGAGAGGCTAGGAGCGTGAGAGAGAACAGGCTAGCAGTGGAGAGGCTAGGAGCGTGAGAGAACAGGCTAGCAGTGGAGAGGCTAAGGAGAGTGAGAGAACAGGCTAGCAGTAGAGAGGCTAGGAGCGTGAGAGAGAACAGGCTAGCAGTGGAGAGGCTAGGAGAGTGAGAGAGAGAACAGGCTAGCAGTGGAGAGGCTAAGGAGTGTGAGAGAGAGAACAGGCTAGCAGTGGAGAGGCTAAGGAGTGTGAGAGAACAGGCTAGCAGTGGAGAGGCTAGGAGAGTGAGAGAGAACAGGCTAGCAGTGGAGAGGCTAAGGAGGGTGAGAGAACAGGCTAGCAGTGGAGTGGCTAGGAGCGTGAGAGAACAGGCTAGCAGTAGAGAGGCTAGGAGAGAGAGAACAGGCTAGCAGTAGAGAGGCTAGGAGGGTGAGAGAGAACAGGCTAGCCGTGGAGAGGCTATGAGAGTGAGAGAACAGGCTAGCAGTAGAGAGGCTAGGAGCGTGAGAGAGAACAGGCTAGCAGTGGAGAGGCTAGGAGAGTGAGAGATAACAGGCTAGCAGTGGAGAGGCTAGGAGAGTGAGAGAGAACAGGCTAGCAGTGGAGAGTCTAGGAGAGAGAGAACAGGCTAGCAGTGGAGAGGCTAGGAGAGTGAGAGAATAGGCTAGCAGTGGAGAGGCTAGGAGAGTGAGAGAACAGGCTAGCAGTGGAGAGGCTAGGAGCGTGAGAGAACAGGCTAGCAGTAGAGAGGCTAGGAGCGTGAGAGAGAACAGGCTAGCAGTGGAGAGGCTAGGAGGGTGAGAGAACAGGCTAGCAGTGGAGAGGCTAGGAGCATGAGAGAGAACAGGCTAACAGTGGAGAGACTATGAGAGTGAGAGAACAGGCTAGCAGTGGAGAGGCTAGGAGAGTGAGAGAGAACAGGCTAGCAGTGGAGAGGCTAGGAGGGTGAGAGAACAGGCTAGCAGTGGAGAGGCTAGGAGAGTGAGAGAGAACAGGCTAGCAGTGGAGAGGCTAGGAGGGTGAGAGAACAGGCTAGCAGTGGAGAGGCTAGGAGCGTGAGAGAACAGGCTAGCAGTGGAGAGGCTAGGAGGGTGAGAGAACAGGCTAGCAGTGGAGAGGCTAGGAGCGTGAGAGAACAGGCTAGCAGTGGAGAGGCTAGGAGCGTGAGAGAACAGGCTAGCAGTAGAGAGGCTAGGAGCGTGAGAGAGAACAGGCTAGCAGTGGAGAGGCTAGGAGGGTGAGAGAACTGGCTAGCAGTGGAGAGGCTAGGAGAGTGAGAGAGAACAGGCAGGCAGTGGAGAGGCTAGGAGAGTGAGAGAGAACAGGCTAGCAGTGGAGAGGCTAGGAGGGTGAGAGAACAGGCTAGCAGTGGAGAGGCTAGGAGAGTGAGAGAGAACAGGCTAGCAGTGGAGAGGCTAGGAGGGTGAGAGAACAGGCTAGCAGTGGAGAGGCTAGGAGCGTGAGAGAACAGGCTAGCAGTGGAGAGGCTAGGAGGGTGAGAGAACAGGCTAGCAGTGGAGAGGCTAGGAGCGTGAGAGAACAGGCTAGCAGTGGAGAGGCTAGGAGGGTGAGAGAACAGGCTAGCAGTGGAGAGGCTAGGAGCGTGAGAGAACAGGCTAGCAGTGGAGAGGCTAGGAGAGAGAGAACAGGCTAGCAGTGGAGAGGCTAGGAGAGTGAGAGAACAGGCTAGCAGTGGAGAGGCTAGGAGAGTGAGAGAACAGGCTAGCAGTGGAGAGGCTAGGAGCGTGAGAGAATAGGCTAGCAGTAGAGAGGCTAGGAGGGTGAGAGAACAGGCTAGCAGTGGAGAGGCTAGGAGCGTGAGAGAACAGGCTAGCAGTGGAGAGGCTAGGAGAGTGAGAGAGAACAGGCAGGCAGTGGAGAGGCTAGGAGAGTGAGAGAGAACAGGCTAGCAGTGGAGAGGCTAGGAGGGTGAGAGAACAGGCTAGCAGTGGAGAGGCTAGGAGAGTGAGAGAGAACAGGCTAGCAGTGGAGAGGCTAGGAGCGTGAGAGAACAGGCTAGCAGTAGAGAGGCTAGGAGCGTGAGAGATAACAGGCTAGCAGTGGAGAGGCTAGGAGGGTGAGAGAGAACAGGCTAGCAGTGGAGAGGCTAGGAGAGAGAGAACAGGCTAGCAGTGGAGAGGCTAGGAGAGTGAGAGAACAGGCTAGCAGTGTAGAGGCTAGGAGAGTGAGAGAACAGGCTAGCAGTGGAGAGGCTAGGAGAGTGAGAGAACAGGCTAGCAGTGAAGAGGCTAGGAGCGTGAGAGAACAGGCTAGCAGTAGAGAGGCTAGGAGCGTGAGAGAGAACAGGCTAGCAGTGGAGAGGCTAGGAAGGTGAGAGAACAGGCTAGCAGTGGAGAGGCTAGGAGCGTGAGCGAGAACAGGCTAGCAGTGGAGAGGCTAGGAGAGTGAGAGAGAACAGGCAGGCAGTGGAGAGGCTAGGAGAGTGAGAGAGAACAGGCTAGCAGTGGAGAGGCTAGGAGGGTGAGAGAACAGGCTAGCAGTGGAGAGGCTAGGAGAGTGAGAGAACAGGCTAGCAGTGGAGAGGCTAGGAGGGTGAGAGAACAGGCTAGCAGTGGAGAGGCTAGGAGGGTGAGAGAACAGGCTAGCAGTGGAGAGGCTAGGAGAGTGAGAGAACAGGCTAGCAGTGGAGAGGCTAGGAGGGTGAGAGACCAGGCTAGCAGTGGAGAGGCTAGGAGCGTGAGAGAACAGGCTAGCAGTGGAGAGGCCAGGAGGGTGAGAGAACAGGCTAGCAGTGGAGAGGCTAGGAGCGTGAGAGAGAACAGGCTAGCAGTGGAGAGGCTAGGAGAGAGAGAGAACAGGCGAGCAGTGGAGAGGCTAGGAGAGGGAGAGAGAACAGGCTAGCAGTGGAGAGGCTAGGAGAGGGTGAGAGAACAGGCTAGCAGTGGAGAGGCTAGGAGAGGGTGAGAGAACAGGCTAGCAGTGGAGAGGCTAGGAGAGTGAGAGAACAGGCTAGCAGTGGAGAGTCTCGGAGAGAGAGAACAGGGCAGCAGTGGAGAGGCTAGGAGCGTGAGAGAGAACAGGCTAGCAGTGGAGAGGCTAGGAGCGTGAGAGAACAGGCTAGCAGTGGAGAGGCTAAGGAGAGTGAGAGAACAGGCTAGCAGTAGAGAGGCTAGGAGCGTGAGAGAGAACAGGCTAGCAGTGGAGAGGCTAGGAGAGTGAGAGAGAGAACAGGCTAGCAGTGGAGAGGCTAAGGAGTGTGAGAGAACAGGCTAGCAGTGGAGAGGCTAGGAGAGTGAGAGAGAACAGGCTAGCAGTGGAGAGGCTAAGGAGGGTGAGAGAACAGGCTAGCAGTGGAGTGGCTAGGAGCGTGAGAGAACAGGCTAGCAGTAGAGAGGCTAGGAGAGAGAGAATAGGCTAGCAGTGGAGAGGCTAGGAGAGTGAGAGAGAACAGGCTAGCAGTGGAGAGGCTAGGAGGGTGAGAGAACAGGCTAGCAGTGGAGAGGCTAGGAGAGTGAGAGAACAGGCTAGCAGTGGAGAGGCTAAGAGGGTGAGAGAACAGGCTAGCAGTGGAGAGGCTAGGAGCGTGAGAGAGAACAGGCTAGCAGTGGAGAGGCTAGGAGAGTGAGAGAGAACAGGCAGGCAGTGGAGAGGCTAGGAAGGTGAGAGAACAGGCTAGCAGTGGAGAGGCTAGGAGGGTGAGAGAGAACCGGCGAGCCGTGGAGAGGCTATGAGAGTGAGAGAACAGGCTAGCAGTGGAGAGGCCAGGAGGGTGAGAGAACAGGCTAGCAGTGGAGAGGCTTGGAGAGAGAGAACAGGGCAGCAGTGGAGAGGCTAGGAGCGTGAGAGAGAACAGGCTAGCAGTGGAGAGGCTAGGAGCGTGAGAGAACAGGCTAGCAGTGGAGAGGCTAAGGAGAGTGAGAGAACAGGCTAGCAGTAGAGAGGCTAGGAGCGTGAGAGAGAACAGACTAGCAGTGGAGAGGCTAGGAGAGTGAGAGAGAGAACAGGCTAGCAGTGGAGAGGCTAAGGAGCGTGAGAGAACAGGCTAGCAGTGGAGAGGCTAGGAGCGTGAGAGAACAGGCTAGCAGTAGAGAGGCTAGGAGGGTGAGAGAGAACAGGCGAGCCGTGGAGAGGCTATGAGAGTGAGAGAACAGGCTAGCAGTAGAGAGGCTAGGAGCGTGAGAGAGAACAGGCTAGCAGTGGAGAGGCTAGGAGAGTGAGAGACAGGCTAGCAGTGGAGCGGCTAGGAGAGTGAGAGAACAGGCTAGCAGTGGAGAGGCTAGGAGCGTGAGAGAATAGGCTAGCAGTAGAGAGGCTAGGAGCGTGAGAGAGAACAGGCTAGCAGTGGAGAGGCTAGGAGGGTGAGAGAACAGGCTAGCAGTGGAGAGGCTATGAGAGTGAGAGAACAGGCTAGCAGTAGAGAGGCTAGGAGCGTGAGAGAGAACAGTCTAGCAGTGGAGAGGCTAGGAGAGTGAGAGATAACAGGCTAGCAGTGGAGAGGCTAGGAGAGTGAGAGAACAGGCTAGCAGTGGAGAGGCTAGGAGAGAGAGAACAGGCTAGCAGTGGAGAGGCTAGGAGAGTGAGAGAACAGGCTAGCAGTGGAGAGACTAGGAGAGTGAGAGAACAGGCTAGCAGTGGAGAGGCTAGGAGCGTGAGAGAACAGGCTAGCAGTAGAGAGGCTAGGAGCGTGAGAGAGAACAGGCAGGCAGTGGAGAGGCTAGGAGAGTGAGAGAACAGGCTAGCAGTGGAGAGGCTAGGAGCGTGAGAGAACAGGCTAGCAGTGGAGAGGCTAGGAGCGTGAGAGAACAGGCTAGCAGTGGAGAGGCTAGGAGAGAGAGAACAGGCTAGCAGTGGAGAGGCTAGGAGCGTGAGAGAACAGGCTAGCAGTGGAGAGGCCAGGAGGGTGAGAGAACAGGCTAGCAGTGGAGAGGCTTGGAGAGAGAGAACAGGGCAGCAGTGGAGAGGCTAGGAGCGTGAGAGAGAACAGGCTAGCAGTGGAGAGGCTAGGAGCGTGAGAGAACAGGCTAGCAGTGGAGAGGCTAAGGAGAGTGAGAGAACAGGCTAGCAGTAGAGAGGCTAGGAGCGTGAGAGAGAACAGGCTAGCAGTGGAGAGGCTAGGAGAGTGAGAGAGAGAACAGGCTAGCAGTGGAGAGGCTAAGGAGCGTGAGAGAACAGGCTAGCAGTGGAGAGGCTAGGAGCGTGAGAGAACAGGCTAGCAGTAGAGAGGCTAGGAGGGTGAGAGAGAACAGGCGAGCCGTGGAGAGGCTATGAGAGTGAGAGAACAGGCTAGCAGTAGAGAGGCTAGGAGCGTGAGAGAGAACAGGCTAGCAGTGGAGAGGCTAGGAGAGTGAGAGAGAACAGGCTAGCAGTGGAGAGGCTAGGAGAGTGAGAGAGAACAGGCTAGCAGTGGAGAGGCTAGGAGAGAGAGAACAGGCTAGCAGTGGAGAGGCTAGGAGAGTGAGAGAACAGGCTAGCAGTGGAGAGGCTAGGAGAGTGAGAGAACAGGCTAGCAGTGGAGAGGCTAGGAGCGTGAGAGAATAGGCTAGCAGTAGAGAGGCTAGGAGCGTGAGAGAGAACAGGCTAGCAGTGGAGAGGCTAGGAGGGTGAGAGAACAGGCTAGCAGTGGAGAGGCTAGGAGCGTGAGAGAACAGGCTAGCAGTGGAGAGGCTAGGAGAGTGAGAGAGAACAGGCAGGCAGTGGAGAGGCTAGGAGAGTGAGAGAGAACAGGCTAGCAGTGGAGAGGCTAGGATGGTGAGAGAACAGGCTAGCAGTGGAGAGGCTAGGAGAGTGAGAGAGAACAGGCTAGCAGTGGAGAGGCTAGGAGCGTGAGAGAACAGGCTAGCAGTAGAGAGGCTAGGAGCGTGAGAGATAACAGGCTAGCAGTGGAGAGGCTAGGAGAGTGAGAGAGAACAGGCTAGCAGTGGAGAGGCTATGAGAGAGAGAACAGGCTAGCAGTGGAGAGGCTAGGAGAGTGAGAGAACAGGCTAGCAGTGTAGAGGCTAGGAGAGTGAGAGAACAGGCTAGCAGTGGAGAGGCTAGGAGAGTGAGAGAACAGGCTAGCAGTGAAGAGGCTAGGAGCGTGAGAGAACAGGCTAGCAGTAGAGAGGCTAGGAGCGTGAGAGAGAACAGGCTAGCAGTGGAGAGGCTAGGAAGGTGAGAGAACAGGCTAGCAGTGGAGAGGCTAGGAGCGTGAGAGAGAACAGGCTAGCAGTGGAGAGGCTAGGAGAGTGAGAGAGAACAGGCAGGCAGTGGAGAGGCTAGGAGAGTGAGAGAGAACAGGCTAGCAGTGGAGAGGCTAGGAGGGTGAGAGAACAGGCTAGCAGTGGAGAGGCTAGGAGAGTGAGAGAACAGGCTAGCAGTGGAGAGGCTAGGAGGGTGAGAGAACAGGCTAGCAGTGGAGAGGCTAGGAGCGTGAGAGAACAGGCTAGCAGTGGAGAGGCCAGGAGGGTGAGAGAACAGGCTAGCAGTGGAGAGGCTAGGAGCGTGAGAGAGAACAGGCTAGCAGTGGAGAGGCTAGGAGAGAGAGAGAACAGGCGAGCAGTGGAGAGGCTAGGAGAGGGAGAGAGAACAGGCTAGCAGTGGAGAGGCTAGGAGAGGGTGAGAGAACAGGCTAGCAGTGGAGAGGCTAGGAGAGGGTGAGAGAACAGGCTAGCAGTGGAGAGGCTAGGAGAGTGAGAGAACAGGCTAGCAGTGGAGAGTCTCGGAGAGAGAGAACAGGGCAGCAGTGGAGAGGCTAGGAGCGTGAGAGAGAACAGGCTAGCAGTGGAGAGGCTAAGGAGGGTGAGAGAACAGGCTAGCAGTGGAGTGGCTAGGAGCGTGAGAGAACAGGCTAGCAGTAGAGAGGCTAGGAGAGAGAGAATAGGCTAGCAGTGGAGAGGCTAGGAGAGTGAGAGAGAACAGGCTAGCAGTGGAGAGGCTAGGAGGGTGAGAGAACAAGCTAGCAGTGGAGAGGCTAGGAGAGTGAGAGAACAGGCTAGCAGTGGAGAGGCTAGGAGGGTGAGAGAACAGGCTAGCAGTGGAGAGGCTAGGAGCGTGAGAGAGAACAGGCTAGCAGTGGAGAGGCTAGGAGAGTGAGAGAGAACAGGCAGGCAGTGGAGAGGCTAGGAAGGTGAGAGAACAGGCTAGCAGTGGAGAGGCTAGGAGAGTGAGAGAACAGGCTAGCAGTAGAGAGGCTAGGAGGGTGAGAGAGAACCGGCGAGCCGTGGAGAGGCTATGAGAGTGAGAGAACAGGCTAGCAGTGGAGAGGCCAGGAGGGTGAGAGAACAGGCTAGCAGTGGAGAGGCTTGGAGAGAGAGAACAGGGCAGCAGTGGAGAGGCTAGGAGCGTGAGAGAGAACAGGCTAGCAGTGGAGAGGCTAGGAGCGTGAGAGAACAGGCTAGCAGTGGAGAGGCTAAGGAGAGTGAGAGAACAGGCTAGCAGTAGAGAGGCTAGGAGCGTGAGAGAGAACAGGCTAGCAGTGGAGAGGCTAGGAGAGTGAGAGAGAGAACAGGCTAGCAGTGGAGAGGCTAAGGAGCGTGAGAGAACAGGCTAGCAGTGGAGAGGCTAGGAGCGTGAGAGAACAGGCTAGCAGTAGAGAGGCTAGGAGGGTGAGAGAGAACAGGCGAGCCGTGGAGAGGCTATGAGAGTGAGAGAACAGGCTAGCAGTAGAGAGGCTAGGAGCGTGAGAGAGAACAGGCTAGCAGTGGAGAGGCTAGGAGAGTGAGAGACAGGCTAGCAGTGGAGCGGCTAGGAGAGTGAGAGAACAGGCTAGCAGTGGAGAGGCTAGGAGCGTGAGAGAATAGGCTAGCAGTAGAGAGGCTAGGAGCGTGAGAGAGAACAGGCTAGCAGTGGAGAGGCTAGGAGGGTGAGAGAACAGGCTAGCAGTGGAGAGGCTATGAGAGTGAGAGAACAGGCTAGCAGTAGAGAGGCTAGGAGCGTGAGAGAGAACAGGCTAGCAGTGGAGAGGCTAGGAGAGTGAGAGATAACAGGCTAGCAGTGGAGAGGCTAGGAGAGTGAGAGAACAGGCTAGCAGTGGAGAGGCTAGGAGAGAGAGAACAGGCTAGCAGTGGAGAGGCTAGGAGAGTGAGAGAACAGGCTAGCAGTGGAGAGACTAGGAGAGTGAGAGAACAGGCTAGCAGTGGAGAGGCTAGGAGCGTGAGAGAACAGGCTAGCAGTAGAGAGGCTAGGAGCGTGAGAGAGAACAGGCAGGCAGTGGAGAGGCTAGGAGAGTGAGAGAACAGGCTAGCAGTGGAGAGGCTAGGAGCGTGAGAGAACAGGCTAGCAGTGGAGAGGCTAGGAGCGTGAGAGAACAGGCTAGCAGTGGAGAGGCTAGGAGAGAGAGAACAGGCTAGCAGTGGAGAGGCTAGGAGCGTGAGAGAACAGGCTAGCAGTGGAGAGGCCAGGAGGGTGAGAGAACAGGCTAGCAGTGGAGAGGCTTGGAGAGAGAGAACAGGGCAGCAGTGGAGAGGCTAGGAGCGTGAGAGAGAACAGGCTAGCAGTGGAGAGGCTAGGAGCGTGAGAGAACAGGCTAGCAGTGGAGAGGCTAAGGAGAGTGAGAGAACAGGCTAGCAGTAGAGAGGCTAGGAGCGTGAGAGAGAACAGGCTAGCAGTGGAGAGGCTAGGAGAGTGAGAGAGAGAACAGGCTAGCAGTGGAGAGGCTAAGGAGCGTGAGAGAACAGGCTAGCAGTGGAGAGGCTAGGAGCGTGAGAGAACAGGCTAGCAGTAGAGAGGCTAGGAGGGTGAGAGAGAACAGGCGAGCCGTGGAGAGGCTATGAGAGTGAGAGAACAGGCTAGCAGTAGAGAGGCTAGGAGCGTGAGAGAGAACAGGCTAGCAGTGGAGAGGCTAGGAGAGTGAGAGACAGGCTAGCAGTGGAGCGGCTAGGAGAGTGAGAGAACAGGCTAGCAGTGGAGAGGCTAGGAGCGTGAGAGAATAGGCTAGCAGTAGAGAGGCTAGGAGCGTGAGAGAGAACAGGCTAGCAGTGGAGAGGCTAGGAGGGTGAGAGAACAGGCTAGCAGTGGAGAGGCTATGAGAGTGAGAGAACAGGCTAGCAGTAGAGAGGCTAGGAGCGTGAGAGAGAACAGGCTAGCAGTGGAGAGGCTAGGAGAGTGAGAGATAACAGGCTAGCAGTGGAGAGGCTAGGAGAGTGAGAGAACAGGCTAGCAGTGGAGAGGCTAGGAGAGAGAGAACAGGCTAGCAGTGGAGAGGCTAGGAGAGTGAGAGAACAGGCTAGCAGTGGAGAGACTAGGAGAGTGAGAGAACAGGCTAGCAGTGGAGAGGCTAGGAGCGTGAGAGAACAGGCTAGCAGTAGAGAGGCTAGGAGCGTGAGAGAGAACAGGCAGGCAGTGGAGAGGCTAGGAGAGTGAGAGAACAGGCTAGCAGTGGAGAGGCTAGGAGCGTGAGAGAACAGGCTAGCAGTGGAGAGGCTAGGAGCGTGAGAGAACAGGCTAGCAGTGGAGAGGCTAGGAGAGAGAGAACAGGCTAGCAGTGGAGAGGCTAGGAGCGTGAGAGAACAGGCTAGCAGTGGAGAGGCCAGGAGGGTGAGAGAACAGGCTAGCAGTGGAGAGGCTTGGAGAGAGAGAACAGGGCAGCAGTGGAGAGGCTAGGAGCGTGAGAGAGAACAGGCTAGCAGTGGAGAGACTAGGAGCGTGAGAGAACAGGCTAGCAGTGGAGAGGCTAAGGAGAGTGAGAGAACAGGCTAGCAGTAGAGAGGCTAGGAGCGTGAGAGAGAACAGGCTAGCAGTGGAGAGGCTAGGAGAGTGAGAGAGAGAACAGGCTAGCAGTGGAGAGGCTAAGGAGCGTGAGAGAACAGGCTAGCAGTGGAGAGGCTAGGAGCGTGAGAGAACAGGCTAGCAGTAGAGAGGCTAGGAGGGTGAGAGAGAACAGGCGAGCCGTGGAGAGGCTATGAGAGTGAGAGAACAGGCTAGCAGTAGAGAGGCTAGGAGCGTGAGAGAGAACAGGCTAGCAGTGGAGAGGCTAGGAGAGTGAGAGAGAACAGGCTAGCAGTGGAGAGGCTAGGAGAGTGAGAGAGAACAGGCTAGCAGTGGAGAGGCTAGGAGAGAGAGAACAGGCTAGCAGTGGAGAGGCTAGGAGAGTGAGAGAACAGGCTAGCAGTGGAGAGGCTAGGAGAGTGAGAGAACAGGCTAGCAGTGGAGAGGCTAGGAGCGTGAGAGAATAGACTAGCAGTAGAGAGGCTAGGAGCGTGAGAGAGAACAGGCTAGCAGTGGAGAGGCTAGGAGGGTGAGAGAACAGGCTAGCAGTGGAGAGGCTAGGAGCGTGAGAGAACAGGCTAGCAGTGGAGAGGCTAGGAGAGTGAGAGAGAACAGGCAGGCAGTGGAGAGGCTAGGAGAGTGAGAGAGAACAGACTAGCAGTGGAGAGGCTAGGATGGTGAGAGAACAGGCTAGCAGTGGAGAGGCTAGGAGAGTGAGAGAGAACAGGCTAGCAGTGGAGAGGCTAGGAGCGTGAGAGAACAGGCTAGCAGTAGAGAGGCTAGGAGCGTGAGAGATAACAGGCTAGCAGTGGAGAGGCTAGGAGAGTGAGAGAGAACAGGCTAGCAGTGGAGAGGCTATGAGAGAGAGAACAGGCTAGCAGTGGAGAGGCTAGGAGAGTGAGAGAACAGGCTAGCAGTGTAGAGGCTAGGAGAGTGAGAGAACAGGCTAGCAGTGGAGAGGCTAGGAGAGTGAGAGAACAGGCTAGCAGTGAAGAGGCTAGGAGCGTGAGAGAACAGGCTAGCAGTAGAGAGGCTAGGAGCGTGAGAGAGAACAGGCTAGCAGTGGAGAGGCTAGGAAGGTGAGAGAACAGGCTAGCAGTGGAGAGGCTAGGAGCGTGAGAGAGAACAGGCTAGCAGTGGAGAGGCTAGGAGAGTGAGAGAGAACAGGCAGGCAGTGGAGAGGCTAGGAGAGTGAGAGAGAACAGGCTAGCAGTGGAGAGGCTAGGAGGGTGAGAGAACAGGCTAGCAGTGGAGAGGCTAGGAGAGTGAGAGAACAGGCTAGCAGTGGAGAGGCTAGGAGGGTGAGAGAACAGGCTAGCAGTGGAGAGGCTAGGAGCGTGAGAGAACAGGCTAGCAGTGGAGAGGCCAGGAGGGTGAGAGAACAGGCTAGCAGTGGAGAGGCTAGGAGCGTGAGAGAGAACAGGCTAGCAGTGGAGAGGCTAGGAGAGAGAGAGAACAGGCGAGCAGTGGAGAGGCTAGGAGAGGGAGAGAGAACAGGCTAGCAGTGGAGAGGCTAGGAGAGGGTGAGAGAACAGGCTAGCAGTGGAGAGGCTAGGAGAGGGTGAGAGAACAGGCTAGCAGTGGAGAGGCTAGGAGAGTGAGAGAACAGGCTAGCAGTGGAGAGTCTCGGAGAGAGAGAACAGGGCAGCAGTGGAGAGGCTAAGAGCGTGAGAGAGAACAGGCTAGCAGTGGAGAGGCTAGGAGCGTGAGAGAACAGGCTAGCAGTGGAGAGGCTAAGGAGAGTGAGAGAACATGCTAGCAGTAGAGAGGCTAGGAGCGTGAGAGAGAACAGGCTAGCAGTGGAGAGGCTAGGAGAGTGAGAGAGAGAACAGGCTAGCAGTGGAGAGGCTAAGGAGTGTGAGAGAACAGGCTAGCAGTGGAGAGGCTAGGAGAGTGAGAGAGAACAGGCTAGCAGTGGAGAGGCTAAGGAGGGTGAGAGAACAGGCTAGCAGTGGAGTGGCTAGGAGCGTGAGAGAACAGGCTAGCAGTAGAGAGGCTAGGAGAGAGAGAATAGGCTAGCAGTGGAGAGGCTAGGAGCGTGAGAGAACAGGCTAGCAGTGGAGAGGCCAGGAGGGTGAGAGAACAGGCTAGCAGTGGAGAGGCTAGGAGCGTGAGAGAGAACAGGCTAGCAGTGGAGAGGCTAGGAGAGAGAGAGAGAACAGGCGAGCAGTGGAGAGGCTAGGAGAGTGAGAGAGAACAGGCTAGCAGTGGAGAGGCTAGGAGAGGGTGAGAGAACAGGCTAGCAGTGGAGAGGCTAGGAGAGGGTGAGAGAACAGGCTAGCAGTGGAGAGGCTAGGAGAGTGAGAGAACAGGCAAGCAGTGGAGAGGCTTGGAGAGAGAGAACAGGGCAGCAGTGGACGGGCTAGGAGCGTGAGAGAGAACAGGCTAGCAGTGGAGAGGCTAGGAGCGTGAGAGAGAACAGGCTAGCAGTGGAGAGGCTAGGAGAGTGAGAGAGAGAACAGGCTAGCAGTGGAGAGGCTAAGGAGCGTGAGAGAACAGGCTAGCAGTGGAGAGGCTAGGAGAATTAGAGAGAACAGGCTAGCAGTGGAGAGGCTAGGAGAGTGAGAGAGAACAGGCTAGCAGTGGAGAGGCTAGGAGAGAGAGAACAGGCTAGCAGTGGAGAGGCTAGGAGAGTGAGAGAGAACAGGCTAGCAGTGGAGAGGCTAGGAGGGTGAGAGAACAGGCTAGCAGTGGAGAGGCTAGGAGCATGAGAGAACAGGCTAGCAGTGGAGAGGCCAGGAGGGTGAGAGAACAGGCTAGCAGTGGAGAGGCTAGGAGCGTGAGAGAGAACAGGCTAGCAGTGGAGAGGCTAGGAGAGAGAGAGAACAGGCGAGCAGTGGAGAGGCTAGGAGAGTGAGAGAGAACAGGCTAGCAGTGGAGAGGCTAGGAGAGAGAGAACAGGCTAGCAGTGGAGAGGCTAAGAGAGTGAGAGAACAGGCTAGCAGTGTAGAGGCTAGGAGAGTGAGAGAACAGGCTAGCAGTGGAGAGGCTAGGAGAGTGAGAGAACAGGCTAGCAGTGAAGAGGCTAGGAGCGTGAGAGAACAGGCTAGCAGTAGAGAGGCTAGGAGCGTGAGAGAGAACAGGCTAGCAGTGGAGAGGCTAGGAAGGTGAGAGAACAGGCTAGCAGTGGAGAGGCTAGGAGCGTGAGAGAGAACAGGCTAGCAGTGGAGAGGCTAGGAGAGTGAGAGAGAACAGGAAGGCAGTGGAGAGGCTAGGAGAGTGAGAGAGAACAGGTTAGCAGTGGAGAGGCTAGGAGGGTGAGAGAACAGGCTAGCAGTGGAGAGGCTAGGAGAGTGAGAGAACAGGCTAGCAGTGGAGAGGCTAGGAGGGTGAGAGAACAGGCTATCCTCGCACAGTAGCAGTGTGCTTGTTTATTAACTATCCTCACACAGTAGCAGCGTGTTTGTTTATTAACTATCACACAGCAGTGTGCTTGTTTATTAACTTTCCTCACACAGTAGCAGTGTGCTTGTTTATTAACTATCCTCACACAGTAGCAGCGTGCTTGTATATTAACTTTCCTCACACAGTAGCAGTGTGCTTGTTTATTAACTATCCTTACACAGCAGTGTGCTTGTTTATTAACTATCCTCACACAGTAGCAGTGTGCTTGTTCATTAACTATCACTCAGTAGCAGTGTGCTTGTTTATTAACTATCACACAGCAGTGTGCTTGTTTATTAACTATTCTCACACAGTAGCAGTGTGCTTGTTTATTAACTATCCTCACAGTAGCAGTGTGCTTGTTTATTAACTATCCTCACACAGTAGCAGTGTGCTTGTTTATTAACTATCCTCACACAGCAGGAGGAGGAGGAGAAGGATCGCAACTCACAGCGCCATGGAAGTTTGCTGCAGCAGCAGCGGCGTGAGGGACGCCGGCCACCCCATCGTGGTGCAGGTGAACGTCACTAGCCTCTCCACTGCTAGCCTGTACTCTCACTCTGCTAGCCTCTCCACTGCTAGCCTGTGCTCTCTCACCCTCAGCCTCTCCACTGCTAGCCTGTTCTCTCACCCTCCTAGCCTCTCTACTGCTAGCCTGTTCTCTCACTTTCCTTAGCCTCTCCACTGCTTGCCTGTTCTCTCTCACTCTCCTAGCCTCTCCACTGCTAGCCTGTTCTCTCTCTCCTAGCCTCTCTACTGCTAGCCTGTTCTCTCACCCTCCTAGCCTCTCCACTGCTAGCCTGTTCTCTCTCACGCTCCTAGCCTCTCCACTGCTAGCCTGTTCTCTCACTCTCCTTAGCCTCTCCACTGCTAGCCTGTTCTCTCTCACGCTCCTAGCCTCTCCACTGCTAGCCTGTTCTCTCTCACTCTCCTAGTTTCTCCACTGCTAGCCTGTTCTCTCTCACGCTCCTAGCCTCTCCACTGCTAGCCTGTTCTCTCACCCTCCTTGCCTCTCCACTGCTAGCCTGTTCTCTCTCTCTCTCCTAGCCTCTCCACTGCTAGACTGTTCTCTCTCACTCTCCTAGCCTCTCCACTGCTAGCCTGTTCTCTCTCACTCTCCTAGCCTCTCCACTGCTAGCCTGTTCTCTCTCACTCTCCTAGGCTCTCCACTGCCTGCCTGTTCTCTCACTCTCCTAGCCTCTCCACTGCTAGCCTGTTCTCTCACTCTCCTAGCCTCTCCACTGCTAGCCTGTTCTCTGTCTCCTAGCCTCTCCACTGCTAGCCTGTTCTCTCTCACACTCCTAGCCTCTCCACTGCTAGCCTGTTCTCTCTCACGCTCCTAGCCTCTCCACTGCTAGCCTGTTCTATCTCACTCTCCTAGCCTCTCCACTGCTAGCCTGTTCTATCTCACTCTCCTAGCCTCTCCACTGCTAGCCGGTTCTCTCTCTCCTAGCCTCTCCACTGCTAGCCTGTTCTCTCACGCTCCTAGCCTCTCCACTGCTAGCCTGTTCTCTCTCACACTCCTAGCCTCTCCACTGCTAGCCTGTTCTCTCACTTTCCTTAGCCTCTCCACTGCTTGCCTGTTCTCTCTCACTCTCCTAGCCTCTCCACTGCTAGCCTGTTCTCTCTCTCCTAGCCTCTCTACTGCTAGCCTGTTCTCTCACCCTCCTAGCCTCTCCACTGCTAGCCTGTTCTCTCTCACGCTCCTAGCCTCTCCACTGCTAGCCTGTTCTCTCACTCTCCTTAGCCTCTCCACTGCTAGCCTGTTCTCTCTCACGCTCCTAGCCTCTCCACTGCTAGCCTGTTCTCTCTCACTCTCCTAGTTTCTCCACTGCTAGCCTGTTCTCTCTCACGCTCCTAGCCTCTCCACTGCTAGCCTGTTCTCTCACTCTCCTTAGCCTCTCCACTGCTATCCTGTTCTCTCTCTCTCCTAGCCTCTCCACTGCTAGACTGTTCTCTCTCACTCTCCTAGCCTCTCCACTGCTAGCCTGTTCTCTCTCACTCTCCTAGCCTCTCCACTGCTAGCCTGTTCTCTCTCACTCTCCTAGGCTCTCCACTGCCTGCCTGTTCTCTCACTCTCCTAGCCTCTCCACTGCTAGCCTGTTCTCTCACTCTCCTAGCCTCTCCACTGCTAGCCTGTTCTCTGTCTCCTAGCCTCTCCACTGCTAGCCTGTTCTCTCTCACACTCCTAGCCTCTCCACTGCTAGCCTGTTCTCTCTCACGCTCCTAGCCTCTCCACTGCTAGCCTGTTCTATCTCACTCTCCTAGCCTCTCCACTGCTAGCCTGTTCTATCTCACTCTCCTAGCCTCTCCACTGCTAGCCGGTTCTCTCTCTCCTAGCCTCTCCACTGCTAGCCTGTTCTCTCACGCTCCTAGCCTCTCCACTGCTAGCCTGTTCTCTCTCACACTCCTAGCCTCTCCACTGCTAGCCTGTTCTCTCACTTTCCTTAGCCTCTCCACTGCTTGCCTGTTCTCTCTCACTCTTCTAGCCTCTCCACTGCTAGCCTGTTCTCTCTCTCCTAGCCTCTCTACTGCTAGCCTGTTCTCTCTCACTCTCCTAGCCTCTCCACTGCTAGCCTTTCTCTCACTCTCCTAGCCTCTCCACTGCTAGCCTGTTCTCTCACCCTCCTAGCCTCTCCACTGCTAGCCTGTTCTCTCTCACGCTCCTAGCCTCTCCACTGCTAGCCTGTTCTCTCACTCTCCTTAGCCTCTCCACTGCTAGCCTGTTCTCTCTCACGCTCCTAGCCTCTCCACTGCTAGCCTGTTCTCTCTCACTCTCCTAGTTTCTCCACTGCTAGCCTGTTCTCTCTCACGCTCCTAGCCTCTCCACTGCTAGCCTTTTCTCTCACCCTCCTTGCCTCTCCACTGCTAGCCTGTTCTCTCTCTCTCTCCTAGCCTCTCCACTGCTAGACTGTTCTCTCTCACTCTCCTAGCCTCTCCACTGCTAGCCTGTTCTCTCTCACTCTCCTAGCCTCTCCACTGCTAGCCTGTTCTCTCTCACTCTCCTAGGCTCTCCACTGCCTGCCTGTTCTCTCACTCTCCTAGCCTCTCCACTGCTAGCCTGTCCTCTCACTCTCCTTAGCCTCTCCACTGCTAGCCTGTTCTCTCACTCTCCTAGCCTCTCCACTGCTAGCCTGTTCTCTGTCTCCTAGCCTCTCCACTGCTAGCCTGTTCTCTCTCACACTCCTAGCCTCTCCACTGCTAGCCTGTTCTCTCTCACGCTCCTAGCCTCTCCACTGCTAGCCTGTTCTATCTCACTCTCCTAGCCTCTCCACTGCTAGCCTGTTCTCTCTCTCCTAGCCTCTCCACTGCTAGCCTGTTCTCTCACGCTCCTAGCCTCTCCACTGCTAGCCTGTTCTCTCTCACACTCCTAGCCTCTCCACTGCTAGCCTGTTCTCTCTCACGCTCCTAGCCTCTCCACTGCTAGCCTGTTCTATCTCACTCTCCTAGCCTCTCCACTGCTAGCCTGTTCTCTCTCTCCTAGCCTCTCCACTGCTAGCCTGTTCTCTCGCTCTCCTAGCCTCTCCACTGCTAGCCTGTTCTCTCTCTTCTAGCCTCTCCACTGCTAGCCTGTTCTCTCTCACTCTCCTAGCCTCTCCACTGCTAGCCTGTTCTCTCTCACTCTCCTAGCCTCTCCACTGCTAGCCTGTTCTCTCTCACTCTCCTAGCCTCTCCACTGCTAGCCTGTTCTCTCACTCTCTTTTTCTTTTTTCAACGTAAAAGTTAATTTATTAAGCCACGCATCATGCGTCGACAACGGTAACAACACCACAACGAACCTGGGGCTTAATGTAAAACAACGCGAATGTTTACGTGCCGAGGAGCGCCTATTTCCCGCCCTCCCCCGCGCGAGGGTCACGTGATCGGCGAGGGTCACGTGATCGGCGAGGGTCACGTGATCGGCGAGGGTCACGTGATCGGCGAGGGTCACGTGATCGGCGAGGGTCACGTGATCGGCGAGGGTCACGTGATCGGCGAGGGTCACGTGATCGGCGAGGGTCACGTGATCGGCGAGGGTCACGTGATCAGCGAGGGTCACGTGATCGGCGAGGGTCACGTGATCGGCGAGGGTCACGTGATCGGCGAGGGTCACGTGATCGGCGAGGGTCACGTGATCGGCGAGGGTCACGTGATCGGCGAGGGTCACGTGATCGGCGAGGGTCACGTGATCGGCGAGGGTCACGTGATCGGCGAGGGTCACGTGATCCTGTGTCCTGTGCGTGTACAGCGTGTGTCTCTCTGTGTCTGTGTCCTGTGTGTGTACAGCGTGTCTGTCTGTGTCCTGTGTGTGTACAGCGTGTCTCTCTCTGTGTCTGTGTCCTGTGTGTGTACAGCGTGTGTCTCTCTGTGTCTGTGTCCTGTGCGTGTACAGCGTGTCTCTCTGTGTCTGTGTCCTGTGCGTGTACAGCGTGTGTCTCTCTGTGTCTGTGTCCTGTGCGTATACAGCGTGTGTCTCTCTGTGTCTGTGTCCTGTGTGTACAGCGTGTGTCTCTCTGTGTCTGTGTCCTGTGTGTGTACAGCGTGTGTCTCTCTGTGTCATGTGTGTGTACAGCGTGTGTCTCTCTGTGTCTGTGTCCTGTGTGTGTACAGCGTGTCTCTCTGTGTCTGTGTCCTGTGTGTGTACAGCGTGTCTCTCTGTGTCTGTGTCCTGTGTGTGTACAGCACGTGTCTCTCTGAGTCTGTGTCCTGTGCGTGTACAGCGTGTGTCTCTCTGTGTCTGTCCTGTGCGTGTACAGCGTGTGTCTTTCTGTGTCTGTGTCCTATGTGTGTACAGCGTGTGTCTCTCTGTGTGTCCTGTGTGTGTACAGCGTGTGTCTCTCTGTGTCTGTGTCCTGTGTGTGTACAGCGTGTGTCTCTCAGTCTGTGTCCTGTGTGTACAGCGTGTGTCTCTCTGTGTCTGTGTCCTGTGTGTGTACAGCACGTGTCTCTCTGTGTCTGTGTCCTGTGTGTGTACAGCACGTGTCTCTCTGTGTCTGTGTCCTGTGTGTGTACAGCGCGTGTCTCTCTGTGTCTGTGTCCTGTGTGTGTACAGCGCGTGTCTCTCTGTGTCTGTGTCCTGTGTGTGTACAGCGTGTGTCTCTCTGTGTCTGTGTCCTGTGTGTGTACAGCGTGTGTCTCTCTGTGTCTGTGTCCTGTGTGTGTACAGCACGTGTCTCTCTGTGTCTGTGTCCTGTGTGTGTACAGCGTGTGTCTCTGTGTCTGTGTCCTGTGTGTGTACTGCGTGTGTCTCTCTGTGTCTGTGTCCTGTGTGTGTACAGCGTATGTCTCTCTGTGTCTGTGTCCTGTGTGTGTACAGCGTGTGTCTCTCTGTGTCCTGTGTGTGTACAGCGTGTGTCTCTGTGTCCTGTGTGTGTACAGCGTGTGTCTCTCTGTGTCTGTGTCCTGTGTGTGTACAGCGTGTGTCTCTCTGTGTCTGTGTCCTGTGTGTGTACAGCGTGTGTCTCTCTGTGTCCTGTGCGTGTACAGCGTGTGTCTCTCTGTGTCCTGTGCGTGTACAGCGTGTGTCTCTCTGTGTCCTGTGTGTGTACAGCGTGTGTCTCTCTGTGTCTTTGTCCTGTGTGTGTACAGCGTGTGTCTCTCTGTGTCTGTGTCCTGTGTGTGTACAGCGTGTGTCCTCTGTGTCCTGTGTCTGTACAGCGTGTGTCTCTCAGTCTGTGTCCTGTGTGTGTACAGCGTGTGTCTCTCTGTGTCTGTGTCCTGTGTGTGTACAGCGTGTGTCTCTCTGTGTCTGTGTCCTGTGTGTGTACAGCGTGTGTCTCTCTGTGTCTGTGTCCTGTGTGTGTACAGCGTGTGTCTCTCTGTGTCTGTGTCCTGTGTGTGTACAGCGTGTGTCTCTCTGTGTCCTGTGTGTGTACAGCGTGTGTCTCTCTGTGTCCTGTGTGTGTACAGCGTGTGTCTCTCTGTGTCTGTGTCCTGTGTGTGTACAGCGTGTGTCTCTCTGTGTCCTGTGCGTGTACGGCGTGTGTCTCTCTGTGTCCTGTGTGTGTACAGCGTGTGTCTCTCTGTGTCCTGTGTGTGTACAGCGTGTGTCTCTCTGTGTCTGGGTCCTGTGTGTGTACAGCGTGTGTCTCTCTGTGTCCTGTGTGTGTACAGCGTGTGTCTCTCTGTGTCCTGTGTGTGTACAGCGTGTGTCTCTCTGTGTCTGTGTCCTGTGTGTGTACAGCGTGTGTCTCTCTGTGTCCTGTGCGTGTACAGCGTGTGTCTCTCTGTGTCTGTGTCCTGTGTGTGTACAGCATGTCTCTCTCTGTGTCTGTGTCCTGTGTGTGTACAGCGTGTGTCTCTCTGTGTCTGTGTCCTGTGCGTGTACAGCGTGTGTCTCTCTGTGTCTGTGTCCTGTGCGTGTACAGCGTGTGTCTCTCTGTGTCTGGTTCCTGGGCGTGTACAGCGTGTCTCTCTCTGTCTGTGTCCTGTGCGTGTACAGCGTGTGTCTCTCTGTGTCTGTGTCCTGTGTGTGTACAGCGTGTGTCTCTCTGTGTCCTGTGTGTGTACAGCGTGTGTCTCTCTGTGTCTGTGTCCTGTGTGTGTACAGCGTGTCTCTTTGTGTCTGTGTCCTGTGTGTGTACAGCACGTGTCTCTCTGTGTCTGTGTCCTGTGCGTGTACAGCGTGTGTGTCTCTGTGTCTGTCCTGTGCGTGTACAGCGTGTGTCTCTCTGTGTCTGTGTCCTGTGCATGTACTGCGTGTCTCTCTGTGTCTGTGTCCTGTGTGTGTACAGCGTGTGTCTCTCTGTGTCTGTGTGTGTACAGCGTGTGTCTCTCTGTGTCTGTGTCCTGTGTGTGTACAGCGTGTGTCTCTCTGTGTCTGAGTGTGTACAGCGGGTGTCTCCCTGTGTCTGTGTCCTGTGTGTGTACAGCGTGTCTGTGTCCTGTGTGTGTACAGCGTGTGTCTCCTTGTGTCTGTGTCCTGTGTGTGTACAGCGTGTGTCTCTCTGTGTCTGTGTCCTGTGTGTGTACAGCGTGTGTCTCTCTGTGTCTGTGTCCTGTGTGTGTACAGCGTGTGTCTCTCTGTGTCTGTGTCCTGTGTGTGTACAGCGTGTATCTCTCTGTGTCCTGTGTGTGTACAGCGTGTGTCTCTCTGTCTGTGTCCTGTGCGTGTACAGCGTGTGTCTCTCTGTCTGTGTCCTGTGTGTGTACAGCGTGTGTCTCTCTGTCTGTGTCCTGTGTGTGTGCAGCGTGTGTCTCTCTGTGTCTGTCCTGTGCGTGTACAGCTTGTGTCTCTCTGTGTTTGTGTCCTGTGTGTGTACAGCGTGTGTCTCTCTGTCTGTGTCCTGTGCGTGTACAGCGTGTGTCTCTCTGTCTGTGTCCTGTGTGTGTACAGCGTGTGTCTCTCTGTCTGTGTCCTGTGTGTGTACAGCGTGCATCTCTCTGTGTCCTGTGTGTGTACAGCGTGTGTCTCTCTGTCTGTGTCCTGTGCGTGTACAGCGTGTGTCTCTCTGTCTGTGTCCTGTGTGTGTACAGCGTGTGTCTCTCTGTCTGTGTCCTGTGCGTGTACAGCGTGTCTCTCTGTGTCTGTGTCCTGTGCGTGTACAGCGTGTGTCTCTCTGTGTCTGTGTCCTGTGTGTGTACAGCGTGTGTCTCTCTGTCTGTGTCCTGTGCGTGTACAGCGTGTGTCTCTCTGTGTCTGTGTCCTGTGCGTGTACAGCGTGTGTCTCTCTGTGTCTGTGTCCTGTGTGTGTACAGCGTGTGTCTCTCTGTGTCTGTGTCCTGTGTGTGTACAGCGTGTGTCTCTCAGTCTGTGTCCTGTGTGTGTACAGCGTGTGTCTCTCTGTGTCTGTGTCCTGTGTGTGTACAGCGTGTGTCTCTCTGTGTCTGTGTCCTGTGTGTGTACAGCGTGTGTCTCTCTGTGTCTGTGTCTTGTGTGTGTACAGCGTGTGTCTCTCTGTGTCTGTGTGTGTACAGCGTGTGTCTCTCTGTGTCTGTGTCCTGTGTGTGTACAGCGTGTGTCTCTCTGTGTCTGTCCTGTGCATGTACAGCGTGTGTCTCTCTGTGTCTGTGTCCTGTGCGTGTACAGCGTGTGTCTCTCTGTGTCTGTGTCCTGTGTGTGTACAGCGTGTCTCTCTGTGTCTGTGTCCTGTGTGTGTACAGCGTGTGTCTCTCAGTCTGTGTCCTGTGTGTGTACAGCGTGTGTCTCTCTGTGTCTGTATCCTGTGTGTGTACAGCGTGTGTCTCTCTGTGTCTGTGTCCTGTGTGTGTACAGCGTGTGTCTCTCTGTGTCTGTGTCTTGTGTGTGTACAGCGTGTGTCTCTCTGTGTCTGTGTGTGTACAGCGTGTGTCTCTCTGTGTCTGTGTCCTGTGTGTGTACAGCGTGTGTCTCTCTGTGTCTGTGTCCTGTGTGTGTACAGCGTGTGTCTCTCTGTGTCTGTGTCCTGTGTGTGTACAGCGTGTGTCTCTCTGTGTCCTGTGTGTACAGCGTGTGTCTCTCTGTGTCCTGTGTGTGTACAGCGTGTGTCTCTCTGTGTCTGTGTCCTGTGTGTGTACAGCGTGTGTCTCTCTGTGTCCTGTGCGTGTACGGCGTGTGTCTCTCTGTGTCCTGTGTGTGTACGGCGTGTGTCTCTCTGTGTCTGGGTCCTGTGTGTGTACAGCGTGTGTCTCTCTGTGTCCTGTGTGTGTACAGCGTGTGTCTCTCTGTGTCCTGTGTGTGTACAGCGTGTGTCTCTCTGTGTCTGTGTCCTGTGTGTGTACAGCGTGTGTCTCTCTGTGTCTTGTGCGTGTACAGCGTGTGTCTCTCTGTGTCTGTGTCCTGTGTGTGTACAGCATGTCTCTCTCTGTGTCTGTGTCCTGTGTGTGTACAGCGTGTGTCTCTCTGTGTCTGTGTCCTGTGCGTGTACAGCGTGTGTCTCTCTGTGTCTGTGTCCTGTGCGTGTACAGCGTGTGTCTCTCTGTGTCTGTGTCCTGGGCGTGTACAGCGTGTGTCTCTCTGTCTGTGTCCTGTGCGTGTACAGCGTGTGTCTCTCTGTGTCCTGTGTGTGTACAGCGTGTGTCTCTCTGTGTCCTGTGTGTGTACAGCGTGTGTCTCTCTGTGTCTGTGTCCTGTGTGTGTACAGCGTGTGTCTCTCTGTGTCCTGTGCGTGTACAGCGTGTGTCTCTCTGTGTCTGTGTCCTGTGTGTGTACAGCATGTCTCTCTCTGTGTCTGTGTCCTGTGTGTGTACAGCGTGTGTCTCTCTGTGTCTGTGTCCTGTGCGTGTACAGCGTGTGTCTCTCTGTGTCTGTGTCCTGTGCGTGTACAGCGTGTGTCTCTCTGTGTCTGGTTCCTGGGCGTGTACAGCGTGTCTCTCTCTGTCTGTGTCCTGTGCGTGTACAGCGTGTGTCTCTCTGTGTCTGTGTCCTGTGTGTGTACAGCGTGTGTCTCTCTGTGTCCTGTGTGTGTACAGCGTGTGTCTCTCTGTGTCTGTGTCCTGTGTGTGTACAGCGTGTCTCTTTGTGTCTGTGTCCTGTGTGTGTACAGCACGTGTCTCTCTGTGTCTGTGTCCTGTGCGTGTACAGCGTGTGTGTCTCTGTGTCTGTCCTGTGCGTGTACAGCGTGTGTCTCTCTGTGTCTGTGTCCTGTGCATGTACTGCGTGTCTCTCTGTGTCTGTGTCCTGTGTGTGTACAGCGTGTGTCTCTCTGTGTCTGTGTGTGTACAGCGTGTGTCTCTCTGTGTCTGTGTCCTGTGTGTGTACAGCGTGTGTCTCTCTGTGTCTGAGTGTGTACAGCGGGTGTCTCCCTGTGTCTGTGTCCTGTGTGTGTACAGCGTGTCTGTGTCCTGTGTGTGTACAGCGTGTGTCTCCTTGTGTCTGTGTCCTGTGTGTGTACAGCGTGTGTCTCTCTGTGTCTGTGTCCTGTGTGTGTACAGCGTGTGTCTCTCTGTGTCTGTGTCCTGTGTGTGTACAGCGTGTGTCTCTCTGTGTCTGTGTCCTGTGTGTGTACAGCGTGTATCTCTCTGTGTCCTGTGTGTGTACAGCGTGTGTCTCTCTGTCTGTGTCCTGTGCGTGTACAGCGTGTGTCTCTCTGTCTGTGTCCTGTGTGTGTACAGCGTGTGTCTCTCTGTCTGTGTCCTGTGTGTGTGCAGCGTGTGTCTCTCTGTGTCTGTCCTGTGCGTGTACAGCTTGTGTCTCTCTGTGTTTGTGTCCTGTGTGTGTACAGCGTGTGTCTCTCTGTCTGTGTCCTGTGCGTGTACAGCGTGTGTCTCTCTGTCTGTGTCCTGTGTGTGTACAGCGTGTGTCTCTCTGTCTGTGTCCTGTGTGTGTACAGCGTGCATCTCTCTGTGTCCTGTGTGTGTACAGCGTGTGTCTCTCTGTCTGTGTCCTGTGCGTGTACAGCGTGTGTCTCTCTGTCTGTGTCCTGTGTGTGTACAGCGTGTGTCTCTCTGTCTGTGTCCTGTGCGTGTACAGCGTGTCTCTCTGTGTCTGTGTCCTGTGCGTGTACAGCGTGTGTCTCTCTGTGTCTGTGTCCTGTGTGTGTACAGCGTGTGTCTCTCTGTCTGTGTCCTGTGCGTGTACAGCGTGTGTCTCTCTGTGTCTGTGTCCTGTGCGTGTACAGCGTGTGTCTCTCTGTGTCTGTGTCCTGTGTGTGTACAGCGTGTGTCTCTCTGTGTCTGTGTCCTGTGTGTGTACAGCGTGTGTCTCTCAGTCTGTGTCCTGTGTGTGTACAGCGTGTGTCTCTCTGTGTCTGTGTCCTGTGTGTGTACAGCGTGTGTCTCTCTGTGTCTGTGTCCTGTGTGTGTACAGCGTGTGTCTCTCTGTGTCTGTGTCTTGTGTGTGTACAGCGTGTGTCTCTCTGTGTCTGTGTGTGTACAGCGTGTGTCTCTCTGTGTCTGTGTCCTGTGTGTGTACAGCGTGTGTCTCTCTGTGTCTGTCCTGTGCATGTACAGCGTGTGTCTCTCTGTGTCTGTGTCCTGTGCGTGTACAGCGTGTGTCTCTCTGTGTCTGTGTCCTGTGTGTGTACAGCGTGTCTCTCTGTGTCTGTGTCCTGTGTGTGTACAGCGTGTGTCTCTCAGTCTGTGTCCTGTGTGTGTACAGCGTGTGTCTCTCTGTGTCTGTATCCTGTGTGTGTACAGCGTGTGTCTCTCTGTGTCTGTGTCCTGTGTGTGTACAGCGTGTGTCTCTCTGTGTCTGTGTCTTGTGTGTGTACAGCGTGTGTCTCTCTGTGTCTGTGTGTGTACAGCGTGTGTCTCTCTGTGTCTGTGTCCTGTGTGTGTACAGCGTGTGTCTCTCTGTGTCTGTCCTGTGCGTGTACAGCTTGTGTCTCTCTGTGTTTGTGTCCTGTGTGTGTACAGCGTGTGTCTCTCTGTGTCTGTGTCCTGTGTGTGTACAGCGTGTGTCTCTCTGTGTCTGTGTCCTGTGTGTGTACAGCGTGTGTCTCTCTGTGTCCTGTGTGTACAGCGTGTGTCTCTCTGTGTCCTGTGTGTGTACAGCGTGTGTCTCTCTGTGTCTGTGTCCTGTGTGTGTACAGCGTGTGTCTCTCTGTGTCCTGTGCGTGTACGGCGTGTGTCTCTCTGTGTCCTGTGTGTGTACGGCGTGTGTCTCTCTGTGTCTGGGTCCTGTGTGTGTACAGCGTGTGTCTCTCTGTGTCCTGTGTGTGTACAGCGTGTGTCTCTCTGTGTCCTGTGTGTGTACAGCGTGTGTCTCTCTGTGTCTGTGTCCTGTGTGTGTACAGCGTGTGTCTCTCTGTGTCTTGTGCGTGTACAGCGTGTGTCTCTCTGTGTCTGTGTCCTGTGTGTGTACAGCATGTCTCTCTCTGTGTCTGTGTCCTGTGTGTGTACAGCGTGTGTCTCTCTGTGTCTGTGTCCTGTGCGTGTACAGCGTGTGTCTCTCTGTGTCTGTGTCCTGTGCGTGTACAGCGTGTGTCTCTCTGTGTCTGTGTCCTGGGCGTGTACAGCGTGTGTCTCTCTGTCTGTGTCCTGTGCGTGTACAGCGTGTGTCTCTCTGTGTCTGTGTCCTGTGTGTGTACAGCGTGTGTCTCTCTGTGTCCTGTGTGTGTACAGCGTGTGTCTCTCTGTGTCTGTGTCCTGTGTGTGTACAGCGTGTCTCTTTGTGTCTGTGTCCTGTGTGTGTACAGCACGTGTCTCTCTGTGTCTGTGTCCTGTGCGTGTACAGCGTGTGTGTCTCTGTGTCTGTCCTGTGCGTGTACAGCGTGTGTCTCTCTGTGTCTGTGTCCTGTGCATGTACTGCGTGTCTCTCTGTGTCTGTGTCCTGTGTGTGTACAGCGTGTGTCTCTCTGTGTCTGTGTGTGTACAGCGTGTGTCTCTCTGTGTCTGTGTCCTGTGTGTGTACAGCGTGTGTCTGTCTGTGTCCTGTGTGTGTACAGCGTGTATCTCTCTGTGTCCTGTGTGTGTACAGCGTGTGTCTCTCTGTCTGTGTCCTGTGCGTGTACAGCGTGTGTCTCTCTGTCTGTGTCCTGTGTGTGTACAGCGTGTGTCTCTCTGTGTCCTGTGTGTGTACAGCGTGCATCTCTCTGTGTCCTGTGTGTGTACAGCGTGTGTCTCTCTGTCTGTGTCCTGTGCGTGTACAGCGTGTGTCTCTCTGTCTGTGTCCTGTGTGTGTACAGCGTGTGTCTCTCTGTCTGTGCCCTGTGCGTGTACAGCGTGTCTCTCTGTGTCTGTGTCCTGTGCGTGTACAGCGTGTGTCTCTCTGTGTCTGTGTCCTGTGTGTGTACAGCGTGTGTCTCTCTGTCTGTGTCCTGTGCGTGTACAGCGTGTGTCTCTCTGTGTCTGTGTCCTGTGCGTGTACAGCGTGTGTCTCTCTGTGTCTGTGTCCTGTGTGTGTACAGCGTGTGTCTCTCTGTGTCTGTGTCCTGTGTGTGTACAGCGTGTGTCTCTCAGTCTGTGTCCTGTGTGTGTACAGCGTGTGTCTCTCTGTGTCTGTGTCCTGTGTGTGTACAGCGTGTGTCTCTCTGTGTCTGTGTCCTGTGTGTGTACAGCGTGTGTCTCTCTGTGTCTGTGTCTTGTGTGTGTACAGCGTGTGTCTCTCTGTGTCTGTGTGTGTACAGCGTGTGTCTCTCTGTGTCTATGTCCTGTGTGTGTACAGCGTGTGTCTCTCTGTGTCTGTCCTGTGCGTGTACAGCGTGTGTCTCTCTGTGTCTGTGTCCTGTGCGTGTACAGCGTGTGTCTCTCTGTGTCTGTGTCCTGTGTGTGTACAGCGTGTGTCTCTCTGTGTCTGTGTCCTGTGTGTGTACAGCGTGTGTCTCTCAGTCTGTGTCCTGTGTGTGTACAGCGTGTGTCTCTCTGTGTCTGTGTCCTGTGTGTGTACAGCGTGTGTCTCTCTGTGTCTGTGTCCTGTGTGTGTACAGCGTGTGTCTCTCTGTGTCTGTGTCTTGTGTGTGTACAGCGTGTGTCTCTCTGTGTCTGTGTGTGTACAGCGTGTGTCTCTCTGTGTCTGTGTCCTGTGTGTGTACAGCGTGTGTCTCTCTGTGTCTGTCCTGTGCGTGTACAGCGTGTGTCTCTCTGTGTTTGTGTCCTGTGTGTGTACAGCGTGTGTCTCTCTGTGTCTGTGTCCTGTGTGTGTACAGCGTGTGTCTCTCTGTGTCCTGTGTGTGTACAGCGTGTGTCTCTCTGTGTCCTGTGTGTGTACAGCGTGTGTCTCTCTGTGTCTGTGTCCTGCGTGTACAGCGTGTGTCTCTCTGTGTCCTGTGCGTGTACGGCGTGTGTCTCTCTGTGTCCTGTGTGTGTACAGCGTGTGTCTCTCTGTGTCCTGTGTGTGTACAGCGTGTGTCTCTCTGTGTCTGGGTCCTGTGTGTGTACAGCGTGTGTCTCTCTGTGTCCTGTGTGTGTACAGCGTGTGTCTCTCTGTGTCTTGTTTGTGTACAGCGTGTGTCTCTCTGTGTCTGTCCTGTGTGTGTACAGCGTGTGTCTCTCTGTGTCCTGTGCGTGTACAGCGTGTGTCTCTCTGTGTCTGTGTCCTGTGTGTGTACAGCATGTCTCTCTCTGTGTCTGTGTCCTGTGTGTGTACAGCGTGTGTCTCTCTGTGTCTGTGTCCTGTGCGTGTACAGCGTGTGTCTCTCTGTGTCTGTGTCCTGTGCGTGTACAGCGTGTGTCTCTCTGTGTCTGTGTCCTGGGCGTGTACAGCGTGTGTCTCTCTGTCTGTGTCCTGTGCGTGTACAGCGTGTGTCTCTCTGTGTCTGTGTCCTGTGTGTGTACAGCGTGTGTCTCTCTGTGTCCTGTGTGTGTACAGCGTGTGTCTCTCTGTGTCTGTGTCCTGTGTGTGTACAGCGTGTCTCTTTGTGTCTGTGTCCTGTGTGTGTACAGCACGTGTCTCTCTGTGTCTGTGTCCTGTGCGTGTACAGCGTGTGTGTCTCTGTGTCTGTCCTGTGCGTGTACAGCGTGTGTCTCTCTGTGTCTGTGTCCTGTGCATGTACTGCGTGTCTCTCTGTGTCTGTGTCCTGTGTGTGTACAGCGTGTGTCTCTCTGTGTCTGTGTGTGTACAGCGTGTGTCTCTCTGTGTCTGTGTCCTGTGTGTGTACAGCGTGTGTCTCTCTGTGTCCGAGTGTGTACAGCGTGTGTCTCCCTGTGTCTGTGTCCTGTGTGTGTACAGCGTGTCTGTGTCCTGTGTGTGTACAGCGTGTGTCTCTCTGTGTCTGTGTCCTGTGTGTGTACAGCGTGTGTCTCTCTGTGTCTGTGTCCTGTGTGTGTACAGCGTGTGTCTCTCTGTGTCTGTGTCCTGTGTGTGTACAGCGTGTATCTCTCTGTGTCCTGTGTGTGTACAGCGTGTGTCTCTCTGTCTGTGTCCTGTGCGTGTACAGCGTGTGTCTCTCTGTCTGTGTCCTGTGTGTGTACAGCGTGTGTCTCTCTGTCTGTGTCCTGTGTGTGTACAGCGTGTGTCTGTCTGTGTCCTGTGTGTGTACAGCGTGTATCTCTCTGTGTCCTGTGTGTGTACAGCGTGTGTCTCTCTGTCTGTGTCCTGTGTGTGTACAGCGTGTGTCTCTCTGTCTGTGTCCTGTGTGTGTACAGCGTGCATCTCTCTGTGTCCTGTGTGTGTACAGCGTGTGTCTCTCTGTCTGTGTCCTGTGCGTGTACAGCGTGTGTCTCTCTGTCTGTGTCCTGTGTGTGTACAGCGTGTGTCTCTCTGTCTGTGTCCTGTGCGTGTACAGCGTGTCTCTCTGTGTCTGTGTCCTGTGCGTGTACAGCGTGTGTCTCTCTGTGTCTGTGTCCTGTGTGTGTACAGCGTGTGTCTCTCTGTCTCTGTCCTGTGCGTGTACAGCGTGTGTCTCTCTGTGTCTGTGTCCTGTGCGTGTACAGCGTGTGTCTCTCTGTGTCTGTGTCCTGTGTGTGTACAGCGTGTGTCTCTCTGTGTCTGTGTCCTGTGTGTGTACAGCGTGTGTCTCTCAGTCTGTGTCCTGTGTGTGTACAGCGTGTGTCTCTCTGTGTCTGTGTCCTGTGTGTGTACAGCGTGTGTCTCTCTGTGTCTGTGTCCTGTGTGTGTACAGCGTGTGTCTCTCTGTGTCTGTCCTGTGCGTGTACAGCGTGTGTCTCTCTGTGTCTGTGTCCTGTGCGTGTACAGCGTGTGTCTCTCTGTGTCTGTGTCCTGTGTGTGTACAGCGTGTGTCTCTCTGTGTCTGTGTCCTGTGTGTGTACAGCTTGTGTCTCTCAGTCTGTGTCCTGTGTGTGTACAGCGTGTGTCTCTCTGTGTCTGTGTCCTGTGTGTGTACAGCGTGTGTCTCTCTGTGTCTGTGTCCTGTGTGTGTACAGCGTGTGTCTCTCTGTGTCTGTGTCTTGTGTGTGTACAGCGTGTGTCTCTCTGTGTCTGTGTGTGTACAGCGTGTGTCTCTCTGTGTCTGTGTCCTGTGTGTGTACAGCGTGTGTCTCTCTGTGTCTGTCCTGTGCGTGTACAGCGTGTGTCTCTCTGTGTTTGTGTCCTGTGTGTGTACAGCGTGTGTCTCTCTGTGTCTGTGTCCTGTGTGTGTACAGCGTGTGTCTCTCAGTCTGTGTCCTGTGTGTGTACAGCGTGTGTCTCTCTGTGTCTGTGTCCTGTGTGTGTACAGCGTGTGTCTCTCTGTGTCTGTGTCCTGTGTGTGTACAGCGTGTGTCTCTCTGTGTCTGTGTCCTGTGTGTGTACAGTGTGTGTCTCTCTGTGTCTGTGTCCTGTGTGTGTACAGCGTGTGTCTCTCTGTGTCCTGTGTGTGTACAGCGTGTGTCTCTCTGTGTCTGTGTCCTGTGTGTACAGCGTGTGTCTCTCTGTGTCTGTGTCCTGTGTGTGTACAGCGTGTGTCTCTCTGTGTCCTGTGCGTGTACAGCGTGTGTCTCTCTGTGTCCTGTGCGTGTACAGCGTGTGTCTCTCTGTGTCCTGTGTGTGTACAGCGTGTGTCTCTCTGTGTCTGTGTCTTGTGTGTGTACAGCGTGTGTCTCTCTGTGTCTGTGTCCTCTGTGTGTACAGCGTGTGTCTCTCTGTGTCTGTGTCCTGTGTGTGTACAGCACGTGTCTCTCTGTGTCTGTGTCCTGTGTGTGTACAGTACGTGTCTCTCTGTGTCTGTGTCCTGTGTGTGTACAGCGTGTGTCTCTCTGTGTCTGTCCTGTGCGTGTTCAGCGTGTGTCTCTCTGTGTCTGTGTCCTGTGTGTGTACAGCGTGTGTCTCTCTGTGTCTGTGTGTGTACAGCGTCTGTCTCTCTGTGTCTGTGTCCTGTGTGTGTACAGCGTGTGTCTCTCTGTGTCTGTGTCCTGTGTGTGTACAGCGTGTGTCTCTCTGTGTCTCTGTCCTGTGTGTGTACAGCACGTGTCTCTCTGTGTCTGTGTCCTGTGTGTGTACAGCGTGTGTCTCTCTGTGTCTGTGTCCTGTGTGTGTACAGCGTGTGTCTCTCTGTGTCTATCCTGTGTGTGTGCAGCGTGTCTCTCTGTTTCCTGTGTGTGTACAGCGTGTGTCTCTCTGTGTCTGTGTCCTGTGCGTGTACAGCGTGTGTCTCTGTGTCTGTGTCCTGTGTGTGTACAGCGTGTGTCTCTCTGTGTCTGTGTCCTGTGTGTGTACAGCGTGTGTCTCTCTGTGTCTGTTTCCTGTGTGTGTACAGCGTGTGTTTTTTCTGTGTCTGTGTCCTGTGTGTGTACAGCGTGTGTCTGTCTGTGTCCTGTGTGTGTACAGCGTGTGTCTCTCTGTCTGTGTCCTGTGCGTGTACAGCGTGTGTCTGTGTCTCTCTCTCTCATCATCACGGTGGCTATGAGATGTTAACTACCTCGCCTGGTATACAGGAGGTCGTGAGTCCCTGACGCCTGCTGCTGCTACTGTATATTTGGAGGCTGTGTGTCTCTCTCCCTGTGCTTGCGTGGATTTTTCTCCGGGTTTTCCGGTTTTCCCCTCCCACATTTGGGAACAAAGCGTTTAGCGGAGTGGTTCTTTAACCTGGGGGGGTGTGCGAGATGCCCCCCTTCTGAGGTTACGAACCACCGGTTTGGAGCAGGGCTTAACGATTAATCGATTTCAAATCGATTAATCGCAATGTGAAACAATGCGATTAGCAAATCGCAAAGGCTGCGCTTTTTTGCGATTTGAAAAGTCCTGTTAGTTATTGGAATTGTTTTATTTGTTAGTATTATAACTTTATTCATTTCACTTAACAATTGTTCTATGTTTGATTTGTTCTATTTCAATTAAAACATTTTAATAAATACACGTCGGAAGTGATTGATACCTTTTTTAAGTTATCATCATTGTATTAGAATTTATGTAGAGAGCAGTTCATATTGTTGATGGTATCACGTGGTAATGCTCCATCACGTGTTTTACACACCTATCACAATGTGAATGTTGAACTGAGGTTTCACTTAACAAAAACAATGTTTTTTTATCACAAATCATATCACAACATCTGTCAGAAAAATCGCAATTTTAGATATTTCCCCCAAATCGTTGAGCCCTAGTTTAGAGTAAAAGCCTCTTCTTGTTATTATTGTGGGTGCCCTCCCCCCCCCCCCTCTTGACCCTTGCCAACTGCTGTCGGCTTCAGGGTACCAAAGCTCCACAACTCGACCACCGCGGTGCCACGCGGTGGTCGAGTTGTGGGCGCCCGCAACCCGGCACCCCATTTAAATAATCACCACCTCGGGGTTGTGACCCGTCGTCAGCAGCGCATTCGTCGCCGGTGCCTGGTGCTCGAGCCCCGCACGGCGGCGTCGCAACCGCGCCTCCGACGCATCAAGGAGGAGCGTCGGCGCACCCTCGAAGCCCGGCTCCAGGACAACAGGGAGCGGCTCCGGGCGCACGCGGCGGCGGCCGCGGCCGTGCAACCCTCGGAAGGCCCAGACGGGGCCCTCGCGCAGGTGGGAGAGACGCACTGCGGGGGGGGCGGGGGCGGGGGTGGGGGTGGGGGCCTTGTCTTTGGACCGGCACTGCGCTAAGAACCCGGCAATCCAACTTCGATTCCCGGCTTGACGTCGGTGGCGGGTGATGTCTGAATCTTGGTCCTGGGCTGCCGCCCTTCACCAACCCGCAACTGACTGGCGTGGTGAAGTATGGTCAAACGTATATCCCCCGTTTACACCATCGGAACCTCCTTTGCCAGTAGCAAAATATGATAATTGTTTTTTTTACCCTTTTATCTGGCAATAAAACTGACAGCAGGTATTGCGGGCAATGCACAAAAATGATACCTTGTAAAAAAGGTGTCAGTTTTGTCAGCAGATAAAAGGGTAAAAAAACAATTATCATATCCCCCGTTATCGACACGGCATGGGGAAGTTTGATGGCGGGCAATTGGTTTAAAGTTTTTTTTACGTAAACGGGTTCATGTGACCCCGGCAACCACTGCAGGCACTGCTTATTTGTTGAATTGCTGTCATGGTAGTACATGAATCTTGACTTGAAGCTCTCGGGACTGCAGGAATTTATATTCTTGGGTCTTTCGGTAAAGTCACGCGGATTGGTTAAAATAAAATAATAACAAAAAACCGCGACGTTTCGATCGCAACGCAAGCGGTCTCAACCCGACCACCGCGCGGCGCTCCATTTAAATGGCCACCCCCTCGCTGCCGTGACCCGTCGTCGTCAGCGCCGTCTTCGTCGCCGGTGCCTTGTGCTCGAGCCCCGCACGGCGGCGTCGCAACCGCGCCTCCGACGCATCAAGGAGGAGCGTCGGCGCACCCTCGAAGCCCGGCTCCAGGACAACAGGGAGCGGCTCCGGGCGCACGCGGCGGCGGCCGCGGCCGTGCAACCCTCGGAAGGCCCAGACGGGGCCCTCGCGCAGGTGGGAGAGACGCACTGCGGGGGGGGCGGGGGCGGGGGTGGGGGTGGGGGGGGGGGCCTTGTCTTTGGACCGGCACTGCGCTAAGAACCCGGCAATCCAACTTCGATTCCCGGCTTGACGTCGGTGGCGGGTGATGTCTGAATCTTGGTCCTGGGCTGCCGCCCTTCACCAACCCGCAACTGACTGGCGTGGTGAAGTATGGTCAAACGTATATCCCCCGTTTACACCATCGGAACCTCCTTTGCCAGTAGCAAAATATGATAATTGTTTTTTTTACCCTTTTATCTGGCAATAAAACTGACAGCAGGTATTGCGGGCAATGCACAAAAATGATACCTTGTAAAAAAGGTGTCAGTTTTGTCGGCAGATAAAAGGGTAAAAAAACAATTATCATATCCCCCGTTATCGACACGGCATGGGGAAGTTTGATGGCGGGCAATTGGTTTAAAGTTTTTTTTACGTAAACGGGTTCATGTGACCCCGGCAACCACTGCAGGCACTGCTTATTTGTTGAATTGCTGTCATGGTAGTACATGAATCTTTACTTGAAGCTCTCGGGACTGCAGGAATTTATATTCTTGGGTCTTTCGGTAAAGTCACGCGGATTGGTTAAAATAAAATAATAACAAAAAACCGCGACGTTTCGATCGCAACGCAAGCGGTCTCAACCCGACCACCGCGCGGCGCTCCATTTAAATGGCCACCCCCTCGCTGCCGTGACCCGTCGTCGTCAGCGCCGTCTTCGTCGCCGGTGCCTTGTGCTCGAGCCCTGCACGGCGGCGTCGCGACCGCGCCTCCGACGCATCAAGGAGGAGCGTCGGCGCACCCTCGAAGCCCAGCTCCAGGACAACAGGGAGCAGCTCCGGGCGCACGCAGCGGCGGCGGCGGCGGCGGCGGCGGTCGCGGCCGTGCAGCCCTCGGAAGGCCCAGACGGCGCCCTCGCGCAGGTGGGAGAGACGCACCGCGGGGGGGGGGGGGGGGGGGGGGGGGCGGGGGTCTCGTCTTTGGAGCGGCGTCGCGGTCGGCGGCACCGCTAACAACCCGGCAACGTAACTTCGATTCCCGGCTTGACGTCAGGGGGTCGCGACCCGTCAGCGTCGTCTTCGTCGCCGGTGCCTGAGCATGGACCGGCTGGAGAGGTGTTTGTTGGCGGCGCGGTTACTGCGCTGCCACAAGGAGGAGCGGCGGCGCGCTCTGGAAGCCTGGCGCGAAGGCAACGCCGACAGGCTCCGGGGCCAGGCGGCGGCTGCGGCCGCGGCCGTGGTCGCGCAGCCCTCGGAAGTACCGGACGGCGCCCTCGCGCAGGTGGGAGAGACGCACCGCGGGGGGGGGGGGGGGGGGTCTTTGTGGCGGCGTCGCACAAACCCGGCGGCGGCACGAGTTTCGGTTCGCGCTCGACGGCCGGCGGCGGCGGCGGAGGCGAATGATGACGACGATAATTATTGACCCGGTCCTGTGCGGCGTTGCAGTCGCTGGCGCCGGGCGTGAGCGGCGTGCGGCACGAGCGGGAGACGGGGGGCCTGCACGAGTGTCTGCGGTACGCCGGGCGGCTCGCCCGCCTGCACGACGAGGACCGCTGGCACACGGAGCGGTGAGCCGCGTGCGTGCGCCCGGCGTGGCACTGCGTAGTAAACGTCGCCAGCACTGGGGAGTCAAAAGGCTGTGCATCCTGTATCGGATATTCCTGCCGCTGTGGATTTGTATAGAATATTCCTGCTGCTGCTGCCGTCGCGTGAGAATGAACGTCTGTTGGTTTACTGCGGGGTGCGTGGGGAGTGGTGGCACCGCGGTCTGAGTGAGCGACGTTAAAACCACGCCGTTGGGTAGCGGCCTTCCCGCGGGGGGGCCTCGCCGTCGGGCTCCGCCGCTCGGTGACGGCGCCGACGCTCGCGGTCGTGACGGCGCCACCGACAACCGCGGTTTGCTTCGACGGCGATGCGATCGACCGAGCTGCATTGACGTCGACGGTTATCGACGACGTCCACGGCGGCGGCGGCGCCGAACTTTTATTTTCGAAGCGCCGCGATTGTGACGACGACGATACGGCCACCCCCACCCCCCCCCCCCCCCTCCCGTGAATCCCGCGCCGGCAGGCTGGTGACGGAGCTCCTGCGACTGACGAAGAAGCAGCACGAATCGTTGGCCTCGGCCGGCCTGGCGGGCCCGCAGGAGCACGCGGACCTGGAGGGGGCGATGCGCCTGGCACGGCGCCGGCGCCCCGTCGCGTGGGCCGACGCGGTCGCCGCCGACGCCGGCGACGCGAGCCGCTAGGGTGGCGACGCGGAGGGCCCCGCCGCCCGCCGTGGACTTTCCCCGTATTGCTCGCGCCGTGAGAGTAATTTATAATGTTGAAGTGGTTTTAATTTTTACGCACGTGTTATTTTTTAAGCACATGTTATTTTTTACGCACGTGTTATTTTTTTAAGCACGTGTTATTTTTTACGCACGTGTTATTTGCACATGTTTTAGTGTAAGGGCACTGTCAAATTTCGATTTGTATTTTTGGAGTTTTTTATTTTCTGTTTTATAATGCACTTTATTGTATTGAGCACGCATTATCACGATTAAAGTTATTGGTTCAAACTCTAAGCATATTATTCACGTCTTGTGAGACGCACACTTCATCTTGTGATGTGCTCTGCCTTCTGTCCGTAATGAATAATTTACATTAATGGCTGCCACAAAGTCCCGTAGTGGGAAAAAGTGACATCGGTGGTGCTGAGAATCTGGTTTTAACTTTGTACGCTGTCGAGGGGGTTGAGTTACTTTGCTTGAATGTGTAGGGGTGCTATGGGGAATAAACACATGGCACGGGAAGGTGTGGTTCACCCACACCTTGGTGGCTACAACAATGTCCGCTAAGGCTCCAGTGGGTATAAAGTGCGGGGAGCCAGGGAGCTCGGGGCAGAGTGTGGGGCCCGAGGCTGAAGCAACCAGTGAAAAAAGAAGGCCAGCTAGGTGAGACCCTGGAACTCCTGTGACCGCTGCCCTTTTCAGGGCCGGCACAGCAAGCCAGTGGTGCGGCCCCAGAGCCCCAGAGTCAGAGTCCTTCTAAGGGCCGGTCTGGTCGGCGGGGTGCCGAGATCTGTGCCTAACCAGGTCCGGATCTGATAGCCTCCCTTAGAGCCCTACCAGGAGGAACTGGGAGCCTAGAGCTTAGGCTAGAGAGCCTGGGGTGTGTTCCTGAGTTATACGGGTGGAGGGGCCGCTACCCCTTCTAGTGTAACCCTTGTTAAGGTTTAAATAAATAGTGCTGCTTCTATTCTGCCGTCTCCGTGTCCTGGAACCCACTACAACTGGTGTCAGAAGTGGTCTTAAAATGGACACAAGGAGTACAAACCGATCACAGGAACCCCAGGAGGAGGACGGCTCGCCTGGGATTGCGCCAGAGGCCGCGGCCGACGATCCTGGGATGCCCCAGACGCCCCAACAGCAGCCGCCGCTGGAGGAGTGGCCACCGATGGAGGACGGGTTGCAGGCGGCTCACTCTCGACTGGCTGAGCTGCTGTACGCCGCGGCTTCCACGCTGGAGGAAATCAACCGCGCGGGGCTGCGGGCGCAAAGGCGGCAGAGAGACGAACGCCGTTCAACGGCCATTCCCGCCGAAACACAGCCACCAGATTTAGGATTTGCCGCCATGACACTGTCCGCCACGGCGATTGGACGGTCGCAGCTCCACGTGGACGCTGTGGGCCAATCAGCGGTGATGACGTCATCACCAACGGACGCCTGCTGTCAGGACCAATCGGCGGGCGCATCGTCATCACCAACGGACGCCCGCTGTCAGGACCAATCGGCGGGCGCATCGTCATCACCTGCGCGACCGCTGATGGGTGTCCCCAGCCCCTCCAACACCGGCGGAGATGCCGGAGATGGCGCGCGGCACCTCTCAGAGACGAAGCCATCGTTTCAACAACGCCGGTGTTGAAGGAGTTCGTTTCACCAGGGGTCGGGAACCTTTTTGACTAAGAGAGCCATGAAAGCAAAAAATTTGGAAATTTATTTCAGTGAGAGCCATATAATATATTTTTAAAGTGAATTCAACTAAATGTCAGTATAATAAGCCTCTGAATTTATTCTTTTAAATAATGTTGTTATAACACTCACCATTAATGCGACTTCTGGTGCTGCATGGATTTGCTGATGTCTTTGTAGTCGGGTTGGTACTTTGTAGTCGGGTTGGTACTTGGTGAGGTTAAGCTTCATGCAAGCGTTGAGGCTTTCATCCGTTAAACGTGATCGTAGGTTGGACTTGATGTTTTTAAGATGTGAGAATGACTGCTCACATGCATACGTAGATCCAAACATGGTCAATACAGCAATACTCACACGCTGCAGTGTGTGGCATGTGACAGGAAGCGCGTTCCAAGTTTTGAGAATCAGCTGGTCTTCGGGTTGGAGTTTTTTCATTTCTGTCCACATGTGCTTGCTCGCCAACTCCGCTTTCTGTCGTGTGATTCTTTCCAAATCTTCATTCAGTGACTTGAACTTATTCACCCACATGTCTGAGGCCTTCAGGTCAGCCACTTCTGCTTCAAAATCTCTGACGGAGACACCAGGGATGTAATTCAGGTCGGCTGTGTTCAGTGAACACTCGTTTGGATGGGTGATGAACTTAAAAAGACGAGTGTGCTCACGAAATTCTCCAAAGCGTGCTTTGAAGGACTGTAGGAGACTGGATGTGCAGCCAGCTAGCTGGTGGAGATCAAGGTTTTGAATGGGCTCACTTGCTGTGCATGCATCTTTAAATTGGCTCAGTTTTTCAAAATGTAGTAAACGACCTGTTTCAAGATCCGTGATGAAAAGCTTCAGCTTGTTTTCAAAAGCAAATACAGCTTGTTGAAGGGATAACACTGTATTTCCAATGCCTTGCATTTTCACGTTGAGCTGGTTCAGATGTTCAGTCAGATCTACGAGATAGTAAAACTTGAGGAGCCACTCGGTGTCGGCTAGCTCAGGATGCCCGACGCCTTTCATTTCAAGGAAAGTCCGGATTTCGTTCAGGCAAGCCGCAAAACGGCTAAGCACCTTCCCTCTTGACAACCAACGCACATTGCTGTGCAAAAGCAGACCAGGATAGTTATTTACAACTTCATCCAGCAGTGTTTTAAACTGGCGATCATTTAAGGCTCGGGCAACAATAAAGTTGATCACACGAATGACCAGCGACATCACTTCGCCAAACTGCCTGTCACACATCTGAGCACAAAGTGCCTCCTGGTGTATAATGCAATGGAAACTTAGGATGGGTCTATTTTCATGTTCACGGAGAAGCGCCACAAATCCTTTGTTTTTCCCCACCATACACGGAGCACCATCAGTACACACTGAGAGAAGTTTATCCATAGGTAGACTTTTTTCTTGAGCAAACTCCATGAAAGACTTGAATAAATCCTCACCTCTTGTGGACCCTTTTAATGGCAGAACAGCAAGACTTTCTTCGCGCAGTGTGTCACCAACAGCATATCTTGCAATCACGCTGAACTGCGACAAATGGCTCACGTCTGTTGACTCATCCAAAGCCAGAGAAAAGAACGGCGCTGCATTTATGTCCTTCACTTGCGTTTCCTCCACTTTGTTTGCCATCACGATGGTACGATCATGAACAGTTCTTGCCGACAGAGGCATGTCTTGTATCCGTTTGATTATCTTGTCTTTGTTCGGAAGATCATCAAAAAGTTCATTGGCTACATCCAGCATGAACGTTTTAGCATACTCGCCATCTGTGAATGGTTTTCCGTTCCTCACTATTGCTAAAGAACCAGCAAAGCTAGCCGAATTATAGTCACCTTGCCGGGTCCATACGCGGAGTTGCTGCTGGCTAGCTTGCACCCTGCTCAGAAGCTCTTGGCACGCTTTCTTTCTGCTGTCTCCCGCAGGGTATTTTGATGCAAAGGTAGCGTGGCGCGTGTCGAAGTGCCGCTTTACATTCGACCGTTTCAACGATGTAATTTTGTCATTGCAAATTAGACACACCGCAGAACCCGCTCTCTCCACAAAGGCGAATTCTTCGGTCCATTCGTCCTGGAATGTACGATACTCGTCGTCTTTTTTTCTTTTCGCCATCTTCTTCGTCGAAGGGTTAGCTTTGAGCTAATGACCGAGCAGACGCAGTCTCAGACTGATTCAAAAGGGGGCGTTTACCTGTTTTACCCAGCAACGGCAAACGTAGGCCAGTATCATCCAATTAAAATAATGGACAATTGCTCCTGCAGCCCTGAACAGGACATGCGCAGTGAAAAATCGATGGATGGATTAAAACAAGTGAGAATATTTTGTTTTATCTGCGAGCCATATGCAATCATCAAAAGAGCCACATCTGGCTCGCGAGCCATAGGTTCCCGACCCCTGCTGTACACACACACATACACAGAGACACACACAGACACAAACAGGCAGATTAACACACTCACTGATGCTGCTGGTATAGCTGGGTCTGCTGTGACTCTGTACACACACACACATACACAGAGACACACACAGACACAAACAGGCAGATTAACACACTCACTGATGCTGCTGGTATAGCTGGGTCTGCTGTGACTCTGTACACACACATACACAGAGACACACACAGACACAAACAGACAGATTAACACACTCACTGATGCTGCTGGTATAGCTGGGTCTGCTGTGACTCTGTACACACACACATACACAGAGACACACACAAACACAAACAGACAGATTAACACACTCACTGATGCTGCTGGTATAGCTGGGTCTGCTGTGACTCTGTACACACACACATACACAGAGACACACACAGACACAAAGAGACAGATTAACACACTCACTGATGCTGCTGGTATAGCTGGGTCTGCTGTGACTCTGTACACACACACACAGAGACACACACAGACACAAACAGACAGATTAACACACTCACTGATGCTGCTGGGTCTGCTGTGACTCTGAAACTCGCTGAGCTGACGCTTGCCGTCGCAAGCCAATCGCCGCATCGATTCCTCGACATCTAAAGTCGGCGCGATTTCACTTCCCGTCGAATCCTGCCTGCTTGATGAGAAATCGACCAATCGCCGAAGAGATTCTACGGCCAGCAACGCGGCGATTTTCGACCATCGCTGAATCGATCATCGCGATTCCATTAGGCGACTCCGACCTCCGTCGACTCCGTCTCGCGTTCCCGACGGCGGCCATGGAGGCAGCGCGGAGTGGCGGAGTGGCGAGGCGCTGCGATGATGACGACAACAACAACGATGACGACAACAACGATGACGACAACAACAACGATGACGACAACAACGATGATGACGATGACAACAACGATGACGATGACGACGAGCTCACCGTCCAGACCGCAAATTTAATCTCCGGCTACGCCGCTCACCTGGCACAGACGGAGCAACAACAACAACAGCAACAACAACAACAGCAGCAACAACAACAACAGCAACAACAACAACCGCAGCAGCAACTTTGTGCCGCTTCACAGCTCCTGGAGAGCGTCGGGGATTCTCTCCTGGAGCAGCACCGCGCCGCCTTTTCGGCCATGGTGAGCCGCCTGGTGGTGGTGGCGGAGGAGGCCGAGGATCTGCGCGGCTCGGCGCTCGCCGTGGCCCGGGAGATGTTATCCGACGGGCGCGTGAGCTGGGGCCGCGTGGTGGCGCTGGCGGTGTTCTGCGCGCTGCTCCTCAAGAGGCTCAAGGAAGCCGCCGGCGGTGGCGGCAGGGAGCGGAGGGCGGGGAGAGACGCCGAGGCGAGGGCCTCCGTGGCCCACGAGGTGGCCGCTTTCCTGGTGGCCTCGCGGAGCAGCAGGAGGGCCTGGTTCGTGCGCCAGGGAGGCTGGGTGAGACACGCGCTGTGGACACGTGACACCACCTGCTGTGGACACGTGACACCACCTGCTGTGGACACGTGCCACTTGCTGTGGACACGTGACACCTGCTGCTGCTGGTGGTGGTCATTGATTAGTGGTGGTGAGTGGAGATGTGTGACCTGGTGGTTGTCATTGATTAGTGGTGGTGGTGAGTGGAGATGTGTGATGTGGTTGTCATTGATTAGTGGTGGTGGTGGTGAGTGGAGATGTGTGACGTGGTTTTCATTGATTAGTGGTGGTGGTGAGTGGAGATGTGTGACGTGGTTGTGATTGATTAGTGGTGGTGGTGAGTGGAGATGTGTGATGTGGTGGTTGTCATTGATTAGTGGTGGTGGTGAGTGGAGATGTGTGATGTGGTTGTCATTTATTGGAGGTGATGGTGGTGAGTGGAGATGTGTGACCTGGTGTTTGTCATTGATTAGTGGTGGTGAGTAGAGATGTGTGACGTGGTTGTCATTGATTAGTGGTGGTGGTGAGTGGAGATGTGTGACGTGGTTGTCATTGATTAGTGGTGGTGGTGGTGGTGAGTGGAGATGTGTGATGTGGTTGTGATTTATTAGTGGTGGTGGTGGTGAGTGGAGATGTGTGACGTGGTTGTCATTGATTAGTGGTGGTGGTGAGTGGAGATGTACCACGTGGTTGTGATTGATTAGTGGTGGTGGTGAGTGGAGATGTGTGACGTGGTTGTGATTGATTAGTGGTGGTGGTGAGTGGAGATGTGTGACGTGGTTGTGATTGATTAGTGGTGGTGGTGGTGAGTGGAGATGTGTGACGTGGTTGTCATTGATTAGTGGTGGTGGTGAGTGGAGATGTGTGACCTGGTGGTTGTCATTGATTAGTGGTGGTGAGTGGAGATGTGTGACCTGGTGGTGGTCATTGATTAGTGGTGGTGGTGTTAGTGGTGAGTGGAGATGTGTGACGTGGTTGTCATTGATTAGTGGTGGTGAGTGGAGATGTGTGATGTGGTTGTCATTGATTAGTGGTGGTGAGTGGAGATGTGTGACCTGGTGGTTGTCATTGATTAGTGGTGGTGGTGAGTGGAGATGTGTGACCTGGTGGTTGTCATTGATTAGTGGTGGTGCTGGTGAGTGGAGATGTGTGACCTGGTGGTTGTCATTGATTAGTGGTGGTGGTGAGTGGAGATGTGTGACGTGGTTGTCATTGATTAGTGGTGGTGGTGGTGAGTGGAGATGTACCACGTGGTTGTGATTGTTTAGTGGTGGTGGTGGTGAGCGGAGATGTGTGACGTGGTTGTGATTGATTAGTGGTGGTGAGTGGAGATGTGTGACGTGGTTGTGATTGATTAGTGGTGGTGGTGAGTGGAGATGTGTGACGTGGTTGTCATTGATTAGTGGTGGTGGTGGTGGTGAGTGGAGATGTGCCACGTGGTGGTCATTGATTAGTGGTGGTAGTGGTGGTGGTGAGTGGAGATGTGTGATGTGGTTGTCATTGATTAGTGGTGGTGAGTGGAGATGTGTGACGTGGTTGTCATTGATTAGTGGTGGTGGTGAGTGGAGATGTGTGACCTGGTGGTTGTCATTGATTAGTGGTGGTGGTGGTGAGTGGAGATGTGTGACCTGGTGGTTGTCATTGATTAGTGGTGGTGGTGGTGAGTAGAGATGTGTGACCTGGTGGTTGTCATTGATTAGTGGTGGTGGTGGTGAGTGGAGATGTGTGACGTGGTTGTCATTGATTAGTGGTGGTGGTGGTGAGTGGAGATGTGCCACGTGGTGGTCATTGATTAGTGGTGGTAGTGGTGGTGGTGAGTGGAGATGTGTGATGTGGTTGTCATTGATTAGTGGTGGTGGTGGTGAGTGGAGATGTGTGACCTGGTGGTTGTCATTGATTAGTGGTGGTGGTGAGTGGAGATGTGTGACCTGGTGGTTGTCATTGATTAGTGGTGGTGGTGGTGAGTGGAGATGTGTGACGTGGTTGTCATTGATTAGTGGTGGTGGTGAGTGGAGATGTGTGACGTGGTTGTCATTGATTAGTGGTGGTGGTGAGTGGAGATGTGTGATGTGGTTGTGATTGATTAGTGGTGGTGGTGAGTGGAGATGTGTGACGTGGTTGTCATTGATTAGTGGTGGTGGTGGTGGTGAGTGGAGATGTACCACGTGGTTGTGATTGTTTAGTGGTGGTGGTGGTGAGCGGAGATGTGTGACGTGGTTGTGATTGATTAGTGGTGGTGGTGGTGGTGAGTGGAGATGTGTGACGTGGTTGTGATTGATTAGTGGTGGTGGTGAGTGGAGATGTGTGACGTGGTTGTCATTGATTAGTGGTGGTGGTGGTGAGTGGAGATGTGTGACGTGGTTGTCATTGATTAGTGGTGGTGGTGAGTGGAGATGTGTGACCTGGTGGTTGTCATTGATTAGTGGTGGTGGTGGTGAGTGGAGATGTGTGACGTGGTTGTCATTGATTAGTGGTGGTGGTGGTGGTGAGTGGAGATGTGCCACGTGGTGGTCATTGATTAGTGGTGGTAGTGGTGGTGGTGAGTGGAGATGTGTGATGTGGTTGTCATTGATTAGTGGTGGTGGTGGTGAGTGGAGATGTGTGACGTGGTTGTCATTGATTAGTGGTGGTGGTGATGAGTGGAGATGTGTGACCCGGTGGTTGTCATTGATTAGTGGTGGTGGTGAGTGGAGATGTGTGACGTGGTTGTCATTGATTAGTGGTGGTGGTGGTGAGTGGAGATGTACCACGTGGTTGTGATTGTTTAGTGGTGGTGGTGGTGGTGGTGAGCGGAGATGTGTGACGTGGTTGTCATTGATTAGTGGTGGTGAGTGGAGATGTGTGATGTGGTTGTCATTGATTAGTGGTGGTGGTGGTGAGTGGAGATGTGTGACCTGGTGGTTGTCATTGATTAGTGGTGGTGGTGAGTGGAGATGTGTGACCTGGTGGTTGTCATTGATTAGTGGTGGTGGTGGTGAGTGGAGATGTGTGACGTGGTTGTCATTGATTAGTGGTGGTGGTGAGTGGAGATGTGTGACGTGGTTGTCATTGATTAGTGGTGGTGGTGAGTGGAGATGTGTGATGTGGTTGTGATTGATTAGTGGTGGTGGTGAGTGGAGATGTGTGACGTGGTTGTCATTGATTAGTGGTGGTGGTGGTGAGTGGAGATGTACCACGTGGTTGTGATTGTTTAGTGGTGGTGAGCGGAGATGTGTGACGTGGTTGTGATTGATTAGTGGTGGTGGTGGTGAGTGGAGATGTGTGACGTGGTTGTGATTGATTAGTGGTGGTGGTGAGTGGAGATGTGTGACGTGGTTGTCATTGATTAGTGGTGGTGGTGGTGAGTGGAGATGTGTGACGTGGTTGTCATTGATTAGTGGTGGTGGTGAGTGGAGATGTGTGACCTGGTGGTTGTCATTGATTAGTGGTGGTGGTGGTGAGTGGAGATGTGTGACCTGGTGGTTGTCATTGATTAGTGGTGGTGGTGGTGAGTGGAGATGTGTGACCTGGTGGTTGTCATTGATTAGTGGTGGTGGTGGTGGTGAGTGGAGATGTGTGACGTGGTTGTCATTGATTAGTGGTGGTGGTGGTGGTGAGTGGAGATGTGCCACGTGGTGGTCATTGATTAGTGGTGGTAGTGGTGGTGGTGAGTGGAGATGTGTGATGTGGTTGTCATTGATTAGTGGTGGTGGTGGTGAGTGGAGATGTGTGACGTGGTTGTCATTGATTAGTGGTGGTGGTGATGAGTGGAGATGTGTGACCTGGTGGTTGTCATTGATTAGTGGTGGTGGTGAGTGGAGATGTGTGACGTGGTTGTCATTGATTAGTGGTGGTGGTGGTGAGTGGAGATGTACCACGTGGTTGTGATTGTTTAGTGGTGGTGGTGGTGGTGAGCGGAGATGTGTGACGTGGTTGTGATTGATTAGTGGTGGTGAGTGGAGATGTGTGACGTGGTTGTGATTGAATAGTGGTGGTGGTGAGTGGAGATGTGTGACGTGGTTGTCATTGATTAGTGGTGGTGGTGGTGGTGAGTGGAGATGTGCCACGTGGTGGTCATTGATTAGTGGTGGTAGTGGTGGTGGTGAGTGGAGATGTGTGATGTGGTTGTCATTGATTAGTGGTGGTGAGTGGAGATGTGTGACGTGGTTGTCATTGATTAGTGGTGGTGGTGAGTGGAGATGTGTGACCTGGTGGTTGTCATTGATTAGTGGTGGTGGTGGTGAGTGGAGATGTGTGACCTGGTGGTTGTCATTGATTAGTGGTGGTGGTGGTGAGTAGAGATGTGTGACCTGGTGGTTGTCATTGATTAGTGGTGGTGGTGGTGAGTGGAGATGTGTGACGTGGTTGTCATTGATTAGTGGTGGTGGTGGTGAGTGGAGATGTGCCACGTGGTGGTCATTGATTAGTGGTGGTAGTGGTGGTGGTGAGTGGAGATGTGTGATGTGGTTGTCATTGATTAGTGGTGGTGGTGGTGAGTGGAGATGTGTGACCTGGTGGTTGTCATTGATTAGTGGTGGTGAGTGGAGATGTGTGACCTGGTGGTTGTCATTGATTAGTGGTGGTGGTGGTGAGTGGAGATGTGTGACGTGGTTGTCATTGATTAGTGGTGGTGGTGAGTGGAGATGTGTGACGTGGTTGTCATTGATTAGTGGTGGTGGTGAGTGGAGATGTGTGATGTGGTTGTGATTGATTAGTGGTGGTGGTGAGTGGAGATGTGTGACGTGGTTGTCATTGATTAGTGGTGGTGGTGGTGAGTGGAGATGTACCACGTGGTTGTGATTGTTTAGTGGTGGTGGTGGTGAGCGGAGATGTGTGACGTGGTTGTGATTGATTAGTGGTGGTGGTGGTGGTGAGTGGAGATGTGTGACGTGGTTGTGATTGATTAGTGGTGGTGGTGAGTGGAGATGTGTGACGTGGTTGTCATTGATTAGTGGTGGTGGTGGTGAGTGGAGATGTGTGACGTGGTTGTCATTGATTAGTGGTGGTGGTGAGTGGAGATGTGTGACCTGGTGGTTGTCATTGATTAGTGGTGGTGGTGGTGGTGAGTGGAGATGTGTGACGTGGTTGTCATTGATTAGTGGTGGTGGTGGTGGTGAGTGGAGATGTGCCACGTGGTGGTCATTGATTAGTGGTGGTAGTGGTGGTGGTGAGTGGAGATGTGTGATGTGGTTGTCATTGATTAGTGGTGGTGGTGGTGAGTGGAGATGTGTGACGTGGTTGTCATTGATTAGTGGTGGTGGTGATGAGTGGAGATGTGTGACCCGGTGGTTGTCATTGATTAGTGGTGGTGGTGAGTGGAGATGTGTGACGTGGTTGTCATTGATTAGTGGTGGTGGTGGTGAGTGGAGATGTACCACGTGGTTGTGATTGTTTAGTGGTGGTGGTGGTGGTGGTGAGCGGAGATGTGTGACTTGGTTGTGATTGATTAGTGGTGGTGGTGAGTGGAGATGTGTGACGTGGTTGTGATTGATTAGTGGTGGTGGTGAGTGGAGATGTGTGACGTGGTTGTCATTGATTAGTGGTGGTGGTGGTGAGTGGAGATGTGCCACGTGGTGGTCATTGATTAGTGGTGGTAGTGGTGGTGGTGAGTGGAGATGTGTGATGTGGTTGTCATTGATTAATGGTGGTGGTGGTGAGTGGAGATGTGTGACGTGGTTGTCATTGATTAGTGGTGGTGGTGAGTGGAGATGTGTGACCTGGTGGTTGTCATTGATTAGTGGTGGTGGTGGTGAGTGGAGATGTGTGACGTGGTTGTCATTGATTAGTGGTGGTGGTGAGTGGAGATGTGTGATGTGGTTGTGATTGATTAGTGGTGGTGGTGAGTGGAGATGTGTGACGTGGTTGTCATTGATTAGTGGTGGTGGTGGTGAGTGGAGATGTACCACGTGGTTGTGATTGTTTAGTGGTGGTGGTGGTGAGCGGAGATGTGTGACGTGGTTGTGATTGATTAGTGGTGGTGGTGGTGGTGAGTGGAGATGTGTGACGTGGTTGTGATTGATTAGTGGTGGTGGTGAGTGGAGATGTGTGACGTGGTTGTCATTGATTAGTGGTGGTGGTGGTGAGTGGAGATGTGTGACGTGGTTGTCATTGATTAGTGGTGGTGGTGAGTGGAGATGTGTGACGTGGTTGTCATTGATTAGTGGTGGTGGTGAGTGGAGATGTGTGATGTGGTTGTGATTGATTAGTGGTGGTGGTGAGTGGAGATGTGTGACGTGGTTGTCATTGATTAGTGGTGGTGGTGGTGGTGAGTGGAGATGTACCACGTGGTTGTGATTGTTTAGTGGTGGTGGTGGTGAGCGGAGATGTGTGACGTGGTTGTGATTGATTAGTGGTGGTGGTGGTGGTGAGTGGAGATGTGTGACGTGGTTGTGATTGATTAGTGGTGGTGGTGAGTGGAGATGTGTGACGTGGTTGTCATTGATTAGTGGTGGTGGTGGTGAGTGGAGATGTGTGACGTGGTTGTCATTGATTAGTGGTGGTGGTGAGTGGAGATGTGTGACCTGGTGGTTGTCATTGATTAGTGGTGGTGGTGGTGAGTGGAGATGTGTGACGTGGTTGTCATTGATTAGTGGTGGTGGTGGTGGTGAGTGGAGATGTGCCACGTGGTGGTCATTGATTAGTGGTGGTAGTGGTGGTGGTGAGTGGAGATGTGTGATGTGGTTGTCATTGATTAGTGGTGGTGGTGGTGAGTGGAGATGTGTGACGTGGTTGTCATTGATTTGTGGTGGTGGTGATGAGTGGAGATGTGTGACCCGGTGGTTGTCATTGATTAGTGGTGGTGGTGAGTGGAGATGTGTGACGTGGTTGTCATTGATTAGTGGTGGTGGTGGTGAGTGGAGATGTACCACGTGGTTGTGATTGTTTAGTGGTGGTGGTGGTGGTGGTGAGCGGAGATGTGTGACGTGGTTGTCATTGATTAGTGGTGGTGAGTGGAGATGTGTGATGTGGTTGTCATTGATTAGTGGTGGTGGTGGTGAGTGGAGATGTGTGACCTGGTGGTTGTCATTGATTAGTGGTGGTGGTGAGTGGAGATGTGTGACCTGGTGGTTGTCATTGATTAGTGGTGGTGGTGGTGAGTGGAGATGTGTGACGTGGTTGTCATTGATTAGTGGTGGTGGTGAGTGGAGATGTGTGACGTGGTTGTCATTGATTAGTGGTGGTGGTGAGTGGAGATGTGTGATGTGGTTGTGATTGATTAGTGGTGGTGGTGAGTGGAGATGTGTGACGTGGTTGTCATTGATTAGTGGTGGTGGTGGTGAGTGGAGATGTACCACGTGGTTGTGATTGTTTAGTGGTGGTGAGCGGAGATGTGTGACGTGGTTGTGATTGATTAGTGGTGGTGGTGGTGAGTGGAGATGTGTGACGTGGTTGTGATTGATTAGTGGTGGTGGTGAGTGGAGATGTGTGACGTGGTTGTCATTGATTAGTGGTGGTGGTGGTGAGTGGAGATGTGTGACGTGGTTGTCATTGATTAGTGGTGGTGGTGAGTGGAGATGTGTGACCTGGTGGTTGTCATTGATTAGTGGTGGTGGTGGTGAGTGGAGATGTGTGACCTGGTGGTTGTCATTGATTAGTGGTGGTGGTGGTGAGTGGAGATGTGTGACCTGGTGGTTGTCATTGATTAGTGGTGGTGGTGGTGGTGAGTGGAGATGTGTGACGTGGTTGTCATTGATTAGTGGTGGTGGTGGTGGTGAGTGGAGATGTGCCACGTGGTGGTCATTGATTAGTGGTGGTAGTGGTGGTGGTGAGTGGAGATGTGTGATGTGGTTGTCATTGATTAGTGGTGGTGGTGGTGAGTGGAGATGTGTGACGTGGTTGTCATTGATTAGTGGTGGTGGTGATGAGTGGAGATGTGTGACCTGGTGGTTGTCATTGATTAGTGGTGGTGGTGAGTGGAGATGTGTGACGTGGTTGTCATTGATTAGTGGTGGTGGTGGTGAGTGGAGATGTACCACGTGGTTGTGATTGTTTAGTGGTGGTGGTGGTGGTGAGCGGAGATGTGTGACGTGGTTGTGATTGATTAGTGGTGGTGAGTGGAGATGTGTGACGTGGTTGTGATTGAATAGTGGTGGTGGTGAGTGGAGATGTGTGACGTGGTTGTCATTGATTAGTGGTGGTGGTGGTGGTGAGTGGAGATGTGCCACGTGGTGGTCATTGATTAGTGGTGGTAGTGGTGGTGGTGAGTGGAGATGTGTGATGTGGTTGTCATTGATTAGTGGTGGTGGTGGTGAGTGGAGATGTGTGACCTGGTGGTTGTCATTGATTAGTGGTGGTGGTGGTGAGTAGAGATGTGTGACCTGGTGGTTGTCATTGATTAGTGGTGGTGGTGGTGAGTGGAGATGTGTGACGTGGTTGTCATTGATTAGTGGTGGTGGTGGTGAGTGGAGATGTGCCACGTGGTGGTCATTGATTAGTGGTGGTAGTGGTGGTGGTGAGTGGAGATGTGTGATGTGGTTGTCATTGATTAATGGTGGTGGTGGTGAGTGGAGATGTGTGACCTGGTGGTTGTCATTGATTAGTGGTGGTGGTGAGTGGAGATGTGTGACCTGGTGGTTGTCATTGATTAGTGGTGGTGGTGGTGAGTGGAGATGTGTGACGTGGTTGTCATTGATTAGTGGTGGTGGTGAGTGGAGATGTGTGACGTGGTTGTCATTGATTAGTGGTGGTGGTGAGTGGAGATGTGTGATGTGGTTGTGATTGATTAGTGGTGGTGGTGAGTGGAGATGTGTGACGTGGTTGTCATTGATTAGTGGTGGTGGTGGTGAGTGGAGATGTACCACGTGGTTGTGATTGTTTAGTGGTGGTGGTGGTGAGCGGAGATGTGTGACGTGGTTGTGATTGATTAGTGGTGGTGGTGGTGGTGAGTGGAGATGTGTGACGTGGTTGTGATTGATTAGTGGTGGTGGTGAGTGGAGATGTGTGACGTGGTTGTCATTGATTAGTGGTGGTGGTGGTGAGTGGAGATGTGTGACGTGGTTGTCATTGATTAGTGGTGGTGGTGAGTGGAGATGTGTGACCTGGTGGTTGTCATTGATTAGTGGTGGTGATGGTGAGTGGAGATGTGTGACCTGGTGGTTGTCATTGATTAGTGGTGGTGGTGGTGAGTGGAGATGTGTGACCTGGTGGTTGTCATTGATTAGTGGTGGTGGTGGTGGTGAGTGGAGATGTGTGACGTGGTTGTCATTGATTAGTGGTGGTGGTGGTGGTGAGTGGAGATGTGCCACGTGGTGGTCATTGATTAGTGGTGGTAGTGGTGGTGGTGAGTGGAGATGTGTGATGTGGTTGTCATTGATTAGTGGTGGTGGTGGTGAGTGGAGATGTGTGACGTGGTTGTCATTGATTAGTGGTGGTGGTGATGAGTGGAGATGTGTGACCTGGTGGTTGTCATTGATTAGTGGTGGTGGTGAGTGGAGATGTGTGACGTGGTTGTCATTGATTAGTGGTGGTGGTGGTGAGTGGAGATGTACCACGTGGTTGTGATTGTTTAGTGGTGGTGGTGGTGGTGAGCGGAGATGTGTGACGTGGTTGTGATTGATTAGTGGTGGTGAGTGGAGATGTGTGACGTGGTTGTGATTGAATAGTGGTGGTGGTGAGTGGAGATGTGTGACGTGGTTGTCATTGATTAGTGGTGGTGGTGGTGGTGAGTGGAGATGTGCCACGTGGTGGTCATTGATTAGTGGTGGTAGTGGTGGTGGTGAGTGGAGATGTGTGATGTGGTTGTCATTGATTAGTGGTGGTGGTGGTGAGTGGAGATGTGTGACCTGGTGGTTGTCATTGATTAGTGGTGGTGGTGGTGAGTAGAGATGTGTGACCTGGTGGTTGTCATTGATTAGTGGTGGTGGTGGTGAGTGGAGATGTGTGACGTGGTTGTCATTGATTAGTGGTGGTGGTGGTGAGTGGAGATGTGCCACGTGGTGGTCATTGATTAGTGGTGGTAGTGGTGGTGGTGAGTGGAGATGTGTGATGTGGTTGTCATTGATTAATGGTGGTGGTGGTGAGTGGAGATGTGTGACCTGGTGGTTGTCATTGATTAGTGGTGGTGGTGAGTGGAGATGTGTGACCTGGTGGTTGTCATTGATTAGTGGTGGTGGTGGTGAGTGGAGATGTGTGACGTGGTTGTCATTGATTAGTGGTGGTGGTGAGTGGAGATGTGTGACGTGGTTGTCATTGATTAGTGGTGGTGGTGAGTGGAGATGTGTGATGTGGTTGTGATTGATTAGTGGTGGTGGTGAGTGGAGATGTGTGACGTGGTTGTCATTGATTAGTGGTGGTGGTGGTGAGTGGAGATGTACCACGTGGTTGTGATTGTTTAGTGGTGGTGGTGGTGAGCGGAGATGTGTGACGTGGTTGTGATTGATTAGTGGTGGTGGTGGTGGTGAGTGGAGATGTGTGACGTGGTTGTGATTGATTAGTGGTGGTGGTGAGTGGAGATGTGTGACGTGGTTGTCATTGATTAGTGGTGGTGGTGGTGAGTGGAGATGTGTGACGTGGTTGTCATTGATTAGTGGTGGTGGTGAGTGGAGATGTGTGACCTGGTGGTTGTCATTGATTAGTGGTGGTGGTGGTGGTGAGTGGAGATGTGTGACGTGGTTGTCATTGATTAGTGGTGGTGGTGGTGGTGAGTGGAGATGTGCCACGTGGTGGTCATTGATTAGTGGTGGTAGTGGTGGTGGTGAGTGGAGATGTGTGATGTGGTTGTCATTGATTAGTGGTGGTGGTGGTGAGTGGAGATGTGTGACGTGGTTGTCATTGATTAGTGGTGGTGGTGATGAGTGGAGATGTGTGACCCGGTGGTTGTCATTGATTAGTGGTGGTGGTGAGTGGAGATGTGTGACGTGGTTGTCATTGATTAGTGGTGGTGGTGGTGAGTGGAGATGTACCACGTGGTTGTGATTGTTTAGTGGTGGTGGTGGTGGTGGTGAGCGGAGATGTGTGACTTGGTTGTGATTGATTAGTGGTGGTGGTGAGTGGAGATGTGTGACGTGGTTGTGATTGATTAGTGGTGGTGGTGAGTGGAGATGTGTGACGTGGTTGTCATTGATTAGTGGTGGTGGTGGTGAGTGGAGATGTGCCACGTGGTGGTCATTGATTAGTGGTGGTAGTGGTGGTGGTGAGTGGAGATGTGTGATGTGGTTGTCATTGATTAGTGGTGGTGAGTGGAGATGTGTGACGTGGTTGTCATTGATTAGTGGTGGTGGTGAGTGGAGATGTGTGACCTGGTGGTTGTCATTGATTAGTGGTGGTGGTGGTGAGTGGAGATGTGTGACCTGGTGGTTGTCATTGATTAGTGGTGGTGGTGGTGAGTAGAGATGTGTGACCTGGTGGTTGTCATTGATTAGTGGTGGTGGTGGTGAGTGGAGATGTGTGACGTGGTTGTCATTGATTAGTGGTGGTGGTGGTGGTGAGTGGAGATGTGCCACGTGGTGGTCATTGATTAGTGGTGGTAGTGGTGGTGGTGAGTGGAGATGTGTGATGTGGTTGTCATTGATTAGTGGTGGTGGTGGTGAGTGGAGATGTGTGACGTGGTTGTCATTGATTAGTGGTGGTGGTGATGAGTGGAGATGTGTGACCTGGTGGTTGTCATTGATTAGTGGTGGTGGTGAGTGGAGATGTGTGACGTGGTTGTCATTGATTAGTGGTGGTGGTGGTGAGTGGAGATGTACCACGTGGTTGTGATTGTTTAGTGGTGGTGGTGGTGAGCGGAGATGTGTGACGTGGTTGTGATTGATTAGTGGTGGTGGTGAGTGGAGATGTGTGACGTGGTTGTCATTGATTAGTGGTGGTGGTGAGTGGAGATGTGTGACGTGGTTGTCATTGATTAGTGGTGGTGGTGAGTGGAGATGTGTGACGTGGTTGTCATTGATTAGTGGTGGTGGTGAGTGGAGATGTGTGACCTGGTGGTTGTCATTGATTAGTGGTGGTGGTGGTGAGTGGAGATGTGTGACCTGGTGGTTGTCATTGATTAGTGGTGGTGGTGGTGAGTGGAGATGTGTGACCTGGTGGTTGTCATTGATTAGTGGTGGTGGTGGTGAGTGGAGATGTGTGACGTGGTTGTCATTGATTAGTGGTGGTGGTGGTGAGTGGAGATGTGCCACGTGGTGGTCATTGATTAGTGGTGGTAGTGGTGGTGGTGAGTGGAGATGTGTGATGTGGTTGTCATTGATTAGTGGTGGTGGTGGTGAGTGGAGATGTGTGACGTGGTTGTCATTGATTAGTGGTGGTGGTGAGTGGAGATGTGTGACGTGGTTGTCATTGATTAGTGGTGTTGGTGAGTGGAGATGTGCGACCTGGTTGTGATTGATTATTGGTGGTGAGTGGAGATGTGCGACCTGGTTGTGATTGATTCGTGGTGGTGAGTGGAGATGGTGGGAACTGTGATTTTGGTGGTGATTATGACGGTGGTGATGGGTTCAGACGGCATGAGGATTATTGAGAATTGGGGGTGGGGGTTGTTGTTTTTTGTTACCAGGCGAGACTGAAGAGAAATTTAACTTGTTTTTTTATTTGAGTTTTGCCAAGTTGCTGCGACATGTCGTCAGCTTAGACAGCTTGGCGCTTCTGTGTAGAGTAGTGAGCGACTGGCAGTGGAGCGACTTGTGTGTTGGTTAAATTGTGAGAGACGCCTAATCCCCTCTCTCGGACGGCAGAAATCGCCCTGTCGTTCATACCATCTGTATGTGTTTCTCGCCATTGCCTGTGGGGTCTTCAGCGGGTCCATGTTTTAGGAGAAGCATTTGTTTAAAGCGGTCAAATGTGTAAAAAAAAAACCAATTCGTCAATCCAAGACCTGCATATTAAGTTTGTGAAAACGCCGTTGCAGAGCAAATGTCCCGCTCTCCTCTTTTCGAACTCGGCAGCTGGGCCCCATCTGCCTCTTGAGCGCCCAGTTGCACCGCCTGTACAATCGCTAGCCGTGCCACTGCCGTTTTCGGGACCGACACCGCGCGCGCGTGCACACGCACGACCGTACTGACGGCGGATTGCACTCGTGTTCCCCCGGACGCAGGACGGGTTCGTGCGGGAGTATGCGCGGGAGACGCCCGGCAGCACGCTCAGAAACACGCTGGTGGCCATCGCGGGGTTCGGGGCCATGGCGGGTCTGGCCGCGTTGGGCATTCGCAAGATCCTCGGCGGTTTCCGCTGAACCTTCCAAGCGGGACGAGGCCCCGATCGTGTCCGGCTCCCGCGCACGGTGTGCCCCACGACGTCGTCGCCTCCGGCCGAGCTAAACGGAGCACCGCTACCGCGACCGCGGGAAAAACATCGAGACTCTGAACAGACGCGGCACGCCCCCCCCCACCCCTGCAAAGTTAAATTGTGGTGCTCAACGTTTCCGTGGCGGTAGAGTTTTTGCAAAGATGCAGCTGCAAATGCGCTTTTTTGTTTCACGTGCCGATCTTCGCTGTTCGTTAGTTTCCATTTCGTTAAACCTGCCGCATGGGAGCGATTGCCGCTGGGGTGCGTGGTGCCAAATCGTTGGTTGCATTCCGTGGGGCCTGTCAATGCTTTGTTAATATTTTGAACCTCCGTGCGAGCGAGGTTTTTGCGTCTTCCCAGCGAGAAAAACCCGACGGCCGAATGGAAATTGACGCACGTTGCTCTTGTTGGACGGCAATTATTTTACTTTAATAGAGTCGTTAAATTCACGTTAGTCTGGCTCGATGAGGCAGCATTGTAAGTGTTGGTAAAATTGAGCATTTCGGAAGGACTTATAATTTTTATTATTATTTTATTTAAATACAATTTCAGGACAAGGTGAAAGATTAGAAACGTGTTATATAGTTGCTACCTCGAACACGGCGAGGAATTGAATGACGCTTGCCATAACGGCAGCGTTTTGGCCATAAACAGAGCAATCTGTTCTCGTTGTTTTGGTCTTCACGCAACTCGAGCAAGCGGGAGTTGAATTTGGCAGCGGGCAGCAACAGCCGCTGCAGCGCCTTGCGTGAAATTTGCAGGGTAGCAAAGCCTCAACTTGCAACACAAAAGGTTTAACTTTTTTTCTGCTCGTATGATGTAATATCAGGACTGTGTGGTTACACCGATAGTACCCTTTTATTAGTGCGGGCCTAGAAGGTACACCGAGGAGACGGCTCCCGACCCATCAGGATCCTCCTCCCTGTGCGTGGCCAGGTGAACACGATAGGCAGCTTGGATGGGCCCTATGGTGCGCGGCAGTCTAAGTTTAAAGTGGGCTACCCCATAAAGTCGCCTTGCAACGGGTGTGCCACTACAAACCAAACTTTGGAGTTGTGAGGTGGCCGGGCCGGTGGGGGGGGGGGGGGGTTTGTGGATTCCTGTCAGGAGTTTTTCTAAACTTAGATTATTGAAAACAGAGAACCCACCACCCCCCCTCCCCCCTGTTTAAAATGGAACTCTGGGTAACCTTTACCCATTGCCCTGTCCTGGATTATATTTCAGTGTACCCTTACCATGCAATAATTACTTGGTTCAGGATAGATCTTTGATATTTTCCTAAGGTAAATCAACGGTGGCAGTTCTACTTGGGTGACACAGCGGGACACAGGCGCCATCGTGGCAACGCACCGCCGTCACCGGCGTGCAGCCCAAGGCGGTCGCTGCAGTTTGCCGGCGGCGGCACAGCTCTTGAGAGTTCTGCGGTGAGGAAAAAAAAACAACGCGGCCACGGCTTGTTCAGCCCTGGGCATGGCTCAGTTCCTGCGAGTGGGAAACAAGAGGCATTCGGGTGACACTGCTTTTGCATGTGTAGTGATGCTACCATCACTACGCATGACGCTACCATCACTACGCACGACGCTACCATCACTACGCACGATGCTAGCATCACTAAGCACGACGCTACCATCACTACGCACGACGCTACCATCACTACGCACGACGCTACCATCACTACGCACAATGCTACCATCATTACGCACGACGCTACCATCACTACACACGATGCTACCATCACTACACACGATGCTACCATCACTGCGCATGACGCTACCCATCACTACGCACGACGCTACCATCACTACGCACGATGCTACCATCACTACGCATGATGCTACCATCACTGCGTATGATGCTTCCATCACTACGCACGATGCTACCATCACTACGCATGATGCTACCATCACTACGCACGATGCTACCATCACCACGCATGATGCTCGACAATCTTCAGACCTTATTGGTGCTTTCAGTTCCCGCGCCGTCTCTCTCAATACAACAATTAAAGAGTGTCTTGTTTATTTGCCCGACACGTGTTTTATGTTTTACTCTGCCAGTGCTGATTCGATCGTAGCTGAAGTGGAATTGGGGCCAAGAAAGGCGTTCAGTTTACGTGTGCGTTTTTTTTAGATTGTGTGTCTTGTTTATCGTAATCGCCGGCCACGGTCAATCCACTGCTGGATGAAGGCCTCCCCAACCCATCGCCACCTTACGGCCCTGCGATGGTAACGATCCATCCGGAAGCCGATTTCGTCGCTCCATCTCTGCGGTGGACGTCATCCCGGGGGGGGGGGGGTGTCCCTCTTTTGGCTGCTGCCACACTTAAAAGGCTCGGCAACGCACAACATCGCCTTCGGCGTACCTAGTTGTTTGCTGTTCAGTCCGCTGCTGAATGAGGACATCCCCGTGCTACAGGTCGTGGTAGGTTGGAGCGCCTCGGTAGCGCTTGTGTTGTAGGGGGTTCAATTCAGGCGCACACTGGAACTTTGGGAGGGCAAAGCTCTTTATTATTAACACAACAGGTAACTATTAACATGGGGTGGGTGTGACCACCGACCTATCCTCGCTAACGCACACCATCACTCGCAAATGCTCGCTAACACTGGCGCTCTGATACGACTGGCGTGGCCAAGCCAGGGGGGGGGGGGGGGCTACTGGTTGGCCACGCTGACTTGAGCCTTGACCTCTTCACGAGGCGTCTTCACGAGGCGTCTTCATCCCAGATGCGGAGGCCGCTTATATCCGCCTCGGCGTGGCCCGGGACACGCCCAGGCCATGCCCACCTCGAATCCTCGAGAAGGTGGGCGTGGCGTGGGCGTGGCCCGGGACACGCCCAGGCTACGCCCACCTTCTGGAATCCTCGAGAAGGCTCAGCCCCTGGCCACGCGACCCCCCCCCCCCCGGTCCTCCTGGGGTCCCCGGCCCCCACGAGGCTTCCTTCACAAGACGTGGATCTTCTTCACCAGCAACACGAAGAACCCCGAGCCCCTCGTGCTCCTCCTGCGGTTCTTGTGCCCCGCCCACTCGGTTCTGACACTTGGGGCTGTAGGGGCAAGTGCTGTCACACAGACACAGACAAAGCTACCCCATGTAGCCTTTATCAGGGCTGTAGGGGCAAGTTCTGTCACACAGACAGACCATCTACCCCAGGTAGCCTCTAGCAGGACTGTAGGGGCAAGTGCTGTGAGCAATAGCGCCTATGAAGGCTACCGGCACTGTGGCTACACACACAGAGGGTGTGGGTGGCCAGCACCACCACGCCCGACCGCCTTTGTCACTCTCCCAGTTCTAGCGATGTTTACAACACCACCACCATCACCACCACTCCCCACTCACACACAGTGCGCTAACCACTGCAACACTACTCCCCACTCACACACAGTGCGCTAACCACTGCACCACCACTCCCCACTCACACACAGTGCGCTAACCACTGCACCACCACTCCCCACTCACACACACAGTGTGCTAACCAATGCACCACCACTCCACACACACACACAGTGAGCTAACCACTGCACCACCACTCCACACTCACACACAGTGCGCTAACCACTGCACCACCACTCCCCACACACACACAGTGCGCTAACCACTGCACCACCACTCCACACAGTGCGCTAAACACTGCACCACCACTCCCCACACACACACAACGTGCGCTAACCACTGCACCACCACTCCCCCCACACAAATTATTTCGCGACTCAATGCTGCCCTCTTGTGGTAATAAACTAGAATCTCACTCACCAACTCACCCACTCACTCACCCACCCATTCATCCAGACAAAGCTATCCCAGGTAGCTTCTAGCAGGGCTGTAGGGGCAAGTGGTGTTCCACAGACACTGACAAAGCTACCCCAGGTAGCCTTTGGCAGGGCTGTAGGGGCAAGTGCTGTTACATAGACACAGACAAAGCTACCCCAGGTAGCCTCTAGCGCGGCTGTAGGGGCAAGTGCTGTTACACACAGAGAAAGCTACCCCAGGTAGCCTCTAGCAGGACTGTAGGGGCAAGTGCTGTTACACAAACACAGACAAAGCTACCCCAGGTAGCCTCTAGCAGGGCTGTAGGGGCAAGTGCTGTTACATAGACACAGACAAAGCTACCCCAGGTAGCCTCTAGCAGGGCTGTAGGGGCAAGTGCTGTTACATAGACACAGACAAAGCTACCCCAGGTAGCCTCTAGCAGGACTGTAGGGACAAGTGCTGTTACACAAACACAGACAAAGCTACCCCAGGTAGCCTCTAGCAGGGCTGTAGGGGCAAATGCTGTTACACAAACACAAAGCTACCTTAGGTAGCCTCTCGCAGGGCTGTAGGGGCAAGTGCTATCACACAGATACAAACAAAGCTAACCCAGATAAATTCTAGCAGGGCTGTAGGGGCAAGTGCTGTCAAAACATACATAGACAAAGCTACCCCAGGTAGCCTCTAGCTGGTTGTCGGGGCAAATGTTGTCACACAGACATAGACAAAGCTACCCCAGGTAGACGCTTTCTGGTTGTAGGGGCAAGTGCTGTCACACAGACAAAGTTATCCCCAGGTTGCCTCTAGCAGGGCTGTAGGGGCAAGTGCTGTCACACAGACACAGACCAAGCTACCCTAGGTAGCCTCTAGCAGGACTGTAGGGGCAAGTGTTGTGAGCAATAGCGCCTATGAAGGCTACCAGCACTGTGGCTACACACACAGAGAGGGTGGGTGGCCAGCACCACTACGCCCGACCGCCTTTGTCTCTCTCCCAGTTCTAGCGATGTTTACAACACCACCACCATCACCACCACTTCCCACACACACACACAGTGCGCTAACCACTGCACCACCACTCCCCACTCACACAGTGCGCTATCCACTGCACCACCACTCCCCACTCACACACAGTGCGCTAACCAATGCACCACCACTCCACACACACACAGTGAGCAAACCACTGCACCACCACTCCCCACTCACACACATACAGTGCGCTATCCACTGCACCACCACTCCCCACTCACACACAGTGCGCTAACCACTGCACCACCACTCCCCACACACACACACACACAAAGTGCGCTAACCACTGCACCACCACTCCCCCCACACAAATTATTTCGCGACTCAATGCTGCCCTCTTGTGGTAAAAAACTAGAATCTCACTCACCAACTCACCCATTCACTCACCCACCCACCCATTCATCCAGACAAAGCTACCCCAGGTAGCCTCTGGCTGGTTGTAGGGGCAAGTGCTGTTACAGAGACACAGACAAAGCTAACCCAGGTAGCCTCTAGCAGGGCTGTAGGGGCAAGTGCTGTTCCACAGACTGACAAAGCTACCCCAGGTTGCATTTGGCAGGGCTGTAGGGGCAAGTGCTGTTACATATGTAGTGGGTTCCAGGACATGGAGACGGCAGAATAGAAGCAGCACTATTTATTTAAACCTTAACAAGGGTTACACTAGAAGGGATAGCGGCCCCTCCACCCGTATAACTCAGGAACACACCCCAGGCTCTCTAGCCTAAGCTCTAGGCTCCCAGTTACTCCTGGAAGGGCTCTAAGGGAGGCTATCAGATCCGGACCTGGTTAGGCACAGATCTCGGCACCCCGCCGACCAGACCGGCCCTTAGAAGGACTCTGACTCTGGGGCTCTGGGGCCGCACCACTGGCTTGCTGTGCCGGCCCTGAAAAGGGCAGCGGTCACAGGAGTTCCAGGGTCTCACCTAGCTGGCCTTCTTTCTTCACTGGTTGCTTCAGCCTCGGGCCCCACACTCTGCCCCGAGCTCCCTGGCTCCCCGCACTTTATACCCACTGGAGCCTTAGCGGACGTTGTTGTAGCGACCAAGGTGTGGGTGAACCACACCTTCCCGTGCCATGTATTTATTCCCCATAGCACCCCTACATCACCCCCTCCCGTGTAACCCGCAGCCATCCCCGGCTGCAACAATACTCGAACAATAAACACAACAAACCCCCACCCGTGCGTGCCTCATAAGAACGAACACCCCAATAAATAACCCAACCCACCTATACAAAATTACACTATATACACATATACATTGTACTCCCCCCCCCCCCCATCAACGCAGCAAGAAAACTTAACAGTGAACAACAAGAGTAACAAGAACCATTATTACAACAAGCGACGCGTTTTGGCGCGGGTCCGTTTTGCGGGTCCATCGTAGGGGGAGGGTCCGGTCGGCCCGGCAGTGGGCACCGGCTGTGCAGGTGCACCGTCTTCCGTCACCCCGGAAGGGCAAACTCCGTCCCCACTGGGTGGCGCAGGCGAGCTGGAAGCCGTCACTCTTGAGGCGCCTGAAGGTGGAACAGTTAGCGAAGCATCAGGGGCAGGTGACGAAGACGCCGTCCGGGAGTCAGCGGACACATCACATGCTCGGCCCGTGTAATGTGGTGGAGGGACGCGCGGCGCCACAAACGGCTTCAGACGCGAGGGGTGTACGTACCAGCGGCGTTTCCCCCACTGGATACGAACGCACTGCGGCCGCATAACCTTCACAATAACCACAGGACCCCTTCAAGGCCGCAACAATTTCGCCGAGGTCACCAACGGCACCTGAGGGCAGTGCAGCCAGGCTTGATCGCCTGGCTTCCACGCATGTGTGCGTGATTGGCGCGATCGCAACCTCTCGTTGGCCTTCTGCCGAGAGGAAGAGTTTTGGGCCGCTGCCTCCCGCGCCTCGGTCAACCTCAGGATATTAAATTTAACGTGGTCGGCCAATTTCGATTTTCTGCTGGTTTCCGAGACGCGGAGCTGATTCGCAATTGGTGGGTCAACGTCGCGACCGTACATCAAAAAGAACGGCGAGAAGCCGGTTGCCGCGTGAGGAGCCATTCTATAGGCGGCCAAAACCCCCGGAATGTGAAGGTCCCAATCGGTCTGGGAGTCACACACCTGGTGACACAACATAGATGTGAGCGTCCTATGCAGCCGCTCCACCATGCCATCGGTTTGTGGGTGATAGGGGGAAGTGCGAATCTTTTTTGTACCAAGAAGCGCACACACCTCGTGCAGAAGGACGCCAGAGAAGTTCTTCCCTTGGTCAGTCAGCAGCCGTTCGGGAGCACCCTTGTCGAGGACATAGCCCTGGACAAAGGCCTCGGCAACGGCTGCTGCTGACTGGTTAGCAAGAGGCCATGCCATAGGCCATCGGGTGAAATATTCCACGCCAACCAGCAGGTACTTGTTACCCCTAGGGGTCGCAGGGAAGGGCCCCAATATATCGAGTGCAACGAGTTCGTTAACCCGAGAGACCGTGATAGATTGTAGCGGTGGGCAGGCGCCTTTCGCTGGTGGTTTTCGTTGGGCGCACTGAGTGCATGCACCCAGGAGGTCATCCACATCCCTTGCCATACCCGGCCAGAAGAAATCCAGCTGGAGCACGGCAAGGGTCTTGTGGGTCCCCAGGTGCAAAAATCGTTCGTGTGTGGCCCAAACGGCCTTACCCCGCAAAGCGGATGGCACCACAAGCCTGTGACGGCAGGCCCTCCCATCCCAATGCATTAGGAGCCCCTGGAGCAGCCCGTACGAATCAATCCCCGCGACCCCCCGCACGGAACCCCCTGCGCGACGACGCAACGCGAGGAGGGATGCGTCCTCCATCTGGAGGCGCCCCCATTCCGCAACGGACAACCCCAGCAAGGAGTCCGCACCTCCCTCCCCGACAGGACCCTCAGGCAAGGGGTCCTCAGTGGCAGCAGCGAGAACCGGGATATCTAAGGGGGGGCTATCCTCTGGCGGCTTACAACGCCCCGATCCCCTGAGACAAGCGCAATCTGAGGCGGGCGGCAGGCGAGACAGCGCATCCGCATTAGTGTGCCGAGCACCCTTCCGATATGTGGTCGTGAAATCATAATCCTGAAGAATTTCGAGCCATCGGGACAATTGCCCCGAAGGCTGTGTCACCCGCAAGGCATATTGTAATGCCGCATGGTCCGTACGGACAGTGAAATGCCGACCGTACAGGTATGGGCGATACTGTTGCATAAAAAATACAATAGCCAAGAGTTCCCGACGCGTGACGCAGTATCTCTGTTCCGCCGGAGACAAAACCCTACTGCCATAAGCCACGACGCGTTCCACACCACAGATCACCTGTGAGAGCACACCCCCAATGCCCGTATTGCTGGCGTCTGTATCGAGCAGGAAGGGTTCCGAAAAATCGGGGTAGCTCAATGGAGGGGCCCACACGAGAGCGTCGCGAAGGGAACAAAAAGCGACCTCCTCCTCCTGGCCCCAGTGAAATTTCACTCCCTTCGCCGTCAGAGCATGTAAGGGCTTAGCAATGGTCGCGAAATCCGCGACGAACCGCCGATAATAAGACGCAAATCCAATGAAACTCCTGACCTCAGCCACCGAGGTGGGGGCTGGCCAGGAGCTGACACACTGCGTCTTTGCGGGATCGGTGGATATGCCCGAGCGGCTGACGATGTGCCCCAAATAGTGTACGGATTCCCGTAGCAGGTGGCACTTTTGCGGCTTAAATTTCAAATTCGCAGCATGCATTTTGAGGAACACGGCGCGCAAGCGCAAAAGGTGTTCGTCAAATGTCTTGCTGAACACGATGACGTCATCCAGATAGATCAAACAGACGTTCCACTGTAAGCCAGCCAAAACCAGTTCCATAAGGCGCTGAAATGTCGCCGGAGCGGAGTGTAATCCCATAGGTAACCGGTTAAATTGGAATAGGCCGTGTGGTGTGCGAAACGCAGTCTTTGGCTTGGACTCATCATCCAATGGGAGTTGCCAGAATCTGGATAACAAGTCCAACGTAGAAAAAAAACGTGCGCCAGCCAGAGCATCCAGAGATTCGTCCATCCGGGGAAGTGGATACGCGTCGGCCACGGAGATCTTATTAAGGCGGCGAAAATCCACACAGAATCGCAAGGACCCATCGTGCTTTTTGACAAGCACTATGGGTGCTCCCCATGGACTGGTGGAAGGGGCTATAATGTCTGCAGCCAGCATGTCATCCACTGCCAATTTGACATGATCTTTTTCGGCCGGACTTAACCGAAAAGGATTCTGGCGTACCGGGGCATTGTCACCCGTGTCAATGTGGTGACGCAACAATTTCGTGCACCCAATGTCATATTTGTGTTTACTAAAAACATCGGAAAATTCCGTCAGAAGGGTGCGTAGGCCGGCACGCTGGGAGTCGGACAGATCACTCGTGCCCGAACATAGTGTGTCCATCCAACTATCGTCCCCCTCAGAATGCGGTTGAGCCAGAGGATCGGTCCCCACATTACCCATAACCGTGTCTACCACGGGGACCGGTGTCGCGTGCGCGAGCACAGTTCCCTGAGGAACGACGGCCGTCTGTACGCCAACGTTAAGGACGAGGATAAACGGGTCATCGCTCCCCTTAACGAGCATTTGAGCGGCCACCAGATCCAGCCCGTTTTCCCCAGCCCTCGAGGGCCCTAACAGAATTCCCTGGTCCAGAACACCGGGCACGAAAGGCCGACGCAAGCGAAGGGGCACGAGCATTTGCGCCCCGGGAGGTACACGCACCGTCCGAGTGACGAACGCTTGTATCGACGCGCACGCTGCCCTTGAGGTGACAGGGGAAGGCAGGAATGTTACCCGTCGGCCCGAGGGAAGCTCGATGCAACCCTGATCAATTAGAATTTTAATCGGCATTTTGCCCAAAAAGTCCGTCCCCAACAAGCACGGAACCGCCAGCGAGGACGAGACTAATATCGGCCCGGAGAGTTTGATATCGCCAATGCAAATTTGTGCTCGAATTTGGCCTATGATACCCAGCGAACCCCCGTTCGCTGCGTAACACGGAACGGTGACTGGGAGCAAGGGGCGGCTTTGAACGGGAAGAATATTATAAATCAAGTCTGACACAATGGTCGCCGAAGCTCCCGTATCGACGAGGATACGCACCTCGACCCCGTCAATGCGACCCGCGACCACGGACGAGCCTGCCGATGCAGCAACAATGCGGTGGGCCAATTCCGTCCACTGCCCCGGCCCGAGCACCCTCTCGACCCCGCCGCCACCCAACAAACCAATGGGCGTACCTCGAGGCCCGTACACCGAAACGCGCGAGGTGGGGACAGGTGTGTGCACAGGCCGAGCATGTGGGGTGCCGCGACTTGCCAGGTTGCGATGCGGAGGCCTGTAGGCTGGAGCGCCGTCCGACCGTCCCGGCTGTCGTTGACGAGGCGCCCGGCATTCCGCAGCCACGTGGCCCTTGCGGCCACAGTTGTAGCACGTGATGAGCGCCTTGGGGTGCTCCTGGCGATCCGGCGTGGTCCGAGCCGGCCTCCCTCCGGATCTCCACTCCACCGGGCGACCCGCCGCGAAGACCTCCTCGGAGGGGGGGATGGTCGGCGTCCGAGCGCACACCGCAGCTGCGCCCTTGGGGACGAGAGGTGATCGACGCTGCGCTATCAGGTGCGCGTGGATGTGTCTTGCTGCCCGCAAGGAGCACATGTCCGCGTCGTCCTCTGCGACGATGACGATCTGTAGCTCCTGGGCCAACGCCAGGAGCTTCTCCATCACCATCGCGTCCACCCCTTCGCCGTCCATCCGCGGGAAAGCCGCTTTTGCGAGGGCCAGGAGAGCCGTGCGATACGCCAGCGGTGGCTCCTTCTGGCCCCTGCACCGCTCGTGGAAGAGTTTGCGGCAGTCCGACGATGGCCCGTAGACTATGGTGAGGACCTGGAGCGCCGACTGTAGCGTAGATCGCGTTGATCTGGGAGCTGTGATGAGCGTAGCAAGGGCGTCATCGTCCAGCATGGCCGGTAGCGCACTCAACGCCTCGTTGTCCGTCCAGCCGGCCATCTCTTGATGAGCGAGAAAGCGGCGTTGAAAGGCCCCCCAGTCGCCGCCATCTGAAACGAACTCCTTCAACACCGGCAGGCGTTGTTGAAACGATGGCTTCGTCTCTGAGAGGTGCCGCGCGCCATTTCCGGCCTCTCCACCGATGTATGAGGGGCTGGGGACACCCATCGGCGGTCGCGCAGGTGATGACGATGCGCCCGCCGATTGGTCCTGACAGCGGGCGTCCGTTGGTGATGACGTCACCACCGCTGATTGGCCCACAGCGTCCACGTGGAGCTGCGACCCTCCAATCGCCGTGGCGGACACTGTCATGGCGGCAAATCCGAAATCTGGTGGCTGTGTTTCGGCGGGAATGGCCGTTGAACGGCGTCCGTCTCTCTGCCGCCTTTGCGCCCGCAGCCCCGCGCGGTTGATTTCCTCCAGCGTGGAAGCCGCGGCATACAGCAGCTCAGCCAGTCGAGAGTGAGCCGCCTGCAACCCGTCCTCCATCGGCGGCCACTCCTCCAGCGGCGGCTGCTGTTGGGGCGTCTGGGACATCCCAAGATCGTCGGCCGCGGCCTCTGGCGCAATCCCAGGCGAGCCGTCCTCCTCCTGGGGTTCCTGTGATCGGTTTGTACTCCTTGTGTCCATTTTAAGACCACTTCTGACACCAGTTGTAGTGGGTTCCAGAACACGGAGACGGCAGAATAGAAGCAGCACTATTTATTTAAACCTTAACAAGGGTTACACTAGAAGGGGTAGCGGCCCCTCCACCCGTATAACTCAGGAACACACCCCAGGCTCTCTAGCCTAAGTTCTTGGCTCCCAGTTCCTCCTGGTAGGGCTCTAAGGGAGGCTATCAGATCCGGCCCTGGTTAGGCACAGATCTCGGCACCCCGCCGACCAGACCGGCCCTTAGAAGGACTCTGACTCTGGGGCTCTGGGGCCGCACCACTGGCTTGCTGTGCCGGCCCTGAAAAGGGCAGCGGTCACAGGAGTTCCAGGGTCTCACCTAGCTGGCCTTCTTTCTTCACTGGTTGCTTCAGCCTCGGGCCCCACACTCTGCCCCGAGCTCCCTGGCTCCCCGCACTTTATACCCACTGGAGCCTTAGCGGACGTTGTTGTAGCCACCAAGGTGTGGGTGAACCACACCTTCCCGTGCCATGTGTTTATTCCCCATAGCACCCCTACATATACTATAGTGTGTACTGTATACTATAGTGTAGTGTATACTGTATACTATAGTATAGTGTGTACTATAGTGTAGTGTGTACTATAGTGTGTACTGTATACTATAGTGTAATGTATACTGTATACTACAGTATAGTGTGTACTGTAGTGTAGTGTGTACTATAGTGTATACTATAGTGTAGTGTATACTATAGTGTAGTGTGTACTGTAGTGTAGTGTGTACTATAGTGTGTACTGCAGTGTATAGTGTAGTGTGTACTGTATACTATAGTGTATACTATAGTGTAGTGTATACTATAGTGTAGTGTGTACTATAGTGTGTACTGCAGTGTATAGTGTAGTGTAATAACGCGGGTTTGTGACGGTGTCAGGGCCGCTGACGGCAGGGGGCAGTGCACACGTGGGCGTGAGGAGATCACGTGGGGAGCCCAGGACAAAGCTCTGCCCCCCCCCCAAAAAAAAAAACATGATTCAAATCGCTTTAAACTATTGTTGTCATTGTAGTGCGTAGTTAATGTGGCGCTGCACTCTGATGTTGTAGGTAGAAAACATTAAAAAGTCTATTTAATTAAGTAGAACGTGTTGTCTATTTAAAATTGCGCAATTTGATGTGACGTCACATTTCTCAAACCCCCCAACCCCCCCCCCTTGTCACACATCGTCACAAATGTCTGACCCCCCCCCCCCCTAGGTGCGTGACGTCATTTACGGACGGCCCCTAACTGTCAACAGCCTCCACACGGAACAGGCAGTGCTCGTCACGCGTAACAGACCCAACATAGTGACGTCACGCGTAACAGACCCAACATAGCAGTGACGTCATGTGTGTACAGACAACACATCAGTGACGTCACGCGTGTACTGGACCCGGCACGGTAGTGACGTCAGGCGCGCACCGGACCCTGATACGGCAGTGACGTCATACATCGCTATGCATATATAAGGTGTAATACAGTTTAGTGACGATGCCTAGCTTGCTGCTTTCTCGGCACTTGACGTTGATGGCACACCCGCCTTAGCGCAGTGTCAGTGGATTCACTCGAGGAGGAGGGTGCAGCCCCTCGTGCTACTGCTGGTCCGTCGTGCTCCCCACCCGCCCCTGGTCCATCATGGCCCATGCACCTCCTACGTACATCGTGATCAATTCTACGCTAATTCCTTTGTCAAAGCGTTTTGCTTCCTCCCACACAGCTTAAAGGACGCGTCCTGGGCTTGGCTGTTTTCACTCCAACGCTGTCCTCATGACAGCACGGTCCCCTTCACCTGATGAAGGCCACTTGTGTTGTGGCCGAAACGTCGTGATTTTTTGTTATTTTATTTTTTGTTGTCTTTTACGTGATTTTACCGAATAGAACCAAAGAGTATGGAGGGTGGAGCTCTGTAGACCCCCTCTAAAGGGGATTCCCAAGCTGCCTCTTCCACGTTGGTCAGATGTCTTGGAGGCGGTGGCAGTACCACGCAGTTTACTCCACCACACGCGATCTCTTGATTCATTCACTGTGGTGATGGACCCGTGGATACTGCTCTAGACGAGACTGTCTGGAGGACAGCGCTGGAGTGAAAAAGCCACGCTCAGATCGCGACCTTTAAGCTGTGTGAGAAGAAACAAAGCGCCTTAGAGTCGCGGCATCTGAGCGTGGCTTTGTTCACTCCAGCGCTGTCCTCCAGACAGTCTCGTCCCTTCACCTGATGAAGGCCGCTTGTGTTGTGACCGAAACGTCGTGAGAATTTTATTGTGTTATTTTATTTTATCAATTTATTATTTTATTCTCATTCTACGTGGTGGTGACTTTACCGAAAGAACCAAAGAAGATGAATCCTTGCAGTCACGAAAGCTTTAAATCGAAAAATAAAATGTTTCGCTCCGGATGAACGGCCGCAAAGTATTATCTGCGTTTTGATTTAGCGTGCCGATCTTAAAGGTGCATTGAGAAATGTGATACTCCGACCGATGCTCCTGTTGTTTGTGGAGTAACTCATGTAGCCAGCTATGGCTCTAGGATTTGGTGTTACATGTTGTGTATGTAGTTTATTGTTAAAAATTCGGTCACAGTCCCTATGATCACTGTTACGTTGCATTTATGGCTTTATTTTGGTGATTTCGAAAAGTTTTTTGGTTTGACTATGTTTTTGTTTATTGTAGTACGGAGTTAGACTGATGGCCTCAATCTAAGTTGTCTTTTCTAGATTTAAAGCTTTCGTGACTGCTAGGATCCATACTCTTTGGTTCTATTGGGTAAAGTCACGTAGGTGAAAATAAAATAACAAAAAAAAATAACAATTAATTGTCTTGTGGTTGTTGTTGTTTGACTTGCATCCCACTGGGATTATAGCACACAGCGTTGGTGTACGGTGCTTTTTCCAGGAATGTTTTTGCTGTTTTTTTTCCCATGGATTTTCTGTTTTTACACAGTCAACACAAAGTCACTTTAAGATGTTTTTCTTGTTCGTGTTTTTGTTTTTTGTGTTTGTTGTGGTTGCACCCGATTCAAGAGCCGAATGGCTCACAGGGCTATACCAAAATAAACTGAACTGATTGCAATTCCAGAATTTCACCAAGGATCTCAATCTGCGACGGTGCAGAGTTAACAGTGACAAGGGGATTGGTAAAACAGACCTTGAACGCCATGTCAGACAGCACCTTTCTGAGGCCGTGAAGGCTAGCAGGCACGTGTCTGTGTCTTCTTAGGGCTGTAGCCCAGGCAATGGACGTACTGCAGTCTCCAGAATCAGATCAAAATGCAGTCTGCCGTGTGTTAACATTCACGACAGCTGCGTTTCATTAGGGATTTTGCTTTCATTTTTAATATTGCTGCTTCGGCCAATCAGCGCCCGGGGATTTCGACCCTCCCCCCACCCCCGGGAGGGGGAGTGGCTTAGAGTGGAGGGGGGAGTGGCTTAGAGTGGAGGGGGGAGTGGTGTAGAGCAGGTGGGCAAGTGACCCCCCCGGGGGGGAGTGGCTTAGAGTGGAGGGGGGAGTGGCTTATAGTGGAGGGGGGAGTGGCTTAGAGTGGAGGGGGGAGTGGCTTAGAGTGGAGGGGGAGAGGCTTAGAGTGGAGGGGGGAGTGGCCGTAGAGCACGTGGCAAGTGGCTCTGAGCAAGATGGCCCAGCTGTTGACACCACCAGGAAGGGGACCCACAATGACAACTCCCGCCCGGCCGCCTTTGTCTCTCTCGGCGCCACACGCAGGTACCGGGCTGCTGCTGCTTGTTACTCACCCCGCGAGATGTAGCTCACGTTAAGGGCTGCTAGAGGCATTTCTGTAGAGTCCACGATGGGCCAGGCGGTGGTGTTGGTTAGGGGGGCGGGGGGGGGGTAAAGTGTGGGGGTCGGAAGCTCACAGCCGAACGTCCAACTGTAGGTGCCAGGCTAGGTGCACGTACTGTCCACCAGCACGTACTAGTAATCGATGCTCGATTCCTATTAAACATAAATCGATTCTTCCACCGTTCAACAAAGGGGGGCGGTGGAATCGATTATATGAAACTATCATCGATTCCACGAATCGATTATCCATTGTTTTGTTTGGGGAGCGGTGGGTGTAGTGGTGAGCGCTGCGTTGCGCTACGAACCTGGCGACTTGGCTTGGGCAAGGTGAGGTAATTTACCTTTGTCACCGGGTAAAAGTGTAAAGGTGAAGTATTATCACCCGGTAAATACGGTGCCTTGTTTACCGCCACAAAGCTCCGTGGCCCTGTCCGTGGCCTACATTTAATAAGTAATATTAAAAAAAATGTTTTATTAAAAACACGCTTTAATGAAATGTGCGAGTAGTAATGTCAGAACTACCTATGAGATCTTCACTCAAAACTGCTCTAGAGGAGTTGTACACCCCTAGCAGCCACTGCTATTCAGTGGCCTAACATATGGCTCTAGATTTTGGTGTTATAATTTATTTACGTAGTTTATTGTAAAAAATTCGGTCACAGTCCCTATGATCACTGTTACATTGCATTTATGGCTTTATTTTGGTGATTTCGAAAAGTTTTTTTTTGTTTTGGCTTGTTTTTGTTTATTGTAGTACGGAGTTAGACTGATGGCCTTAATCTTAGTTGTCTTGTGGTTGTTGTTGTTGTTTGACTTGCATCCCACTGGGATTTTTTGCACACAGCGTTGGTGTTGGGTGCAATTTCAGGAATATTTTTGATGTTTTTTTTTCCCTGGATTTTCTGTTTGCACAGTCACACAAAGTCACTTTAAGATGTTTTTCTTGTTCGTGTTTTTGTTTTTTGTGTTTGTTGCAGTTGCACCCGATTCAAGAGCCGAATGGCTCACAGGGCTATACCAAACTAAATGAAACTATGAACTAACTATGAGAACTCCACCACGACTTCGGGCAGTGGGCCCGAGCTCGCCACGACCTAAGGGGCCGTTGGCAATTAGACGCAAGCCGAAACATAACATGTACAAAATAATGTTTAAGATATATTTTTATTTTATTTTTAATGATAGAATATGGTATTGTCATCAGTATGACATAAGTATACCGAGTTTGCAGTCGATACCACATTGGGAAGTGGGTTAAAATTGAGTTACAAGATTTGAAGATACAACGACAGACAGAGTGAGTTAAAAGAAAGCGTGTACAATTGGAATCATTGAGAGTATTCTTTGGTTTTTCCGGTAAAGTCACGTAGAAATAATAAAATAAGATAATAGTGTATGACGTTTCGATTGCAACACAAGTAATCATCATCAGGTACAGAAGAGCTAAATTTACGAGAGCGAGGAGACACGTAACCGCAGATATATGTACAGACACAGATACAACAGGGGATACAGCGAAAGAGAAACGTGGGAGCACACTAAATATAATTCCTGCAGTCACGAAAGCTCCAAATTCAAGTATCATTGAGAGTATTCTATATGAATAAAGCACTCTACCTAGCGTGTACCTGCATGTGTAGTAGTACCCCAGTAATTACTACCCTGTAATGGGGTCATTTGTATGGGGTAAGCGTAAAAGGTCGGGTAAAGGTAGGCTCGTTGTTTTTAACCTTTAACCTTACCTGCTGAAGGGTAAAAGGTAGGTAGAGTGATTGTATTGTGGTAAGGTAAAAGGTAGGGAAAAGGTAGGCTCGTTGTTTTTAACCTTTTTCCTTACCTGCTGAAGGGTAAAAGGTAGGTAGAGTGATTGTATTGTGGTAAGGTAGAAGGTAGGAAAAAGGTAGGCTCGTTGTTTTTTTACCTTTTACGTCACGACAACTTAAAATGTAGCAATGTGAGAGATCCTCGCCACACGGTTGGCTAGGAGATGTTAACTCCCTCGCCTGGTCTACAGAGGTCCGTGGGTTCGATCCCGACCCTGGCGATACCTTCTGCTGCTGCTACTGAATGTTTGAAGTCTGTATCTCTCTGTCTCGCTCCCAGGTGCCCCTCGGACCACGAGGATGGAGGAGGAGATGAGGAGGGCCGGAGGTGGCGACCATCAGAGAGGAAGGGGAGGAGGAGGAGGTGGTGGAGGTGGTGGAGGTGGTGGAGGAGGTGGTGGAGGTGGTGGAGGTGGTGAAGAAGCTTGGGCGAGGATGTGGGCTGGTTGGGGAGGGTGGTGTAGACTTACCAGAGAGGGGGCCTGGTGGCACTATGATGGCAGTGGTGGTGGTGGCTATGGTGGTGGCTATGGTGGTGGAGGTGGTGGTGGAGGTGGCTATAGTGGAGGTGTCTATGGTGGTGGTGGAGGTGGTGGTGGTGGTGGTGCCACGATCTGTGACGTGCTACAGAGACCCCAGCAGGTGCAGAGGGGATACGTGGAAGGAGGTGAAGGATCTGGAGGAGGTGAAGGAGGAGGTGAAGGATCTGGAGGAGGTGAAGAAGCTTGGGCGTGGATGTGGGCTGGTTGGGGAGGGTGGTGTGCACTTGCCAGAGAGGGGGCCTGGTGGCGCTATGATGGCAGTGGTGGTGGTTGCTATAGCGGAGGTGTCTATGGTGGTGGCTATGGTGGTAGCTATAGCGGAGGTGTCTATGGTGGTGTCTATGGTGGTGGCTATGGTGGTAGCTATAGCGGAGGTGTCTCTGGTGGTGGCTATAGCAGAGGTGTCTATGGTGGTGTCCATGGTGGTAGCTATAGCGGAGGTGTCTCTGGTGGTGGCTATTTGGTGTCTATGGTGGTGCCACGATCGGTGACGTGCTACAGAGACACCAGCAGGTGCAGGGCGGAGACGTGGGAGGAGGTGAAGGATCTGGAGGAGGTGAAGCAGCTGGAGGAGGAGGAGGTGAAGCAGAAGGTGAAGGAGCTGGAGAAGATGAAGGAGGAGGTGAAGAAGAAGGAGCTGGAAGAGGAGGAGGTGAAGGAGCTGGAGGAGATGAAGGAGGAGGTGAAGGAGGAGATGAAGAAGGAGGTGAAGGAGGAGGTGGAGGAGGAGGGGGTGGAGGAGGTGGAGGAGCTGGAGGAGGTGAAGCAGCTGGAGGAGGAGGAGGTGAAGGAGCTGGAGGAGATGAAGGAGGAGGTGAAGGAGGAGATGAAGGAGGAGGTGAAGGAGGAGGTGGAGGAGGAGGGGGTGGAAGAGGTGGAGGAGCTGGAGGAGGTAAAGCAGCTGGAGGAGGAGGAGGTGAAGGAGCTGGAGAAGATGAAGGAGGAGGTGAAGGAGGAGGTGAAGAAGCTGGAAGAGGAGGAGGTGAAGGAGCTGGAGGAGATGAAGGAGGAGGTGAAGGAGGAGATGAAGGAGGAGGTGAAGGAGGAGGTGGAGGAGCTGGAGGAGGTGGGGGGGTTGGGGGCCACCACCACCGTGGGAGGACAAGAAGGAGAGCGCCAACAGCAGAAGAAGGTGGTGAGTGTGGTGGTGGTGAGTGTGGTGGTGGTGAGTGTGGTGGTGGTGAGTGTGGTGGTGGTGAGTGTGGTGGTGAGTGTGGTGGTGAGTGTGGTGGTGACCTACCTGATGTTCATCTTCTCTCTCTGCCCCCTCTGTCCCCACTCCCCTCCCAGCTGACTCACCGCCCGGTGAGGAGTCAACGCGGCCTGACTCAACCTGGGGTCAATCTCCCCCCCTGGGGGAGTCGCTCCCAGGCGGTGTATCGCCAGGCTCCTGTCAGTCACCCCCAGCTTGTGAGCCGCCCACAGCTGGCTCAGCAGCTGAGTCACCCCTGGATGATGAACCCCCAGATCCAGTACCACTGGGTGATCCACCCCCCACAGCTGACTCACCCCCCCCAGCTGACTCACCCCCCACAGCTGACTCACCCCCCACAGCTGACTCACGCCCCCCAGCTGACTCAACCATGCCAGGTGATTTACCTACAGCTGACTCACCCCCCCAGCTGACTCACCCCCCCAGCTGACTCACCCCCCCCAGCTGACTCACCCCCCCAGCTGACTCACCCCCCCCAGCTGACTCACCCCCCCAGCTGACTCAACCCCCAGGTGACTCACCCCCCCCAGCTGACTCACCCCCACAGCTGACTCAACCACGCCAGGTGATTTACCTGCAGGTGACTCACCTCCCCCCAGCTGACTCACCCCCCTCAGCTGACTCACCCCCCTCAGCTGACTCACCCCCCCAGCTGTCTCACCCCCCCAGCTGACTCACCCCCCCCAGCTGACTCACCCCCCCCAGCTGACTCACCCCCCCCAGCTGACTCACCCCCCCAGCTGACTCACCCCCCCAGCTGACTCACCCCCCCCAGCTCACTCACCCCCCCCAGCTGACTCACCCCCCACAGCTGATTCACCCCCCTCCCAGGTGACTCACCCCCCCAGGTGATTTACCCACAGCTGACGCACCCCCATTGGGTGGTGTGGGATTGTCAGATGGTTCTTGCCATGGCCAGGACACGGCGCTCACCACACAACGTGAAGATGTAACGTGTACAGCCTGGGGTGTCAACAAGCCTGGAGTGTGGTACGTGTTGTGATGTTAGTAAAGTTTTACTAAATATGGAAATGTAACATACAATCTGGATTGAGGTTGAATATTTTGTGATGTTATAAAAGTTTTACTAAATATGGAAATGTAACATACAATCTGGATTGAGGTTGTATATTTTGTGATGTTATAAAAGTTTAACTAAATATGGAAATGAAACATACAATCTGGATTGAGGCTGTATATTTTGTGATGTTATAAAAGTTTTACTAAATTTGGAAATGTAACATACAATCTGGATTGACGTTGTATATTTTGTGATATTATAAAAGTTTTACTAAATATGGAAATGTAACATACAATCTGGATTGGCGTTGAATATTTTGTGATTTTATAAAAGTTTTACTACATATGGAAATGTAACGTACAATCTGGATTGGCGTTGTATATTTTGTGATCTTATAAAAGTTTTACTAAATATGGAAATGTAACATACAATCTGGATTGAGGTTGTATATTTTGTGATGTTATAAAAGTTTAACTAAATATGGAAATGAAACATACAATCTGGATTGAGGCTGTATATTTTGTGATGTTATAAAAGTTTTACTAAATTTGGAAATGTAACATACAATCTGGATTGACGTTGTATATTTTGTGATATTATAAAAGTTTTACTAAATATGGAAATGTAACATACAATCTGGATTGGCGTTGAATATTTTGTGATTTTATAAAAGTTTTACTACATATGGAAATGTAACGTACAATCTGGATTGGCGTTGTATATTTTGTGATCTTATAAAAGTTTTACTAAATATGGAAATGTAACGTACAATCTGGATTGGGGTTGTGTATTTTGTGATGTTATAAAAGTTTTACTAAAAATGGAAATGTAACATACAATCTGGATTGGCGTTGTTTATTTTGTGATGTTATAAAAGTTTAACTAAATATGGAAATGTAACATACAATCTGGATTGGCGTTGTATATTTTGTGATCTTATAAAAGTTTTACTAAATATGGAAATGTAACGTACAATCTGGATTGGGGTTGTGTATTTTGTGATGTTATAAAAGTTTTACTAAAAATGGAAATGTAACATACAATCTGGATTGGCGTTGTTTATTTTGTGATGTTATAAAAGTTTAACTAAATATGGAAATGTAACATACAATCTGGATTGAGGTTGTATATTTTGTGATGTTATAAAAGTTTTACAAAATATGGAAATGTAACATACAATCTGGATTGGCGTTGTATATTTTGTGATTTTATAAAAGTTTAACTAAATATGGAAATGTAACATACAAACTGGATTGAGGTTGTATATTTTGTGATGTTATAAAAGTTTTACTAAATATGGAAATGTAACATACAATCTGGATTGGCGTTGTATATTTTGTGATCTTATAAAAGTTTTACTAAATATGGAAATGTAACGTACAATCTGGATTGGCGTTGTTTATTTTGTGATGTTATAAAAGTTTTACTAAATATGGAAATGTAACATACAATCTGGATTGGGGTTGTATATTTTGTGATGTTATAAAAGTTTTACTAAATATGGAAATGTAACATACAATCTGGATTGGCGTTGAATATTTTGTGATTTTATAAAAGTTTTACTACATATGGAAATGTAACGTACAATCTGGATTGAGGTTGTATATTTTGTGATGTTATAAAAGTTTTACTAAATATGGAAATGTAACGTACAATCTGGATTGGGGTTGTGTATTTTGTGATGTTATAAAAGTTTTACTAAAAATGGAAATGTAACATACAATCTGGATTGGCGTTGTTTATTTTGTGATGTTATAAAAGTTTAACTAAATATGGAAATGTAACATACAATCTGGATTGGCGTTGTATATTTTGTGATCTTATAAAAGTTTTACTAAATATGGAAATGTAACGTACAATCTGGATTGGGGTTGTGTATTTTGTGATGTTATAAAAGTTTTACTAAAAATGGAAATGTAACATACAATCTGGATTGGCGTTGTTTATTTTGTGATGTTATAAAAGTTTAACTAAATATGGAAATGTAACATACAATCTGGATTGAGGTTGTATATTTTGTGATGTTATAAAAGTTTTACAAAATATGGAAATGTAACATACAATCTGGATTGGCGTTGTATATTTTGTGATTTTATAAAAGTTTAACTAAATATGGAAATGAAACATACAATCTGGATTGAGGTTGTATATTTTGTGATGTTATAAAAGTTTTAGTAAATATGGAAATGTAACATACAATCTGGATTGGCGTTGTTTATTTTGTGATGTTATAAAAGTTTAACTAAATATGGAAATGAAACATACAATCTGGATTGAGGTTGTATATTTTGTGATGTTATAAAAGTTTTACTAAATATGGAAATGTAACATACAAACTGGATTGAGGTTGTATATTTTGTGATGTTATAAAAGTTTACTAAATATGGAAATGTAACATACAATCTGGATTGGCGTTGTATATTTTGTGATCTTATAAAAGTTTTACTAAATATGGAAATGTAACGTACAATCTGGATTGGCGTTGTTTATTTTGTGATGTTATAAAAGTTTTACTAAATATGGAAATGTAACATACAATCTGGATTGGGGTTGTATATTTTGTGATGTTATAAAAGTTTAACTAAATATGAAAATGTAACATACAATCTGGATTGGCGTTGTTTATTTTGTGATGTTATAATAGTTTAACTAAATATGGAAATGAAACATACAATCTGGATTGAGGTTGTATATTTTGTGATGTTATAAAAGTTTTACTAAATATGGAAATGTAACATACAATCTGGATTGGCGTTGTTTATTTTGTGATGTTATAAAATTTTTACTAAATATGGAAATGTAACATACAATCTGGATTGGCGTTGTTTATTTTGTGATGTTATAAAAGCTTAATAAATATGGAAATGTAACATACAATCTGGATTGGTGTTGTATATTTTGTGATTTTATAAAAATTTTACAAAATATGGAAATGTAACATACAATCTGGATTGGCGTTGTATATTTTGTGATTTTATAAAAGTTTAACTAAATATGGAAATGAAACATACAATCTGGATTGAGGTTGTATATTTTGTGATGTTATAAAAGTGTTACTAAATATGGAAATGTAACATACAATCTGGATTGGCGTTGTTTATTTTGTGATGTTATAAAAGTTTAACTAAATATAGAAATGTAACATACAATCTGGATTGAGGTTGTATATTTTGTGATGTTATAAAAGTTTTACTAAATATGGAAATGTAACATACAATCTGGATTGGCGTTGTTTATTTTGTGATGTTATAAAAGTTTAACTAAATATGGAAATGAAACATACAATCTGGATTGAGGTTGTATATTTTGTGATGTTATAAAAGTTTTACTAAATATGGAAATGTAACATACAATCTGGATTGGCGTTGTATATTTTGTGATCTTATAAAAGTTTTACTAAATATGGAAATGTAACGTACAATCTGGATTGGCGTTGTTTATTTTGTGATGTTATAAAAGTTTTACTAAATATGGAAATGTAACATACAATCTGGATTGGGGTTGTATATTTTGTGATGTTATAAAAGTTTAACTAAATATGAAAATGTAACATACAATCTGGATTGGCGTTGTTTATTTTGTGATGTTATAAAAGTTTAACTAAATATGGAAATGAAACATACAATCTGGATTGAGGTTGTATATTTTGTGATGTTATAAAAGTTTTACTAAATATGGAAATGTAACATACAATCTGGATTGGCGTTGTTTATTTTGTGACGTAATAAAATTTTTACTAAATATGGAAATGTAACATACAATCTGGATTGGCGTTGTTTATTTTGTGATGTTATAAAAGTTTAATAAATATGGAAATGTAACATACAATCTGGATTGGTGTTGTATATTTTGTGATTTTATAAAAGTTTAAATAAATATGGAAATGTAACATACAATCTGGATTGAGGTTGAATATTTTTTATGTTATAAAATTTTTACTAAATATGGAAATGTAACATACAATCTGGATTGGCGTTGTTTATTTTGTGATGTTATAAAAGTTTAACTAAATATGGAAATGTAACATACAATCTGGATTGGCGGTGTTTATTTTGTGATTTTATAAAAGTTTAACTAAATATGGAAATGTAACATGCAATCTGGATTGAGGTTAGTTTAGCACGTAGGCTTTCACGACCAATATTATTCATAATAAAGGTTTTTGGGTTAGATCGCGTTTATTTATAAATGTGTCGTAACCCTCCACCACCCGACACGGCCAATCAGCAAAAAAAGTGTCACGTTGACAAAAGACAAATAATTCAGTACTTCAGCCCACCGGTGTGTTGAAGAGTTAATCCACATTTACAGTTTGAGTACGACGTTTCGCTGGTAAATACTTCCAGCATCATCGGGCAATTCGCCAGAATGGTAAAGCCCTCGCTTGCTCCCGGTTTTATATAGAGCAGCAGGGTGACGTCATCACTTAACTCATCAGGTGCAGTGATTAGAGGCGGAGGGGGGGGGTAATGTAATTATATAATCGATTAGTAATCAGTCATTGGTTATGATTAGTAATGAGTTGTAGATTAGTAATTCTTTAAATCAAAATGTAATGTGTATGATTTAATAATACGCTTCCAGGCCGCACTAAGCCGGTAGCTGTCAGAGCGATTAAAGTTATTCTTGTTCCTCTCAATTTCAATGGATTCTCTAATTAGTCTTTGCCAGTAATAATTAGTTTTACACACCACTGCAACATTGTCAAAATCAATTGAGTGTCCTTGTTGACAAGCATGTTCTGCCACTGCCGACAGTTGTGTTTGAGATAATTTAATATTTCTCTGATGTTCTTTTAGTCTTACGCTGATGTTACGTCCCGTCTGCCCAATGTAGCAGCTGCCACATGAACAATTAATCCGATATACACCTTCTGTTGATAGTTTAGGTAATGCGTCTTTAGTGCAAGATACTAGTTTTTGAATTTTGTGTACTGTACCAAATCTTACTGTAATGTTTTGCTTTTGCAAAACGCGGGCTAGTTTGTCAGTTACTCCTGAGATATATGGAATTTTTATTGTTTTAACAATCTGGTCGCTTTCAGTAGTATTGCTTTGCGATCGTGATTTGGCATTCAGTGCTCTGTTAATTTGAGCATTATTGTAGCCATTCTGTCGTAGTGCGTCTTTAACGTGTTTAATCTCTCTCACTAGACTCTCACCATCTGACACCGTTTTCGCCCGATGTACGAGCGTCTTGATAAGAGAGGATTTTTGAGCTGGATGATGATGTGATTCTGCATTCAGATAGGCATCAGTGTGCGTTTGCTTTCTGTAAACGCTGTGTGTTATTTTACCGTTTAGGCCATGTCCAAGCAAAATATCTAGGAATGGGAGTGTGTTATTCACCTCCATTTCCATGGTGAACTGGATGGCCGGGTTTTGTGCATTGAGATGATTTAGAAAATCATTAAGTGTATCTTTACCATGTGGCCAGACAACCAAAGTGTCATCCACATACCTAAACCAAAAGGATGGTTTTAATGTGCTCGAGGCAAGTGCTCTTATTTCAAAGTTTTCCATGTACAAATTTGCTATAGCAGGGGATAAAGGAGAACCCAAATCCTCTCTTATCAAGACGCTCGTACATCGGGCGAAAACGGTGTCAGATGGTGAGAGTCTAGTGAGAGAGATTAAACACGTTAAAGATGCACTACGACAGAATGGCTACAATAATGCTCAAATTAACAGAGCACTGAATGCCAAATCACGATCGCAAAGCAATACTACTGAAAGCGACCAGATTGTTAAAACAATAAAAATTCCATATATCTCAGGAGTAACTGACAAACTAGCCCGCGTTTTGCAAAAGCAAAACATTACAGTAAGATTTGGTACAGTACACAAAATTCAAAAACTAGTATCTTGCACTAAAGACGCATTACCTAAACTATCAACAGAAGGTGTATATCGGATTAATTGTTCATGTGGCAGCTGCTACATTGGGCAGACGGGACGTAACATCAGCGTAAGACTAAAAGAACATCAGAGAAATATTAAATTATCTCAAACACAACTGTCGGCAGTGGCAGAACATGCTTGTCAACAAGGACACTCAATTGATTTTGACAATGTTGCAGTGGTGTGTAAAACTAATTATTACTGGCAAAGACTAATTAGAGAATCCATTGAAATTGAGAGGAACAAGAATAACTTTAATCGCTCTGACAGCTACCGGCTTAGTGCGGCCTGGAAGCGTATTATTAAATAATACACATTACATTTTGATTTAAAGAATTACTAATCTACAACTCATTACTAATCATAACCAATGACTGATTACTAATCGATTATATAATTACATTACCCCCCCCCCTCCGCCTCTAATCACTGCACCTGATGAGTTAAGTGATGACGTCACCCTGCTGCTCTATATAAAACCGGGAGCAAGCGAGGGCTTTACCATTCTGGCGAATTGCCCGATGATGCTGGAAGTATTTACCAGCGAAACGTCGTACTCAAACTGTAAATGTGGATTAACTCTTCAACACACCGGTGGGCTGAAGTAGTGAATTATTTGTCTTTTGTCAACGTGACACTTTTTTTGCTGATTGGCCGTGTCGGGTGGTGGAGGGTTACGACACATTTATAAATAAACGCGATCTAACCCAAAAACCTTTATTATGAATAATATTGGTCGCGAAAGCCTACGTGTTAAACTGACTAACCTCTATGGGGAGGATACTTTTCTTAAAACCAGAAAATTGGAGAAGCTTCGCATTAAGCGGATGAAATTGATATCTTCACTGGCGTTCCTCAAAAGGTGCAGAGATTCAAAGGTAATACCAAACGCAGTTAAAATAACACATCACATAAAGTCTTCTAAAGCTAACCAAATACTACACAAAGCTAGCGAATTATTATTAATAGAGAGAATACAGCACAATAGGAGTGAATTATCTTACATTTCGGAATCGCTAAAGCAGTTACACTTAGATATAAGCAATAGTGTATCTATGCATTATTGGAATATAATCGATAACATAACACAACAATCGGCTGATAATGTGTTTAAACTAACAAAAACTAACCAAATTAATACATTTTCTAGACTACAAAATAAACAAATCCCTACTGAAAACCAAAAATGTAAAAACAAAACTGTACTGAACTTGACCAACACTGTATTAACCGGTGACATGGTCTCTATCCTTTCTAAAGGCCTTAACTTTGCCGTTACCCCAAGCACAATTCCAGTGGATGAGATAATTGCTGAGGTAGAATCAGCAGTTAGACTCCTTCCACATAATGAGGCAGAGATGACTAGACATGAGGTTGCTAAAATAATTGAGAATAGCAAAGTTCCAAAAGTAAATATTAGCTCTAACGAGGCAAAAGCCTTAAGAGAGCTGCGTGTAAATAAGGATATCCAAATCCTAGCAGCTGATAAAGGCCGCACTACTGTAGTGATGTCACGAGCCGATTATGATAATAAAATTAGAAATTTACTAGAGGAAAGTACCTACATTAAAATTAAACGAGATCCAACTAATACTTTAGAACGTAAGACCACTGCAATAATTGCAAATTCATTAATCCCTAAAAATGAGCAATACCTAATTAAGCCAAGGGCCTCAAAACCACCTAGACTCTATGGGCTACCAAAGATTCATAAAATCGGCATCCCATTGCGACCCATAGTCAGTACAATTGGCTCTGCCACATATCAATTAGCAAAATATATAACCAAACAAATACAGCCCTACATCGGTAAGACATCTTCATTCATAAAAAATTCAGAACATCTTGTGAATGTGATTAAAGATATTAAACTTACTCCTGATGATATTCTGGTAAGTTTTGATGTTATTTCTCTATTCACTAAGGTTCCAGTGGACGAATCGCTTAAATTACTTGATACACTAGTAAAGAATACCGGTTTACAAAAAGATATTCCGAAACTTGCTGGCCATTGTTTAAATAACACTTACTTCTTATGGAGAGGGGATTTCTTTAAACAAAAGGAAGGAGCAGCAATGGGTTCTCCTTTATCCCCTGCTATAGCAAATTTGTACATGGAAAACTTTGAAATAAGAGCACTTGCCTCGAGCACATTAAAACCATCCTTTTGGTTTAGGTATGTGGATGACACTTTGGTTGTCTGGCCACATGGTAAAGATACACTTAATGATTTTCTAAATCATCTCAATGCACAAAACCCGGCCATCCAGTTCACCATGGAAATGGAGGTGAATAACACACTCCCATTCCTAGATATTTTGCTTGGACATGGCCTAAACGGTAAAATAACACACAGCGTTTACAGAAAGCAAACGCACACTGATGCCTATCTGAATGCAGAATCACATCATCATCCAGCTCAAAAATCCTCTCTTATCAAGACGCTCGTACATCGGGCGAAAATGGTGTCAGATGGTGAGAGTCTAGTGAGAGAGATTAAACACGTTAAAGACGCACTACGACAGAATGGCTACAATAATGCTCAAATTAACAGAGCACTGAATGCCAAATCACGATCGCAAAGCAATACTACTGAAAGCGACCAGATTGTTAAAACAATAAAAATTCCATATATCTCAGGAGTAACTGACAAACTAGCCCGCGTTTTGCAAAAGCAAAACATTACAGTAAGATTTGGTACAGTACACAAAATTCAAAAACTAGTATCTTGCACTAAAGACGCATTACCTAAACTATCAACAGAAGGTGTATATCGGATTAATTGTTCATGTGGCAGCTGCTACATTGGGCAGACGGGACGTAACATCAGCGTAAGACTAAAAGAACATCAGAGAAATATTAAATTATCTCAAACACAACTGTCGGCAGTGGCAGAACATGCTTGTCAACAAGGACACTCAATTGATTTTGACAATGTTGCAGTGGTGTGTAAAACTAATTATTACTGGCAAAGACTAATTAGAGAATCCATTGAAATTGAGAGGAACAAGAATAACTTTAATCGCTCTGACAGCTACCGGCTTAGTGCGGCCTGGAAGCGTATTATTAAATCATACACATTACATTTTGATTTAAAGAATTACTAATCTACAACTCATTACTAATCATAACCAATGACTGATTACTAATCGATTATATAATTACATTACCCCCCCCCTCCGCCTCTAATCACTGCACCTGATGAGTTAAGTGATGACGTCACCCTGCTGCTCTATATAAAACCGGGAGCAAGCGAGGGCTTTACCATTCTGGCGAATTGCCCGATGATGCTGGAAGTATTTACCAGCGAAACGTCGTACTCAAACTGTAAATGTGGATTAACTCTTCAACACACCGGTGGGCTGAAGTAGTGAATTATTTGTCTTTTGTCAACGTGACACTTTTTTTGCTGATTGGCCGTGTCGGGTGGTGGAGGGTTACGACACATTTATAAATAAACGCGATCTAACCCAAAAACCTTTATTATGAATAATATTGGTCGCGAAAGCCTACGTGTTAAACTGACTAACCTCTATGGGGAGGATACTTTTCTTAAAACCAGAAAATTGGAGAAGCTTCGCATTAAGCGGATGAAATTGATATCTTCACTGGCGTTCCTCAAAAGGTGCAGAGATTCAAAGGTAATACCAAACGCAGTTAAAATAACACATCACATAAAGTCTTCTAAAGCTAACCAAATACTACACAAAGCTAGCGAATTATTATTAATAGAGAGAATACAGCACAATAGGAGTGAATTATCTTACATTTCGGAATCGCTAAAGCAGTTACACTTAGATATAAGCAATAGTGTATCTATGCATTATTGGAATATAATCGATAACATAACACAACAATCGGCTGATAATGTGTTTAAACTAACAAAAACTAACCAAATTAATACATTTTCTAGACTACAAAATAAACAAATCCCTACTGAAAACCAAAAATGTAAAAACAAAACTGTACTGAACTTGACCAACACTGTATTAACCGGTGACATGGTCTCTATCCTTTCTAAAGGCCTTAACTTTGCCGTTACCCCAAGCACAATTCCAGTGGATGAGATAATTGCTGAGGTAGAATCAGCAGTTAGACTCCTTCCACATAATGAGGCAGAGATGACTAGACATGAGGTTGCTAAAATAATTGAGAATAGCAAAGTTCCAAAAGTAAATATTAGCTCTAACGAGGCAAAAGCCTTAAGAGAGCTGCGTGTAAATAAGGATATCCAAATCCTAGCAGCTGATAAAGGCCGCACTACTGTAGTGATGTCACGAGCCGATTATGATAATAAAATTAGAAATTTACTAGAGGAAAGTACCTACATTAAAATTAAACGAGATCCAACTAATACTTTAGAACGTAAGACCACTGCAATAATTGCAAATTCATTAATCCCTAAAAATGAGCAATACCTAATTAAGCCAAGGGCCTCAAAACCACCTAGACTCTATGGGCTACCAAAGATTCATAAAATCGGCATCCCATTGCGACCCATAGTCAGTACAATTGGCTCTGCCACATATCAATTAGCAAAATATATAACCAAACAAATACAGCCCTACATCGGTAAGACATCTTCATTCATAAAAAATTCAGAACATCTTGTGAATGTGATTAAAGATATTAAACTTACTCCTGATGATATTCTGGTAAGTTTTGATGTTATTTCTCTATTCACTAAGGTTCCAGTGGACGAATCGCTTAAATTACTTGATACACTAGTAAAGAATACCGGTTTACAAAAAGATATTCCGAAACTTGCTGGCCATTGTTTAAATAACACTTACTTCTTATGGAGAGGGGATTTCTTTAAACAAAAGGAAGGAGCAGCAATGGGTTCTCCTTTATCCCCTGCTATAGCAAATTTGTACATGGAAAACTTTGAAATAAGAGCACTTGCCTCGAGCACATTAAAACCATCCTTTTGGTTTAGGTATGTGGATGACACTTTGGTTGTCTGGCCACATGGTAAAGATACACTTAATGATTTTCTAAATCATCTCAATGCACAAAACCCGGCCATCCAGTTCACCATGGAAATGGAGGTGAATAACACACTCCCATTCCTAGATATTTTGCTTGGACATGGCCTAAACGGTAAAATAACACACAGCGTTTACAGAAAGCAAACGCACACTGATGCCTATCTGAATGCAGAATCACATCATCATCCAGCTCAAAAATCCTCTCTTATCAAGACGCTCGTACATCGGGCGAAAACGGTGTCAGATGGTGAGAGTCTAGTGAGAGAGATTAAACACGTTAAAGACGCACTACGACAGAATGGCTACAATAATGCTCAAATTAACAGAGCACTGAATGCCAAATCACGATCGCAAAGCAATACTACTGAAAGCGACCAGATTGTTAAAACAATAAAAATTCCATATATCTCAGGAGTAACTGACAAACTAGCCCGCGTTTTGCAAAAGCAAAACATTACAGTAAGATTTGGTACAGTACACAAAATTCAAAAACTAGTATCTTGCACTAAAGACGCATTACCTAAACTATCAACAGAAGGTGTATATCGGATTAATTGTTCATGTGGCAGCTGCTACATTGGGCAGACGGGACGTAACATCAGCGTAAGACTAAAAGAACATCAGAGAAATATTAAATTATCTCAAACACAACTGTCGGCAGTGGCAGAACATGCTTGTCAACAAGGACACTCAATTGATTGTGACAATGTTGCAGTGGTGTGTAAAACTAATTATTACTGGCAAAGACTAATTAGAGAATCCATTGAAATTGAGAGGAACAAGAATAACTTTAATCGCTCTGACAGCTACCGGCTTAGTGCGGCCTGGAAGCGTATTATTAAATAATACACATTACATTTTGATTTAAAGAATTACTAATCTACAACTCATTACTAATCATAACCAATGACTGATTACTAATCGATTATATAATTACATTACCCCCCCCCCTCCGCCTCTAATCACTGCACCTGATGAGTTAAGTGATGACGTCACCCTGCTGCTCTATATAAAACCGGGAGCAAGCGAGGGCTTTACCATTCTGGCGAATTGCCCGATGATGCTGGAAGTATTTACCAGCGAAACGTCGTACTCAAACTGTAAATGTGGATTAACTCTTCAACACACCGGTGGGCTGAAGTAGTGAATTATTTGTCTTTTGTCAACGTGACACTTTTTTTGCTGATTGGCCGTGTCGGGTGGTGGAGGGTTACGACACATTTATAAATAAACGCGATCTAACCCAAAAACCTTTATTATGGATTGAGGTTGTATATTTTGTGATGTTATAAAAGTTTTACTAAATATGGAAATGTAACATACAATCTGGATTGGCGTTGTTTATTTTGTGATGTTATAAAAGTTTAACTAAATATGGAAATGTAACATACAATCTGGATTGGCGTTGTATATTTTGTGATCTTATAAAAGTTTTACTAAATATGGAAATGTAACGTACAATCTGGATTGGGGTTGTGTATTTTGTGATGTTATAAAAGTTTTACTAAAAATGGAAATGTAACATACAATCTGGATTGGCGTTGTTTATTTTGTGATGTTATAAAAGTTTAACTAAATATGGAAATGTAACATACAATCTGGATTGAGGTTGTATATTTTGTGATGTTATAAAAGTTTTACTAAATATGGAAATGTAACATACAATCTGGATTGGCGTTGTTTATTTTGTGATGTTATAAAAGTTTAACTAAATATGGAAATGAAACATACAATCTGGATTGAGGTTGTATATTTTGTGATGTTATAAAAGTTTTACTAAATATGGAAATGTAACATACAATCTGGATTGGCGTTGTTTATTTTGTGATGTTATAAAGTTTAACTAAATATAGAAATGTAACATACAATCTGGATTGAGGTTGTATATTTTGTGATGTTATAAAAGTTTGACTAAATATGGAAATGTAACATACAATCTGGATTGGCGTTGTTTATTTCGTGATGTTATAAAAGTTTAACTAAATATGGAAATGAAACATACAATCTGGATTGAGGTTGTATATTTTGTGATGTTATAAAATTTTTACTAAATATGGAAATGTAACATACAATCTGGATTGGCGTTGTTTATTTTGTGATGTTATAAAAGTTTAATAATATGGAAATGTAACATACAATCTGGATTGGTGTTGTATATTTTGTGATTTTATAAAAGTTTTAATAAATATGGAAATGTAACATACAATCTGGATTGAGGTTGAATATTTTTTATGTTATAAAAGTTTTACTAAATATGGAAATGTAACATACAATCTGGATTGAGGTTGTGTATTTTGTGATGTTATAAAAGTTTTAATAAATATGGAAATGTAACATACAATCTGGATTGGCGTTGTTTATTTTGTGATGTTATAAAAATTTTACTTAATATGGAAATGTAACATACAATCTGGATTGGTGTTGTATATTTTGTGATTTTATAAAAGTTTTAATAAATATGGAAATGTAACATACAATCTGGATTGAGGTTGAATATTTTGTGTTATAAAAGTTTTACTAAATATGGAAATGTAACATACAATCTGGATTGGCGTTGTTTATTTTGTGATGTTATAAAAGTTTAACTAAATATGGAAATGTAACATACAATCTGGATTGGCGTTGTTTATTTTGTGATGTTATAAAAGTTTAACTAAATATGGAAATGAAACATACAATCTGGATTGAGGTTGTATATTTTGTGATGTTATAAAAGTTTAATAAATATGGAAATGTAACATACAATCTGGATTGGTGTTCTATATTTTGTGATTTTATAAAAGTTTTAATAAATATGGAAATGTAACATACAATCTGGATTGAGGTTGAATATTTTTTATGTTATTAAAGTTTTACTAAATATGGAAATGTAACATACAATCTGGATTGGCGTTGTTTATTTTGTGATGTTATAAAAGTTTAACTAAATATGGAAATGTAACATACAATCTGGATTGGCGTTGTATATTTTGTGATCTTATAAAAGTTTTACTAAATATGGAAATGTAACATACAATCTGGATTGGCGTTGTTTATTTTGTGATTTTATAAAAGTTTAACTAAATATGGAAATGAAACATACAATCTGGATTGAGGTTGTATATTTTGTGATGTTATAAAAGTTTAATAAATATGGAAATGTAACATACAATCTGGATTGGTGTTGTATATTTTGTGATTTTATAAAAGTTTTAATAAATATGGAAATGTAACATACAATCTGGATTGAGGTTGAATATTTTTTATGTTATTAAAGTTTTACTAAATATGGAAATGTAACATACAGTCTGGATTGGCGTTGTTTATTTTGTGATGTTATAAAAGTTTAACTAAATATGTAAATGTAACATACAAACTGGATTGAGGTTGTATATTTTGTGATGTTATACAAGTTTTACTAAATATGGAAATGAAACATACAATCTGGATTGGCGTTGTGTATTTTGTGATGTTATAAAAGTTTTAATAAATATGGAAATGTAACATACAATCTGGATTGGTGTTGTATATTTTGTGATTTTATAAAAGTTTTAATAAATATGGAAATGTAACATACAATCTGGATTGGCGTTGAATATTTTGTGATTTTATAAAAGTTTTACTAAATATGGAAATGTAACGTACAATCTGGATTGGCGTTGTATATTTTGTGATCTTATAAAAGTTTTACTAAATATGGAAATGTAACGTACAATCTGGATTGGGGTTATGTATTTTGTGATGTTATAAAAGTTTTACTAAAAATGGAAATGTAACATACAATCTGGATTGGCGTTGTTTATTTTGTGATGTTATAAAAGTTTAACTAAATATGGAAATGTAACATACAATCTGGATTGGCGTTGTATATTTTGTGATCTTATAAAAGTTTTACTAAATATGGAAATGTAACATACAATCTGGATTGAGGTTGAATATTTTTTATGTTATTAAAGTTTTACTAAATATGGAAATGTAACATACAATCTGGATTGGCGTTGTTTATTTTGTGATGTTATAAAAGTTTAACTAAATATGGAAATGTAACATACAATCTGGATTGGCGTTGTATATTTTGTGATCTTATAAAAGTTTTACTAAATATGGAAATGTAACATACAATCTGGATTGGCGTTGTTTATTTTGTGATTTTATAAAAGTTTAACTAAATATGGAAATGAAACATACAATCTGGATTGAGGTTGTATATTTTGTGATGTTATAAAAGTTTAATAAATATGGAAATGTAACATACAATCTGGATTGGTGTTGTATATTTTGTGATTTTATAAAAGTTTTAATAAATATGGAAATGTAACATACAATCTGGATTGAGGTTGAATATTTTTTATGTTATTAAAGTTTTACTAAATATGGAAATGTAACATACAGTCTGGATTGGCGTTGTTTATTTTGTGATGTTATAAAAGTTTAACTAAATATGTAAATGTAACATACAAACTGGATTGAGGTTGTATATTTTGTGATGTTATACAAGTTTTACTAAATATGGAAATGAAACATACAATCTGGATTGGCGTTGTGTATTTTGTGATGTTATAAAAGTTTTAATAAATATGGAAATGTAACATACAATCTGGATTGGTGTTGTATATTTTGTGATTTTATAAAAGTTTTAATAAATATGGAAATGTAACATACAATCTGGATTGGCGTTGAATATTTTGTGATTTTATAAAAGTTTTACTAAATATGGAAATGTAACGTACAATCTGGATTGGCGTTGTATATTTTGTGATCTTATAAAAGTTTTACTAAATATGGAAATGTAACGTACAATCTGGATTGGGGTTGTGTATTTTGTGATGTTATAAAAGTTTTACTAAAAATGGAAATGTAACATACAATCTGGATTGGCGTTGTTTATTTTGTGATGTTATAAAAGTTTAACTAAATATGGAAATGTAACATACAATCTGGATTGGCGTTGTATATTTTGTGATCTTATAAAAGTTTTACTAAATATGGAAATGTAACGTACAATCTGGATTGGGGTTGTGTATTTTGTGATGTTATAAAAGTTTTACTAAAAATGGAAATGTAACATACAATCTGGATTGGCGTTGTTTATTTTGTGATGTTATAAAAGTTTAACTAAATATGGAAATTTAACATACAATCTGGATTTAGGTTGTATATTTTGTGATGTTATAAAAGTTTGATTAAATATGGAAATGTAACATACAATCTGGATTGGCGTTGTTTATTTTGTGATGTTATAAAAGTTTAACTAAATATGGAAATGAAACATACAATCTGGATTGAGGTTGAATATTTTGTGATGTTATAAAAGTTTTACTAAATATGGAAATGTAACATACAATTTGGATTGGCGTTGTTTATTTTGTGATGTTATAAAAGTTTAACTAAATATGTAAATGAAACATACAATCTGGATTGGCGTTGTGTATTTTGTGATCTTATAAAAGTTTTACTAAATATGGAAATGTAACGTGCAATCTGGATTGGGGTTGTGTATTTTGTGATGTTATAAAAGTTTTACTAAAAATGGAAATGTAACATACAATCTGGTTTGGCGTTGTTTATTTTGTGATGTTATAAAAGTTTAACTAAATATGGAAATGTAACATACAATCTGGATTGGCGTTGTATATTTTGTGATCTTATAAAAGTTTTACTAAATATGGAAATGTAACGTACAATCTGGATTGGGGTTGTGTATTTTGTGATGTTATAAAAGTTTTACTAAAAATGGAAATGTAACATACAATCTGGATTGGCGTTGTTTATTTTGTGATGTTATAAAAGTTTAACTAAATATGGAAATGTAACATACAATCTGGATTGGCGTTGTATATTTTGTGATCTTATAAAAGTTTTACTAAATATGGAAATGTAACGTACAATCTGGATTGGGGTTGTGTATTTTGTGATGTTATAAAAGTTTTACTAAAAATGGAAATGTAACATACAATCTGGATTGGCGTTGTTTATTTTGTGATGTTATAAAAGTTTAACTAAATATGGAAATTTAACATACAATCTGGATTTAGGTTGTATATTTTGTGATGTTATAAAAGTTTGATTAAATATGGAAATGTAACATACAATCTGGATTGGCGTTGTTTATTTTGTGATGTTATAAAAGTTTAACTAAATATGGAAATGAAACATACAATCTGGATTGAGGTTGAATATTTTGTGATGTTATAAAAGTTTTACTAAATATGGAAATGTAACATACAATTTGGATTGGCGTTGTTTATTTTGTGATGTTATAAAAGTTTAACTAAATATGTAAATGAAACATACAATCTGGATTGGCGTTGTGTATTTTGTGATCTTATAAAAGTTTTACTAAATATGGAAATGTAACGTGCAATCTGGATTGGGGTTGTGTATTTTGTGATGTTATAAAAGTTTTACTAAAAATGGAAATGTAACATACAATCTGGTTTGGCGTTGTTTATTTTGTGATGTTATAAAAGTTTAACTAAATATGGAAATGTAACATACAATCTGGATTGGCGTTGTATATTTTGTGATCTTATAAAAGTTTTACTAAATATGGAAATGTAACGTACAATCTGGATTGGGGTTGTGTATTTTGTGATGTTATAAAAGTTTTACTAAAAATGGAAATGTAACATACAATCTGGATTGGCGTTGTTTATTTTGTGATGTTATAAAAGTTTAACTAAATATGGAAATTTAACATACAATCTGGATTTAGGTTGTATATTTTGTGATGTTATAAAAGTTTGACTAAATATGGAAATGTAACATACAATCTGGATTGGCGTTGTTTATTTTGTGATGTTATAAAAGTTTAACTAAATATGGAAATGAAACATACAATCTGGATTGAGGTTGTATATTTTGTGATGTTATAAAATTTTTACTAAATATGGAAATGTAACATACAATCTGGATTGGCGTTGTTTATTTTGTGATGTTATAAAAGTTTAATAATATGGAAATGTAACATACAATCTGGATTGGTGTTGTATATTGTGTGATTTTATAAAAGTTTTAATAAATATGGAAATGTAACATACAATCTGGATTGAGGTTGAATATTTTTTATGTTATAAAAGTTTTACTAAATATGGAAATGTAACATACAATCTGGATTGAGGTTGTGTATTTTGTGATGTTATAAAAGTTTTAATAAATATGGAAATGTAACATACAATCTGGATTGGCGTTGTTTATTTTGTGATGTTATAAAAATTTTACTTAATATGGAAATGTAACATACAATCTGGATTGGTGTTGTATATTTTGTGATTTTATAAAAGTTTTAATAAATATGGAAATGTAACATACAATCTGGATTGAGGTTGAATATTTTGTGATGTTATAAAAGTTTTACTAAATATGGAAATGTAACATACAATCTGTATTGGCGTTGTTTATTTTGTGATGTTATAAAAGTTTAACTAAATATGGAAATGTAACATACAATCTGGATTGAGGTTGAATATTTTGTGATGTTATAAAAGTTTTACTAAAAATGGAAATGTAACATACAATCTGGATTGGCGTTGTTTATTTTGTGATGTTATAAAAGTTTAACTAAATATGGAAATGAAACATACAATCTGGATTGAGGTTGTATATTTTGTGATGTTATAAAAGTTTAATAAATATGGAAATGTAACATACAATCTGGATTGGTGTTGTATATTTTGTGATTTTATAAAAGTTTTAATAAATATGGAAATGTAACATACAATCTGGATTGAGGTTGAATATTTTTTATGTTATTAAAGTTTTACTAAATATGGAAATGTAACATACAATCTGGATTGGCGTTGTTTATTTTGTGATGTTATAAAAGTTTAACTAAATATGGAAATGTAACATACAATCTGGATTGGCGTTGTATATTTTGTGATCTTATAAAAGTTTTACTAAATATGGAAATGTAACATACAATCTGGATTGGCGTTGTTTATTTTGTGATTTTATAAAAGTTTAACTAAACATGGAAATGAAACATACAATCTGGATTGAGGTTGTATATTTTGTGATGTTATAAAAGTTTAATAAATATGGAAATGTAACATACAATCTGGATTGGTGTTGTATATTTTGTGATTTTATAAAAGTTTTAATAAATATGGAAATGTAACATACAATCTGGATTGAGGTTGAATATTTTTTATGTTATTAAAGTTTTACTAAATATGGAAATGTAACATACAGTCTGGATTGGCGTTGTTTATTTTGTGATGTTATAAAAGTTTAACTAAATATGGAAATGTAACATACAATCTGGATTGGCGTTGTATATTTTGTGATCTTATAAAAGTTTTACTAAATATGGAAATGTAACGTACAATCTGGATTGGGGTTGTGTATTTTGTGATGTTATAAAAGTTTTACTAAAAATGGAAATGTAACATACAATCTGGATTGGCGTTGTTTATTTTGTGATGTTATAAAAGTTTAACTAAATATGGAAATGTAACATACAATCTGGATTGAGGTAGTATATTTTGTGATGTTATAAAAGTTTTACTAAATATGGAAATGTAACATACAATCTGGATTGGCGTTGTTTATTTTGTGATGTTATGAAAGTTTAACTAAATATGGAAATGAAACATACAATCTGGATTGAGGTTGTATATTTTGTGATGTTATAAAAGTTTTACTAAATATGGAAATGTAACATACAATCTGGATTGGCGTTGTTTATTTTGTGATGTTATAAAAGTTTAATAAATATAGAAATGTAACATACAATCTGGATTGAGGTTGTATATTTTGTGATGTTATAAAAGTTTGACTAAATATGGAAATGTAACATACAATCTGGATTGGCGTTGTTTATTTTGTGATGTTATAAAAGTTTAACTAAATATGGAAATGAAACATACAATCTGGATTGAGGTTGTATATTTTGTGATGTTATAAAAGTTTTACTAAATATGGAAATGAAACATACAATCTGGATTGAGGTTGAATATTTTTTATGTTATAAAAGTTTTACTAAATATGGAAATGTAACATACAATCTGGATTGAGGTTGTGTATTTTGTGATGTTATAAAAGTTTTAATAAATATGGAAATGTAACATACAATCTGGATTGGCGTTGTTTATTTTGTGATGTTATAAAAATTTTACTAAATATGGAAATGTAACATACAATCTGGATTGGTGTTGTATATTTTGTGATTTTATAAAAGTTTTAATAAATATGTAAAAGTAACATACAATCTGGATTGAGGTTGAATATTTTGTGATGTTATAAAAGTTTTACTAAATATGGAAATGTAACATACAATCTGGATTGGCGTTGTTTATTTTGTGATGTTATAAAAGTTTAACTAAATATGTAAATGAAACATACAATCTGGATTGAGGTTGTATATTTTGTGATGTTATAAAAGTTTTACTAAATATGGAAATGTAACATACAATCTGGATTGAGGTTGTATATTTTGTGATGTTATAAAAGTTTGACTAAATATGGAAATGTAACATACAATCTGGATTGGCGTTGTTTATTTCGTGATGTTATAAAAGTTTAACTAAATATGGAAATGAAACATACAATCTGGATTGAGGTTGTATATTTTGTGATGTTATAAAATTTTTACTAAATATGGAAATGTAACATACAATCTGGATTGGCGTTGTTTATTTTGTGATGTTATAAAAGTTTAATAATATGGAAATGTAACATACAATCTGGATTGGTGTTGTATATTTTGTGATTTTATAAAAGTTTTAATAAATATGGAAATGTAACATACAATCTGGATTGAGGTTGAATATTTTTTATGTTATAAAAGTTTTACTAAATATGGAAATGTAACATACAATCTGGATTGAGGTTGTGTATTTTGTGATGTTATAAAAGTTTTAATAAATATGGAAATGTAACATACAATCTGGATTGGCGTTGTTTATTTTGTGATGTTATAAAAATTTTACTTAATATGGAAATGTAACATACAATCTGGATTGGTGTTGTATATTTTGTGATTTTATAAAAGTTTTAATAAATATGGAAATGTAACATACAATCTGGATTGAGGTTGAATATTTTGTGATGTTATAAAAGTTTTACTAAATATGGAAATGTAACATACAATCTGGATTGGCGTTGTTTATTTTGTGATGTTATAAAAGTTTAACTAAATATGGAAATGTAACATACAATCTGGATTGAGGTTGAATATTTTGTGATGTTATAAAAGTTTTACTAAAAATGGAAATGTAACATACAATCTGGATTGAGGTTGTGTATTTTGTGATGTTATAAAAGTTTTAATAAATATGGAAATGTAACATACAATCTGGATTGGCGTTGTTTATTTTGTGATGTTATAAAAATTTTACTTAATATGGAAATGTAACATACAATCTGGATTGGTGTTGTATATTTTGTGATTTTATAAAAGTTTTAATAAATATGGAAATGTAACATACAATCTGGATTGAGGTTGAATATTTTGTGATGTTATAAAAGTTTTACTAAATATGGAAATGTAACATACAATCTGGATTGGCGTTGTTTATTTTGTGATGTTATAAAAGTTTAACTAAATATGGAAATGTAACATACAATCTGGATTGAGGTTGAATATTTTGTGATGTTATAAAAGTTTTACTAAAAATGGAAATGTAACATACAATCTGGATTGGCGTTGTTTATTTTGTGATGTTATAAAAGTTTAACTAAATATGGAAATGAAACATACAATCTGGATTGGTGTTGTATATTTTGTGATTTTATAAAAGTTTTAATAAATATGGAAATGTAACATACAATCTGGATTGGCGTTGTTTATTTTGTGATGTTATAAAAGTTTGACTAAATATGGAAATGTAACATACAATCTGGATTGGCGTTGTTTATTTCGTGATGTTATAAAAGTTTAACTAAATATGGAAATGAAACATACAATCTGGATTGAGGTTGTTTATTTTGTGATGTTATAAAAGTTTAATAATATGGAAATGTAACATACAATCTGGATTGGTGTTGTATATTTTGTGATTTTATAAAAGTTTTAATAAATATGGAAATGTAACATACAATCTGGATTGAGGTTGAATATTTTTTATGTTATAAAAGTTTTACTAAATATGGAAATGTAACATACAATCTGGATTGAGGTTGTGTATTTTGTGATGTTATAAAAGTTTTAATAAATATGGAAATGTAACATACAATCTGGATTGGCGTTGTTTATTTTGTGATGTTATAAAAATTTTACTTAATATGGAAATGTAACATACAATCTGGATTGGTGTTGTATATTTTGTGATTTTATAAAAGTTTTAATAAATATGGAAATGTAACATACAATCTGGATTGAGGTTGAATATTTTGTGATGTTATAAAAGTTTTACTAAATATGGAAATGTAACATACAATCTGGATTGGCGTTGTTTATTTTGTGATGTTATAAAAGTTTAACTAAATATGGAAATGTAACATACAATCTGGATTGAGGTTGAATATTTTGTGATGTTATAAAAGTTTTACTAAAAATGGAAATGTAACATACAATCTGGATTGAGGTTGTGTATTTTGTGATGTTATAAAAGTTTTAATAAATATGGAAATGTAACATACAATCTGGATTGGCGTTGTTTATTTTGTGATGTTATAAAAATTTTACTTAATATGGAAATGTAACATACAATCTGGATTGGTGTTGTATATTTTGTGATTTTATAAAAGTTTTAATAAATATGGAAATGTAACATACAATCTGGATTGAGGTTGAATATTTTGTGATGTTATAAAAGTTTTACTAAATATGGAAATGTAACATACAATCTGGATTGGCGTTGTTTATTTTGTGATGTTATAAAAGTTTAACTAAATATGGAAATGTAACATACAATCTGGATTGAGGTTGAATATTTTGTGATGTTATAAAAGTTTTACTAAAAATGGAAATGTAACATACAATCTGGATTGGCGTTGTTTATTTTGTGATGTTATAAAAGTTTAACTAAATATGGAAATGAAACATACAATCTGGATTGGTGTTGTATATTTTGTGATTTTATAAAAGTTTTAATAAATATGGAAATGTAACATACAATCTGGATTGGCGTTGTTTATTTTGTGATGTTATAAAAGTTTGACTAAATATGGAAATGTAACATACAATCTGGATTGGCGTTGTTTATTTCGTGATGTTATAAAAGTTTAACTAAATATGGAAATGAAACATACAATCTGGATTGAGGTTGTATATTTTGTGATGTTATAAAATTTTTACTAAATATGGAAATGTAACATACAATCTGGATTGGCGTTGTTTATTTTGTGATGTTATAAAAGTTTAATAATATGGAAATGTAACATACAATCTGGATTGGTGTTGTATATTTTGTGATTTTATAAAAGTTTTAATAAATATGGAAATGTAACATACACTCTGGATTGAGGTTGAATATTTTTTATGTTATAAAAGTTTTACTAAATATGGAAATGTAACATACAATCTGGATTGAGGTTGTGTATTTTGTGATGTTATAAAAGTTTTAATAAATATGGAAATGTAACATACAATCTGGATTGGCGTTGTTTATTTTGTGATGTTATAAAAATTTTACTTAATATGGAAATGTAACATACAATCTGGATTGGTGTTGTATATTTTGTGATTTTATAAAAGTTTTAATAAATATGGAAATGTAACATACAATCTGGATTGAGGTTGAATATTTTGTGATGTTATAAAAGTTTTACTAAATATGGAAATGTAACATACAATCTGGATTGGCGTTGTTTATTTCGTGATGTTATAAAAGTTTAACTAAATATGGAAATGAAACATACAATCTGGATTGAGGTTGTATATTTTGTGATGTTATAAAATTTTTACTAAATATGGAAATGTAACATACAATCTGGATTGGCGTTGTTTATTTTGTGATGTTATAAAAGTTTAATAATATGGAAATGTAACATACAATCTGGATTGGTGTTGTATATTTTGTGATTTTATAAAAGTTTTAATAAATATGGAAATGTAACATACAATCTGGATTGAGGTTGAATATTTTTTATGTTATAAAAGTTTTACTAAATATGGAAATGTAACAGACAATCTGGATTGAGGTTGTGTATTTTGTGATGTTATAAAAGTTTTAATAAATATGGAAATGTAACATACAATCTGGATTGGCGTTGTTTATTTTGTGATGTTATAAAAGTTTAACTAAATATGGAAATGAAACATACAATCTGGATTGAGGTTGTATATTTTGTGATGTTATAAAATTTTTACTAAATATGGAAATGTAACATACAATCTGGATTGGCGTTGTTTATTTTGTGATGTTATAAAAGTTTAATAATATGGAAATGTAACATACAATCTGGATTGGTGTTGTATATTGTGTGATTTTATAAAAGTTTTAATAAATATGGAAATGTAACATACAATCTGGATTGAGGTTGAATATTTTTTATGTTATAAAAGTTTTACTAAATATGGAAATGTAACATACAATCTGGATTGAGGTTGTGTATTTTGTGATGTTATAAAAGTTTTAATAAATATGGAAATGTAACATACAATCTGGATTGGCGTTGTTTATTTTGTGATGTTATAAAAATTTTACTTAATATGGAAATGTAACATACAATCTGGATTGGTGTTGTATATTTTGTGATTTTATAAAAGTTTTAATAAATATGGAAATGTAACATACAATCTGGATTGAGGTTGAATATTTTGTGATGTTATAAAAGTTTTACTAAATATGGAAATGTAACATACAATCTGTATTGGCGTTGTTTATTTTGTGATGTTATAAAAGTTTAACTAAATATGGAAATGTAACATACAATCTGGATTGAGGTTGAATATTTTGTGATGTTATAAAAGTTTTACTAAAAATGGAAATGTAACATACAATCTGGATTGGCGTTGTTTATTTTGTGATGTTATAAAAGTTTAACTAAATATGGAAATGAAACATACAATCTGGATTGAGGTTGTATATTTTGTGATGTTATAAAAGTTTAATAAATATGGAAATGTAACATACAATCTGGATTGGTGTTGTATATTTTGTGATTTTATAAAAGTTTTAATAAATATGGAAATGTAACATACAATCTGGATTGAGGTTGAATATTTTTTATGTTATTAAAGTTTTACTAAATATGGAAATGTAACATACAATCTGGATTGGCGTTGTTTATTTTGTGATGTTATAAAAGTTTAACTAAATATGGAAATGTAACATACAATCTGGATTGGCGTTGTATATTTTGTGATCTTATAAAAGTTTTACTAAATATGGAAATGTAACATACAATCTGGATTGGCGTTGTTTATTTTGTGATTTTATAAAAGTTTAACTAAACATGGAAATGAAACATACAATCTGGATTGAGGTTGTATATTTTGTGATGTTATAAAAGTTTAATAAATATGGAAATGTAACATACAATCTGGATTGGTGTTGTATATTTTGTGATTTTATAAAAGTTTTAATAAATATGGAAATGTAACATACAATCTGGATTGAGGTTGAATATTTTTTATGTTATTAAAGTTTTACTAAATATGGAAATGTAACATACAGTCTGGATTGGCGTTGTTTATTTTGTGATGTTATAAAAGTTTAACTAAATATGGAAATGTAACATACAATCTGGATTGGCGTTGTATATTTTGTGATCTTATAAAAGTTTTACTAAATATGGAAATGTAACGTACAATCTGGATTGGGGTTGTGTATTTTGTGATGTTATAAAAGTTTTACTAAAAATGGAAATGTAACATACAATCTGGATTGGCGTTGTTTATTTTGTGATGTTATAAAAGTTTAACTAAATATGGAAATGTAACATACAATCTGGATTGAGGTAGTATATTTTGTGATGTTATAAAAGTTTTACTAAATATGGAAATGTAACATACAATCTGGATTGGCGTTGTTTATTTTGTGATGTTATGAAAGTTTAACTAAATATGGAAATGAAACATACAATCTGGATTGAGGTTGTATATTTTGTGATGTTATAAAAGTTTTACTAAATATGGAAATGTAACATACAATCTGGATTGGCGTTGTTTATTTTGTGATGTTATAAAAGTTTAATAAATATAGAAATGTAACATACAATCTGGATTGAGGTTGTATATTTTGTGATGTTATAAAAGTTTGACTAAATATGGAAATGTAACATACAATCTGGATTGGCGTTGTTTATTTTGTGATGTTATAAAAGTTTAACTAAATATGGAAATGAAACATACAATCTGGATTGAGGTTGTATATTTTGTGATGTTATAAAAGTTTTACTAAATATGGAAATGAAACATACAATCTGGATTGAGGTTGAATATTTTTTATGTTATAAAAGTTTTACTAAATATGGAAATGTAACATACAATCTGGATTGAGGTTGTGTATTTTGTGATGTTATAAAAGTTTTAATAAATATGGAAATGTAACATACAATCTGGATTGGCGTTGTTTATTTTGTGATGTTATAAAAATTTTACTAAATATGGAAATGTAACATACAATCTGGATTGGTGTTGTATATTTTGTGATTTTATAAAAGTTTTAATAAATATGTAAAAGTAACATACAATCTGGATTGAGGTTGAATATTTTGTGATGTTATAAAAGTTTTACTAAATATGGAAATGTAACATACAATCTGGATTGGCGTTGTTTATTTTGTGATGTTATAAAAGTTTAACTAAATATGTAAATGAAACATACAATCTGGATTGAGGTTGTATATTTTGTGATGTTATAAAAGTTTTACTAAATATGGAAATGTAACATACAATCTGGATTGAGGTTGTATATTTTGTGATGTTATAAAAGTTTGACTAAATATGGAAATGTAACATACAATCTGGATTGGCGTTGTTTATTTCGTGATGTTATAAAAGTTTAACTAAATATGGAAATGAAACATACAATCTGGATTGAGGTTGTATATTTTGTGATGTTATAAAATTTTTACTAAATATGGAAATGTAACATACAATCTGGATTGGCGTTGTTTATTTTGTGATGTTATAAAAGTTTAATAATATGGAAATGTAACATACAATCTGGATTGGTGTTGTATATTTTGTGATTTTATAAAAGTTTTAATAAATATGGAAATGTAACATACAATCTGGATTGAGGTTGAATATTTTTTATGTTATAAAAGTTTTACTAAATATGGAAATGTAACATACAATCTGGATTGAGGTTGTGTATTTTGTGATGTTATAAAAGTTTTAATAAATATGGAAATGTAACATACAATCTGGATTGGCGTTGTTTATTTTGTGATGTTATAAAAATTTTACTTAATATGGAAATGTAACATACAATCTGGATTGGTGTTGTATATTTTGTGATTTTATAAAAGTTTTAATAAATATGGAAATGTAACATACAATCTGGATTGAGGTTGAATATTTTGTGATGTTATAAAAGTTTTACTAAATATGGAAATGTAACATACAATCTGGATTGGCGTTGTTTATTTTGTGATGTTATAAAAGTTTAACTAAATATGGAAATGTAACATACAATCTGGATTGAGGTTGAATATTTTGTGATGTTATAAAAGTTTTACTAAAAATGGAAATGTAACATACAATCTGGATTGAGGTTGTGTATTTTGTGATGTTATAAAAGTTTTAATAAATATGGAAATGTAACATACAATCTGGATTGGCGTTGTTTATTTTGTGATGTTATAAAAATTTTACTTAATATGGAAATGTAACATACAATCTGGATTGGTGTTGTATATTTTGTGATTTTATAAAAGTTTTAATAAATATGGAAATGTAACATACAATCTGGATTGAGGTTGAATATTTTGTGATGTTATAAAAGTTTTACTAAATATGGAAATGTAACATACAATCTGGATTGAGGTTGAATATTTTGTGATGTTATAAAAGTTTTACTAAAAATGGAAATGTAACATACAATCTGGATTGGCGTTGTTTATTTTGTGATGTTATAAAAGTTTAACTAAATATGGAAATGAAACATACAATCTGGATTGGTGTTGTATATTTTGTGATTTTATAAAAGTTTTAATAAATATGGAAATGTAACATACAATCTGGATTGGCGTTGTTTATTTTGTGATGTTATAAAAGTTTGACTAAATATGGAAATGTAACATACAATCTGGATTGGCGTTGTTTATTTCGTGATGTTATAAAAGTTTAACTAAATATGGAAATGAAACATACAATCTGGATTGAGGTTGTTTATTTTGTGATGTTATAAAAGTTTAATAATATGGAAATGTAACATACAATCTGGATTGGTGTTGTATATTTTGTGATTTTATAAAAGTTTTAATAAATATGGAAATGTAACATACAATCTGGATTGAGGTTGAATATTTTTTATGTTATAAAAGTTTTACTAAATATGGAAATGTAACATACAATCTGGATTGAGGTTGTGTATTTTGTGATGTTATAAAAGTTTTAATAAATATGGAAATGTAACATACAATCTGGATTGGCGTTGTTTATTTTGTGATGTTATAAAAATTTTACTTAATATGGAAATGTAACATACAATCTGGATTGGTGTTGTATATTTTGTGATTTTCTAAAAGTTTTAATAAATATGGAAATGTAACATACAATCTGGATTGAGGTTGAATATTTTGTGATGTTATAAAAGTTTTACTAAATATGGAAATGTAACATACAATCTGGATTGGCGTTGTTTATTTTGTGATGTTATAAAAGTTTAACTAAATATGGAAATGTAACATACAATCTGGATTGAGGTTGAATATTTTGTGATGTTATAAAAGTTTTACTAAAAATGGAAATGTAACATACAATCTGGATTGAGGTTGTGTATTTTGTGATGTTATAAAAGTTTTAATAAATATGGAAATGTAACATACAATCTGGATTGGCGTTGTTTATTTTGTGATGTTATAAAAATTTTACTTAATATGGAAATGTAACATACAATCTGGATTGGTGTTGTATATTTTGTGATTTTATAAAAGTTTTAATAAATATGGAAATGTAACATACAATCTGGATTGAGGTTGAATATTTTGTGATGTTATAAAAGTTTTACTAAATATGGAAATGTAACATACAATCTGGATTGGCGTTGTTTATTTTGTGATGTTATAAAAGTTTAACTAAATATGGAAATGTAACATACAATCTGGATTGAGGTTGAATATTTTGTGATGTTATAAAAGTTTTACTAAAAATGGAAATGTAACATACAATCTGGATTGGCGTTGTTTATTTTGTGATGTTATAAAAGTTTAACTAAATATGGAAATGAAACATACAATCTGGATTGGTGTTGTATATTTTGTGATTTTATAAAAGTTTTAATAAATATGGAAATGTAACATACAATCTGGATTGGCGTTGTTTATTTTGTGATGTTATAAAAGTTTGACTAAATATGGAAATGTAACATACAATCTGGATTGGCGTTGTTTATTTCGTGATGTTATAAAAGTTTAACTAAATATGGAAATGAAACATACAATCTGGATTGAGGTTGTATATTTTGTGATGTTATAAAATTTTTACTAAATATGGAAATGTAACATACAATCTGGATTGGCGTTGTTTATTTTGTGATGTTATAAAAGTTTAATAATATGGAAATGTAACATACAATCTGGATTGGTGTTGTATATTTTGTGATTTTATAAAAGTTTTAATAAATATGGAAATGTAACATACAATCTGGATTGAGGTTGAATATTTTTTATGTTATAAAAGTTTTACTAAATATGGAAATGTAACATACAATCTGGATTGAGGTTGTGTATTTTGTGATGTTATAAAAGTTTTAATAAATATGGAAATGTAACATACAATCTGGATTGGCGTTGTTTATTTTGTGATGTTATAAAAATTTTACTTAATATGGAAATGTAACATACAATCTGGATTGGTGTTGTATATTTTGTGATTTTATAAAAGTTTTAATAAATATGGAAATGTAACATACAATCTGGATTGAGGTTGAATATTTTGTGATGTTATAAAAGTTTTACTAAATATGGAAATGTAACATACAATCTGGATTGGCGTTGTTTATTTCGTGATGTTATAAAAGTTTAACTAAATATGGAAATGAAACATACAATCTGGATTGAGGTTGTATATTTTGTGATGTTATAAAATTTTTACTAAATATGGAAATGTAACATACAATCTGGATTGGCGTTGTTTATTTTGTGATGTTATAAAAGTTTAATAATATGGAAATGTAACATACAATCTGGATTGGTGTTGTATATTTTGTGATTTTATAAAAGTTTTAATAAATATGGAAATGTAACATACAATCTGGATTGAGGTTGAATATTTTTTATGTTATAAAAGTTTTACTAAATATGGAAATGTAACAGACAATCTGGATTGAGGTTGTGTATTTTGTGATGTTATAAAAGTTTTAATAAATATGGAAATGTAACATACAATCTGGATTGGCGTTGTTTATTTTGTGATGTTATAAAAATTTTACTTAATATGGAAATGTAACATACAATCTGGATTGGTGTTGTATATTTTGTGATTTTATAAAAGTTTTAATAAATATGGAAATGTAACATACAATCTGGATTGAGGTTGAATATTTTGTGATGTTATAAAAGTTTTACTAAATATGGAAATGTAACATACAATCTGGATTGGCGTTGTTTATTTTGTGATGTTATAAAAGTTTAACTAAATATGGAAATGTAACATACAATCTGGATTGAGGTTGAATATTTTGTGATGTTATAAAAGTTTTACTAAAAATGGAAATGTAACATACAATCTGGATTGGCGTTGTTTATTTTGTGATGTTATAAAAGTTTAACTAAATATGGAAATGAAACATACAATCTGGATTGAGGTTGTATATTTTGTGATGTTATAAAAGTTTAATAAATATGGAAATGTAACATACAATCTGGATTGGTGTTGTATATTTTGTGATTTTATAAAAGTTTTAATAAATATGGAAATGTAACATACAATCTGGATTGAGGTTGAATATTTTTTATGTTATTAAAGTTTTACTAAATATGGAAATGTAACATACAATCTGGATTGGCGTTGTTTATTTTGTGATGTTATAAAAGTTTAACTAAATATGGAAATGTAACATACAATCTGGATTGGCGTTGTATATTTTGTGATCTTATAAAAGTTTTACTAAATATGGAAATGTAACATACAATCTGGATTGGCGTTGTTTATTTTGTGATTTTATACAAGTTTAACTAAATATGGAAATGTAACATACAATCTGGATTGGCGTTGTTTATTTTGTGATGTTATAAAAGTTTAATAATATGGAAATGTAACATACAATCTGGATTGGTGTTGTATATTTTGTGATTTTATAAAAGTTTTAATAAATATGGAAATGTAACATACAATCTGGATTGAGGTTGAATATTTTTTATGTTATAAAAGTTTTACTAAATATGGAAATGTAACAGACAATCTGGATTGAGGTTGTGTATTTTGTGATGTTATAAAAGTTTTAATAAATATGGAAATGTAACATACAATCTGGATTGGCGTTGTTTATTTTGTGATGTTATAAAAATTTTACTTAATATGGAAATGTAACATACAATCTGGATTGGTGTTGTATATTTTGTGATTTTATAAAAGTTTTAATAAATATGGAAATGTAACATACAATCTGGATTGAGGTTGAATATTTTGTGATGTTATAAAAGTTTTACTAAATATGGAAATGTAACATACAATCTGGATTGGCGTTGTTTATTTTGTGATGTTATAAAAGTTTAACTAAATATGGAAATGTAACATACAATCTGGATTGAGGTTGAATATTTTGTGATGTTATAAAAGTTTTACTAAAAATGGAAATGTAACATACAATCTGGATTGGCGTTGTTTATTTTGTGATGTTATAAAAGTTTAACTAAATATGGAAATGAAACATACAATCTGGATTGAGGTTGTATATTTTGTGATGTTATAAAAGTTTAATAAATATGGAAATGTAACATACAATCTGGATTGGTGTTGTATATTTTGTGATTTTATAAAAGTTTTAATAAATATGGAAATGTAACATACAATCTGGATTGAGGTTGAATATTTTTTATGTTATTAAAGTTTTACTAAATATGGAAATGTAACATACAATCTGGATTGGCGTTGTTTATTTTGTGATGTTATAAAAGTTTAACTAAATATGGAAATGTAACATACAATCTGGATTGGCGTTGTATATTTTGTGATCTTATAAAAGTTTTACTAAATATGGAAATGTAACATACAATCTGGATTGGCGTTGTTTATTTTGTGATTTTATACAAGTTTAACTAAATATGGAAATGAAACATACAATCTGGATTGAGGTTGTATATTTTGTGATGTTATAAAAGTTTAATAAATATGGAAATGTAACATACAATCTGGATTGGTGTTGTATATTTTGTGATTTTATAAAAGTTTTAATAAATATGGAAATGTAACATACAATCTGGATTGAGGTTGAATATTTTTTATGTTATTAAAGTTTTACTAAATATGGAAATGTAACATACAGTCTGGATTGGCGTTGTTTATTTTGTGATGTTATAAAAGTTTAACTAAATATGGAAATGTAACATACAATCTGGATTGGCGTTGTATATTTTGTGATCTTATAAAAGTTTTACTAAATATGGAAATGTAACGTACAATCTGGATTGGGGTTGTGTATTTTGTGATGTTATAAAAGTTTTACTAAAAATGGAAATGTAACATACAATCTGGATTGGCGTTGTTTATTTTGTGATGTTATAAAAGTTTAACTAAATATGGAAATGTAACATACAATCTGGATTGAGGTAGTATATTTTGTGATGTTATAAAAGTTTTACTAAATATGGAAATGTAACATACAATCTTGATTGGCGTTGTTTATTTTGTGATGTTATAAAAGTTTAACTAAATATGGAAATGAAACATACAATCTGGATTGAGGTTGTATATTTTGTGATGTTATAAAAGTTTTACTAAATATGGAAATGTAACATACAATCTGGATTGGCGTTGTTTATTTTGTGATGTTATAAAAGTTTAATAAATATAGAAATGTAACATACAATCTGGATTGAGGTTGTATATTTTGTGATGTTATAAAAGTTTGACTAAATATGGAAATGTAACATACAATCTGGATTGCCGTTGTTTATTTTGTGATGTTATAAAAGTTTAACTAAATATGGAAATGAAACATACAATCTGGATTGAGGTTGTATATTTTGTGATGTTATAAAAGTTTTACTAAATATGGAAATGAAACATACAATCTGGATTGAGGATGTATATTTTGTGATGTTATAAAAGTTTTACTAAATATGGAAATGTAACATACAATCTGGATTGGCGTTGTTTATTTTGTGATGTTATAAAGTTTAACTAAATATAGAAATGTAACATACAATCTGGATTGAGGTTGTATATTTTGTGATGTTATAAAAGTTTGACTAAATATGGAAATGTAACATACAATCTGGATTGGCGTTGTTTATTTTGTGATGTTATAAAAGTTTAACTAAATATGGAAATGAAACATACAATCTGGATTGAGGTTGTATATTTTGTGATGTTATAAAATTTTTACTAAATATGGAAATGTAACATACAATCTGGATTGGCGTTGTTTATTTTGTGATGTTATAAAAGTTTAATAAATATGGAAATGTAACATACAATCTGGATTGGTGTTGTATATTTTGTGATTTTATAAAAGTTTTAATAAATATGGAAATGTAACATACAATCTGGATTGAGGTTGAATATTTTTTATGTTATAAAAGTTTTACTAAAAATGGAAATGTAACATACAATCTGGATTGAGGTTGTGTATTTTGTGATGTTATAAAAGTTTTAATAAATATGTAAATGTAACATACAATCTGGATTGGCGTTGTTTATTTTGTGATGTTATAAAAATTTTACTAAATGGAAATGTAACATACAATCTGGATTGGTGTTGTATATTTTGTGATTTTATAAAAGTTTTAATAAGTATGGAAATGAAACATACAATCTGGATTGACGTTGTATATTTTGTGATGTTATAAAATTTTAATAAATATGGAAATGTAACATACAATCTGGATTGGTGTTGTATATTTTGTGATTTTATAAAAGTTTTAATAAATATGGAAATGTAACATACAATCTGGATTGAGGTTGAATATTTTTTATGTTATTAAAGTTTTACTAAATATGGAAATGTAACATACAATCTGGATTGGCGTTGTTTATTTTGTGATGTTATAAAAGTTTGACTAAATATGGAAATGTAACATACAATCTGGATTGGCGTTGTTTATTTCGTGATGTTATAAAAGTTTAACTAAATATGGAAATGAAACATACAATCTGGATTGAGGTTGTATATTTTGTGATGTTATAAAATTTTTACTAAATATGGAAATGTAACATACAATCTGGATTGGCGTTGTTTATTTTGTGATGTTATAAAAGTTTAATAATATGGAAATGTAACATACAATCTGGATTGGTGTTGTATATTTTGTGATTTTATAAAAGTTTTAATAAATATGGAAATGTAACATACAATCTGGATTGAGGTTGAATATTTTTTATGTTATAAAAGTTTTACTAAATATGGAAATGTAACATACAATCTGGATTGAGGTTGTGTATTTTGTGATGTTATAAAAGTTTTAATAAATATGGAAATGTAACATACAATCTGGATTGGCGTTGTTTATTTTGTGATGTTATAAAAATTTTACTTAATATGGAAATGTAACATACAATCTGGATTGGTGTTGTATATTTTGTGATTTTATAAAAGTTTTAATAAATATGGAAATGTAACATACAATCTGGATTGAGGTTGAATATTTTGTGATGTTATAAAAGTTTTACTAAATATGGAAATGTAACATACAATCTGGATTGGCGTTGTTTATTTCGTGATGTTATAAAAGTTTAACTAAATATGGAAATGAAACATACAATCTGGATTGAGGTTGTATATTTGGTGATGTTATAAAATTTTTACTAAATATGGAAATGTAACATACAATCTGGATTGGCGTTGTTTATTTTGTGATGTTATAAAAGTTTAATAATATGGAAATGTAACATACAATCTGGATTGGTGTTGTATATTTTGTGATTTTATAAAAGTTTTAATAAATATGGAAATGTAACATACAATCTGGATTGAGGTTGAATATTTTTTATGTTATAAAAGTTTTACTAAATATGGAAATGTAACATACAATCTGGATTGAGGTTGTGTATTTTGTGATGTTATAAAAGTTTTAATAAATATGGAAATGTAACATACAATCTGGATTGGCGTTGTTTATTTTGTGATGTTATAAAAATTTTACTTAATATGGAAATGTAACATACAATCTGGATTGGTGTTGTATATTTTGTGATTTTATAAAAGTTTTAATAAATATGGAAATGTAACATACAATCTGGATTGAGGTTGAATATTTTGTGATGTTATAAAAGTTTTACTAAATATGGAAATGTAACATACAATCTGGATTGGCGTTGTTTATTTTGTGATGTTATAAAAGTTTAACTAAATATGGAAATGTAACATACAATCTGGATTGAGGTTGAATATTTTGTGATGTTATAAAAGTTTTACTAAAAATGGAAATGTAACATACAATCTGGATTGGCGTTGTTTATTTTGTGATGTTATAAAAGTTTAACTAAATATGGAAATGAAACATACAATCTGGATTGAGGTTGTATATTTTGTGATGTTATAAAAGTTTAATAAATATGGAAATGTAACATACAATCTGGATTGGTGTTGTATATTTTGTGATTTTATAAAAGTTTTAATAAATATGGAAATGTAACATACAATCTGGATTGAGGTTGAATATTTTTTATGTTATTAAAGTTTTACTAAATATGGAAATGTAACATACAATCTGGATTGGCGTTGTTTATTTTGTGATGTTATAAAAGTTTAACTAAATATGGAAATGTAACATACAATCTGGATTGGCGTTGTATATTTTGTGATCTTATAAAAGTTTTACTAAATATGGAAATGTAACATACAATCTGGATTGGCGTTGTTTATTTTGTGATTTTATAAAAGTTTAACTAAATATGGAAATGAAACATACAATCTGGATTGAGGTTGTATATTTTGTGATGTTATAAAAGTTTAATAAATATGGAAATGTAACATACAATCTGGATTGGTGTTGTATATTTTGTGATTTTATAAAAGTTTTAATAAATATGGAAATGTAACATACAATCTGGATTGAGGTTGAATATTTTTTATGTTATTAAAGTTTTACTAAATATGGAAATGTAACATACAGTCTGGATTGGCGTTGTTTATTTTGTGATGTTATAAAAGTTTAACTAAATATTTAAATGTAACATACAATCTGGATTGGCGTTGTATATTTTGTGATCTTATAAAAGTTTTACTAAATATGGAAATGTAACGTACAATCTGGATTGGGGTTGTGTATTTTGTGATGTTATAAAAGTTTTACTAAAAATGGAAATGTAACATACAATCTGGATTGGCGTTGTTTATTTTGTGATGTTATAAAAGTTTAACTAAATATGGAAATGTAACATACAATCTGGATTGAGGTAGTATATTTTGTGATGTTATAAAAGTTTTACTAAATATGGAAATGTAACATACAATCTGGATTGGCGTTGTTTATTTTGTGATGTAATAAAAGTTTAACTAAATATGGAAATGAAACATACAATCTGGATTGAGGTTGTATATTTTGTGATGTTATAAAAGTTTTACTAAATATGGAAATGTAACATACAATCTGGATTGGCGTTGTTTATTTTGTGATGGTATAAAAGTTTAATAAATATCGAAATGTAACATACAATCTGGATTGAGGTTGTATATTTTGTGATGTTATAAAAGTTTGACTAAATATGGAAATGTAACATACAATCTGGATTGCCGTTGTTTATTTTGTGATGTTATAAAAGTTTAACTAAATATGGAAATGAAACATACAATCTGGATTGAGGTTGTATATTTTGTGATGTTATAAAAGTTTTACTAAATATGGAAATGAAACATACAATCTGGATTGAGGTTGTATATTTTGTGATGTTATAAAAGTTTTACTAAATATGGAAATGTAACATACAATCTGGATTGGCGTTGTTTATTTTGTGATGTTATAAAGTTTAACTAAATATAGAAAGGTAACATACAATCTGGATTGAGGTTGTATATTTTGTGATGTTATAAAAGTTTGACTAAATATGGAAATGTAACATACAATCTGGATTGGCGTTGTTTATTTTGTGATGTTATAAAAGTTTAACTAAATATGGAAATGAAACATACAATCTGGATTGAGGTTGTATATTTTGTGATGTTATAAAATTTTTACTAAATATGGAAATGTAACATACAATCTGGATTGGCGTTGTTTATTTTGTGATGTTATAAAAGTTTAATAAATATGGAAATGTAACATACAATCTGGATTGGTGTTGTATATTTTGTGATTTTATAAAAGTTTTAATAAATATGGAAATGTAACATACAATCTGGATTGAGGTTGAATATTTTTTATGTTATAAAAGTTTTACTAAAAATGGAAATGTAACATACAATCTGGATTGAGGTTGTGTATTTTGTGATGTTATAAAAGTTTTAATAAATATGTAAATGTAACATACAATCTGGATTGGCGTTGTTTATTTTGTGATGTTATAAAAATTTTACTAAATGTGGAAATGTAACATACAATCTGGATTGGTGTTGTATATTTTGTGATTTTATAAAAGTTTTAATAAATATGGAAATGAAACATACAATCTGGATTGACGTTATATATTTTGTGATGTTATAAAAGTTTAATAAATATGGAAATGTAACATACAATCTGGATTGGTGTTGTATATTTTGTGATTTTATAAAAGTTTTAATAAATATGGAAATGTAACATACAATCTGGATTGAGGTTGAATATTTTTTATGTTATTAAAGTTTTACTAAATATGGAAATGTAACATACAATCTGGATTGGCGTTGTTTATTTTGTGATGTTATAAAAGTTTAACTAAATATGGAAATGTAACATACAATCTGGATTGGCGTTGTATATTTTGTGATCTTATAAAAGTTTTACTAAATATGGAAATGTAACGTACAATCTGGATTGGGGTTGTGCATTTTGTGATGTTATAAAAGTTTTACTAAAAATGGAAATGTAACATACAATCTGGATTGGCGTTGTTTATTTTGTGATGTTATAAAAGTTTAACTAAATATGGAAATGTAACATACAATCTGGATTGAGGTTGTATATTTTGTGATGTTATAAAAGTTTTACTAAATATGGAAATGTAACATACAATCTGGATTGGCGTTGTTTATTTTGTGATGTTATAAAAGTTTAACTAAATATGGAAATGAAACATACAATCTGGATTGAGGTTGTATATTTTGTGATGTTATAAAAGTTTTACTAAATATGGAAATGTAACATACAATCTGGATTGGCATTGTTTATTTTGTGATGTTATAAAAGTTTAACTAAATATAGAAATGTAACATACAATCTGGATTGAGGTTGTATATTTTGTGATGTTATAAAAGTTTGACTAAATATGGAAATGTAACATACAATCTGGATTGGCGTTGTTTATTTTGTGATGTTATAAAAGTTTAACTAAATATGGAAATGAAACATACAATCTGGATTGAGGTTGTATATGTTGTGATGTTATAAAATTTTTACTAAATATGGAAATGTAACATACAATCTGGATTGGCGTTGTTTATTTTGTGATGTTATAAAAGTTTAATAAATATGGAAATGTAACATACAATCTGGATTGGTGTTGTATATTTTGTGATTTTATAAAAGTTTTAATAAATATGGAAATGTAACATACAATCTGGATTGAGGTTGAATATTTTTTATGTTATAAAAGTTTTACTAAATATGGAAATGTAACATACAATCTGGATTGAGGTTGTGTATTTTGTGATGTTATAAAAGTTTTAATAAATATGGAAATGTAACATACAATCTGGATTGGCGTTGTTTATTTTGTGATGTTATAAAAGTTTTAATAAATATGGAAATGTAACATACAATCTGGATTGGTGTTGTATATTTTGTAATAATGGAAATGTAACATACAAATGTAACATACAATCTGGATTGAGGTTGAATATTTTGTGATGTGATAAAAGTTTTACTAAATATGGAAATGTAACATACAATCTGGATTGGCGTTGTTTATTTTGTGATGTTATAAAAGTTTAACTAAATATGGAAATGTAACATACAATCTGGATTGGCGTTGTATATTTTGTGATCTTATAAAAGTTTTACTAAATATGGAAATGTAACGTACAATCTGGATTGGGGTTGTGTATTTTGTGATGTTATAAAAGTTTTACTAAAAATGGAAATGTAACATACAATCTGGATTGGCGTTGTTTATTTTGTGATTTTATAAAAGTTTAACTAAATATGGAAATGTAGCATACAATCTGGATTGAGGTTGTATATTTTGTGATGTTATAAAAGTTTTACTAAATATGGAAATGTAACATACAATCTGGATTGGCGTTGTTTATTTTGTGATGTTATAATAGTTTAACTAAATATGGAAATGAAACATACAATCTGGATTGAGGTTGTATATTTTGTGATGTTATAAAAGTTTAATAAATATGGAAATGTAACATACAATCTGGATTGGTGTTGTATATTTTGTGATTTTATAAAAGTTTTAATAAATATGGAAATGTAACATACAATCTGGATTGAGGTTGAATATTTTTTATGTTATTAAAGTTTTACTAAATATGGAAATGTAACATACAATCTGGATTGGCATTGTTTATTTTGTGATGTTATAAAAGTTTAACTAAATATGGAAATGTAACATACAATCTGGATTGGCGTTGTATATTTTGTGATCTTATAAAAGTTTTACTAAATATGGAAATGTAACGTACAATCTGGATTGGCGTTGTTTATTTTGTGATGTTATAAAAGTTTTACTAAATATGGAAATGTAACGTACAATCTGGATTGGGGTTGTGTATTTTGTGATGTTATAAAAGTTTTAATAAAAATGGAAATGTAACATACAATCTGGATTGGTGTTGTTTATTTTGTGATTTTATAAAAGTTTAACTAAATATGGAAATGTAACATGCAATCTGGATTGAGGTTGTATATTTTGTGATGTTATAAAAGTTTTACTAAATATGGAAATGTAACATACAATCTGGATTGGCGTTGTTTATTTTGTGATGTTATAAAAGTTTAACTAAATATGGAAATGAAACAAACAATCTGGATTGAGGTTGTATATTTTGTGATGTTATAAAAGTTTAATAAATATGGAAATGTAACATACAATCTGGATTGGCGTTGTTTATTTTGTGATGTTATAAAAATTTTACTAAATATGGAAATGTAACATACAATCTGGATTGGTGTTGTATATTTTGTGATTTTATAAAAGTTTTAATAAATATGGAAATGTAACATACAATCTGGATTGAGGTTGAATATTTTGTGATGTTATAAAAGTTTAACTAAATATGGAAATGTAACATACAATCTGGATTGGCGTTGTATATTTTGTGATCTTATAAAAGTTTTACTAAATATGGAAATGTAACGTACAATCTGGATTGGGGTTGTGTATTTTGTGATGTTATAAAAGTTTTACTAAAAATGGAAATGTAACATACAATCTGGATTGGCGTTGTTTATTTTGTGATTTTTTAAAAGTTTAACTAAATATGGAAATGTAACATGCAATCTGGATTGAGGTTGTATATTTTGTGATGTTATAAAAGTTTTACTAAATATGGAAATGTAACATACAATCTGGATTGGCGTTGTTTATTTTGTGATGTTATAAAAGTTTAACTAAATATGGAAATGAAACATACAATCTGGATTGAGGTTGTATATTTTGTGATGTTATAAAAGTTTAATAAATATGGAAATGTAACATACAATCTGGATTGGTGTTGTATATTTTGTGATTTTATAAAAGTTTTAATAAATATGGAAATGTAACATACAATCTGGATTGAGGTTGAATATTTTTTATGTTATTAAAGTTTTACTAAATATGGAAATGTAACATACAATCTGGATTGGCGTTGTTTATTTTGTGATGTTATAAAAGTTTAACTAAATATGGAAATGTAACATACAATCTGGATTGGCGTTGTATATTTTGTGATCTTATAAAAGTTTTACTAAATATGGAAATGTAACGTACAATCTGGATTGGGGTTGTGTATTTTGTGATGTTATAAAAGTTTTACTAAAAATGGAAATGTAACAAACAATCTGGATTGGCGTTGTTTATTTTGTGATGTTATAAAAGTTTAACTAAATATGGAAATGTAACATACAATCTGGATTGAGGTTGTATATTTGTGATGTTATAAAAGTTTTACTAAATATGGAAATGTAACATACAATCTGGATTGGCGTTGTTTATTTTGTGATGTTATAAAAGTTTAACTAAATATGGAAATGAAACATACAATCTGGATTGAGGTTGTATATTTTGTGATGTTATAAAAGTTTTACTAAATATGGAAATGTAACATACAATCTGGATTGGCGTTGTTTATTTTGTGATGTTATAAAGTTTAACTAAATATAGAAATGTAACATACAATCTGGATTGAGGTTGTATATTTTGTGATGTTATAAAAGTTTGACTAAATATGGAAATGTAACATACAATCTGGATTGGCGTTGTTTATTTTGTGATGTTATAAAAGTTTAACTAAATATGGAAATGAAACATACAATCTGGATTGAGGTTGTATATTTTGTGATGTTATAAAAGTTTTACTAAATATGGAAATGTAACATACAAACTGGATTGAGGTTGTATATTTTGTGATGTTATAAAAGTTTTACTAAATATGGAAATGTAACATACAATCTGGATTGGCGTTGTATATTTTGTGATCTTATAAAAATTTTACTAAATATGGAAATGTAACGTACAATCTGGATTGGCGTTGTTTATTTTGTGATGTTATAAAAGTTTTACTAAATATGGAAATGTAACATACAATCTGGATTGGGGTTGTATATTTTGTGATGTTATAAAAGTTTAACTAAATATGAAAATGTAACATACAATCTGGATTGGCGTTGTTTATTTTGTGATGTTATAAAAGTTTTACTAAATATGGAAATGAAACATACAATCTGGATTGAGGTTGTATATTTTGTGATGTTATAAAAGTTTTACTAAATATGGAAATGTAACATACAATCTGGATTGGCGTTGTTTATTTTGTGATGTTATAATTTTTTTGCTAAATATGGAAATGTAACATACAATCTGGATTGAGGTTGTATATTTTGTGATGTTATAAAAGTTTTACTAAATATGGAAATGTAACATACAATCTGGATTGGCGTTGTTTATTTTGTGATGTTATAATTTTTTTGCTAAATATGGAAATGTAACATACAATCTGGATTGGCGTTGTATATTTTGTGATGTTATAAAAGTTTAACTAAATATGAAAATGTAACATACAATCTGGATTGGCGTTGTTTATTTTGTGATGTTATAAAAGTTTTACTAAATATGGAAATGAAACATACAATCTGGATTGAGGTTGTATATTTTGTGATGTTATAAAAGTTTTACTAAATATGGAAATGTAACATACAATCTGGATTGGCGTTGTTTATTTTGTGATGTTATAATTTTTTTGCTAAATATGGAAATGTAACATACAATCTGGATTGGCGTTGTTTATTTTGTGATGTTATAAAAGTTTTAATAAATATGGAAATGTAACATACAATCTGGATTGAGGTTGAATATTTTTTATGTTATAAAAGTTTTACTAAATATGGAAATGTAACATACAATCTGGATTGGCGTTGTTTATTTTGTGATGTTATAATAGTTTAACTAAATATGGAAATGAAACATACAATCTGGATTGAGGTTGTATATTTTGTGATGTTATAAAAGTTTAATAAATATGGAAATGTAACATACAATCTGGATTGGTGTTGTATATTTTGTGATTTTATAAAAGTTTTAATAAATATGGAAATGTAACATACAATCTGGATTGAGGTTGAATATTTTTTATGTTATTAAAGTTTTACTAAATATGGAAATGTAACATACAATCTGGATTGGCATTGTTTATTTTGTGATGTTATAAAAGTTTAACTAAATATGGAAATGTAACATACAATCTGGATTGGCGTTGTATATTTTGTGATCTTATAAAAGTTTTACTAAATATGGAAATGTAACGTACAATCTGGATTGGCGTTGTTTATTTTGTGATGTTATAAAAGTTTTACTAAATATGGAAATGTAACGTACAATCTGGATTGGGGTTGTGTATTTTGTGATGTTATAAAAGTTTTACTAAAAATGGAAATGTAACATACAATCTGGATTGGTGTTGTTTATTTTGTGATTTTATAAAAGTTTAACTAAATATGGAAATGTAACATGCAATCTGGATTGAGGTTGTATATTTTGTGATGTTATAAAAGTTTTACTAAATATGGAAATGTAACATACAATCTGGATTGGCGTTGTTTATTTTGTGATGTTATAAAAGTTTAACTAAATATGGAAATGAAACAAACAATCTGGATTGAGGTTGTATATTTTGTGATGTTATAAAAGTTTAATAAATATGGAAATGTAACATACAATCTGGATTGGCGTTGTTTATTTTGTGATGTTATAAAAATTTTACTAAATATGGAAATGTAACATACAATCTGGATTGGTGTTGTATATTTTGTGATTTTATAAAAGTTTTAATAAATATGGAAATGTAACATACAATCTGGATTGAGGTTGAATATTTTGTGATGTTATAAAAGTTTAACTAAATATGGAAATGTAACATACAATCTGGATTGGCGTTGTATATTTTGTGATCTTATAAAAGTTTTACTAAATATGGAAATGTAACGTACAATCTGGATTGGGGTTGTGTATTTTGTGATGTTATAAAAGTTTTACTAAAAATGGAAATGTAACATACAATCTGGATTGGCGTTGTTTATTTTGTGATTTTTTAAAAGTTTAACTAAATATGGAAATGTAACATGCAATCTGGATTGAGGTTGTATATTTTGTGATGTTATAAAAGTTTTACTAAATATGGAAATGTAACATACAATCTGGATTGGCGTTGTTTATTTTGTGATGTTATAAAAGTTTAACTAAATATGGAAATGAAACATACAATCTGGATTGAGGTTGTATATTTTGTGATGTTATAAAAGTTTAATAAATATGGAAATGTAACATACAATCTGGATTGGTGTTGTATATTTTGTGATTTTATAAAAGTTTTAATAAATATGGAAATGTAACATACAATCTGGATTGAGGTTGAATATTTTTTATGTTATTAAAGTTTTACTAAATATGGAAATGTAACATACAATCTGGATTGGCGTTGTTTATTTTGTGATGTTATAAAAGTTTAACTAAATATGGAAATGTAACATACAATCTGGATTGGCGTTGTATATTTTGTGATCTTATAAAAGTTTTACTAAATATGGAAATGTAACGTACAATCTGGATTGGGGTTGTGTATTTTGTGATGTTATAAAAGTTTTACTAAAAATGGAAATGTAACAAACAATCTGGATTGGCGTTGTTTATTTTGTGATGTTATAAAAGTTTAACTAAATATGGAAATGTAACATACAATCTGGATTGAGGTTGTATATTTGTGATGTTATAAAAGTTTTACTAAATATGGAAATGTAACATACAATCTGGATTGGCGTTGTTTATTTTGTGATGTTATAAAAGTTTAACTAAATATGGAAATGAAACATACAATCTGGATTGAGGTTGTATATTTTGTGATGTTATAAAAGTTTTACTAAATATGGAAATGTAACATACAATCTGGATTGGCGTTGTTTATTTTGTGATGTTATAAAGTTTAACTAAATATAGAAATGTAACATACAATCTGGATTGAGGTTGTATATTTTGTGATGTTATAAAAGTTTGACTAAATATGGAAATGTAACATACAATCTGGATTGGCGTTGTTTATTTTGTGATGTTATAAAAGTTTAACTAAATATGGAAATGAAACATACAATCTGGATTGAGGTTGTATATTTTGTGATGTTATAAAAGTTTTACTAAATATGGAAATGTAACATACAAACTGGATTGAGGTTGTATATTTTGTGATGTTATAAAAGTTTTACTAAATATGGAAATGTAACATACAATCTGGATTGGCGTTGTATATTTTGTGATCTTATAAAAATTTTACTAAATATGGAAATGTAACGTACAATCTGGATTGGCGTTGTTTATTTTGTGATGTTATAAAAGTTTTACTAAATATGGAAATGTAACATACAATCTGGATTGGGGTTGTATATTTTGTGATGTTATAAAAGTTTAACTAAATATGAAAATGTAACATACAATCTGGATTGGCGTTGTTTATTTTGTGATGTTATAAAAGTTTTACTAAATATGGAAATGAAACATACAATCTGGATTGAGGTTGTATATTTTGTGATGTTATAAAAGTTTTACTAAATATGGAAATGTAACATACAATCTGGATTGGCGTTGTTTATTTTGTGATGTTATAATTTTTTTGCTAAATATGGAAATGTAACATACAATCTGGATTGGCGTTGTTTATTTTGTGATGTTATAAAAGTTTAATAAATATGGAAATGTAACATACAATCTGGATTGGTGTTGTTTATTTTGTGATTTTATAAAAGTTTTAATAAATATGGAAATGTAACATACAATCTGGATTGAGGTTGAATATTTTTTATGTTATAAAAGTTTTACTAAATATGGAAATGTAACATACAATCTGGATTGAGGTTGTGTATTTTGTGATGTTATAAAAGTTTTAATAAATATGGAAATGTAACATACAATCTGGATTGGCGTTGTTTATTTTGTGATGTTATAAAAATTTTACTAAATATGGAAATGTAACATACAATCTGGATTGGTGTTGTATATTTTGTGATTTTATAAAAGTTTTAATAAATATGGAAATGTAACATACAATCTGGATTGAGGTTGAATATTTTGTGATGTTATAAAAGTTTTACTAAATATGGAAATGTAACATACAATCTGGATTGGCGTTGTTTATTTTGTGATGTTATAAAAGTTTAACTAAATATGGAAATGTAACATACAATCTGGATTGGCGTTGTATATTTTGTGATCTTATAAAAGTTTTACTAAATATGGAAATGTAACGTACAATCTGGATTGGGGTTGTGTATTTTGTGATGTTATAAAAGTTTTACTAAAAATGGAAATGTAACATACAATCTGGATTGGCGGTGTTTATTTTGTGATTTTATAAAAGTTTAACTAAATATGGAAATGTAACATGCAATCTGGATTGAGGTTGTATATTTTGTGATGTTATAAAAGTTTTACTAAATATGGAAATGTAACATACAATCTGGATTGGCGTTGTTTATTTTGTGATGTTATAAAAGTTTAACTAAATATGGAAATGAAACATACAATCTGGATTGAGGTTGTATATTTTGTGATGTTATAAAAGTTGAATAAATATGGAAATATAACATACAATCTGGATTGGTGTTGTATATTTTGTGATTTTATAAAAGTTTTAATAAATATGGAAATGTAACATACACTGGATTGAGGTTGAATATTTTTTATGTTATTAAAGTTTTACTAAATATGGAAATGTAACATACAATCTGGATTGGCGTTGTTTATTTTGTGATGTTATAAAAGTTTAACTAAATATGGAAATGTAACATACAATCTGGATTGGCGTTGTATATTTTGTGATCTTATAAAAGTTTTACTAAATATGGAAATCTAACGTACAATCTGGATTGGGGTTGTGTATTTTGTGATGTTATAAAAGTTTTACTAAAAATGGAAATGTAACATACAATCTGGATTGGCGTTGTTTATTTTGTGATGTTATAAAAGTTTAACTAAATATGGAAATGTAACATACAATCTGGATTGAGGTTGTATATTTTGTGATGTTATAAAAGTTTTACTAAATATGGAAATGTAACATACAATCTGGATTGGCGTTGTTTATTTTGTGATGTTATAAAAGTTTAACTAAATATGGAAATGAAACATACAATCTGGATTGAGGTTGTATATTTTGTGATGTTATAAAAGTTTTACTAAATATGGAAATGTAACATACAATCTGGATTGGCGTTGTTTATTTTGTGATGTTATAAAGTTTAACTAAATATAGAAATGTAACATACAATCTGGATTGAGGTTGTATATTTTGTGATGTTATAAAAGTTTGACTAAATATGGAAATGTAACATACAATCTGGATTGGCGTTGTTTATTTTGTGATGTTATAAAAGTTTAACTAAATATGGAAATGAAACATACAATCTGGATTGAGGTTGTATATTTTGTGATGTTATGAAATTTTTACTAAATATGGAAATGTAACATACAATCTGGATTGGCGTTGTTTATTTTGTGATGTTATAAAAGTTTAATAAATATGGAAATGTAACATACAATCTGGATTGGCGTTGTATATTTTGTGATCTTATAAAAGTTTTACTAAATATGGAAATGTAACGTACAATCTGGATTGGGGTTGTGTATTTTGTGATGTTATAAAAGTTTTACTAAAAATGGAAATGTAACAAACAATCTGGATTGGCGTTGTTTATTTTGTGATGTTATAAAAGTTTAACTAAATATGGAAATGTAACATACAATCTGGATTGAGGTTGTATATTTGTGATGTTATAAAAGTTTTACTAAATATGGAAATGTAACATACAATCTGGATTGGCGTTGTTTATTTTGTGATGTTATAAAAGTTTAACTAAATATGGAAATGAAACATACAATCTGGATTGAGGTTGTATATTTTGTGATGTTATAAAAGTTTTACTAAATATGGAAATGTAACATACAATCTGGATTGGCGTTGTTTATTTTGTGATGTTATAAAGTTTAACTAAATATAGAAATGTAACATACAATCTGGATTGAGGTTGTATATTTTGTGATGTTATAAAAGTTTGACTAAATATGGAAATGTAACATACAATCTGGATTGGCGTTGTTTATTTTGTGATGTTATAAAAGTTTAACTAAATATGGAAATGAAACATACAATCTGGATTGAGGTTGTATATTTTGTGATGTTATAAAAGTTTTACTAAATATGGAAATGTAACATACAAACTGGATTGAGGTTGTATATTTTGTGATGTTATAAAAGTTTTACTAAATATGGAAATGTAACATACAATCTGGATTGGCGTTGTATATTTTGTGATCTTATAAAAATTTTACTAAATATGGAAATGTAACGTACAATCTGGATTGGCGTTGTTTATTTTGTGATGTTATAAAAGTTTTACTAAATATGGAAATGTAACATACAATCTGGATTGGGGTTGTATATTTTGTGATGTTATAAAAGTTTAACTAAATATGAAAATGTAACATACAATCTGGATTGGCGTTGTTTATTTTGTGATGTTATAAAAGTTTTACTAAATATGGAAATGAAACATACAATCTGGATTGAGGTTGTATATTTTGTGATGTTATAAAAGTTTTACTAAATATGGAAATGTAACATACAATCTGGATTGGCGTTGTTTATTTTGTGATGTTATAATTTTTTTGCTAAATATGGAAATGTAACATACAATCTGGATTGGCGTTGTTTATTTTGTGATGTTATAAAAGTTTAATAAATATGGAAATGTAACATACAATCTGGATTGGTGTTGTTTATTTTGTGATTTTATAAAAGTTTTAATAAATATGGAAATGTAACATACAATCTGGATTGAGGTTGAATATTTTTTATGTTATAAAAGTTTTACTAAATATGGAAATGTAACATACAATCTGGATTGAGGTTGTGTATTTTGTGATGTTATAAAAGTTTTAATAAATATGGAAATGTAACATACAATCTGGATTGGCGTTGTTTATTTTGTGATGTTATAAAAATTTTACTAAATATGGAAATGTAACATACAATCTGGATTGGTGTTGTATATTTTGTGATTTTATAAAAGTTTTAATAAATATGGAAATGTAACATACAATCTGGATTGAGGTTGAATATTTTGTGATGTTATAAAAGTTTTACTAAATATGGAAATGTAACATACAATCTGGATTGGCGTTGTTTATTTTGTGATGTTATAAAAGTTTAACTAAATATGGAAATGTAACATACAATCTGGATTGGCGTTGTATATTTTGTGATCTTATAAAAGTTTTACTAAATATGGAAATGTAACGTACAATCTGGATTGGGGTTGTGTATTTTGTGATGTTATAAAAGTTTTACTAAAAATGGAAATGTAACATACAATCTGGATTGGCGGTGTTTATTTTGTGATTTTATAAAAGTTTAACTAAATATGGAAATGTAACATGCAATCTGGATTGAGGTTGTATATTTTGTGATGTTATAAAAGTTTTACTAAATATGGAAATGTAACATACAATCTGGATTGGCGTTGTTTATTTTGTGATGTTATAAAAGTTTAACTAAATATGGAAATGAAACATACAATCTGGATTGAGGTTGTATATTTTGTGATGTTATAAAAGTTGAATAAATATGGAAATATAACATACAATCTGGATTGGTGTTGTATATTTTGTGATTTTATAAAAGTTTTAATAAATATGGAAATGTAACATACACTGGATTGAGGTTGAATATTTTTTATGTTATTAAAGTTTTACTAAATATGGAAATGTAACATACAATCTGGATTGGCGTTGTTTATTTTGTGATGTTATAAAAGTTTAACTAAATATGGAAATGTAACATACAATCTGGATTGGCGTTGTATATTTTGTGATCTTATAAAAGTTTTACTAAATATGGAAATCTAACGTACAATCTGGATTGGGGTTGTGTATTTTGTGATGTTATAAAAGTTTTACTAAAAATGGAAATGTAACATACAATCTGGATTGGCGTTGTTTATTTTGTGATGTTATAAAAGTTTAACTAAATATGGAAATGTAACATACAATCTGGATTGAGGTTGTATATTTTGTGATGTTATAAAAGTTTTACTAAATATGGAAATGTAACATACAATCTGGATTGGCGTTGTTTATTTTGTGATGTTATAAAAGTTTAACTAAATATGGAAATGAAACATACAATCTGGATTGAGGTTGTATATTTTGTGATGTTATAAAAGTTTTACTAAATATGGAAATGTAACATACAATCTGGATTGGCGTTGTTTATTTTGTGATGTTATAAAGTTTAACTAAATATAGAAATGTAACATACAATCTGGATTGAGGTTGTATATTTTGTGATGTTATAAAAGTTTGACTAAATATGGAAATGTAACATACAATCTGGATTGGCGTTGTTTATTTTGTGATGTTATAAAAGTTTAACTAAATATGGAAATGAAACATACAATCTGGATTGAGGTTGTATATTTTGTGATGTTATGAAATTTTTACTAAATATGGAAATGTAACATACAATCTGGATTGGCGTTGTTTATTTTGTGATGTTATAAAAGTTTAATAAATATGGAAATGTAACATACAATCTGGATTGGTGTTGTATATTTTGTGATTTTATAAAAGTTTTAATAAATATGGAAATGTAACATACAATCTGGATTGAGGTTGAATATTTTGTGATGTTATAAAAGTTTTACTAAATATGGAAATGTAACATACAATCTGGATTGGCGTTGTTTATTTTGTGATGTTATAAAAGTTTAACTAAATATGGAAATGTAACATACAATCTGGATTGAGGTTGAATATTTTGTGATGTTATAAAAGTTTTACTAAAAATGGAAATGTAACATACAATCTGGATTGGCGTTGTTTATTTTGTGATGTTATAAAAGTTTAACTAAATATGGAAATGAAACATACAATCTGGATTGAGGTTGTATATTTTGTGATGTTATAAAAGTTTAATAAATATGGAAATGTAACATACAATCTGGATTGGTGTTGTATATTTTGTGATTTTATAAAATTTTTACTAAATATGGAAATGTAACATACAATCTGGATTGGCGTTGTTTATTTTGTGATGTTATAAAAGCTTAATAAATATGGAAATGTAACATACAATCTGGATTGGTGTTGTATATTTTGTGATTTTATAAAAGTTTTAATAAATATGGAAATGTAACATTCAATCTGGATTGAGGTTGAATATTTTTTATGTTATAAAAGTTTTACTAAATATGGAAATGTAACATACAATCTGGATTGAGGTTGTGTATTTTGTGATGTTATAAAAGTTTTACAAAATATGGAAATGTAACATACAATCTGGATTGGCGTTGTATATTTTGTGATTTTATAAAAGTTTAACTAAATATGGAAATGAAACATACAATCTGGATTGAGGTTGTATATTTTGTGATGTTATAAAAGTTTAATAAATATGGAAATGTAACATACAATCTGGATTGGTGTTGTATATTTTGTGATTTTATAAAATTTTTACTAAATATGGAAATGTAACATACAATCTGGATTTGCGTTGTTTATTTTGTGATGTTATAAAAGCTTAATAAATATGGAAATGTAACATACAATCTGGATTGGTGTTGTATATTTTGTGATTTTATAAAAGTTTTAATAAATATGGAAATGTAACATTCAATCTGGATTGAGGTTGAATATTTTTTATGTTATAAAAGTTTTACTAAATATGGAAATGTAACATACAATCTGGATTGAGGTTGTGTATTTTGTGATGTTATAAAAGTTTTACAAAATATGGAAATGTAACATACAATCTGGATTGGCGTTGTATATTTTGTGATGTTATAAAAGTTTTACTAAAAATGGAAATGTAACATACAATCTGGATTGGCGTTGTTTATTTTGTGATGTTATAAAAGTTTAACTAAATATGGAAATGTAACATACAATCTGGATTGAGGTTGTATATTTTGTGATGTTATAAAAGTTTTACTAAATATGGAAATGTAACATACAATCTGGATTGGCGTTGTTTATTTTGTGATGTTATAAAAGTTTAACTAAATATGGAAATGAAACATACAATCTGGATTGAGGTTGTATATTTTGTGATGTTATAAAAGTTTTACTAAATATGGAAATGTAACATACAATCTGGATTGGCGTTGTTTATTTTGTGATGTTATAAAGTTTAACTAAATATAGAAATGTAACATACAATCTGGATTGAGGTTGTATATTTTGTGATGTTATAAAAGTTTGACTAAATATGGAAATGTAACATACAATCTGGATTGGCGTTGTTTATTTTGTGATGTTATAAAAGTTTAACTAAATATGGAAATGAAACATACAATCTGGATTGAGGTTGTATATTTTGTGATGTTATGAAATTTTTACTAAATATGGAAATGTAACATACAATCTGGATTGGCGTTGTTTATTTTGTGATGTTATAAAAGTTTAATAAATATGGAAATGTAACATACAATCTGGATTGGTGTTGTATATTTTGTGATTTTATAAAAGTTTTAATAAATATGGAAATGTAACATACAATCTGGATTGAGGTTGAATATTTTGTGATGTTATAAAAGTTTTACTAAATATGGAAATGTAACATACAATCTGGATTGGCGTTGTTTATTTTGTGATGTTATAAAAGTTTAACTAAATATGGAAATGTAACATACAATCTGGATTGAGGTTGAATATTTTGTGATGTTATAAAAGTTTTACTAAAAATGGAAATGTAACATACAATCTGGATTGGCGTTGTTTATTTTGTGATGTTATAAAAGTTTAACTAAATATGGAAATGAAACATACAATCTGGATTGAGGTTGTATATTTTGTGATGTTATAAAAGTTTAATAAATATGGAAATGTAACATACAATCTGGATTGGTGTTGTATATTTTGTGATTTTATAAAATTTTTACTAAATATGGAAATGTAACATACAATCTGGATTGGCGTTGTTTATTTTGTGATGTTATAAAAGCTTAATAAATATGGAAATGTAACATATAATCTGGATTGGTGTTGTATATTTTGTGATTTTATAAAAGTTTTAATAAATATGGAAATGTAACATTCAATCTGGATTGAGGTTGAATATTTTTTATGTTATAAAAGTTTTACTAAATATGGAAATGTAACATACAATCTGGATTGAGGTTGTGTATTTTGTGATGTTATAAAAGTTTTACAAAATATGGAAATGTAACATACAATCTGGATTGGCGTTGTATATTTTGTGATTTTATAAAAGTTTAACTAAATATGGAAATGAAACATACAATCTGGATTGAGGTTGTATATTTTGTGATGTTATAAAAGTTTTACTAAATATGGAAATGTAACATACAATCTGGATTGGCGTTGTTTATTTTGTGATGTTATAAAAGTTTAACTAAATATAGAAATGTAACATACAATCTGGATTGAGGTTGTATATTTTGTGATGTTATAAAAGTTTTACTAAATATGGAAATGTAACATACAATCTGGATTGGCGTTGTTTATTTTGTGATGTTATAAAAGTTTAACTAAATATGGAAATGAAACATACAATCTGGATTGAGGTTGTATATTTTGTGATGTTATAAAAGTTTTACTAAATATGGAAATGTAACATACAAACTGGATTGAGGTTGTATATTTTGTGATGTTATAAAAGTTTTACTAAATATGGAAATGTAACATACAATCTGGATTGGCGTTGTATATTTTGTGATCTTATAAAAGTTTTACTAAATATGGAAATGTAACGTACAATCTGGATTGGCGTTGTTTATTTTGTGATGTTATAAAAGTTTAACTAAATATGGAAATGTAACATACAATCTGGATTGGGGTTGTATATTTTGTGATGTTATAAAAGTTTAACTAAATATGAAAATGTAACATACAATCTGGATTGGCGTTGTTTAATTTGTGATGTTATAAAATTTTTAATAAATATGGAAATGTAACATACAATCTGGATTGGCGTTGTTTATTTTGTGATGTTATAAAAGTTTAATAAATATGGAAATGTAACATACAATCTGGATTGGTGTTGTATATTTTGTGATTTTATAAAAGTTTTAATAAATATGGAAATGTAACATACAATCTGGATTGAGGTTGAATATTTTTTATGTTATAAAAGTTTTACTAAATATGGAAATGTAACATACAATCTGGATTGAGGTTGTGTATTTTGTGATGTTATAAAAGTTTTAATAAATATGGAAATGTAACATACAATCTGGATTGGCGTTGTTTATTTTGTGATGTTATAAAAAATTTACTAAATATGGAAATGTAACATACAATCTGGATTGGTGTTGTATATTTTGTGATTTTATAAAAGTTTTAATAAATATGGAAATGTAACATACAATCTGGATTGAGGTTGAATATTTTGTGATGTTATAAAAGTTTTACTAAATATGGAAATGTAACATACAATCTGGATTGGCGTTGTTTATTTTGTGATGTTATAAAAGTTTAACTAAATATGGAAATGAAACATACAATCTGGATTGAGGTTGTATATTTTGTGATGTTATAAAAGTTTTACTAAATATGGAAATGTAACATACAAACTGGATTGAGGTTGTATATTTTGTGATGTTATACAAGTTTTACTAAATATGGAAATGAAACATACAATCTGGATTGGCGTTGTGTATTTTGTGATGTTATAAAAGTTTTAATAAATATGGAAATGTAACATACAATCTGGATTGGTGTTGTATATTTTGTGATTTTATAAAAGTTTTAATAAATATGGAAATGTAACATACAATCTGGATTGGCGTTGAATATTTTGTGATCTTATAAAAGTTTTACTAAATATGGAAATGTAACGTACAATCTGGATTGGGGTTGTGTATTTTGTGATGTTATAAAAGTTTTACTAAAAATGGAAATGTAACATACAATCTGGATTGGCGTTGTTTATTTTGTGATGTTATAAAAGTTTAACTAAATATGGAAATTTAACATACAATCTGGATTGAGGTTGTATATTTTGTGATGTTATAAAAGTTTTACTAAATATGGAAATGTAACATACAATCTGGATTCGCGTTGTTTATTTTGTGATGTTATAAAAGTTTAACTAAATATGGAAATGAAACATACAATCTGGATTGGCGTTGTTTATTTTGTGATGTTATAAAAGTTTAATAAATATGGAAATGTAACATACAATCTGGATTGGTGTTGTATATTTTGTGATTTTATAAAAGTTTTAATAAATATGGAAATGTAACATACAATCTGGATTGAGGTTGAATATTTTTTATGTTATAAAAGTTTTACTAAATATGGAAATGTAACATACAATCTGGATTGAGGTTGTGTATTTTGTGATGTTATAAAAGTTTTAATAAATATGGAAATGTAACATACAATCTGGATTGGCGTTGTTTATTTTGTGATGTTATAAAAAATTTACTAAATATGGAAATGTAACATACAATCTGGATTGGTGTTGTATATTTTGTGATTTTATAAAAGTTTTAATAAATATGGAAATGTAACATACAATCTGGATTGAGGTTGAATATTTTGTGATGTTATAAAAGTTTTACTAAATATGGAAATGTAACATACAATCTGGATTGGCGTTGTTTATTTTGTGATGTTATAAAAGTTTAACTAAATATGGAAATGAAACATACAATCTGGATTGAGGTTGTATATTTTGTGATGTTATAAAAGTTTTACTAAATATGGAAATGTAACATACAAACTGGATTGAGGTTGTATATTTTGTGATGTTATACAAGTTTTACTAAATATGGAAATGAAACATACAATCTGGATTGGCGTTGTGTATTTTGTGATGTTATAAAAGTTTTAATAAATATGGAAATGTAACATACAATCTGGATTGGTGTTGTATATTTTGTGATTTTATAAAAGTTTTAATAAATATGGAAATGTAACATACAATCTGGATTGGCGTTGAATATTTTGTGATCTTATAAAAGTTTTACTAAATATGGAAATGTAACGTACAATCTGGATTGGGGTTGTGTATTTTGTGATGTTATAAAAGTTTTACTAAAAATGGAAATGTAACATACAATCTGGATTGGCGTTGTTTATTTTGTGATGTTATAAAAGTTTAACTAAATATGGAAATTTAACATACAATCTGGATTGAGGTTGTATATTTTGTGATGTTATAAAAGTTTTACTAAATATGGAAATGTAACATACAATCTGGATTCGCGTTGTTTATTTTGTGATGTTATAAAAGTTTAACTAAATATGGAAATGAAACATACAATCTGGATTGAGGTTGTATATTTTGTGATGTTATAAAAGTTTTACTAAATATGGAAATGTAACATACAATCTGGATTGGCGTTGTTTATTTTGTGATGTTATAAAAGTTTAACTAAATATAGAAATGTAACATACAATCTAGATTGAGGTTGTATATTTTGTGATGTTATAAAAGTTTTACTAAATATGGAAATGTGACATACAATCTGGATTGGCGTTGTTTATTTTGTGATGTTATAAAAGTTTAACTAAATATGGAAATGAAACATACAATCTGGATTGAGGTTGTATATTTTGTGATGTTATAAAAGTTTTACTAAATATGGAAATGTAACATACAAACTGGATTGAGGTTGTATATTTTGTTATGTTATAAAAGTTTTACTAAATATGGAAATGTAACATACAATCTGGATTGGCGTTGTATATTTTGTGATCTTATAAAAGTTTTACTAAATATGGAAATGTAACGTACAATCTGGATTGGCGTTGTTTATTTTGTGATGTTATAAAAGTTTTACTAAATATGGAAATGTAACATACAATCTGGATTGGGGTTGTATATTTTGTGATGTTATAAAAGTTTTAATAAATATGGAAATGTAACATACAATCTGGATTGAGGTTGAATATTTTGTGATGTTATAAAAGTTTTACTAAATATGGAAATGTAACATACAATCTGGATTGGCGTTGTTTATTTTGTGATGTTATAAAAGTTTAACTAAATATGGAAATGTAACATACAATCTGGATTGAGGTTGAATATTTTGTGATGTTATAAAAGTTTTACTAAAAATGGAAATGTAACATACAATCTGGATTGGCGTTGTTTATTTTGTGATGTTATAAAAGTTTAACTAAATATGGAAATGAAACATACAATCTGGATTGAGGTTGTATATTTTGTGATGTTATAAAAGTTTAATAAATATGGAAATGTAACATACAATCTGGATTGGTGTTGTATATTTTGTGATTTTATAAAAGTTTTAATAAATATGGAAATGTAACATACAATCTGGATTGAGGTTGAATATTTTTTATGTTATTAAAGTTTTACTAAATATGGAAATGTAACATACAATCTGGATTGGCGTTGTTTATTTTGTGATGTTATAAAAGTTTAACTAAATATGGAAATGTAACATACAATCTGGATTGAGGTTGTATATTTTGTGATGTTATAAAAGTTTTACTAAATATGGAAATGTAACATACAATCTGGATTGGCGTTGTTTATTTTGTGATGTTATAAAAGTTTAACTAAATATGGAAATGAAACATACAATCTGGATTGAGGTTGTATATTTTGTGATGTTATAAAAGTTTAATAAATATGGAAATGTAACATACAATCTGGATTGGTGTTGTATATTTTGTGATTTTATAAAAGTTTTAATAAATATGGAAATGTAACATACAATCTGGATTGAGGTTGTATATTTTGTGATCTTATAAAAGTTTTACTAAATATGGAAATGTAACGTACAATCTGGATTGGGGTTGTGTATTTTGTGATGTTATAAAAGTTTTACTAAAAATGGAAATGTAACATACAATCTGGATTGGCGTTGTTTATTTTGTGATGTTATAAAAGTTTAAATATGGAAATGAAACATACAATCTGGATTGAGGTTGTATATTTTGTGATGTTATAAAAGTTTTACTAAATATGGAAATGTAACATACAATCTGGATTGGCGTTGTTTATTTTGTGATGTTATAAAAGTTTAATAAATATGGAAATGTAACATACAATCTGGATTGGTGTTGTATATTTTGTGATTTTATAAAAGTTTTAATAAATATGGAAATGTAACATACAATCTGGATTGAGGTTGAATATTTTTTATGTTATTAAAGTTTTACTAAATATGGAAATGTAACATACAATCTGGATTGGCGTTGTTTATTTTGTGATGTTATAAAAGTTTAACTAAATATGGAAATGTAACATACAATCTGGATTGAGGTTGTATATTTTGTGATGTTATAAAAGTTTTACTAAATATGGAAATGTAACATACAATCTGGATTGGCGTTGTTTATTTTGTGATGTTATAAAAGTTTAACTAAATATGGAAATGAAACATACAATCTGGATTGAGGTTGTATATTTTGTGATGTTATAAAAGTTTAATAAATATGGAAATGTAACATACAATCTGGATTGGTGTTGTATATTTTGTGATTTTATAAAAGTTTTAATAAATATGGAAATGTAACATACAATCTGGATTGAGGTTGTATATTTTGTGATCTTATAAAAGTTTTACTAAATATGGAAATGTAACGTACAATCTGGATTGGGGTTGTGTATTTTGTGATGTTATAAAAGTTTTACTAAAAATGGAAATGTAACATACAATCTGGATTGGCGTTGTTTATTTTGTGATGTTATAAAAGTTTTACTAAATATGGAAATGTAACATACAATCTGGATTGAGGTTGTATATTTTGTGATGTTATAAAAGTTTTACTAAATATGGAAATGTAACATACAATCTGGATTGGCGTTGTTTATTTTGTGATGTTATAAAAGTTTAAATATGGAAATGAAACATACAATCTGGATTGAGGTTGTATATTTTGTGATGTTATAAAAGTTTTACTAAATATGGAAATGTAACATACAATCTGGATTGGCGTTGTTTATTTTGTGATGTTATAAAAGTTTAACTAAATATAGAAATGTAACATACAATCTGGATTGAGGTTGTATATTTTGTGATGTTATAAAAGTTTGACTAAATATGGAAATGTAACATACAATCTGGATTGGCGTTGTTTATTTTGTGATGTTATAAAAGTTTAACTAAATATGGAAATGAAACATACAATCTGGATTGAGGTTGTATATTTTGTGATGTTATAAAAGTTTTACTAAATATGGAAATGAAACATACAATCTGGATTGAGGTTGTATATTTTGTGATGTTATAAAATTTTTACTAAATATGGAAATGTAACATACATTCTGGATTGGCGTTGTTTATTTTGTGATGTTATAAAAGTTTAATAATATGGAAATGTAACATACAATCTGGATTGGTGTTGTATATTTTGTGATTTTATAAAAGTTTTAATAAATATGGAAATGTAACATACAATCTGGATTGAGGTTGTATATTTTGTGATGTTATAAAAGTTTTACTAAATATGGAAATGTAACATACAATCTGGATTGGCATTGTTTAATTTGTGATGTTATAAAATTTTTAATAAATATGGAAATGTAACATACAATCTGGATTGGCGTTGTTTATTTTGTGATGTTATAAAAGTTTAATAAATATGGAAATGTAACATACAATCTGGATTGGTGTTGTATATTTTGTGATTTTATAAAAGTTTTAATAAATATGGAAATGTAACATACAATCTGGATTGAGGTTGAATATTTTTTATGTTATAAAAGTTTTACTAAATATGGAAATGTAACATACAATCTGGATTGAGGTTGTGTATTTTGTGATGTTATAAAAGTTTTAATAAATATGGAAATGTAACATACAATCTGGATTGAGGTTGTATATTTTGTGATCTTATAAAAGTTTTACTAAATATGGAAATGTAACGTACAATCTGGATTGGGGTTGTGTATTTTGTGATGTTATAAAAGTTTTACTAAAAATGGAAATGTAACATACAATCTGGATTGGCGTTGTTTATTTTGTGATGTTATAAAAGTTTTACTAAATATGGAAATGTAACATACAATCTGGATTGAGGTTGTATATTTTGTGATGTTATAAAAGTTTTACTAAATATGGAAATGTAACATACAATCTGGATTGGCGTTGTTTATTTTGTGATGTTATAAAAGTTTAAATATGGAAATGAAACATACAATCTGGATTGAGGTTGTATATTTTGTGATGTTATAAAAGTTTTACTAAATATGGAAATGTAACATACAATCTGGATTGGCGTTGTTTATTTTGTGATGTTATAAAAGTTTAACTAAATATAGAAATGTAACATACAATCTGGATTGAGGTTGTATATTTTGTGATGTTATAAAAGTTTGACTAAATATGGAAATGTAACATACAATCTGGATTGGCGTTGTTTATTTTGTGATGTTATAAAAGTTTAACTAAATATGGAAATGAAACATACAATCTGGATTGAGGTTGTATATTTTGTGATGTTATAAAAGTTTTACTAAATATGGAAATGAAACATACAATCTGGATTGAGGTTGTATATTTTGTGATGTTATAAAATTTTTACTAAATATGGAAATGTAACATACATTCTGGATTGGCGTTGTTTATTTTGTGATGTTATAAAAGTTTAATAATATGGAAATGTAACATACAATCTGGATTGGTGTTGTATATTTTGTGATTTTATAAAAGTTTTAATAAATATGGAAATGTAACATACAATCTGGATTGAGGTTGTATATTTTGTGATGTTATAAAAGTTTTACTAAATATGGAAATGTAACATACAATCTGGATTGGCATTGTTTAATTTGTGATGTTATAAAATTTTTAATAAATATGGAAATGTAACATACAATCTGGATTGGCGTTGTTTATTTTGTGATGTTATAAAAGTTTAATAAATATGGAAATGTAACATACAATCTGGATTGGTGTTGTATATTTTGTGATTTTATAAAAGTTTTAATAAATATGGAAATGTAACATACAATCTGGATTGAGGTTGAATATTTTTTATGTTATAAAAGTTTTACTAAATATGGAAATGTAACATACAATCTGGATTGAGGTTGTGTATTTTGTGATGTTATAAAAGTTTTAATAAATATGGAAATGTAACATACAATCTGGATTGGCGTTGTTTATTTTGTGATGTTATAAAAATTTTACTAAATATGGAAATGTAACATACAATCTGGATTGGTGTTGTATATTTTGTGATTTTATAAAAGTTTTAATAAATATGGAAATGTAACATACAATCTGGATTGAGGTTGAATATTTTGTGATGTTATAAAAGTTTTACTAAATATGGAAATGTAACATACAATCTGGAATGGCGTTGTTTATTTTGTGATGTTATAAAAGTTTAACTAAATATGTAAATGAAACATACAATCTGGATTGAGGTTGTATATTTTGTGATGTTATAAAAGTTTTACTAAATATGGAAATGTAACATACAAACTGGATTGAGGTTGTATATTTTGTGATGTTATACAAGTTTTACTAAATATGGAAATGAATCATACAATCTGGATTGGCGTTGTGTATTTTGTGATGTTATAAAAGTTTTAATAAATATGGAAATGTAACATACAATCTGGATTGGTGTTGTATATTTTGTGATTTTATAAAAGTTTTAATAAATATGGAAATGTAACATACAATCTGGATTGGCGTTGAATATTTTGTGATTTTATAAAAGTTTTACTAAATATGGAAATGTAACGTACAATCTGGATTGGCGTTGTATATTTTGTGATCTTATAAAAGTTTTACTAAATATGGAAATGTAACGTACAATCTAGATTGGGGTTGTGTATTTTGTGATGTTATAAAAGTTTTACTAAAAATGGAAATGTAACATACAATCTGGATTGGCGTTGTTTATTTTGTGATGTTATAAAAGTTTAACTAAATATGGAAATGTAACATACAATCTGGATTGGCGTTGTATATTTTGTGATCTTATAAAAGTTTTACTAAATATGGAAATGTAACGTACAATCTGGATTGGGGTTGTGTATTTTGTGAAGTTATAAAAGTTTTACTAAAAATGGAAATGTAACATACAATCTGGATTGGCGTTGTTTATTTTGTGATGTTATAAAAGTTTAACTAAATATGGAAATTTAACATACAATCTGGATTGAGGTTGTATATTTTGTGATGTTATAAAAGTTTTACTAAATATGGAAATGTAACATACAATCTGGATTGGCGTTGTTTATTTTGTGATGTTATAAAAGTTTAACTAAATATGGAAATGTAACATACAATCTGGATTGAGGTTGTATATTTTGTGATGTTATAAAAGTTTTACTAAATATGGAAATGTAACATACAAACTGGATTGAGGTTGTATATTTTGTGATGTTATAAAAGTTTTACTAAATATGGAAATGTAACATACAATCTGGATTGGCGTTGTATATTTTGTGATCTTATAAAAGTTTTACTAAATATGGAAATGTAACGTACAATCTGGATTGGCGTTGTTTATTTTGTGATGTTATAAAAGTTTTACTAAATATGGAAATGTAACATACAATCTGGATTGGGGTTGTATATTTTGTGATGTTATAAAAGTTTAACTAAATATGAAAATGTAACATACAATCTGGATTGGCGTTGTTTATTTTGTGATGTTATAAAAGTTTAACTAAATATGGAAATGAAACATACAATCTGGATTGAGGTTGTATATTTTGTGATGTTATAAAAGTTTTACTAAATATGGAAATGTAACATACAATCTGGATTGGCGTTGTTTATTTTGTGATGTTATAAAAATTTTACTAAATATGGAAATGTAACATACAATCTGGATTGGCGTTGTTTATTTTGTGATGTTATAAAAGTTTAATAAATATGGAAATGTAACATACAATCTGGATTGGTGTATATTTTGTGATTTTATAAAAGTTTTAATAAATATGGAAATGTAACATACAATCTGGATTGAGGTTGAATATTTTTTATGTTATAAAAGTTTTACTAAATATGGAAATGTAACATACAATCTGGATTGAGGTTGTGTATTTTGTGATGTCATAAAAGTTTTAATAAATATGGAAATGTAACATACAATCTGGATTGGCGTTGTTTATTTTGTGATGTTATAAAAATTTTACTAAATATGGAAATGTAACATACAATCTGGATTGGTGTTGTATATTTTGTGATTTTATAAAAGTTTTAATAAATATTGAAATGTAACATACAATCTGGATTGAGGTTGAATATTTTGTGATGTTATAAAAGTTTTACTAAATATGGAAATGTAACATACAATCTGGATTGGCGTTGTTTATTTTGTGATGTTATGAAAGTTTAACTAAATATGGAAATGTAACATACAATCTGGATTGGCGTTGTATATTTTGTGATCTTATAAAAGTTTTACTAAATATGGAAATGTAACGTACAATCTGGATAGGGGTTGTGTATTTTGTGATGTTATAAAAGTTTTACTAAAAATGGAAATGTAACATACAATCTGGATTGGCGGTGTTTATTTTGTGATTTTATAAAAGTTTAACTAAATATGGAAATGTAACATGCAATCTGGATTGAGGTTGTATATTTTGTGATGTTATAAAAGTTTTACTAAATATGGAAATGTAACATACAATCTGGATTGGCGTTGAATATTTTGTGATTTTATAAAAGTTTTACTAAATATGGAAATGTAACGTACAATCTGGATTGGCGTTGTATATTTTGTGATCTTATAAAAGTTTTACTAAATATGGAAATGTAACGTACAATCTGGATTGGGGTTGTGTTTTTTGTGATGTTATAAAAGTTTTACTAAAAATGGAAATGTAACATACAATCTGGATTGGCGTTGTTTATTTTGTGATGTTATAAAAGTTTAACTAAATATGGAAATTTAACATACAATCTGGATTGAGGTTGTATATTTTGTGATGTTATAAAAGTTTTACTAAATATGGAAATGTAACATACAATCTGGATTGGCGTTGTTTATTTTGTGATGTTATAAAAGTTTAACTAAATATGGAAATGAAACATACAATCTGGATTGAGGTTGTATATTTTGTGATGTTATAAAAGTTTTAATAAATATGGAAATGTAACATACAATCTGGATTGAGGTTGAATATTTTGTGATGTTATAAAAGTTTTACTAAATATGGAAATGTAACATACAATCTGGATTGGCGTTGTTTATTTTGTGATGTTATAAAAGTTTAACTAAATATGGAAATGTAACATACAATCTGGATTGAGGTTGAATATTTTGTGATGTTATAAAAGTTTTACTAAAAATGGAAATGTAACATACAATCTGGATTGGCGTTGTTTATTTTGTGATGTTATAAAAGTTTAACTAAATATGGAAATGAAACATACAATCTGGATTGAGGTTGTATATTTTGTGATGTTATAAAAGTTTAATAAATATGGAAATGTAACATACAATCTGGATTGGTGTTGTATATTTTGTGATTTTATAAAAGTTTTAATAAATATGGAAATGTAACATACAATCTGGATTGAGGTTGAATATTTTTTATGTTATTAAAGTTTTACTAAATATGGAAATGTAACATACAATCTGGATTGGCGTTGTTTATTTTGTGATGTTATAAAAGTTTAACTAAATATGGAAATGTAACATACAATCTGGATTGAGGTTGTATATTTTGTGATGTTATAAAAGTTTTACTAAATATGGAAATGTAACATACAATCTGGATTGGCGTTGTTTATTTTGTGATGTTATAAAAGTTTAACTAAATATGGAAATGAAACATACAATCTGGATTGAGGTTGTATATTTTGTGATGTTATAAAAGTTTAATAAATATGGAAATGTAACATACAATCTGGATTGGTGTTGTATATTTTGTGATTTTATAAAAGTTTTAATAAATATGGAAATGTAACATACAATCTGGATTGAGGTTGTATATTTTGTGATCTTATAAAAGTTTTACTAAATATGGAAATGTAACGTACAATCTGGATTGGGGTTGTGTATTTTGTGATGTTATAAAAGTTTTACTAAAAATGGAAATGTAACATACAATCTGGATTGGCGTTGTTTATTTTGTGATGTTATAAAAGTTTTACTAAATATGGAAATGTAACATACAATCTGGATTGAGGTTGTATATTTTGTGATGTTATAAAAGTTTTACTAAATATGGAAATGTAACATACAATCTGGATTGGCGTTGTTTATTTTGTGATGTTATAAAAGTTTAAATATGGAAATGAAACATACAATCTGGATTGAGGTTGTATATTTTGTGATGTTATAAAAGTTTTACTAAATATGGAAATGTAACATACAATCTGGATTGGCGTTGTTTATTTTGTGATGTTATAAAAGTTTAATAAATATGGAAATGTAACATACAATCTGGATTGGTGTTGTATATTTTGTGATTTTATAAAAGTTTTAATAAATATGGAAATGTAACATACAATCTGGATTGAGGTTGAATATTTTTTATGTTATTAAAGTTTTACTAAATATGGAAATGTAACATACGATCTGGATTGGCGTTGTTTATTTTGTGATGTTATAAAAGTTTAACTAAATATGGAAATGTAACATACAATCTGGATTGAGGTTGTATATTTTGTGATGTTATAAAAGTTTTACTAAATATGGAAATGTAACATACAATCTGGATTGGCGTTGTTTATTTTGTGATGTTATAAAAGTTTAACTAAATATGGAAATGAAACATACAATCTGGATTGAGGTTGTATATTTTGTGATGTTATAAAAGTTTAATAAATATGGAAATGTAACATACAATCTGGATTGGTGTTGTATATTTTGTGATTTTATAAAAGTTTTAATAAATATGGAAATGTAACATACAATCTGGATTGAGGTTGTATATTTTGTGATCTTATAAAAGTTTTACTAAATATGGAAATGTAACGTACAATCTGGATTGGGGTTGTGTATTTTGTGATGTTATAAAAGTTTTACTAAAAATGGAAATGTAACATACAATCTGGATTGGCGTTGTTTATTTTGTGATGTTATAAAAGTTTTACTAAATATGGAAATGTAACATACAATCTGGATTGAGGTTGTATATTTTGTGATGTTATAAAAGTTTTACTAAATATGGAAATGTAACATACAATCTGGATTGGCGTTGTTTATTTTGTGATGTTATAAAAGTTTAAATATGGAAATGAAACATACAATCTGGATTGAGGTTGTATATTTTGTGATGTTATAAAAGTTTTACTAAATATGGAAATGTAACATACAATCTGGATTGGCGTTGTTTATTTTGTGATGTTATAAAAGTTTAACTAAATATAGAAATGTAACATACAATCTGGATTGAGGTTGTATATTTTGTGATGTTATAAAAGTTTGACTAAATATGGAAATGTAACATACAATCTGGATTGGCGTTGTTTATTTTGTGATGTTATAAAAGTTTAACTAAATATGGAAATGAAACATACAATCTGGATTGAGGTTGTATATTTTGTGATGTTATAAAACTTTTACTAAATATGGAAATGAAACATACAATCTGGATTGAGGTTGTATATTTTGTGATGTTATAAAATTTTTACTAAATATGGAAATGTAACATACATTCTGGATTGGCGTTGTTTATTTTGTGATGTTATAAAAGTTTCATAATATGGAAAGGTAACATACAATCTGGATTGGTGTTGTATAATTTGTGATTTTATAAAAGTTTTAATAAATATGGAAATGTAACATACAATCTGGATTGAGGTTGTATATTTTGTGATGTTATAAAAGTTTTACTAAATATGGAAATGTAACATACAATTTGGATTGGCATTGTTTAATTTGTGATGTTATAAAATTTTTAATAAATATGGAAATGTAACATACAATCTGGATTGGCGTTGTTTATTTTGTGATGTTATAAAAGTTTAATAAATATGGAAATGTAACATACAATCTGGATTGGTGTTGTATATTTTGTGATTTTATAAAAGTTTTAATAAATATGGAAATGTAACATACAATCTGGATTGAGGTTGAATATTTTTTATGTTATAAAAGTTTTACTAAATATGGAAATGTAACATACAATCTGGATTGAGGTTGTGTATTTTGTGATGTTATAAAAGTTTTAATAAATATGGAAATGTAACATACAATCTGGATTGGCGTTGTTTATTTTGTGATGTTATAAAAATTTTACTAAATATGGAAATGTAACATACAATCTGGATTGGTGTTGTATATTTTGTGATTTTATAAAAGTTTTAATAAATATGGAAATGTAACATACAATCTGGATTGAGGTTGAATATTTTGTGATGTTATAAAAGTTTTACTAAATATGGAAATGTAACATACAATCTGGAATGGCGTTGTTTATTTTGTGATGTTATAAAAGTTTAACTAAATATGTAAATGAAACATACAATCTGGATTGAGGTTGTATATTTTGTGATGTTATAAAAGTTTTACTAAATATGGAAATGTAACATACAAACTGGATTGAGGTTGTATATTTTGTGATGTTATACAAGTTTTACTAAATATGGAAATGAATCATACAATCTGGATTGGCGTTGTGTATTTTGTGATGTTATAAAAGTTTTAATAAATATGGAAATGTAACATACAATCTGGATTGGTGTTGTATATTTTGTGATTTTATAAAAGTTTTAATAAATATGGAAATGTAACATACAATCTGGATTGGCGTTGAATATTTTGTGATTTTATAAAAGTTTTACTAAATATGGAAATGTAACGTACAATCTGGATTGGCGTTGTATATTTTGTGATCTTATAAAAGTTTTACTAAATATGGAAATGTAACGTACAATCTAGATTGGGGTTGTGTATTTTGTGATGTTATAAAAGTTTTACTAAAAATGGAAATGTAACATACAATCTGGATTGGCGTTGTTTATTTTGTGATGTTATAAAAGTTTAACTAAATATGGAAATGTAACATACAATCTGGATTGGCGTTGTATATTTTGTGATCTTATAAAAGTTTTACTAAATATGGAAATGTAACGTACAATCTGGATTGGGGTTGTGTATTTTGTGAAGTTATAAAAGTTTTACTAAAAATGGAAATGTAACATACAATCTGGATTGGCGTTGTTTATTTTGTGATGTTATAAAAGTTTAACTAAATATGGAAATTTAACATACAATCTGGATTGAGGTTGTATATTTTGTGATGTTATAAAAGTTTTACTAAATATGGAAATGTAACATACAATCTGGATTGGCGTTGTTTATTTTGTGATGTTATAAAAGTTTAACTAAATATGGAAATGAAACATACAATCTGGATTGAGGTTGTATATTTTGTGATGTTATAAAAGTTTTAATAAATATGGAAATGTAACATACAATCTGGATTGAGGTTGAATATTTTGTGATGTTATAAAAGTTTTACTAAATATGGAAATGTAACATACAATCTGGATTGGCGTTGTTTATTTTGTGATGTTATAAAAGTTTAACTAAATATGGAAATGTAACATACAATCTGGATTGAGGTTGAATATTTTGTGATGTTATAAAAGTTTTACTAAAAATGGAAATGTAACATACAATCTGGATTGGCGTTGTTTATTTTGTGATGTTATAAAAGTTTAACTAAATATGGAAATGAAACATACAATCTGGATTGAGGTTGTATATTTTGTGATGTTATAAAAGTTTAATAAATATGGAAATGTAACATACAATCTGGATTGGTGTTGTATATTTTGTGATTTTATAAAAGTTTTAATAAATATGGAAATGTAACATACAATCTGGATTGAGGTTGAATATTTTTTATGTTATTAAAGTTTTACTAAATATGGAAATGTAACATACAATCTGGATTGGCGTTGTTTATTTTGTGATGTTATAAAAGTTTAACTAAATTTGGAAATGTAACATACAATCTGGATTGAGGTTGTATATTTTGTGATGTTATAAAAGTTTTACTAAATATGGAAATGTAACATACAATCTGGATTGGCGTTGTTTATTTTGTAATGTTATAAAAGTTTAACTAAATATGGAAATGAAACATACAATCTGGATTGAGGTTGTATATTTTGTGATGTTATAAAAGTTTAATAAATATGGAAATGTAACATACAATCTGGATTGGTGTTGTATATTTTGTGATTTTATAAAAGTTTTAATAAATATGGAAATGTAACATACAATCTGGATTGAGGTTGTATATTTTGTGATCTTATAAAAGTTTTACTAAATATGGAAATGTAACGTACAATCTGGATTGGGGTTGTGTATTTTGTGATGTTATAAAAGTTTTACTAAAAATGGAAATGTAACATACAATCTGGATTGGCGTTGTTTATTTTGTGATGTTATAAAAGTTTAACTAAATATGGAAATTTAACATACAATCTGGATTGAGGTTGTATATTTTGTGATGTTATAAAAGTTTTACTAAATATGGAAATGTAACATACAATCTGGATTGGCGTTGTTTATTTTGTGATGTTATAAAAGTTTAACTAAATATGGAAATGAAACATACAATCTGGATTGAGGTTGTATATTTTGTGATGTTATAAAAGTTTTAATAAATATGGAAATGTAACATACAATCTGGATTGAGGTTGAATATTTTGTGATGTTATAAAAGTTTTACTAAATATGGAAATGTAACATACAATCTGGATTGGCGTTGTTTATTTTGTGATGTTATAAAAGTTTAACTAAATATGGAAATGTAACATACAATCTGGATTGAGGTTGAATATTTTGTGATGTTATAAAAGTTTTACTAAAAATGGAAATGTAACATACAATCTGGATTGGCGTTGTTTATTTTGTGATGTTATAAAAGTTTAACTAAATATGGAAATGAAACATACAATCTGGATTGAGGTTGTATATTTTGTGATGTTATAAAAGTTTAATAAATATGGAAATGTAACATACAATCTGGATTGGTGTTGTATATTTTGTGATTTTATAAAAGTTTTAATAAATATGGAAATGTAACATACAATCTGGATTGAGGTTGAATATTTTTTATGTTATTAAAGTTTTACTAAATATGGAAATGTAACATACAATCTGGATTGGCGTTGTTTATTTTGTGATGTTATAAAAGTTTAACTAAATATGGAAATGTAACATACAATCTGGATTGAGGTTGTATATTTTGTGATGTTATAAAAGTTTTACTAAATATGGAAATGTAACATACAATCTGGATTGGCGTTGTTTATTTTGTGATGTTATAAAAGTTTAACTAAATATGGAAATGAAACATACAATCTGGATTGAGGTTGTATATTTTGTGATGTTATAAAAGTTTAAATATGGAAATGAAACATACAATCTGGATTGAGGTTGTATATTTTGTGATGTTATAAAAGTTTTACTAAATATGGAAATGTAACATACAATCTGGATTGGCGTTGTTTATTTTGTGATGTTATAAAAGTTTAATAAATATGGAAATGTAACATACAATCTGGATTGGTGTTGTATATTTTGTGATTTTATAAAAGTTTTAATAAATATGGAAATGTAACATACAATCTGGATTGAGGTTGAATATTTTTTATGTTATTAAAGTTTTACTAAATATGGAAATGTAACATACAATCTGGATTGGCGTTGTTTATTTTGTGATGTTATAAAAGTTTAACTAAATATGGAAATGTAACATACAATCTGGATTGAGGTTGTATATTTTGTGATGTTATAAAAGTTTTACTAAATATGGAAATGTAACATACAATCTGGATTGGCGTTGTTTATTTTGTGATGTTATAAAAGTTTAACTAAATATGGAAATGAAACATACAATCTGGATTGAGGTTGTATATTTTGTGATGTTATAAAAGTTTAATAAATATGGAAATGTAACATACAATCTGGATTGGTGTTGTATATTTTGTGATTTTATAAAAGTTTTAATAAATATGGAAATGTAACATACAATCTGGATTGAGGTTGTATATTTTGTGATCTTATAAAAGTTTTACTAAATATGGAAATGTAACGTACAATCTGGATTGGGGTTGTGTATTTTGTGATGTTATAAAAGTTTTACTAAAAATGGAAATGTAACATACAATCTGGATTGGCGTTGTTTATTTTGTGATGTTATAAAAGTTTTACTAAATATGGAAATGTAACATACAATCTGGATTGAGGTTGTATATTTTGTGATGTTATAAAAGTTTTACTAAATATGGAAATGTAACATACAATCTGGATTGGCGTTGTTTATTTTGTGATGTTATAAAAGTTTAAATATGGAAATGAAACATACAATCTGGATTGAGGTTGTATATTTTGTGATGTTATAAAAGTTTTACTAAATATGGAAATGTAACATACAATCTGGATTGGCGTTGTTTATTTTGTGATGTTATAAAAGTTTAACTAAATATAGAAATGTAACATACAATCTGGATTGAGGTTGTATATTTTGTGATGTTATAAAAGTTTGACTAAATATGGAAATGTAACATACAATCTGGATTGGCGTTGTTTATTTTGTGATGTTATAAAAGTTTAACTAAATATGGAAATGAAACATACAATCTGGATTGAGGTTGTATATTTTGTGATGTTATAAAACTTTTACTAAATATGGAAATGAAACATACAATCTGGATTGAGGTTGTATATTTTGTGATGTTATAAAATTTTTACTAAATATGGAAATGTAACATACATTCTGGATTGGCGTTGTTTATTTTGTGATGTTATAAAAGTTTAATAATATGGAAATGTAACATACAATCTGGATTGGTGTTGTATAATTTGTGATTTTATAAAAGTTTTAATAAATATGGAAATGTAACATACAATCTGGATTGAGGTTGTATATTTTGTGATGTTATAAAAGTTTTACTAAATATGGAAATGTAACATACAATCTGGATTGGCATTGTTTAATTTGTGATGTTATAAAATTTTTAATAAATATGGAAATGTAACATACAATCTGGATTGGCGTTGTTTATTTTGTGATGTTATAAAAGTTTAATAAATATGGAAATGTAACATACAATCTGGATTGGTGTTGTATATTTTGTGATTTTATAAAAGTTTTAATAAATATGGAAATGTAACATACAATCTGGATTGAGGTTGAATATTTTTTATGTTATAAAAGTTTTACTAAATATGGAAATGTAACATACAATCTGGATTGAGGTTGTGTATTTTGTGATGTTATAAAAGTTTTAATAAATATGGAAATGTAACATACAATCTGGATTGGCGTTGTTTATTTTGTGATGTTATAAAAATTTTACTAAATATGGAAATGTAACATACAATCTGGATTGGCGTTGTTTATTTTGTGATGTTATAAAAGTTTAACTAAATATAGAAATGTAACATACAATCTGGATTGAGGTTGTATATTTTGTGATGTTATAAAAGTTTGACTAAATATGGAAATGTAACATACAATCTGGATTGGCGTTGTTTATTTTGTGATGTTATAAAAGTTTAACTAAATATGGAAATGAAACATACAATCTGGATTGAGGTTGTATATTTTGTGATGTTATAAAACTTTTACTAAATATGGAAATGAAACATACAATCTGGATTGAGGTTGTATATTTTGTGATGTTATAAAATTTTTACTAAATATGGAAATGTAACATACATTCTGGATTGGCGTTGTTTATTTTGTGATGTTATAAAAGTTTAATAATATGGAAATGTAACATACAATCTGGATTGGTGTTGTATAATTTGTGATTTTATAAAAGTTTTAATAAATATGGAAATGTAACATACAATCTGGATTGAGGTTGTATATTTTGTGATGTTATAAAAGTTTTACTAAATATGGAAATGTAACATACAATCTGGATTGGCATTGTTTAATTTGTGATGTTATAAAAATTTTAATAAATATGGAAATGTAACATACAATCTGGATTGGCGTTGTTTATTTTGTGATGTTATAAAAGTTTAATAAATATGGAAATGTAACATACAATCTGGATTGGTGTTGTATATTTTGTGATTTTATAAAAGTTTTAATAAATATGGAAATGTAACATACAATCTGGATTGAGGTTGAATATTTTTTATGTTATAAAAGTTTTACTAAATATGGAAATGTAACATACAATCTGGATTGAGGTTGTGTATTTTGTGATGTTATAAAAGTTTTAATAAATATGGAAATGTAACATACAATCTGGATTGGCGTTGTTTATTTTGTGATGTTATAAAAATTTTACTAAATATGGAAATGTAACATACAATCTGGATTGGTGTTGTATATTTTGTGATTTTATAAAAGTTTTAATAAATATGGAAATGTAACATACAATCTGGATTGAGGTTGAATATTTTGTGATGTTATAAAAGTTTTACTAAATATGGAAATGTAACATACAATCTGGAATGGCGTTGTTTATTTTGTGATGTTATAAAAGTTTAACTAAATATGTAAATGAAACATACAATCTGGATTGAGGTTGTATATTTTGTGATGTTATAAAAGTTTTACTAAATATGGAAATGTAACATACAAACTGGATTGAGGTTGTATATTTTGTGATGTTATACAAGTTTTACTAAATATGGAAATGAATCATACAATCTGGATTGGCGTTGTGTATTTTGTGATGTTATAAAAGTTTTAATAAATATGGAAATGTAACATACAATCTGGATTGGTGTTGTATATTTTGTGATTTTATAAAAGTTTTAATAAATATGGAAATGTCACATACAATCTGGATTGGCGTTGAATATTTTGTGATTTTATAAAAGTTTTACTAAATATGGAAATGTAACCTACAATCTGGATTGGCGTTGTATATTTTGTGATCTTATAAAAGTTTTACTAAATATGGAAATGTAACGTACAATCTAGATTGGGGTTGTGTATTTTGTGATGTTATAAAAGTTTTACTAAAAATGGAAATGTAACATACAATCTGGATTGGCGTTGTTTATTTTGTGATGTTATAAAAGTTTAACTAAATATGGAAATGTAACATACAATCTGGATTGGCGTTGTATATTTTGTGATCTTATAAAAGTTTTACTAAATATGGAAATGTAACGTACAATCTGGATTGGGGTTGTGTATTTTGTGAAGTTATAAAAGTTTTACTAAAAATGGAAATGTAACATACAATCTGGATTGGCGTTGTTTATTTTGTGATGTTATAAAAGTTTAACTAAATATGGAAATTTAACATACAATCTGGATTGAGGTTGTATATTTTGTGATGTTATAAAAGTTTTACTAAATATGGAAATGTAACATACAATCTGGATTGGCGTTGTTTATTTTGTGATGTTATAAAAGTTTAACTAAATATGGAAATGAAACATACAATCTGGATTGAGGTTGTATATTTTGTGATGTTATAAAAGTTTTACTAAATATGGAAATGTAACATACAAACTGGATTGAGGTTGTATATTTTGTGATGTTATAAAAGTTTTACTAAATATGGAAATGTAACATACAATCTGGATTGGCGTTGTATATTTTGTGATCTTATAAAAGTTTTACTAAATATGGAAATGTAACGTACAATCTGGATTGGCGTTGTTTATTTTGTGATGTTATAAAAGTTTTACTAAATATGGAAATGTAACATACAATCTGGATTGGGGTTGTATATTTTGTGATGTTATAAAAGTTTAACTAAATATGAAAATGTAACATACAATCTGGATTGGCGTTGTTTATTTTGTGATGTTATAAAAGTTTAACTAAATATGGAAATGAAACATACAATCTGGATTGAGGTTGTATATTTTGTGATGTTATAAAAGTTTTACTAAATATGGAAATGTAACATACAATCTGGATTGGCGTTGTTTATTTTGTGATGTTATAAAAGTTTAATAAATATGGAAATGTAACATACAATCTGGATTGAGGTTGAATATTTTTTATGTTATAAAAGTTTTACTAAATATGGAAATGTAACATACAATCTGGATTGAGGTTGTGTATTTTGTGATGTCATAAAAGTTTTAATAAATATGGAAATGTAACATACAATCTGGATTGGCGTTGTTTATTTTGTGATGTTATAAAAATTTTACTAAATATGGAAATGTAACATACAATCTGGATTGGTGTTGTATATTTTGTGATTTTATAAAAGTTTTAATAAATATTGAAATGTAACATACAATCTGGATTGAGGTTGAATATTTTGTGATGTTATAAAAGTTTTACTAAATATGGAAATGTAACATACAATCTGGATTGGCGTTGTTTATTTTGTGATGTTATGAAAGTTTAACTAAATATGGAAATGTAACATACAATCTGGATTGGCGTTGTATATTTTGTGATCTTATAAAAGTTTTACTAAATATGGAAATGTAATGTACAATCTGGATTGGGGTTGTGTATTTTGTGATGTTATAAAAGTTTTACTAAAAATGGAAATGTAACATACAATCTGGATTGGCGGTGTTTATTTTGTGATTTTATAAAAGTTTAACTAAATATGGAAATGTAACATGCAATCTGGATTGAGGTTGTATATTTTGTGATGTTATAAAAGTTTTACTAAATATGGAAATGTAACATACAATCTGGATTGGCGTTGAATATTTTGTGATTTTATAAAAGTTTTACTAAATATGGAAATGTAACGTACAATCTGGATTGGCGTTGTATATTTTGTGATCTTATAAAAGTTTTACTAAATATGGAAATGTAACGTACAATCTGGATTGGGGTTGTGTTTTTTGTGATGTTATAAAAGTTTTACTAAAAATGGAAATGTAACATACAATCTGGATTGGCGTTGTTTATTTTGTGATGTTATAAAAGTTTAACTAAATATGGAAATTTAACATACAATCTGGATTGAGGTTGTATATTTTGTGATGTTATAAAAGTTTTACTAAATATGGAAATGTAACATACAATCTGGATTGGCGTTGTTTATTTTGTGATGTTATAAAAGTTTAACTAAATATGGAAATGAAACATACAATCTGGATTGAGGTTGTATATTTTGTGATGTTATAAAAGTTTTACTAAATATGGAAATGTAACATACAATCTGGATTGGCGTTGTTTATTTTGTGATGTTATAAAAGTTTAACTAAATATAGAAATGTAACATACAATCTGGATTGAGGTTGTATATTTTGTGATGTTATAAAAGTTTTACTAAATATGGAAATGTAACATACAATCTGGATTGGCGTTGTTTATTTTGTGATGTTATAAAAGTTTAACTAAATATGGAAATGAAACATACAATCTGGATTGAGGTTGTATATTTTGTGATGTTATAAAAGTTTTACTAAATATGGAAATGTAACATACAAACTGGATTGAGGTTGTATATTTTGTGATGTTATAAAAGTTTTACTAAATATGGAAATGTAACATACAATCTGGATTGGCGTTGTATATTTTATGATCTTATACAAATTTTACTAAATATGGAAATGTAACGTACAATCTGGATTGGCGTTGTTTATTTTGTGATGTTATAAAAGTTTTACTAAATATGGAAATGTAACATACAATCTGGATTGGGGTTGTATATTTTGTGATGTTATAAAAGTTTAACTAAATATGAAAATGTAACATACAATCTGGATTGGCGTTGTTTATTTTGTGATGTTATAAAAGTTTAACTAAATATGGAAATGAAACACACAATCTGGATTGAGGTTGTATATTTTGTGATGTTATAAAAGTTTTACTAAATATGGAAATGTAACATACAATCTGGATTGGCGTTGTTTATTTTGTGATGTTATAAAAGTTTAATAAATATGGAAATGTAACATACAATCTGGATTGGTGTTGTATATTTTGTGATTTTATAAAAGTTTTAATAAATATGGAAATGTAACATACAATCTGGATTGAGGTTGAATATTTTTCATGTTATAAAAGTTTTACTAAATATGGAAATGTAACATACAATCTGGATTGAGGTTGTGTATTTTGTGATGTTATAAAAGTTTTAATAAATATGGAAATGTAACATACAATCTGGATTGGCGTTGTTTATTTTGTGATGTTATAAAATTTTTACTAAATATGGAAATGTAACATACAATCTGGATTGGTGTTGTATATTTTGTGATTTTATAAAAGTTTTAATAAATATGGAAATCTAACATACAATCTGGATTGAGGTTGAATATTTTGTGATGTTATAAAAGTTTTACTAAATATGGAAATGTAACATACAATCTGGATTGGGGTTGTATATTTTGTGATGTTATAAAAGTTTAACTAAATATGAAAATGTAACATACAATCTGGATTGGCGTTGTTTATTTTGTGATGTTATAAAAGTTTAACTAAATATGGAAATGAAACATACAATCTGGATTGAGGTTGTATATTTTGTGATGTTATAAAAGTTTTACTAAATATGGAAATGTAACATACAATCTGGATTGGCGTTGTTTATTTTGTGATGTTATAAAAGTTTAATAAATATGGAAATGTAACATACAATCTGGATTAGTGTTGTATATTTTGTGATTTTATAAAAGTATTAATAAATATGGAAATGTAACATACAATCTGGATTGAGGTTGAATATTTTTTATGTTATAAAAGTTTTACTAAATATGGAAATGTAACATACAATCAGGATTGGCGTTGTTTATTTTGTGATGTTATAAAAGTTTAATAAATATGGAAATGTAACATACAATCTGGATTGGTGTTGTATATTTTGTGATTTTATAAAAGTTTTAATAAATATGGAAATGTAACATACAATCTGGATTGAGGTTGAATATTTTTTATGTTATAAAAGTTTTACTAAATATGGAAATGTAACATACAATCTGGATTGAGGTTGTGTATTTTGTGATGTTATAAAAGTTTTAATAAATATGGAAATGTAACATACAATCTGGATTGGCATTGTTTATTTTGTGATGTTATAACATTTTTACTAAATGTGGAAATGTAACATACAATCTGGATTGGTGTTGTATATTTTGTGATTTTATAAAAGTTTTAATAAATATGGAAATGTAACATACAATCTGGATTGAGGTTGAATATTTTGTGATGTTATAAAAGTTTTACTAAATATGGAAATGTAACATACAATCTGGATTGGGGTTGTATATTTTGTGATGTTATAAAAGTTTAACTAAATATGAAAATGTAACATACAATCTAAATTGGCGTTGTTTATTTTGTGATGTTATAAAAGTTTAACTAAATATGGAAATGAAACATACAATCTGGATTGAGGTTGTATATTTTGTGATGTTATAAAAGTTTTACTAAATATGGAAATGTAACATACAATCTGGATTGGCGTTGTTTATTTTGTGATGTTATAAAAGTTTAATAAATATGGAAATGTAACATACAATCTGGATTAGTGTTGTATATTTTGTGATTTTATAAAGGTTTTAATAAATATGGAAATGTAACATACAATCTGGATTGAGGTTGAATATTTTGTGATGTTATAAAAGTTTTACTAAATATGGAAATGTAACATAAAATCTGGATTGGCGTTGTTTATTTTGTGATGTTATAAAAGTTTAACTAAATATGTAAATGAAACATACAATCTGGATTGAGGTTGTATATTTTGTGATGTCATAAAAGTTTTACTAAATATGGAAATGTAACATACAAACTGGATTGAGGTTGTATATTTTGTGATGTTATAAAAGTTTTACTAAATATGGAAATGAAACATACAATCTGGATTGGCGTTGTGTATTTTGTGATGTTATAAAAGTTTTAATAAATATGGAAATGTAACATACAATCTGGATTGGTGTTGTATATTTTGTGATTTTATAAAAGTTTTAATAAATATGGAAATGTAACATACAATCTGAATTGGCGTTGAATATTTTGTGTTTTTATAAAAGTTTTACTAAATATGGAAATGTAACGTACAATCTGGATTGGCGTTGTATATTTTGTGATCTTATAAAAGTTTTACTAAATATGGAAATGTAACGTACAATCTGGATTGGGGTTGTGTATTTTGTGATGTTATAAAAGTTTTACTAAAAATGGAAATGTAACATACAATCTGGATTGGCGTTGCTTATTTTGTGATGTTATAAAAGTTTAACTAAATATGGAAATGTAACATACAATCTGGATTGGCGTTGTTTATTTTGTGATGTTATAAAAGTTTAACTAAATATGGAAATGTAACATACAATCTGGATTGGCGTTGTATATTTTGTGATCTTATAAAAGTTTTACTAAATATGGAAATGTAGCGTACAATCTGGATTGGGGTTGTGTATTTTGTGATGTTATAAAAGTTTTACTAAAAATGGAAATGTAACATACAATCTGGATTGGCGTTGTTTATTTTGTGATGTTATAAAAGTTTAACTAAATATGGAAATGTAACATACAATCCGGATTGAGGTTGTATATTTTGTGATGTTATAAAAGTTTTACTAAATATGGAAATGTAACATACAATCTGGATTGGCGTTGTTTATTTTGTGATGTTATAAAAGTTTAACTAAATATAGAAATGTAACATACAATCTGGATTGAGGTTGTATATTTTGTGATGTTATAAAAGTTTTACTAAATATGGAAATGTAACATACAATCTGGATTGGCGTTGTTTATTTTGTGATGTTATAAAAGTTTAACTAAATATGGAAATGAAACATACAATCTGGATTGAGGTTGTATATTTTGTGATGTTATAAAAGTTTTACTAAATATGGAAATGTAACATACAAACTGGATTGAGGTTGTATATTTTGTGATGTTATAAAAGTTTTACTAAATATGGAAATGTAACATACAATCTGGATTGGCGTTGTATATTTTGTGATCTTATAAAAGTTTTACTAAATATGGAAATGTAACGTACAATCTGGATTGGCATTGTTTATTTTGTGATGTTATAAAAGTTTTACTAAATATGGAAATGTAACATACAATCTGGATTGGGGTTGTATATTTTGTGATGTTATAAAAGTTTTACTAAATATGGAAATGTAACATACAATCTGGATTGGCGTTGTTTATTTTGTGATGTTATAAAAGTTTAACTAAATATGGAAATGAAACATACAATCTGGATTGAGGTTGTATATTTTGTGATGTTATAAAAGTTTTACTAAATATGGAAATGTAACATACAAACTGGATTGAGGTTGTATATTTTGTGATGTTATAAAAGTTTTACTAAATATGGAAATGTAACATACAATCTGGATTGGCGTTGTATATTTTGTGATCTTATAAAAGTTTTACTAAATATGGAAATGTAACGTACAATCTGGATTGGCATTGTTTATTTTGTGATGTTATAAAAGTTTTACTAAATATGGAAATGTAACATACAATCTGGATTGGGGTTGTATATTTTGTGATGTTATAAAAGTTTTACTAAATATGGAAATGTAACATACAATCTGGATTGGCGTTGTTTATTTTGTGATGTTATAAAAGTTTAACTAAATATGGAAATGAAACATACAATCTGGATTGAGGTTGAATATTTTTTATGTTATAAAAGTTTTACTAAATATGGAAATGTAACATACAATCTGGATTGAGGTTGTGTATTTTGTGATGTTATAAAAGTTTTAATAAATATGGAAATGTAACATACAATCTGGATTGGCGTTGTTTATTTTGTGATGTTATAAAAGTTTAACTAAATATGGAAATGAAACATACAATCTGGATTGAGGTTGTATATTTTGTAATGTTATAAAAGTTTAATAAATATGGAAATGTAACATACAATCTGGATTGGTGTTGTATATTTTGTGATTTTATAAAAGTTTTAATAAATATGGAAATGTAACATACAATCTGGATTGGCGTTGTTTATTTTGTGATGTTATGAAAGTTTAACTAAATATGGAAATGTAACATACAATCTGGATTGGCGTTGTATATTTTGTGATCTTATAAAAGTTTTACTAAATATGGAAATGTAACGTACAATCTGGATTGGGGTTGTGTATTTTGTGATGTTATAAAAGTTTTACTAAAAATGGAAATGTAACATACAATCTGGATTGGCGGTGTTTATTTTGTGATTTTATAAAAGTTTAACTAAATATGGAAATGTAACATGCAATCCGGATTGAGGTTGTATATTTTGTGATGTTATAAAAGTTTTACTAAATATGGAAATGTAACATACAATCTGGGTTGGCGTTGAATATTTTGTGATGTTATAAAAGTTTAACTAAATATGGAAATGAAACATACAATCTGGATTGAGGTTGAATATTTTTTATGTTATAAAAGTTTTACTAAATATGGAAATGTAACATACAATCTGGATTGAGGTTGTGTATTTTGTGATGTTATAAAAGTTTTAATAAATATGGAAATGTAACATACAATCTGGATTGGCGTTGTTTATTTTGTGATGTTATAAAAGTTTAACTAAATATGGAAATGAAACATACATTCTGGATTGAGGTTGTATATTTTGTGATGTTATAAAAGTTTAATAAATATGGAAATGTAACATACAATCTGGATTGGTGTTGTATATTTTGTGATTTTATAAAAGTTTTAATAAATATGGAAATGTAACATACAATCTGGATTGGCGTTGTTTATTTTGTGATGTTATGAAAGTTTAACTAAATATGGAAATGTAACATACAATCTGGATTGGCGTTGTATATTTTGTGATCTTATAAAAGTTTTACTAAATATGGAAATGTAACGTACAATCTGGATTGGGGTTGTGTATTTTGTGATGTTATAAAAGTTTTACTAAAAATGGAAATGTAACATACAATCTGGATTGGCGGTGTTTATTTTGTGATTTTATAAATGTTTAACTAAATATGGAAATGTAACATGCAATCTGGATTGAGGTTGTATATTTTGTGATGTTATAAAAGTTTTACTAAATATGGAAATGTAACATACAATCTGGATTGGCGTTGAATATTTTGTGATTTTATAAAAGTTTTACTAAATATGGAAATGTAACGTACAATCTGGATTGGCGTTGTATATTTTGTGATCTTATAAAAGTTTTACTAAATATGGAAATGTAACGTACAATCTGGATTGGGGTTGTGTTTTTTGTGATGTTATAAAAGTTTTACTAAAAATGGAAATGTAACATACAATCTGGATTGGCGTTGTTTATTTTGTGATGTTATAAAAGTTTAACTAAATATGGAAATTTAACATACAATCTGGATTGAGGTTGTATATTTTGTGATGTTATAAAAGTTTTACTAAATATGGAAATGTAACATACAATCTGGATTGGCGTTGTTTATTTTGTGATGTTATAAAAGTTTAACTAAATATGGAAATGAAACATACAATCTGGATTGAGGTTGTATATTTTGTGATGTTATAAAAGTTTTACTAAATATGGAAATGTAACATACAATCTGGATTGGTGTTGTTTATTTTGTGATGTTATAAAAGTTTAACTAAATATAGAAATGTAACATACAATCTGGATTGAGGTTGTATATTTTGTGATGTTATAAAAGTTTTACTAAATATGGAAATGTAACATACAATCTGGATTGGCGTTGTTTATTTTGTGATGTTATAAAAGTTTAACTAAATATGGAAATGAAACATACAATCTGGATTGAGGTTGTATATTTTGTGATGTTATAAAAGTTTTACTAAATATGGAAATGTAACATACAAACTGGATTGAGGTTGTATATTTTGTGATGTTATAAAAGTTTTACTAAATATGGAAATGTAACATACAATCTGGATTGGCGTTGTATATTTTATGATCTTATACAAATTTTACTAAATATGGAAATGTAACGTACAATCTGGATTGGCGTTGTTTATTTTGTGATGTTATAAAAGTTTTACTAAATATGGAAATGTAACATACAATCTGGATTGGGGTTGTATATTTTGTGATGTTATAAAAGTTTAACTAAATATGAAAATGTAACATACAATCTGGATTGGCGTTGTTTATTTTGTGATGTTATAAAAGTTTAACTAAATATGGAAATGAAACACACAATCTGGATTGAGGTTGTATATTTTGTGATGTTATAAAAGTTTTACTAAATATGGAAATGTAACATACAATCTGGATTGGCGTTGTTTATTTTGTGATGTTATAAAAGTTTAATAAATATGGAAATGTAACATACAATCTGGATTGGTGTTGTATATTTTGTGATTTTATAAAAGTTTTAATAAATATGGAAATGTAACATACAATCTGGATTGAGGTTGAATATTTTTTATGTTATAAAAGTTTTACTAAATATGGAAATGTAACATACAATCTGGATTGAGGTTGTGTATTTTGTGATGTTATAAAAGTTTTAATAAATATGGAAATGTAACATACAATCTGGATTGGCGTTGTTTATTTTGTGATGTTATAAAAGTTTAACTAAATATGGAAATGAAACATACAATCTGGATTGAGGTTGTATATTTTGTGATGTTATAAAAGTTTAATAAATATGGAAATGTAACATACAATGTGGATTGGTGTTGTATATTTTGTGATTTTATAAAAGTTTTAATAAATATGGAAATGTAACATACAATCTGGATTGGCGTTGTTTATTTTGTGATGTTATGAAAGTTTAACTAAATATGGAAATGTAACATACAATCTGGATTGGCGTTGTATATTTTGTGATCTTATAAAAGTTTTACTAAATATGGAAATGTAACGTACAATCTGGATTGGGGTTGTGTATTTTGTGATGTTATAAAAGTTTTACTAAAAATGGAAATGTAACATACAATCTGGATTGGCGGTGTTTATTTTGTGATTTTATAAATGTTTAACTAAATATGGAAATGTAACATGCAATCTGGATTGAGGTTGTATATTTTGTGATGTTATAAAAGTTTTACTAAATATGGAAATGTAACATACAATCTGGATTGGCGTTGAATATTTTGTGATTTTATAAAAGTTTTACTAAATATGGAAATGTAACGTACAATCTGGATTGGCGTTGTATATTTTGTGATCTTATAAAAGTTTTACTAAATATGGAAATGTAACGTACAATCTGGATTGGGGTTGTGTTTTTTGTGATGTTATAAAAGTTTTACTAAAAATGGAAATGTAACATACAATCTGGATTGGCGTTGTTTATTTTGTGATGTTATAAAAGTTTAACTAAATATGGAAATTTAACATACAATCTGGATTGAGGTTGTATATTTTGTGATGTTATAAAAGTTTTACTAAATATGGAAATGTAACATACAATCTGGATTGGCGTTGTTTATTTTGTGATGTTATAAAAGTTTAACTAAATATGGAAATGAAACATACAATCTGGATTGAGGTTGTATATTTTGTGATGTTATAAAAGTTTTACTAAATATGGAAATGTAACATACAATCTGGATTGGTGTTGTTTATTTTGTGATGTTATAAAAGTTTAACTAAATATAGAAATGTAACATACAATCTGTATTGAGGTTGTATATTTTGTGATGTTATAAAAGTTTTACTAAATATGGAAATGTAACATACAATCTGGATTGGCGTTGTTTATTTTGTGATGTTATAAAAGTTTAACTAAATATGGAAATGAAACATACAATCTGGATTGAGGTTGTATATTTTGTGATGTTATAAAAGTTTTACTAAATATGGAAATGAAACATACAATCTGGATTGAGGTTGTATATTTTGTGATGTTATAAAAGTTTAATAAATATGGAAATGTAACATACAATCTGGATTGGCGTTGTATATTTTGTGATCTTATAAAAGTTTTACTAAATATGGAAATGTAACGTACAATCTGGATTGGGGTTGTGTATTTTGTGATGTTATAAAAGTTTTACTAAAAATGGAAATGTAACATACAATCTGGATTGGCGGTGTTTATTTTGTGATTTTATAAATGTTTAACTAAATATGGAAATGTAACATGCAATCTGGATTGAGGTTGTATATTTTGTGATGTTATAAAAGTTTTACTAAATATGGAAATGTAACATACAATCTGGATTGGCGTTGAATATTTTGTGATTTTATAAAAGTTTTACTAAATATGGAAATGTAACGTACAATCTGGATTGGCGTTGTATATTTTGTGATCTTATAAAAGTTTTACTAAATATGGAAATGTAACGTACAATCTGGATTGGGGTTGTGTTTTTTGTGATGTTATAAAAGTTTTACTAAAAATGGAAATGTAACATACAATCTGGATTGGCGTTGTTTATTTTGTGATGTTATAAAAGTTTAACTAAATATGGAAATTTAACATACAATCTGGATTGAGGTTGTATATTTTGTGATGTTATAAAAGTTTTACTAAATATGGAAATGTAACATACAATCTGGATTGGCGTTGTTTATTTTGTGATGTTATAAAAGTTTAACTAAATATGGAAATGAAACATACAATCTGGATTGAGGTTGTATATTTTGTGATGTTATAAAAGTTTTACTAAATATGGAAATGTAACATACAATCTGGATTGGTGTTGTTTATTTTGTGATGTTATAAAAGTTTAACTAAATATAGAAATGTAACATACAATCTGGATTGAGGTTGTATATTTTGTGATGTTATAAAAGTTTTACTAAATATGGAAATGTAACATACAATCTGGATTGGCGTTGTTTATTTTGTGATGTTATAAAAGTTTAACTAAATATGGAAATGAAACATACAATCTGGATTGAGGTTGTATATTTTGTGATGTTATAAAAGTTTTACTAAATATGGAAATGTAACATACAAACTGGATTGAGGTTGTATATTTTGTGATGTTATAAAAGTTTTACTAAATATGGAAATGTAACATACAATCTGGATTGGCGTTGTATATTTTATGATCTTATACAAATTTTACTAAATATGGAAATGTAACATACAATCTGGATTGGCGTTGTTTATTTTGTGATGTTATAAAAGTTTTACTAAATATGGAAATGTAACATACAATCTGGATTGGGGTTGTATATTTTGTGATGTTATAAAAGTTTAACTAAATATGAAAATGTAACATACAATCTGGATTGGCGTTGTTTATTTTGTGATGTTATAAAAGTTTAACTAAATATGGAAATGAAACACACAATCTGGATTGAGGTTGTATATTTTGTGATGTTATAAAAGTTTTACTAAATATGGAAATGTAACATACAATCTGGATTGGCGTTGTTTATTTTGTGATGTGATAAAAGTTTAATAAATATGGAAATGTAACATACAATCTGGATTGGTGTTGTATATTTTGTGATTTTATAAAAGTTTTAATAAATATGGAAATGTAACATACAATCTGGATTGAGGTTGAATATTTTTTATGTTATAAAAGTTTTACTAAATATGGAAATGTAACATACAATCTGGATTGAGGTTGTGTATTTTGTGATGTTATAAAAGTTTTAATAAATATGGAAATGTAACATACAATCTGGATTGGCGTTGTTTATTTTGTGATGTTATAAAATTTTTACTAAATATGGAAATGTAACATACAATCTGGATTGGTGTTGTATATTTTGTGATTTTATAAAAGTTTTAATAAATATGGAAATCTAACATACAATCTGGATTGAGGTTGAATATTTTGTGATGTTATAAAAGTTTTACTAAATATGGAAATGTAACATACAATCTGGATTGGGGTTGTATATTTTGTGATGTTATAAAAGTTTAACTAAATATGAAAATGTAACATACAATCTGGATTGGCGTTGTTTATTTTGTGATGTTATAAAAGTTTAACTAAATATGGAAATGAAACATACAATCTGGATTGAGGTTGTATATTTTGTGATGTTATAAAAGTTTTACTAAATATGGAAATGTAACATACAATCTGGATTGGCGTTGTTTATTTTGTGATGTTATAAAAGTTTAATAAATATGGAAATGTAACATACAATCTGGATTAGTGTTGTATATTTTGTGATTTTATAAAAGTATTAATAAATATGGAAATGTAACATACAATCTGGATTGAGGTTGAATATTTTTTATGTTATAAAAGTTTTACTAAATATGGAAATGTAACATACAATCTGGATTGGCGTTGTTTATTTTGTGATGTTATAAAAGTTTAATAAATATGGAAATGTAACATACAATCTGGATTGGTGTTGTATATTTTGTGATTTTATAAAAGTTTTAATAAATATGGAAATGTAACATACAATCTGGATTGAGGTTGAATATTTTTTATGTTATAAAAGTTTTACTAAATATGGAAATGTAACATACAATCTGGATTGAGGTTGTGTATTTTGTGATGTTATAAAAGTTTTAATAAATATGGAAATGTAACATACAATCTGGATTGGCATTGTTTATTTTGTGATGTTATAACATTTTTACTAAATGTGGAAATGTAACATACAATCTGGATTGGTGTTGTATATTTTGTGATTTTATAAAAGTTTTAATAAATATGGAAATGTAACATACAATCTGGATTGAGGTTGAATATTTTGTGATGTTATAAAAGTTTTACTAAATATGGAAATGTAACATACAATCTGGATTGGGGTTGTATATTTTGTGATGTTATAAAAGTTTAACTAAATATGAAAATGTAATATACAATCTAAATTGGCGTTGTTTATTTTGTGATGTTATAAAAGTTTAACTAAATATGGAAATGAAACATACAATCTGGATTGAGGTTGTATATTTTGTGATGTTATAAAAGTTTTACTAAATATGGAAATGTAACATACAATCTGGATTGGCGTTGTTTATTTTGTGATGTTATAAAAGTTTAATAAATATGGAAATGTAACATACAATCTGGATTAGTGTTGTATATTTTGTGATTTTATAAAGGTTTTAATAAATATGGAAATGTAACATACAATCTGGATTGAGGTTGAATATTTTGTGATGTTATAAAAGTTTTACTAAATATGGAAATGTAACATAAAATCTGGATTGGCGTTGTTTATTTTGTGATGTTATAAAAGTTTAACTAAATATGTAAATGAAACATACAATCTGGATTGAGGTTGTATATTTTGTGATGTCATAAAAGTTTTACTAAATATGGAAATGTAACATACAAACTGGATTGAGGTTGTATATTTTGTGATGTTATAAAAGTTTTACTAAATATGGAAATGAAACATACAATCTGGATTGGCGTTGTGTATTTTGTGATGTTATAAAAGTTTTAATAAATATGGAAATGTAACATACAATCTGGATTGGTGTTGTATATTTTGTGATTTTATAAAAGTTTTAATAAATATGGAAATGTAACATACAATCTGAATTGGCGTTGAATATTTTGTGTTTTTATAAAAGTTTTACTAAATATGGAAATGTAACGTACAATCTGGATTGGCGTTGTATATTTGGTGATCTTATAAAAGTTTTACTAAATATGGAAATGTAACGTACAATCTGGATTGGGGTTGTGTATTTTGTGATGTTATAAAAGTTTTACTAAAAATGGAAATGTAACATACAATCTGGATTGGCGTTGCTTATTTTGTGATGTTATAAAAGTTTAACTAAATATGGAAATGTAACATACAATCTGGATTGGCGTTGTTTATTTTGTGATGTTATAAAAGTTTAACTAAATATGGAAATGTAACATACAATCTGGATTGGCGTTGTATATTTTGTGATCTTATAAAAGTTTTACTAAATATGGAAATGTAACGTACAATCTGGATTGGGGTTGTGTATTTTGTGATGTTATAAAAGTTTTACTAAAAATGGAAATGTAACATACAATCTGGATTGGCGTTGTTTATTTTGTGATGTTATAAAAGTTTAACTAAATATGGAAATGTAACATACAATCTGGATTGAGGTTGTATATTTTGTGATGTTATAAAAGTTTTACTAAATATGGAAATGTAACATACAATCTGGATTGGCGTTGTTTATTTTGTGATGTTATAAAAGTTTAACTAAATATAGAAATGTAACATACAATCTGGATTGAGGTTGTATATTTTGTGATGTTATAAAAGTTTTACTAAATATGGAAATGTAACATACAATCTGGATTGGCGTTGTTTATTTTGTGATGTTATAAAAGTTTAACTAAATATGGAAATGAAACATACAATCTGGATTGAGGTTGTATATTTTGTGATGTTATAAAAGTTTTACTAAATATGGAAATGTAACATACAAACTGGATTGAGGTTGTATATTTTGTGATGTTATAAAAGTTTTACTAAATATGGAAATGTAACATACAATCTGGATTGGCGTTGTATATTTTGTGATCTTATAAAAGTTTTACTAAATATGGAAATGTAACGTACAATCTGGATTGGCATTGTTTATTTTGTGATGTTATAAAAGTTTTACTAAATATGGAAATGTAACATACAATCTGGATTGGGGTTGTATATTTTGTGATGTTATAAAAGTTTTACTAAATATGGAAATGTAACATACAATCTGGATTGGCGTTGTTTATTTTGTGATGTTATAAAAGTTTAACTAAATATGGAAATGAAACATACAATCTGGATTGAGGTTGAATATTTTTTATGTTATAAAAGTTTTACTAAATATGGAAATGTAACATACAATCTGGATTGAGGTTGTGTATTTTGTGATGTTATAAAAGTTTTAATAAATATGGAAATGTAACATACAATCTGGATTGGCGTTGTTTATTTAGTGATGTTATAAAAGTTTAACTAAATATGGAAATGAAACATACAATCTGGATTGAGGTTGTATATTTTGTGATGTTATAAAAGTTTAATAAATATGGAAATGTAACATACAATCTGGATTGGTGTTGTATATTTTGTGATTTTATAAAAGTTTTAATAAATATGGAAATGTAACATACAATCTGGATTGAGGTTGAATATTTTTTATGTTATTAAAGTTTTACTAAATATGGAAATGTAACATACAATCTGGATTGGCGTTGTTTATTTTGTGATGTTATAAAAGTTTAACTAAATATGGAAATGTAACATACAATCTGGATTGAGGTTGTATATTTTGTGATGTTATAAAAGTTTTACTAAATATGGAAATGTAACATACAATCTGGATTGGCGTTGTTTATTTTGTGATGTTATAAAAGTTTAACTAAATATGGAAATGAAACATACAATCTGGATTGAGGTTGTATATTTTGTGATGTTATAAAAGTTTAATAAATATGGAAATGTAACATACAATCTGGATTGGTGTTGTATATTTTGTGATTTTATAAAAGTTTTAATAAATATGGAAATGTAACATACAATCTGGATTGAGGTTGAATATTTTTTATGTTATTAAAGTTTTACTAAACATGGAAATGTAACATACAGTCTGGATTGGCGTTGTTTATTTTGTGATGTTATAAAAGTTTAACTAAATATGGAAATGTAACATACAATCTGGATTGGCGTTGTATATTTTGTGATCTTATAAAAGTTTTACTAAATATGGAAATGTAACGTACAATCTGGATTGGGGTTGTGTATTTTGTGATGTTATAAAAGTTTTACTAAAAATGGAAATGTAACATACAATCTGGATTGGCGTTGTTTATTTTGTGATGTTATAAAAGTTTAACTAAATATGGAAATGTAACATACAATCTGGATTGAGGTTGTATATTTTGTGATGTTATAAAAGTTTTACTAAATATGGAAATGTAACATACAATCTGGATTGGCGTTGTTTATTTTGTGATGTTATAAAAGTTTAACTAAATATGGAAATGAAACATACAATCTGGATTGAGGTTGTATATTTTGTGATGTTATAAAAGTTTTACTAAATATGGAAATGTAACATACAATCTGGATTGGCGTTGTTTATTTTGTGATGTTATAAAAGTTTAACTAAATATAGAAATGTAACATACAATCTGGATTGAGGTTGTATATTTTGTGATGTTATAAAAGTTTGCCTAAATATGGAAATGTAACATACAATCTGGATTGGCGTTGTTTATTTTGTGATGTTATAAAAGTTTAACTAAATATGGAAATGAAACATACAATCTGGATTGAGGTTGTATATTTTGTGATGTTATATAAGTTTTACTAAATATGGAAATGAAACATACAATCTGGATTGAGGTTGTATATTTTGTGATGTTATAAAATTTTTACTAAATATGGAAATGTAACATACAATCTGGATTGGCGTTGTTTATTTTGTGATGTTATAAAAGTTTAATAATATGGAAATGTCACATACAATCTGGATTGGTGTTGTATATTTTGTGATTTTATAAAAGTTTTAATAAATATGGAAATGTAACATACAATCTGGATTGAGGTTGAATATTTTTTATGTTATAAAAGTTTTACTAAATATGGAAATGTAACATACAATCTGGATTGAGGTTGTGTATTTTGTGATGTTATAAAAGTTTTAATAAATATGGAAATGTAACATACAATCTGGATTGGCGTTGTTTATTTTGTGATGTTATAAAATTTTTACTAAATATGGAAATGTAACATACAATCTGGATTGGTGTTGTATATTTTGTGATTTTATAAAAGTTTTAATAAATATGGAAATCTAACATACAATCTGGATTGAGGTTGAATATTTTGTGATGTTATAAAAGTTTTACTAAATATGGAAATGTAACATACAATCTGGATTGGGGTTGTATATTTTGTGATGTTATAAAAGTTTAACTAAATATGAAAATGTAACATACAATCTGGATTGGCGTTGTTTATTTTGTGATGTTATAAAAGTTTAACTAAATATGGAAATGAAACATACAATCTGGATTGAGGTTGTATATTTTGTGATGTTATAAAAGTTTTACTAAATATGGAAATGTAACATACAATCTGGATTGGCGTTGTTTATTTTGTGATGTTATAAAAGTTTAATAAATATGGAAATGTAACATACAATCTGGATTAGTGTTGTATATTTTGTGATTTTATAAAAGTATTAATAAATATGGAAATGTAACATACAATCTGGATTGAGGTTGAATATTTTTTATGTTATAAAAGTTTTACTAAATATGGAAATGTAACATACAATCTGGATTGGCGTTGTTTATTTTGTGATGTTATAACATTTTTACTAAATGTGGAAATGTAACATACAATCTGGATTGGCGTTGTTTATTTTGTGATGTTATAAAAGTTTAATAATATGGAAATGTAACATACAATCTGGATTGGTGTTGTATATTTTGTGATTTTATAAAAGTTTTAATAAATATGGAAATGTAACATACAATCTGGATTGAGGTTGAATATTTTTTATGTTATAAAAGTTTTACTAAATATGGAAATGTAACATACAATCTGGATTGAGGTTGTGTATTTTGTGATGTTATAAAAGTTTTAATAAATATGGAAATGTAACATACAATCTGGATTGGCGTTGTTTATTTTGTGATGTTATAAAATTTTTACTAAATATGGAAATGTAACATACAATCTGGATTGGTGTTGTATATTTTGTGATTTTATAAAAGTTTTAATAAATATGGAAATCTAACATACAATCTGGATTGAGGTTGAATATTTTGTGATGTTATAAAAGTTTTACTAAATATGGAAATGTAACATACAATCTGGATTGGGGTTGTATATTTTGTGATGTTATAAAAGTTTAACTAAATATGAAAATGTAACATACAATCTGGATTGGCGTTGTTTATTTTGTGATGTTATAAAAGTTTAACTAAATATGGAAATGAAACATACAATCTGGATTGAGGTTGTATATTTTGTGATGTTATAAAAGTTTTACTAAATATGGAAATGTAACATACAATCTGGATTGGCGTTGTTTATTTTGTGATGTTATAAAAGTTTAATAAATATGGAAATGTAACATACAATCTGGATTAGTGTTGTATATTTTGTGATTTTATAAAAGTATTAATAAATATGGAAATGTAACATACAATCTGGATTGAGGTTGAATATTTTTATGTTATAAAAGTTTTACTAAATATGGAAATGTAACATACAATCTGGATTGGCGTTGTTTATTTTGTGATGTTATAAAAGTTTAATAAATATGGAAATGTAACATACAATCTGGATTGGTGTTGTATATTTTGTGATTTTATAAAAGTTTTAATAAATATGGAAATGTAACATACAATCTGCATTGAGGTTGAATATTTTTTATGTTATAAAAGTTTTACTAAATATGGAAATGTAACATACAATCTGGATTGAGGTTGTGTATTTTGTGATGTTATAAAAGTTTTAATAAATATGGAAATGTAACATACAATCTGGATTGGCATTGTTTATTTTGTGATGTTATAACATTTTTACTAAATGTGGAAATGTAACATACAATCTGGATTGGTGTTGTATATTTTGTGATTTTATAAAAGTTTTAATAAATATGGAAATGTAACATACAATCTGGATTGAGGTTGAATATTTTGTGATGTTATAAAAGTTTTACTAAATATGGAAATGTAACATACAATCTGGATTGGGGTTGTATATTTTGTGATGTTATAAAAGTTTAACTAAATATGAAAATGTAACATACAATCTAAATTGGCGTTGTTTATTTTGTGATGTTATAAAAGTTTAACTAAATATGGAAATGAAACATACAATCTGGATTGAGGTTGTATATTTTGTGATGTTATAAAAGTTTTACTAAATATGGAAATGTAACATACAATCTGGATTGGCGTTGTTTATTTTGTGATGTTATAAAAGTTTAATAAATATGGAAATGTAACATACAATCTGGATTAGTGTTGTATATTTTGTGATTTTATAAAGGTTTTAATAAATATGGAAATGTAACATACAATCTGGATTGAGGTTGAATATTTTGTGATGTTATAAAAGTTTTACTAAATATGGAAATGTAACATAAAATCTGGATTGGCGTTGTTTATTTTGTGATGTTATAAAAGTTTAACTAAATATGTAAATGAAACATACAATCTGGATTGAGGTTGTATATTTTGTGATGTCATAAAAGTTTTACTAAATATGGAAATGTAACATACAAACTGGATTGAGGTTGTATATTTTGTGATGTTATAAAAGTTTTACTAAATATGGAAATGAAACATACAATCTGGATTGGCGTTGTGTATTTTGTGATGTTATAAAAGTTTTAATAAATATGGAAATGTAACATACAATCTGGATTGGTGTTGTATATTTTGTGATTTTATAAAAGTTTTAATAAATATGGAAATGTAACATACAATCTGAATTGGCATTGAATATTTTGTGATTTTATAAAAGTTTTACTAAATATGGAAATGTAACGTACAATCTGGATTGGCGTTGTATATTTTGTGATCTTATAAAAGTTTTACTAAATATGGAAATGTAACGTACAATCTGGATTGGGGTTGTGTATTTTGTGATGTTATAAAAGTTTTACTAAAAATGGAAATGTAACATACAATCTGGATTGGCGTTGCTTATTTTGTGATGTTATAAAAGTTTAACTAAATATGGAAATGTAACATACAATCTGGATTGGCGTTGTTTATTTTGTGATGTTATAAAAGTTTAACTAAATATGGAAATGTAACATACAATCTGGATTGGCGTTGTATATTTTGTGATCTTATAAAAGTTTTACTAAATATGGAAATGTAACGTACAATCTGGATTGGGGTTGTGTATTTTGTGATGTTATAAAAGTTTTACTAAAAATGGAAATGTAACATACAATCTGGATTGGCGTTGTTTATTTTGTGATGTTATAAAAGTTTAACTAAATATGGAAATGTAACATACAATCTGGATTGAGGTTGTATATTTTGTGATGTTATAAAAGTTTTACTAAATATGGAAATGTAACATACAATCTGGATTGGCGTTGTTTATTTTGTGATGTTATAAAAGTTTAACTAAATATAGAAATGTAACATACAATCTGGATTGAGGTTGTATATTTTGTGATGTTATAAAAGTTTTACTAAATATGGAAATGTAACATACAATCTGGATTGGCGTTGTTTATTTTGTGATGTTATAAAAGTTTAACTAAATATGGAAATGAAACATACAATCTGGATTGAGGTTGTATATTTTGTGATGTTATAAAAGTTTTACTAAATATGGAAATGTAACATACAATCTGGATTGGCGTTGTTTATTTTGTGATGTTATAAAAGTTTAATAAATATGGAAATGTAACATACAATCTGGATTAGTGTTGTATATTTTGTGATTTTATAAAGGTTTTAATAAATATGGAAATGTAACATACAATCTGGATTGAGGTTGAATATTTTGTGATGTTATAAAAGTTTTACTAAATATGGAAATGTAACATAAAATCTGGATTGGCGTTGTTTATTTTGTGATGTTATAAAAGTTTAACTAAATATGTAAATGAAACATACAATCTGGATTGAGGTTGTATATTTTGTGATGTCATAAAAGTTTTACTAAATATGGAAATGTAACATACAAACTGGATTGAGGTTGTATATTTTGTGATGTTATAAAAGTTTTACTAAATATGGAAATGAAACATACAATCTGGATTGGCGTTGTGTATTTTGTGATGTTATAAAAGTTTTAATAAATATGGAAATGTAACATACAATCTGGATTGGTGTTGTATATTTTGTGATTTTATAAAAGTTTTAATAAATATGGAAATGTAACATACAATCTGAATTGGCATTGAATATTTTGTGATTTTATAAAAGTTTTACTAAATATGGAAATGTAACGTACAATCTGGATTGGCGTTGTATATTTTGTGATCTTATAAAAGTTTTACTAAATATGGAAATGTAACGTACAATCTGGATTGGGGTTGTGTATTTTGTGATGTTATAAAAGTTTTACTAAAAATGGAAATGTAACATACAATCTGGATTGGCGTTGCTTATTTTGTGATGTTATAAAAGTTTAACTAAATATGGAAATGTAACATACAATCTGGATTGGCGTTGTTTATTTTGTGATGTTATAAAAGTTTAACTAAATATGGAAATGTAACATACAATCTGGATTGGCGTTGTATATTTTGTGATCTTATAAAAGTTTTACTAAATATGGAAATGTAACGTACAATCTGGATTGGGGTTGTGTATTTTGTGATGTTATAAAAGTTTTACTAAAAATGGAAATGTAACATACAATCTGGATTGGCGTTGTTTATTTTGTGATGTTATAAAAGTTTAACTAAATATGGAAATGTAACATACAATCTGGATTGAGGTTGTATATTTTGTGATGTTATAAAAGTTTTACTAAATATGGAAATGTAACATACAATCTGGATTGGCGTTGTTTATTTTGTGATGTTATAAAAGTTTAACTAAATATAGAAATGTAACATACAATCTGGATTGAGGTTGTATATTTTGTGATGTTATAAAAGTTTTACTAAATATGGAAATGTAACATACAATCTGGATTGGCGTTGTTTATTTTGTGATGTTATAAAAGTTTAACTAAATATGGAAATGAAACATACAATCTGGATTGAGGTTGTATATTTTGTGATGTTATAAAAGTTTTACTAAATATGGAAATGTAACATACAAACTGGATTGAGGTTGTATATTTTGTGATGTTATAAAAGTTTTACTAAATATGGAAATGTAACATACAATCTGGATTGGCGTTGTATATTTTGTGATCTTATAAAAGTTTTACTAAATATGGAAATGTAACGTACAATCTGGATTGGCATTGTTTATTTTGTGATGTTATAAAAGTTTAACTAAATATGGAAATGTAACATACAATCTGGATTGGGGTTGTATATTTTGTGATGTTATAAAAGTTTTACTAAATATGGAAATGTAACATACAATCTGGATTGGCGTTGTTTATTTTGTGATGTTATAAAAGTTTAACTAAATATGGAAATGAAACATACAATCTGGATTGAGGTTGTATATTTTGTGATGTTATAAAAGTTTTACTAAATATGGAAATGTAACATACAATCTGGATTGGCGTTGTTTATTTTGTGATGTTATAAAAGTTTAATAAATATGGAAATGTAACATACAATCTGGATTAGTGTTGTATATTTTGTGATTTTATAAAGGTTTTAATAAATATGGAAATGTAACATACAATCTGGATTGAGGTTGAATATTTTGTGATGTTATAAAAGTTTTACTAAATATGGAAATGTAACATAAAATCTGGATTGGCGTTGTTTATTTTGTGATGTTATAAAAGTTTAACTAAATATGTAAATGAAACATACAATCTGGATTGAGGTTGTATATTTTGTGATGTCATAAAAGTTTTACTAAATATGGAAATGTAACATACAAACTGGATTGAGGTTGTATATTTTGTGATGTTATAAAAGTTTTACTAAATATGGAAATGAAACATACAATCTGGATTGGCGTTGTGTATTTTGTGATGTTATAAAAGTTTTAATAAATATGGAAATGTAACATACAATCTGGATTGGTGTTGTATATTTTGTGATTTTATAAAAGTTTTAATAAATATGGAAATGTAACATACAATCTGAATTGGCATTGAATATTTTGTGATTTTATAAAAGTTTTACTAAATATGGAAATGTAACGTACAATCTGGATTGGCGTTGTATATTTTGTGATCTTATAAAAGTTTTACTAAATATGGAAATGTAACGTACAATCTGGATTGGGGTTGTGTATTTTGTGATGTTATAAAAGTTTTACTAAAAATGGAAATGTAACATACAATCTGGATTGGCGTTGCTTATTTTGTGATGTTATAAAAGTTTAACTAAATATGGAAATGTAACATACAATCTGGATTGGCGTTGTTTATTTTGTGATGTTATAAAAGTTTAACTAAATATGGAAATGTAACATACAATCTGGATTGGCGTTGTATATTTTGTGATCTTATAAAAGTTTTACTAAATATGGAAATGTAACGTACAATCTGGATTGGGGTTGTGTATTTTGTGATGTTATAAAAGTTTTACTAAAAATGGAAATGTAACATACAATCTGGATTGGCGTTGTTTATTTTGTGATGTTATAAAAGTTTAACTAAATATGGAAATGTAACATACAATCTGGATTGAGGTTGTATATTTTGTGATGTTATAAAAGTTTTACTAAATATGGAAATGTAACATACAATCTGGATTGGCGTTGTTTATTTTGTGATGTTATAAAAGTTTAACTAAATATAGAAATGTAACATACAATCTGGATTGAGGTTGTATATTTTGTGATGTTATAAAAGTTTTACTAAATATGGAAATGTAACATACAATCTGGATTGGCGTTGTTTATTTTGTGATGTTATAAAAGTTTAACTAAATATGGAAATGAAACATACAATCTGGATTGAGGTTGTATATTTTGTGATGTTATAAAAGTTTTACTAAATATGGAAATGTAACATACAAACTGGATTGAGGTTGTATATTTTGTGATGTTATAAAAGTTTTACTAAATATGGAAATGTAACATACAATCTGGATTGGCGTTGTATATTTTGTGATCTTATAAAAGTTTTACTAAATATGGAAATGTAACGTACAATCTGGATTGGCATTGTTTATTTTGTGATGTTATAAAAGTTTTACTAAATATGGAAATGTAACATACAATCTGGATTGGGGTTGTATATTTTGTGATGTTATAAAAGTTTTACTAAATATGGAAATGTAACATACAATCTGGATTGGCGTTGTTTATTTTGTGATGTTATAAAAGTTTAACTAAATATGGAAATGAAACATACAATCTGGATTGAGGTTGAATATTTTTTATGTTATAAAAGTTTTACTAAATATGGAAATGTAACATACAATCTGGATTGAGGTTGTGTATTTTGTGATGTTATAAAAGTTTTAATAAATATGGAAATGAAACATACAATCTGGATTGAGGTTGTATATTTTGTGATGTTATAAAATTTTTACTAAATATGGAAATGTAACATACAATCTGGATTGGCGTTGTTTATTTTGTGATGTTATAAAAGTTTAATAATATGGAAATGTAACATACAATCTGGATTGGTGTTGTATATTTTGTGATTTTATAAAAGTTTTAATAAATATGGAAATGTAACATACAATCTGGATTGAGGTTGAATATTTTTTATGTTATAAAAGTTTTACTAAATATGGAAATGTAACATACAATCTGGATTGAGGTTGTGTATTTTGTGATGTTATAAAAGTTTTAATAAATATGGAAATGTAACATACAATCTGGATTGGCGTTGTTTATTTTGTGATGTTATAAAAATTTTACTAAATATGGAAATGTAACATACAATCTGGATTGGTGTTGTATATTTTGTGATTTTATAAAAGTTTTAATAAATATGGAAATCTAACATACAATCTGGATTGAGGTTGAATATTTTGTGATGTTATAAAAGTTTTACTAAATATGGAAATGTAACATACAATCTGGATTGGGGTTGTATATTTTGTGATGTTATAAAAGTTTAACTAAATATGAAAATGTAACATACAATCTGGATTGGCGTTGTTTATTTTGTGATGTTATAAAAGTTTAACTAAATATGGAAATGAAACATACAATCTGGATTGAGGTTGTATATTTTGTGATGTTATAAAAGTTTTACTAAATATGGAAATGTAACATACAATCTGGATTGGCGTTGTGTATTTTGTGATGTTATAAAAGTTTAATAAATATGGAAATGTAACATACAATCTGGATTAGTGTTGTATATTTTGTGATTTTATAAAAGTATTAATAAATATGGAAATGTAACATACAATCTGGATTGAGGTTGAATATTTTTTATGTTATAAAAGTTTTACTAAATATGGAAATGTAACATACAATCTGGATTGGCGTTGTTTATTTTGTGATGTTATAAAAGTTTAATAAATATGGAAATGTAACATACAATCTGGATTGGTGTTGTATATTTTGTGATTTTATAAAAGTTTTAATAAATATGGAAATGTAACATACAATCTGGATTGAGGTTGAATATTTTTTATGTTATAAAAGTTTTACTAAATATGGAAATGTAACATACAATCTGGATTGAGGTTGTGTATTTTGTGATGTTATAAAAGTTTTAATAAATATGGAAATGTAACATACAATCTGGATTGGCATTGTTTATTTTGTGATGTTATAACATTTTTACTAAATGTGGAAATGTAACATACAATCTGGATTGGCGTTGTTTATTTTGTGATGTTATAAAAGTTTAATAATATGGAAATGTAACATACAATCTGGATTGGTGTTGTATATTTTGTGATTTTATAAAAGTTTTAATAAATATGGAAATGTAACATACAATCTGGATTGAGGTTGAATATTTTTTATGTTATAAAAGTTTTACTAAATATGGAAATGTAACATACAATCTGGATTGAGGTTGTGTATTTTGTGATGTTATAAAAGTTTTAATAAATATGGAAATGTAACATACAATCTGGATTGGCGTTGTTTATTTTGTGATGTTATAAAATTTTTACTAAATATGGAAATGTAACATACAATCTGGATTGGTGTTGTATATTTTGTGATTTTATAAAAGTTTTAATAAATATGGAAATCTAACATACAATCTGGATTGAGGTTGAATATTTTGTGATGTTATAAAAGTTTTACTAAATATGGAAATGTAACATACAATCTGGATTGGGGTTGTATATTTTGTGATGTTATAAAGTTTAACTAAATATGAAAATGTAACATACAATCTGGATTGGCGTTGTTTATTTTGTGATGTTATAAAAGTTTAACTAAATATGGAAATGAAACATACAATCTGGATTGAGGTTGTATATTTTGTGATGTTATAAAAGTTTTACTAAATATGGAAATGTAACATACAATCTGGATTGGCGTTGTTTATTTTGTGATGTTATAAAAGTTTAATAAATATGGAAATGTAACATACAATCTGGATTAGTGTTGTATATTTTGTGATTTTATAAAAGTATTAATAAATATGGAAATGTAACATACAATCTGGATTGAGGTTGAATATTTTTTATGTTATAAAAGTTTTACTAAATATGGAAATGTAACATACAATCTGGATTGGCGTTGTTTATTTTGTGATGTTATAAAAGTTTAATAAATATGGAAATGTAACATACAATCTGGATTGGTGTTGTATATTTTGTGATTTTATAAAAGTTTTAATAAATATGGAAATGTAACATACAATCTGGATTGAGGTTGAATATTTTTTATGTTAAAAAAGTTTTACTAAATATGGAAATGTAACATACAATCTGGATTGAGGTTGTGTATTTTGTGATGTTATAAAAGTTTTAATAAATATGGAAATGTAACATACAATCTGGATTGGCATTGTTTATTTTGTGATGTTATAACATTTTTACTAAATGTGGAAATGTAACATACAATCTGGATTGGTGTTGTATATTTTGTGATTTTATAAAAGTTTTAATAAATATGGAAATGTAACATACAATCTGGATTGAGGTTGAATATTTTGTGATGTTATAAAAGTTTTACTAAATATGGAAATGTAACATACAATCTGGATTGGGGTTGTATATTTTGTGATGTTATAAAAGTTTAACTAAATATGAAAATGTAACATACAATCTAAATTGGCGTTGTTTATTTTGTGATGTTATAAAAGTTTAACTAAATATGGAAATGAAACATACAATCTGGATTGGCGTTGTTTATTTTGTGATGTTATAAAAGTTTAATAATATGGAAATGTAACATACAATCTGGATTGGTGTTGTATATTTTGTGATTTTATAAAAGTTTTAATAAATATGGAAATGTAACATACAATCTGGATTGAGGTTGAATATTTTTTATGTTATAAAAGTTTTACTAAATATGGAAATGTAACATACAATCTGGATTGAGGTTGTGTATTTTGTGATGTTATAAAAGTTTTAATAAATATGGAAATGTAACATACAATCTGGATTGGCGTTGTTTATTTTGTGATGTTATAAAATTTTTACTAAATATGGAAATGTAACATACAATCTGGATTGGTGTTGTATATTTTGTGATTTTATAAAAGTTTTAATAAATATGGAAATCTAACATACAATCTGGATTGAGGTTGAATATTTTGTGATGTTATAAAAGTTTTACTAAATATGGAAATGTAACATACAATCTGGATTGGGGTTGTATATTTTGTGATGTTATAAAGTTTAACTAAATATGAAAATGTAACATACAATCTGGATTGGCGTTGTTTATTTTGTGATGTTATAAAAGTTTAACTAAATATGGAAATGAAACATACAATCTGGATTGAGGTTGTATATTTTGTGATGTTATAAAAGTTTTACTAAATATGGAAATGTAACATACAATCTGGATTGGCGTTGTTTATTTTGTGATGTTATAAAAGTTTAATAAATATGGAAATGTAACATACAATCTGGATTAGTGTTGTATATTTTGTGATTTTATAAAAGTATTAATAAATATGGAAATGTAACATACAATCTGGATTGAGGTTGAATATTTTTTATGTTATAAAAGTTTTACTAAATATGGAAATGTAACATACAATCTGGATTGGCGTTGTTTATTTTGTGATGTTATAAAAGTTTAATAAATATGGAAATGTAACATACAATCTGGATTGGTGTTGTATATTTTGTGATTTTATAAAAGTTTTAATAAATATGGAAATGTAACATACAATCTGGATTGAGGTTGAATATTTTTTATGTTAAAAAAGTTTTACTAAATATGGAAATGTAACATACAATCTGGATTGAGGTTGTGTATTTTGTGATGTTATAAAAGTTTTAATAAATATGGAAATGTAACATACAATCTGGATTGGCATTGTTTATTTTGTGATGTTATAACATTTTTACTAAATGTGGAAATGTAACATACAATCTGGATTGGTGTTGTATATTTTGTGATTTTATAAAAGTTTTAATTAATATGGAAATGTAACATACAATCTGGATTGAGGTTGAATATTTTGTGATGTTATAAAAGTTTTACTAAATATGGAAATGTAACATACAATCTGGATTGGGGTTGTATATTTTGTGATGTTATAAAAGTTTAACTAAATATGAAAATGTAACATACAATCTAAATTGGCGTTGTTTATTTTGTGATGTTATAAAAGTTTAACTAAATATGGAAATGAAACATACAATCTGGATTGAGGTTGTATATTTTGTGATGTTATAAAAGTTTTACTAAATATGGAAATGTAACATACAATCTGGATTGGCGTTGTTTATTTTGTGATGTTATAAAAGTTTAATAAATATGGAAATGTAACATACAATCTGGATTAGTGTTGTATATTTTGTGATTTTATAAAGGTTTTAATAAATATGGAAATGTAACATACAATCTGGATTGAGGTTGAATATTTTGTGATGTTATAAAAGTTTTACTAAATATGGAAATGTAACATAAAATCTGGATTGGCGTTGTTTATTTTGTGATGTTATAAAAGTTTAACTAAATATGTAAATGAACCATACAATCTGGATTGAGGTTGTATATTTTGTGATGTCATAAAAGTTTTACTAAATATGGAAATGTAACATACAAACTGGATTGAGGTTGTATATTTTGTGATGTTATAAAAGTTTTACTAAATATGGAAATGAAACATACAATCTGGATTGGCGTTGTGTATTTTGTGATGTTATAAAAGTTTTAATAAATATGGAAATGTAACATACAATCTGGATTGGTGTTGTATATTTTGTGATTTTATAAAAGTTTTAATAAATATGGAAATGTAACATACAATCTGAATTGGCGTTGAATATTTTGTGATTTTATAAAAGTTTTACTAAATATGGAAATGTAACGTACAATCTGGATTGGCGTTGTATATTTTGTGATCTTATAAAAGTTTTACTAAATATGGAAATGTAACGTACAATCTGGATTGGGGTTGTGTATTTTGTGATGTTATAAAAGTTTTACTAAAAATGGAAATGTAACATACAATCTGGATTGGCGTTGTTTATTTTGTGATGTTATAAAAGTTTAACTAAATATGGAAATGTAACATACAATCTGGATTGAGGTTGTATATTTTGTGATGTTATAAAAGTTTTACTAAATATGGAAATGTAACATACAATCTGGATTGGCGTTGTTTATTTTGTGATGTTATAAAAGTTTAACTAAATATAGAAATGTAACATACAATCTGGATTGAGGTTGTATATTTTGTGATGTTATAAAAGTTTTACTAAATATGGAAATGTAACATACAATCTGGATTGGCGTTGTTTATTTTGTGATGTTATAAAAGTTTAACTAAATATGGAAATGAAACATACAATCTGGATTGAGGTTGTATATTTTGTGATGTTATAAAAGTTTTACTAAATATGGAAATTTAACATACAAACTGGATTGAGGTTGTATATTTTGTGATGTTATAAAAGTTTTACTAAATATGGAAATGTAACATACAATCTGGATTGGCGTTGTATATTTTGTGATCTTATAAAAGTTTTACTAAATATGGAAATGTAACGTACAATCTGGATTGGCATTGTTTATTTTGTGATGTTATAAAAGTTTTACTAAATATGGAAATGTAACATACAATCTGGATTGGGGTTGTATATTTTGTGATGTTATAAAAGTTTTACTAAATATGGAAATGTAACATACAATCTGGATTGGCGTTGTTTATTTTGTGATGTTATAAAAGTTTAACTAAATATGGAAATGAAACATACAATCTGGATTGAGGTTGAATATTTTTTATGTTATAAAAGTTTTACTAAATATGGAAATGTAACATACAATCTGGATTGAGGTTGTGTATTTTGTGATGTTATAAAAGTTTTAATAAATATGGAAATGTAACATACAATCTGGATTGGCGTTGTTTATTTTGTGATGTTATAAAAGTTTAACTAAATATGGAAATGAAACATACAATCTGGATTGAGGTTGTATATTTTGTGATGTTATAAAAGTTTAATAAATATGGAAATGTAACATACAATCTGGATTGGTGTTGTATATTTTGTGATTTTATAAAAGTTTTAATAAATATGGAAATGTAACATACAATCTGGATTGAGGTTGAATATTTTTTATGTTATTAAAGTTTTACTAAATATGGAAATGTAACATACAATCTGGATTGGCGTTGTTTATTTTGTGATGTTATAAAAGTTTAACTAAATATGGAAATGTAACATACAATCTGGATTGAGGTTGTATATTTTGTGATGTTATAAAAGTTTTACTAAATATGGAAATGTAACATACAATCTGGATTGGCGTTGTTTATTTTGTGATGTTATAAAAGTTTAACTAAATATGGAAATGAAACATACAATCTGGATTGAGGTTGTATATTTTGTGATGTTATAAAAGTTTAATAAATATGGAAATGTAACATACAATCTGGATTGGTGTTGTATATTTTGTGATTTTATAAAAGTTTTAATAAATATGGAAATGTAACATACAATCTGGATTGAGGTTGAATATTTTTTATGTTATTAAAGTTTTACTAAATATGGAAATGTAACATACAGTCTGGATTGGCGTTGTTTATTTTGTGATGTTATAAAAGTTTAACTAAATATGGAAATGTAACATACAATCTGGATTGGCGTTGTATATTTTGTGATCTTATAAAAGTTTTACTAAATATGGAAATGTAACGTACAATCTGGATTGGGGTTGTGTATTTTGTGATGTTATAAAAGTTTTACTAAAAATGGAAATGTAACATACAATCTGGATTGGCGTTGTTTATTTTGTGATGTTATAAAAGTTTAACTAAATATGGAAATGTAACATACAATCTGGATTGAGGTTGTATATTTTGTGATGTTATAAAAGTTTTACTAAATATGGAAATGTAACATACAATCTGGATTGGCGTTGTTTATTTTGTGATGTTATAAAAGTTTAACTAAATATGGAAATGAAACATACAATCTGGATTGAGGTTGTATATTTTGTGATGTTATAAAAGTTTTACTAAATATGGAAATGTAACATACAATCTGGATTGGCGTTGTTTATTTTGTGATGTTATAAAAGTTTAACTAAATATAGAAATGTAACATACAATCTGGATTGAGGTTGTATATTTTGTGATGTTATAAAAGTTTGACTAAATATGGAAATGTAACATACAATCTGGATTGGCGTTGTTTATTTTGTGATGTTATAAAAGTTTAACTGAATATGGAAATGAAACATACAATCTGGATTGAGGTTGTATATTTTGTGATGTTATAAAAGTTTTACTAAATATGGAAATGAAACATACAATCTGGATTGAGGTTGTATATTTTGTGATGTTATAAAAGTTTTACTAAATATGGAAATGTAACATACAATCTGGAATGGCGTTGTTTAATTTGTGATGTTATAAAAATTTTAATAAATATGGAAATGTAACATACAATCTGGATTGGCGTTGTTTATTTTGTGATGTTATAAAAGTTTAATAAATATGGAAATGTAACATACAATCTGGATTTGTGTTGTATATTTTGTGATTTTATAAAAGTTTTAATAAATATGGAAATGTAACATACAATCTGGATTGAGGTTGTGTATTTTGTGATGTTATAAAAGTTTTAATTAATATGGAAATGTAACATACAATCTGGATTGAGGTTGAATATTTTGTGATGTTATAAAAGTTTTACTAAATATGGAAATGTAACATACAATCTGGATTGGCGTTGTTTATTTTGTGATGTTATAAAAGTTTAACTAAATATGTAAATGAAACATACAATCTGGATTGAGGTTGTATATTTTGTGATGTTATAAAAGTTTTACTAAATATGGAAATGTAACATACAAACTGGATTGAGGTTGTATATTTTGTGATGTTATACAAGTTTTACTAAATATGGAAATGAAACATACAATCTGGATTGGCGTTGTGTATTTTGTGATGTTATAAAAGTTTTAATAAATATGGAAATGTAACATACAATCTGGATTGGTGTTGTATATTTTGTGATTTTATAAAAGTTTTAATAAATATGGAAATGTAACATACAATCTGGATTGGCGTTGAATATTTTGTGATTTTATAAAAGTTTTACTAAATATGGAAATGTAACGTACAATCTGGATTGGCGTTGTATATTTTGTGATCTTATAAAAGTTTTACTAAATATGGAAATGTAACGTACAATCTGGATTGGGGTTGTGTATTTTGTGATGTTATAAAAGTTTTACTAAAAATGGAAATGTAACGTACAATCTGGATTGGCGTTGTATATTTTGTGATGTTATAAAAGTTTTACTAAATATGGAAATTTAACATACAAACTGGATTGAGGTTGTATATTTTGTGATGTTATAAAAGTTTTACTAAATATGGAAATGTAACATACAATCTGGATTGGCGTTGTATATTTTGTGATCTTATAAAAGTTTTACTAAATATGGAAATGTAACGTACAATCTGGATTGGCATTGTTTATTTTGTGATGTTATAAAAGTTTTACTAAATATGGAAATGTAACATACAATCTGGATTGGGGTTGTATATTTTGTGATGTTATAAAAGTTTTACTAAATATGGAAATGTAACATACAATCTGGATTGGCGTTGTTTATTTTGTGATGTTATAAAAGTTTAACTAAATATGGAAATGAAACATACAATCTGGATTGAGGTTGAATATTTTTTATGTTATAAAAGTTTTACTAAATATGGAAATGTAACATACAATCTGGATTGAGGTTGTGTATTTTGTGATGTTATAAAAGTTTTAATAAATATGGAAATGTAACATACAATCTGGATTGGCGTTGTTTATTTTGTGATGTTATAAAAGTTTAACTAAATATGGAAATGAAACATACAATCTGGATTGAGGTTGTATATTTTGTGATGTTATAAAAGTTTAATAAATATGGAAATGTAACATACAATCTGGATTGGTGTTGTATATTTTGTGATTTTATAAAAGTTTTAATAAATATGGAAATGTAACATACAATCTGGATTGAGGTTGAATATTTTTTATGTTATTAAAGTTTTACTAAATATGGAAATGTAACATACAATCTGGATTGGCGTTGTTTATTTTGTGATGTTATAAAAGTTTAACTAAATATGGAAATGTAACATACAATCTGGATTGAGGTTGTATATTTTGTGATGTTATAAAAGTTTTACTAAATATGGAAATGTAACATACAATCTGGATTGGCGTTGTTTATTTTGTGATGTTATAAAAGTTTAACTAAATATGGAAATGAAACATACAATCTGGATTGAGGTTGTATATTTTGTGATGTTATAAAAGTTTAATAAATATGGAAATGTAACATACAATCTGGATTGGTGTTGTATATTTTGTGATTTTATAAAAGTTTTAATAAATATGGAAATGTAACATACAATCTGGATTGAGGTTGAATATTTTTTATGTTATTAAAGTTTTACTAAATATGGAAATGTAACATACAGTCTGGATTGGCGTTGTTTATTTTGTGATGTTATAAAAGTTTAACTAAATATGGAAATGTAACATACAATCTGGATTGGCGTTGTATATTTTGTGATCTTATAAAAGTTTTACTAAATATGGAAATGTAACGTACAATCTGGATTGGGGTTGTGTATTTTGTGATGTTATAAAAGTTTTACTAAAAATGGAAATGTAACATACAATCTGGATTGGCGTTGTTTATTTTGTGATGTTATAAAAGTTTAACTAAATATGGAAATGTAACATACAATCTGGATTGAGGTTGTATATTTTGTGATGTTATAAAAGTTTTACTAAATATGGAAATGTAACATACAATCTGGATTGGCGTTGTTTATTTTGTGATGTTATAAAAGTTTAACTAAATATGGAAATGAAACATACAATCTGGATTGAGGTTGTATATTTTGTGATGTTATAAAAGTTTTACTAAATATGGAAATGTAACATACAATCTGGATTGGCGTTGTTTATTTTGTGATGTTATAAAAGTTTAACTAAATATAGAAATGTAACATACAATCTGGATTGAGGTTGTATATTTTGTGATGTTATAAAAGTTTGACTAAATATGGAAATGTAACATACAATCTGGATTGGCGTTGTTTATTTTGTGATGTTATAAAAGTTTAACTGAATATGGAAATGAAACATACAATCTGGATTGAGGTTGTATATTTTGTGATGTTATAAAAGTTTTACTAAATATGGAAATGAAACATACAATCTGGATTGAGGTTGTATATTTTGTGATGTTATAAAAGTTTTACTAAATATGGAAATGTAACATACAATCTGGAATGGCGTTGTTTAATTTGTGATGTTATAAAAATTTTAATAAATATGGAAATGTAACATACAATCTGGATTGGCGTTGTTTATTTTGTGATGTTATAAAAGTTTAATAAATATGGAAATGTAACATACAATCTGGATTTGTGTTGTATATTTTGTGATTTTATAAAAGTTTTAATAAATATGGAAATGTAACATACAATCTGGATTGAGGTTGTGTATTTTGTGATGTTATAAAAGTTTTAATTAATATGGAAATGTAACATACAATCTGGATTGAGGTTGAATATTTTGTGATGTTATAAAAGTTTTACTAAATATGGAAATGTAACATACAATCTGGATTGGCGTTGTTTATTTTGTGATGTTATAAAAGTTTAACTAAATATGTAAATGAAACATACAATCTGGATTGAGGTTGTATATTTTGTGATGTTATAAAAGTTTTACTAAATATGGAAATGTAACATACAAACTGGATTGAGGTTGTATATTTTGTGATGTTATACAAGTTTTACTAAATATGGAAATGAAACATACAATCTGGATTGGCGTTGTGTATTTTGTGATGTTATAAAAGTTTTAATAAATATGGAAATGTAACATACAATCTGGATTGGTGTTGTATATTTTGTGATTTTATAAAAGTTTTAATAAATATGGAAATGTAACATACAATCTGGATTGGCGTTGAATATTTTGTGATTTTATAAAAGTTTTACTAAATATGGAAATGTAACGTACAATCTGGATTGGCGTTGTATATTTTGTGATCTTATAAAAGTTTTACTAAATATGGAAATGTAACGTACAATCTGGATTGGGGTTGTGTATTTTGTGATGTTATAAAAGTTTTACTAAAAATGGAAATGTAACGTACAATCTGGATTGGCGTTGTTTATTTTGTGATGTTATAAAAGTTTAATAAATATGGAAATGTAACATACAATCTGGATTGGCGTTGTTTATTTTGTGATGTTATAAAAGTTTAACTAAATATAGAAATGTAACATACAATCTGGATTGAGGTTGTATATTTTGTGATGTTATAAAAGTTTTCCTAAATATGGAAATGTAACATACAATCTGGATTGGCGTTGTTTATTTTGTGATGTTATAAAAGTTTAACTAAATATGGAAATGAAACATACAATCTGGATTGAGGTTGTATATTTTGTGATGTTATAAAAGTTTTACTAAATATGGAAATGTAACATACAAACTGGATTGAGGTTGTATATTTTGTGATGTTATAAAAGTTTTACTAAATATGGAAATGTAACATACAATCTGGATTGGCGTTGTATATTTTGTGATCTTATAAAAGTTTTACTAAATATGGAAATGTAACGTACAATCTGGATTGGCGTTGTTTATTTTGTGATGTTATAAAAGTTTTACTAAATATGGAAATGTAACATACAATCTGGATTGGGGTTGTATATTTTGTGATGTTATAAAAGTTTTAATAAATATGGAAATGTAACATACAATCTGGATTGAGGTTGAATATTTTGTGATGTTATAAAAGTTTTACTAAATATGGAAATGTAACATACAATCTGGATTGGCGTTGTTTATTTTGTGATGTTATAAAAGTTTAACTAAATATGGAAATGTAACATACAATCTGGATTGAGGTTGAATATTTTGTGATGTTATAAAAGTTTTACTAAAAATGGAAATGTAACATACAATCTGGATTGGCGTTGTTTATTTTGTGATGTTATAAAAGTTTAACTAAATATGGAAATGAAACATACAATCTGGATTGAGGTTGTATATTTTGTGATGTTATAAAAGTTTAATAAATATGGAAATGTAACATACAATCTGGATTGGTGTTGTATATTTTGTGATTTTATAAAAGTTTTAATAAATATGGAAATGTAACATTCAATCTGGATTGAGGTTGAATATTTTTTATATTATTAAAGTTCTACTAAATATGGAAATGTAACATACAATCTGGATTGGCGTTGTTTATTTTGTGATCTTATAAAAGTTTTACTAAATATGGAAATGTAACGTACAATCTGGATTGGCGTTGTTTATTTTGTGATGTTATAAAAGTTTTACTAAATATGGAAATGTAACATACAATCTGGATTGGGGTTGTATATTTTGTGATGTTATAAAAGTTTTAATAAATATGGAAATGTAACATACAATCTGGATTGAGGTTGAATATTTTGTGATGTTATAAAAGTTTTACTAAATATGGAAATGTAACATACAATCTGGATTGGCGTTGTTTATTTTGTGATGTTATAAAAGTTTAACTAAATATGGAAATGTAACATACAATCTGGATTGAGGTTGAATATTTTGTGATGTTATAAAAGTTTTACTAAAAATGGAAATGTAACATACAATCTGGATTGGCGTTGTTTATTTTGTGATGTTATAAAAGTTTTAATAAATATGGAAATGTAACATACAATCTGGATTGGCGTTGAATATTTTGTGATTTTATAAAAGTTTTACTAAATATGGAAATGTAACGTACAATCTGGATTGGCGTTGTATATTTTGTGATCTTATAAAAGTTTTACTAAATATGGAAATGTAACGTACAATCTGGATTGGGGTTGTGTATTTTGTGATGTTATAAAAGTTTTACTAAAAATGGAAATGTAACGTACAATCTGGATTGGCGTTGTTTATTTTGTGATGTTATAAAAGTTTAATAAATATGGAAATGTAACATACAATCTGGATTGGCGTTGTTTATTTTGTGATGTTATAAAAGTTTAACTAAATATAGAAATGTAACATACAATCTGGATTGAGGTTGTATATTTTGTGATGTTATAAAAGTTTTACTAAATATGGAAATGTAACATACAATCTGGATTGGCGTTGTTTATTTTGTGATGTTATAAAAGTTTAACTAAATATGGAAATGAAACATACAATCTGGATTGAGGTTGTATATTTTGTGATGTTATAAAAGTTTTACTAAATATGGAAATGTAACATACAAACTGGATTGAGGTTGTATATTTTGTGATGTTATAAAAGTTTTACTAAATTTGGAAATGTAACATACAATCTGGATTGGCGTTATATATTTTGTGATCTTATAAAAGTTTTACTAAATATGGAAATGTAACGTACAATCTGGATTGGCGTTGTTTATTTTGTGATGTTATAAAAGTTTTACTAAATATGGAAATGTAACATACAATCTGGATTGGGGTTGTATATTTTGTGATGTTATAAAAGTTTTAATAAATATGGAAATGTAACATACAATCTGGATTGAGGTTGAATATTTTGTGATGTTATAAAAGTTTTACTAAATATGGAAATGTAACATACAATCTGGATTGGCGTTGTTTATTTTGTGATGTTATAAAAGTTTAACTAAATATGGAAATGTAACATACAATCTGGATTGAGGTTGAATATTTTGTGATGTTATAAAAGTTTTACTAAAAATGGAAATGTAACATACAATCTGGATTGGCGTTGTTTATTTTGTGATGTTATAAAAGTTTAACTAAATATGGAAATGAAACATACAATCTGGATTGAGGTTGTATATTTTGTGATGTTATAAAAGTTTAATAAATATGGAAATGTAACATACAATCTGGATTGGTGTTGTATATTTTGTGATTTTATAAAAGTTTTAATAAATATGGAAATGTAACATACAATCTGGATTGAGGTTGAATATTTTTTATATTATTAAAGTTTTACTAAATATGGAAATGTAACATACAATCTGGATTGGCGTTGTTTATTTTGTGATGTTATAAAAGTTTAACTAAATATGGAAATGTAACATACAATCTGGATTGAGGTTGTATATTTTGTGATGTTATAAAAGTTTTACTAAATATGGAAATGTAACATACAATCTGGATTGGCGTTGTTTATTTTATGATGTTATAAAAGTTTAACTAAATATGGAAATGAAACATACAATCTGGATTGAGGTTGTATATTTTGTGATGTTATAAAAGTTTAATAAATATGGAAATGTAACATACAATCTGGATTGGTGTTGTATATTTTGTGATTTTATAAAAGTTTTAATAAATATGGAAATGTAACATACAATCTGGATTGAGGTTGAATATTTTTTATGTTATTAAAGTTTTACTAAATATGGAAATGTAACATACAGTCTGGATTGGCGTTGTTTATTTTGTGATGTTATAAAAGTTTAACTAAATATGGAAATGTAACATACAATCTGGATTGGCGTTGTATATTTTGTGATCTTATAAAAGTTTTACTAAATATGGAAATGTAACGTACAATCTGGATTGGGGTTGTGTATTTTGTGATGTTATAAAAGTTTTACTAAAAATGGAAATGTAACATACAATCTGGATTGGCGTTGTTTATTTTGTGATGTTATAAAAGTTTGACTAAATATGGAAATGACATACAATCTGGATTGGCGTTGTTTATTTTGTGATGTTATAAAAGTTTAACTAAATATGGAAATGAAACATACAATCTGGATTGAGGTTGTATATTTTGTGATGTTATAAAAGTTTTACTAAATATGGAAATGAAACATACAATCTGGATTGAGTTTGTATATTTTGTGATGTTATAAAAGTTTTACTAAATATGGAAATGTAACATACAATCTGGATTGGCGTTGTTTAATTTGTGATGTTATAAAATTTTTAATAAATATGGAAATGTAACATACAATCTGGATTGGCGTTGTTTATTTTGTGATGTTATAAAAGTTTAATAAATATGGAAATGTAACATACAATCTGGATTGGTGTTGTATATTTTGTGATTTTATAAAAGTTTTAATAAATATGGAAATGTAACATACAATCTGGATTGAGGTTGAATATTTTTTATGTTATAAAAGTTTTACTAAATATGGAAATGTAACATACAATCTGGATTGAGGTTGTGTATTTTGTGATGTTATAAAAGTTTTAATAAATATGGAAATGTAACATACAATCTGGATTGGCGTTGTTTATTTTGTGATGTTATAAAAATTTTACTAAATATGGAAATGTAACATACAATCTGGATTGGTGTTGTATATTTTGTGATTTTATAAAAGTTTTAATAAATATGGAAATGTAACATACAATCTGTATTGAGGTTGAATATTTTGTGATGTTATAAAAGTTTTACTAAATATGGAAATGTAACATACAATCTGGAATGGCGTTGTTTATTTTGTGATGTTATAAAAGTTTAAACTAAATATGTAAATGAAACATACAATCTGGATTGAGGTTGTATATTTTGTGATGTTATAAAAGTTTTACTAAATATGGAAATGTAACATACAAACTGGATTGAGGTTGTATATTTTGTGATGTTATACAAGTTTTACTAAATATGGAAATGAAACATACAATCTGGATTGGCGTTGTGTATTTTGTGATGTTATAAAAGTTTTAATAAATATGGAAATGTAACATACAATCTGGATTGGTGTTGTATATTTTGCGATTTTATTAAAGTTTTAATAAATATGGAAATGTAACATACAATCTGGATTGGCGTTGAATATTTTGTGATTTTATAAAAGTTTTACTAAATATGGAAATGTAACATACAATCTGGATTGGCGTTGTTTATTTTGTGATGTTATAAAAGTTTAACTAAATATGGAAATGAAACATACAATCTGGATTGAGGTTGTATATTTTGTGATGTTATAAAAGTTTTACTAAATATGGAAATGTAACATACAATCTGGATTGGCGTTGTTTATTTTGTGATGTTATAAAAGTTTAACTAAATATAGAAATGTAACATACAATCTGGATTGAGGTTGTATATTTTGTGATGTTATAAAAGTTTGACTAAATATGGAAATGTAACATACAATCTGGATTGGCGTTGTTTATTTTGTGATGTTATAAAAGTTTAACTAAATATTCAAATGAAACATACAATCTGGATTGAGGTTGTATATTTTGTGATGTTATAAAAGTTTTACTAAATATGGAAATGAAACATACAATCTGGATTGAGGTTGTATATTTTGTGATGTTATAAAAGTTTTACTAAATATGGAAATGTAACATACAATCTGGATTGGCGTTGTTTAATTTGTGATGTTATAAAATTTTTAATAAATATGGAAATGTAACATACAATCTGGATTGGCGTTGTTTATTTTGTGATGTTATAAAAGTTTAACTAAATATGGAAATGAAACATACAATCTGGATTGAGGTTGTATATTTTGTGATGTTATAAAAGTTTTACTAAATATGGAAATGTAACATACAATCTGGATTGGCGTTGTTTATTTTGTGATGTTATAAAAGTTTAACTAAATATAGAAATGTAACATACAATCTGGATTGAGGTTGTATATTTTGTGATGTTATAAAAGTTTGACTAAATATGGAAATGTAACATACAATCTGGATTGAGGTTGTGTATTTTGTGATGTTATAAAAGTTTTAATAAATATGGAAATGTAACATACAATCTGGATTGGCGTTGAATATTTTGTGATTTTATAAAAGTTTTACTAAATATGGAAATGTAACGTACAATCTGGATTGGCGTTGTATATTTTGTGATCTTATAAAAGTTTTACTAAATATGGAAATGTAACGTACAATCTAGATTGGGGTTGTGTATTTTGTGATGTTATAAAAGTTTTACTAAAAATGGAAATGTAACATACAATCTGGATTGGCGTTGTTTATTTTGTGATGTTATAAAAGTTTAACTAAATATAGAAATGTAACATACAATCTGGATTGAGGTTGAATATTTTGTGATGTTATAAAAGTTTGACTAAATATGGAAATGTAACATACAATCTGGATTGGCGTTGTTTATTTTGTGATGTTATAAAAGTTTAACTAAATATGGAAATGAAACATACAATCTGGATTGAGGTTGTATATTTTGTGATGTTATAAAAGTTTTACTAAATATGGAAATGAAACATACAATCTGGATTGAGGTTGTATATTTTGTGATGTTATAAAAGTTTTACTAAATATGGAAATGTAACATACAAACTGGATTGAGGTTGTATATTTTGTGATGTTATAAAAGTTTTACTAAATATGGAAATGTAACATACAATCTGGATTGGCGTTGTATATTTTGTGATCTTATAAAAGTTTTACTAAATATGGAAATGTAACGTACAATCTGGATTGGTGTTGTTTATTTTGTGATGTTATAAAAGTTTTACTAAATATGGAAATGTAACATACAATCTGGATTGGGGTTGTATATTTTGTGATGTTATAAAAGTTTTAATAAATATGGAAATGTAACATACAATCTGGATTGGCGTTGTATATTTTGTGATCTTATAAAAGTTTTACTAAATATGGAAATGTAACGTACAATCTGGATTGGCGTTGTTTATTTTGTGATGTTATAAAAGTTTTACTAAATATGGAAATGTAACATACAATCTGGATTGGGGTTGTATATTTTGTGATGTTATAAAAGTTTTAATAAATATGGAAATGTAACATACAATCTGGATTGAGGTTGAATATTTTGTGATGTTATAAAAGTTTTACTAAATATGGAAATGTAACATACAATCTGGATTGGCGTTGTTTATTTTGTGATGTTATAAAAGTTTAATAAATATGGAAATGTAACATACAATCTGGATTGGTGTTGTATATTTTGTGATTTTATAAAAGTTTTAATAAATATGGAAATGTAACATACAATCTGGATTGAGGTTGAATATTTTTTATGTTATAAAAGTTTTACTAAATATGGAAATGTAACATACAATCTGGATTGAGGTTGTGTATTTTGTGATGTTATAAAAGTTTTAATAAATATGGAAATGTAACATACAATCTGGATTGGCGTTGTTTATTTTGTGATGTTATAAATTTTTACTAAATATGGAAATGTAACATACAATCTGGATTGGTGTTGTATATTTTGTGATTTTATAAAAGTTTTAATAAATATGGAAATGTAACATACAATCTGGATTGAGGTTGAATATTTCGTGATGTTATAAAAGTTTTACTAAATATGGAAATGTAACATACAATCTGGAATGGCGTTGTTTATTTTGTGATGTTATAAAAGTTTAAACTAAATATGTAAATGAAACATACAATCTGGATTGAGGTTGTATATTTTGTGATGTTATAAAAGTTTTACTAAATATGGAAATGTAACATACAAACTGGATTGAGGTTGTATATTTTGTGATGTTATACAAGTTTTACTAAATATGGAAATGAAACATACAATCTGGATTGGCGTTGTGTATTTTGTGATGTTATAAAAGTTTTACTAAATTTGGAAATGTAACATACAATCTGGATTGGCGTTGTATATTTTGTGATCTTATAAAAGTTTTACTAAATATGGAAATGTAACGTACAATCTGGATTGGCGTTGTTTATTTTGTGATGTTATAAAAGTTTTACTAAATATGGAAATGTAACATACAATCTGGATTGGGGTTGTATATTTTGTGATGTTATAAAAGTTTTAATAAATATGGAAATGTAACATACAATCTGGATTGAGGTTGAATATTTTGTGATGTTATAAAAGTTTTACTAAATATGGAAATGTAACATACAATCTGGATTGGCGTTGTTTATTTTGTGATGTTATAAAAGTTTAACTAAATATGGAAATGTAACATACAATCTGGATTGAGGTTGAATATTTTGTGATGTTATAAAAGTTTTACTAAAAATGGAAATGTAACATACAATCTGGATTGGCGTTGTTTATTTTGTGATGTTATAAAAGTTTAACTAAATATGGAAATGAAACATACAATCTGGATTGAGGTTGTATATTTTGTGATGTTATAAAAGTTTAATAAATATGGAAATGTAACATACAATCTGGATTGGTGTTGTATATTTTGTGATTTTATAAAAGTTTTAATAAATATGGAAATGTAACATACAATCTGGATTGAGGTTGAATATTTTTTATATTATTAAAGTTCTAATAAATATGGAAATGTAACATACAATCTGGATTGGCGTTGTTTATTTTGTGATCTTATAAAAGTTTTACTAAATATGGAAATGTAACGTACAATCTGGATTGGCGTTGTTTATTTTGTGATGTTATAAAAGTTTTACTAAATATGGAAATGTAACATACAATCTGGATTGGGGTTGTATATTTTGTGATGTTATAAAAGTTTTAATAAATATGGAAATGTAACATACAATCTGGATTGAGGTTGAATATTTTGTGATGTTATAAAAGTTTTACTAAATATGGAAATGTAACATACAATCTGGATTGGCGTTGTTTATTTTGTGATGTTATAAAAGTTTAACTAAATATGGAAATGTAACATACAATCTGGATTGAGGTTGAATATTTTGTGATGTTATAAAAGTTTTACTAAAAATGGAAATGTAACATACAATCTGGATTGGCGTTGTTTATTTTGTGATGTTATAAAAGTTTAACTAAATATGGAAATGAAACATACAATCTGGATTGAGGTTGTATATTTTGTGATGTTATAAAAGTTTAATAAATATGGAAATGTAACATACAATCTGGATTGGTGTTGTATATTTTGTGATTTTATAAAAGTTTTAATAAATATGGAAATGTAACATACAATCTGGATTGAGGTTGAATATTTTTTATATTATTAAAGTTTTACTAAATATGGAAATGTAACATACAATCTGGATTGGCGTTGTTTATTTTGTGATGTTATAAAAGTTTAACTAAATATGGAAATGAAACATACAATCTGGATTGAGGTTGTATATTTTGTGATGTTATAAAAGTTTAATAAATATGGAAATGTAACATACAATCTGGATTGGTGTTGTATATTTTGTGATTTTATAAAAGTTTTAATAAATATGGAAATGTAACATACAATCTGGATTGAGGTTGAATATTTTTTATGTTATTAAAGTTTTACTAAATATGGAAATGTAACATACAGTCTGGATTGGCGTTGTTTATTTTGTGATGTTATAAAAGTTTAACTAAATATGGAAATGTAACATACAATCTGGATTGGCGTTGTATATTTTGTGATCTTATAAAAGTTTTACTAAATATGGAAATGTAACGTACAATCTGGATTGGGGTTGTGTATTTTGTGATGTTATAAAAGTTTTACTAAAAATGGAAATGTAACATACAATCTGGATTGGCGTTGTTTATTTTGTGATGTTATAAAAGTTTGACTAAATATGGAAATGACATACAATCTGGATTGGCGTTGTTTATTTTGTGATGTTATAAAAGTTTAACTAAATATGGAAATGAAACATACAATCTGGATTGAGGTTGTATATTTTGTGATGTTATAAAAGTTTTACTAAATATGGAAATGAAACATACAATCTGGATTGAGGTTGTATATTTTGTGATGTTATAAAAGTTTTACTAAATATGGAAATGTAACATACAATCTGGATTGGCGTTGTTTAATTTGTGATGTTATAAAATTTTTAATAAATATGGAAATGTAACATACAATCTGGATTGGCGTTGTTTATTTTGTGATGTTATAAAAGTTTAATAAATATGGAAATGTAACATACAATCTGGATTGGTGTTGTATATTTTGTGATTTTATAAAAGTTTTAATAAATATGGAAATGTAACATACAATCTGGATTGAGGTTGAATATTTTTTATGTTATAAAAGTTTTACTAAATATGGAAATGTAACATACAATCTGGATTGAGGTTGTGTATTTTGTGATGTTATAAAAGTTTTAATAAATATGGAAATGTAACATACAATCTGGATTGGCGTTGTTTATTTTGTGATGTTATAAAAATTTTACTAAATATGGAAATGTAACATACAATCTGGATTGGTGTTGTATATTTTGTGATTTTATAAAAGTTTTAATAAATATGGAAATGTAACATACAATCTGGATTGAGGTTGAATATTTTGTGATGTTATAAAAGTTTTACTAAATATGGAAATGTAACATACAATCTGGAATGGCGTTGTTTATTTTGTGATGTTATAAAAGTTTAAACTAAATATGTAAATGAAACATACAATCTGGATTGAGGTTGTATATTTTGTGATGTTATAAAAGTTTTACTAAATATGGAAATGTAACATACAAACTGGATTGAGGTTGTATATTTTGTGATGTTATACAAGTTTTACTAAATATGGAAATGAAACATACAATCTGGATTGGCGTTGTGTATTTTGTGATGTTATAAAAGTTTTAATAAATATGGAAATGTAACATACAATCTGGATTGGTGTTGTATATTTTGCGATTTTATAAAAGTTTTAATAAATATGGAAATGTAACATACAATCTGGATTGGCGTTGAATATTTTGTGATTTTATAAAAGTTTTACTAAATATGGAAATGTAACATACAATCTGGATTGGCGTTGTTTATTTTGTGATGTTATAAAAGTTTAACTAAATATGGAAATGAAACATACAATCTGGATTGAGGTTGTATATTTTGTGATGTTATAAAAGTTTTACTAAATATGGAAATGTAACATACAATCTGGATTGGCGTTGTTTATTTTGTGATGTTATAAAAGTTTAACTAAATATAGAAATGTAACATACAATCTGGATTGAGGTTGTATATTTTGTGATGTTATAAAAGTTTGACTAAATATGGAAATGTAACATACAATCTGGATTGGCGTTGTTTATTTTGTGATGTTATAAAAGTTTAACTAAATATGGAAATGAAACATACAATCTGGATTGAGGTTGTATATTTTGTGATGTTATAAAAGTTTTACTAAATATGGAAATGAAACATACAATCTGGATTGAGGTTGTATATTTTGTGATGTTATAAAAGTTTTACTAAATATGGAAATGTAACATACAATCTGGATTGGCGTTGTTTAATTTGTGATGTTATAAAATTTTTAATAAATATGGAAATGTAACATACAATCTGGATTGGCGTTGTTTATTTTGTGATGTTATAAAAGTTTAACTAAATATGGAAATGAAACATACAATCTGGATTGAGGTTGTATATTTTGTGATGTTATAAAAGTTTTACTAAATATGGAAATGTAACATACAATCTGGATTGGCGTTGTTTATTTTGTGATGTTATAAAAGTTTAACTAAATATAGAAATGTAACATACAATCTGGATTGAGGTTGTATATTTTGTGATGTTATAAAAGTTTGACTAAATATGGAAATGTAACATACAATCTGGATTGGCGTTGTTTATTTTGTGATGTTATAAAAGTTTAACTAAATATGGAAATGAAACATACAATCTGGATTGAGGTTGTATATTTTGTGATGTTATAAAAGTTTTACTAAATATGGAAATGAAACATACAATCTGGATTGAGGTTGTATATTTTGTGATGTTATAAAAGTTTTACTAAATATGGAAATGTAACATACAATCTGGATTGGCGTTGTTTATTTTGTGATGTTATAAAAATTTTACTAAATATGGAAATGTAACATACAATCTGGATTGGTGTTGTATATTTTGTGATTTTATAAAAGTTTTAATAAATATGGAAATGTAACATACAATCTGGATTGAGGTTGAATATTTTGTGATGTTATAAAAGTTTTACTAAATATGGAAATGTAACATACAATCTGGAATGGCGTTGTTTATTTTGTGATGTTATAAAAGTTTAAACTAAATATGTAAATGAAACATACAATCTGGATTGAGGTTGTATATTTTGTGATGTTATAAAAGTTTTACTAAATATGGAAATGTAACATACAAACTGGATTGAGGTTGTATATTTTGTGATGTTATACAAGTTTTACTAAATATGGAAATGAAACATACAATCTGGATTGGCGTTGTGTATTTTGTGATGTTATAAAAGTTTTAATAAATATGGAAATGTAACATACAATCTGGATTGGTGTTGTATATTTTGCGATTTTATAAAAGTTTTAATAAATATGGAAATGTAACATACAATCTGGATTGGCGTTGAATATTTTGTGATTTTATAAAAGTTTTACTAAATATGGAAATGTAACGTACAATCTGGATTGGCGTTGTATATTTTGTGATCTTATAAAAGTTTTACTAAATATGGAAATGTAACGTACAATCTAGATTGGGGTTGTGTATTTTGTGATGTTATAAAAGTTTTACTAAAAATGGAAATGTAACATACAATCTGGATTGGCGTTGTTTATTTTGTGATGTTATAAAAGTTTAACTAAATATAGAAATGTAACATACAATCTGGATTGAGGTTGAATATTTTGTGATGTTATAAAAGTTTGACTAAATATGGAAATGTAACATACAATCTGGATTGGCGTTGTTTATTTTGTGATGTTATAAAAGTTTAACTAAATATGGAAATGAAACATACAATCTGGATTGAGGTTGTATATTTTGTGATGTTATAAAAGTTTTACTAAATATGGAAATGAAACATACAATCTGGATTGAGGTTGTATATTTTGTGATGTTATAAAAGTTTTACTAAATATGGAAATGTAACATACAAACTGGATTGAGGTTGTATATTTTGTGATGTTATAAAAGTTTTACTAAATATGGAAATGTAACATACAATCTGGATTGGCGTTGTATATTTTGTGATCTTATAAAAGTTTTACTAAATATGGAAATGTAACGTACAATCTGGATTGGTGTTGTTTATTTTGTGATGTTATAAAAGTTTTACTAAATATGGAAATATAACATACAATCTGGATTGGGGTTGTATATTTTGTGATGTTATAAAAGTTTTAATAAATATGGAAATGTAACATACAATCTGGATTGGCGTTGTATATTTTGTGATCTTATAAAAGTTTTACTAAATATGGAAATGTAACGTACAATCTGGATTGGCGTTGTTTATTTTGTGATGTTATAAAAGTTTTACTAAATATGGAAATGTAACATACAATCTGGATTGGGGTTGTATATTTTGTGATGTTATAAAAGTTTTAATAAATATGGAAATGTAACATACAATCTGGATTGAGGTTGAATATTTTGTGATGTTATAAAAGTTTTACTAAATATGGAAATGTAACATACAATCTGGATTGGCGTTGTTTATTTTGTGATGTTATAAAAGTTTAATAAATATGGAAATGTAACATACAATCTGGATTGGTGTTGTATATTTTGTGATTTTATAAAAGTTTTAATAAATATGGAAATGTAACATACAATCTGGATTGAGGTTGAATATTTTTTATGTTATAAAAGTTTTACTAAATATGGAAATGTAACATACAATCTGGATTGAGGTTGTGTATTTTGTGATGTTATAAAAGTTTTAATAAATATGGAAATGTAACATACAATCTGGATTGGCGTTGTTTATTTTGTGATGTTATAAAAATTTTACTAAATATGGAAATGTAACATACAATCTGGATTGGTGTTGTATATTTTGTGATTTTATAAAAGTTTTAATAAATATGGAAATGTAACATACAATCTGGATTGAGGTTGAATATTTTGTGATGTTATAAAAGTTTTACTAAATATGGAAATGTAACATACAATCTGGAATGGCGTTGTTTATTTTGTGATGTTATAAAAGTTTAAACTAAATATGTAAATGAAACATACAATCTGGATTGAGGTTGTATATTTTGTGATGTTATAAAAGTTTTACTAAATATGGAAATGTAACATACAAACTGGATTGAGGTTGTATATTTTGTGATGTTATACAAGTTTTACTAAATATGGAAATGAAACATACAATCTGGATTGGCGTTGTGTATTTTGTGATGTTATAAAAGTTTTAATAAATATGGAAATGTAACATACAATCTGGATTGGTGTTGTATATTTTGCGATTTTATAAAAGTTTTAATAAATATGGAAATGTAACATACAATCTGGATTGGCGTTGAATATTTTGTGATTTTATAAAAGTTTTACTAAATATGGAAATGTAACGTACAATCTGGATTGGCGTTGTATATTTTGTGATCTTATAAAAGTTTTACTAAATATGGAAATGTAACGTACAATCTAGATTGGGGTTGTGTATTTTGTGATGTTATAAAAGTTTTACTAAAAATGGAAATGTAACATACAATCTGGATTGGCGTTGTTTATTTTGTGATGTTATAAAAGTTTAACTAAATATAGAAATGTAACATACAATCTGGATTGAGGTTGAATATTTTGTGATGTTATAAAAGTTTGACTAAATATGGAAATGTAACATACAATCTGGATTGGCGTTGTTTATTTTGTGATGTTATAAAAGTTTAACTAAATATGGAAATGAAACATACAATCTGGATTGAGGTTGTATATTTTGTGATGTTATAAAAGTTTTACTAAATATGGAAATGAAACATACAATCTGGATTGAGGTTGTATATTTTGTGATGTTATAAAAGTTTTACTAAATATGGAAATGTAACATACAAACTGGATTGAGGTTGTATATTTTGTGATGTTATAAAAGTTTTACTAAATATGGAAATGTAACATACAATCTGGATTGGCGTTGTATATTTTGTGATCTTATAAAAGTTTTACTAAATATGGAAATGTAACGTACAATCTGGATTGGTGTTGTTTATTTTGTGATGTTATAAAAGTTTTACTAAATATGGAAATGTAACATACAATCTGGATTGGGGTTGTATATTTTGTGATGTTATAAAAGTTTTAATAAATATGGAAATGTAACATACAATCTGGATTGGCGTTGTATATTTTGTGATCTTATAAAAGTTTTACTAAATATGGAAATGTAACGTACAATCTGGATTGGCGTTGTTTATTTTGTGATGTTATAAAAGTTTTACTAAATATGGAAATGTAACATACAATCTGGATTGGGGTTGTATATTTTGTGATGTTATAAAAGTTTTAATAAATATGGAAATGTAACATACAATCTGGATTGAGGTTGAATATTTTGTGATGTTATAAAAGTTTTACTAAATATGGAAATGTAACATACAATCTGGATTGGCGTTGTTTATTTTGTGATGTTATAAAAGTTTAATAAATATGGAAATGTAACATACAATCTGGATTGGTGTTGTATATTTTGTGATTTTATAAAAGTTTTAATAAATATGGAAATGTAACATACAATCTGGATTGAGGTTGAATATTTTTTATGTTATAAAAGTTTTACTAAATATGGAAATGTAACATACAATCTGGATTGAGGTTGTGTATTTTGTGATGTTATAAAAGTTTTAATAAATATGGAAATGTAACATACAATCTGGATTGGCGTTGTTTATTTTGTGATGTTATAAAAATTTTACTAAATATGGAAATGTAACATACAATCTGGATTGGTGTTGTATATTTTGTGATTTTATAAAAGTTTTAATAAATATGGAAATGTAACATACAATCTGGATTGAGGTTGAATATTTTGTGATGTTATAAAAGTTTTACTAAATATGGAAATGTAACATACAATCTGGAATGGCGTTGTTTATTTTGTGATGTTATAAAAGTTTAAACTAAATATGTAAATGAAACATACAATCTGGATTGAGGTTGTATATTTTGTGATGTTATAAAAGTTTTACTAAATATGGAAATGTAACATACAAACTGGATTGAGGTTGTATATTTTGTGATGTTATACAAGTTTTACTAAATATGGAAATGAAACATACAATCTGGATTGGCGTTGTGTATTTTGTGATGTTATAAAAGTTTTAATAAATATGGAAATGTAACATACAATCTGGATTGGTGTTGTATATTTTGCGATTTTATAAAAGTTTTAATAAATATGGAAATGTAACATACAATCTGGATTGGCGTTGAATATTTTGTGATTTTATAAAAGTTTTACTAAATATGGAAATGTAACGTACAATCTGGATTGGCGTTGTATATTTTGTGATCTTATAAAAGTTTTACTAAATATGGAAATGTAACGTACAATCTAGATTGGGGTTGTGTATTTTGTGATGTTATAAAAGTTTTACTAAAAATGGAAATGTAACATACAATCTGGATTGGCGTTGTTTATTTTGTGATGTTATAAAAGTTTAACTAAATATAGAAATGTAACATACAATCTGGATTGAGGTTGAATATTTTGTGATGTTATAAAAGTTTGACTAAATATGGAAATGTAACATACAATCTGGATTGGCGTTGTTTATTTTGTGATGTTATAAAAGTTTAACTAAATATGGAAATGAAACATACAATCTGGATTGAGGTTGTATATTTTGTGATGTTATAAAAGTTTTACTAAATATGGAAATGAAACATACAATCTGGATTGAGGTTGTATATTTTGTGATGTTATAAAAGTTTTACTAAATATGGAAATGTAACATACAAACTGGATTGAGGTTGTATATTTTGTGATGTTATAAAAGTTTTACTAAATATGGAAATGTAACATACAATCTGGATTGGCGTTGTATATTTTGTGATCTTATAAAAGTTTTACTAAATATGGAAATGTAACGTACAATCTGGATTGGCGTTGTTTATTTTGTGATGTTATAAAAGTTTTACTAAATATGGAAATGTAACATACAATCTGGATTGGGGTTGTATATTTTGTGATGTTATAAAAGTTTTAATAAATATGGAAATGTAACATACAATCTGGATTGGCGTTGTATATTTTGTGATCTTATAAAAGTTTTACTAAATATGGAAATGTAACGTACAATCTGGATTGGCGTCGTTTATTTTGTGATGTTATAAAAGTTTTACTAAATATGGAAATGTAACATACAATCTGGATTGGGGTTGTATATTTTGTGATGTTATAAAAGTTTTAATAAATATGGAAATGTAACATACAATCTGGATTGAGGTTGAATATTTTGTGATGTTATAAAAGTTTTACTAAATATGGAAATGTAACATACAATCTGGATTGGCGTTGTTTATTTTGTGATGTTATAAAAGTTTAACTAAATATGGAAATGTAACATACAATCTGGATTGAGGTTGAATATTTTGTGATGTTATAAAAGTTTTACTAAAAATGGAAATGTAACATACAATCTGGATTGGCGTTGTTTATTTTGTGATGTTATAAAAGTTTAACTAAATATGGAAATGAAACATACAATCTGGATTGAGGTTGTATATTTTGTGATGTTATAAAAGTTTAATAAATATGGAAATGTAACATACAATCTGGATTGGTGTTGTATATTTTGTGATTTTATAAAAGTTTTAATAAATATGGAAATGTAACATACAATCTGGATTGAGGTTGAATATTTTTTATATTATTAAAGTTTTACTAAATATGGAAATGGAACATACAATCTGGATTGGCGTTGTTTATTTTGTGATGTTATAAAAGTTTAACTAAATATGGAAATGTAACATACAATCTGGATTGAGGTTGTATATTTTGTGATGTTATAAAAGTTTTACTAAATATGGAAATGTAACATACAATCTGGATTGGCGTTGTTTATTTTGTGATGTTATAAAAGTTTAACTAAATATGGAAATGTAACATACAATCTGGATTGAGGTTGAATATTTTGTGATGTTATAAAAGTTTAATAAATATGGAAATGTAACATACAATCTGGATTGGTGTTGTATATTTTGTGATTTTATAAAAGTTTTAATAAATATGGAAATGTAACATACAATCTGGATTGAGGTTGAATATTTTTTATGTTATTAAAGTTTTACTAAATATGGAAATGTAACATACAGTCTGGATTGGCGTTGTTTATTTTGTGATGTTATAAAAGTTTAACTAAATATGGAAATGTAACATACAATCTGGATTGGCGTTGTATATTTTGTGATCTTATAAAAGTTTTACTAAATATGGAAATGTAACGTACAATCTGGATTGGGGTTGTGTATTTTGTGATGTTATAAAAGTTTTACTAAAAATGGAAATGTAACATACAATCTGGATTGGCGTTGTTTATTTTGTGATGTTATAAAAGTTTAACTAAATATGGAAATGTAACATACAATCTGGATTGAGGTTGTATATTTTGTGATGTTATAAAAGTTTTACTAAATATGGAAATGTAACATACAATCTGGATTGGCGTTGTTTATTTTGTGATGTTATAAAAGTTTAACTGAATATGGAAATGAAACATACAATCTGGATTGAGGTTGTATATTTTGTGATGTTATAAAAGTTTTACTAAATATGGAAATGTAACATACAAACTGGATTGAGGTTGTATATTTTGTGATGTTATAAAAGTTTTACTAAATATGGAAATGTAACATACAATCTGGATTGGCGTTGTATATTTTGTGATCTTATAAAAGTTTTACTAAATATGGAAATGTAACGTACAATCTGGATTGGCGTTGTTTATTTTGTGATGTTATAAAAGTTTTACTAAATATGGAAATGTAACATACAATCTGGATTGGGGTTGTATATTTTGTGATGTTATAAAAGTTTTAATAAATATGGAAATGTAACATACAATCTGGATTGAGGTTGAATATTTTGTGATGTTATAAAAGTTTTACTAAATATGGAAATGTAACATACAATCTGGATTGGCGTTGTTTATTTTGTGATGTTATAAAAGTTTAACTAAATATGGAAATGTAACATACAATCTGGATTGAGGTTGAATATTTTGTGATGTTATAAAAGTTTTACTAAAAATGGAAATGTAACATACAATCTGGATTGGCGTTGTTTATTTTGTGATGTTTTAAAAGTTTAACTAAATATGGAAATGAAACATACAATCTGGATTGAGGTTGTATATTTTGTGATGTTATAAAAGTTTAATAAATATGGAAATGTAACATACAATCTGGATTGGTGTTGTATATTTTGTGATTTTATAAAAGTTTTAATAAATATGGAAATGTAACATACAATCTGGATTGAGGTTGAATATTTTTTATATTATTAAAGTTTTACTAAATATGGAAATGGAACATACAATCTGGATTGGCGTTGTTTATTTTGTGATGTTATAAAAGTTTAACTAAATATGGAAATGTAACATACAATCTGGATTGAGGTTGTATATTTTGTGATGTTATAAAAGTTTTACTAAATATGGAAATGTAACATACAATCTGGATTGGCGTTGTTTATTTTGTGATGTTATAAAAGTTTAACTAAATATGGAAATGAAACATACAATCTGGATTGAGGTTGTATATTTTGTGATGTTATAAAAGTTTAATAAATATGGAAATGTAACATACAATCTGGATTGGTGTTGTATATTTTGTGATTTTATAAAAGTTTTAATAAATATGGAAATGTAACATACAATCTGGATTGAGGTTGAATATTTTTTATGTTATTAAAGTTTTACTAAATATGGAAATGTAACATACAGTCTGGATTTGCGTTGTTTATTTTGTGATGTTATAAAAGTTTAACTAAATATGGAAATGTAACATACAATCTGGTTTGGCGTTGTATATTTTGTGATCTTATAAAAGTTTTACTAAATATGGAAATGTAACGTACAATCTGGATTGGGGTTGTGTATTTTGTGATGTTATAAAAGTTTTACTAAAAATGGAAATGTAACATACAATCTGGATTGGCGTTGTTTATTTTGTGATGTTATAAAAGTTTAACTAAATATGGAAATGTAACATACAATCTGGATTGAGGTTGTATATTTTGTGATGTTATAAAAGTTTTACTAAATATGGAAATGTAACATACAATCTGGATTGGCGTTGTTTATTTTGTGATGTTATAAAAGTTTAACTAAATATGGAAATGAAACATACAATCTGGATTGAGGTTGTATATTTTGTGATGTTATAAAAGTTTAATAAATATGGAAATGTAACATACAATCTGGATTGGTGTTGTATATTTTGTGATTTTATAAAAGTTTTAATAAATATGGAAATGTAACATACAATCTGGATTGAGGTTGAATATTTTTTATGTTATTAAAGTTTTACTAAATATGGAAATGTAACATACAGTCTGCATTGGCGTTGTTTATTTTGTGATGTTATAAAAGTTTAACTAAATATGGAAATGTAACATACAATCTGGATTGGCGTTGTATATTTTGTGATCTTATAAAAGTTTTACTAAATATGGAAATGTAACGTACAATCTGGATTGGGGTTGTGTATTTTGTGATGTTATAAAAGTTTTACTAAAAATGGAAATGTAACATACAATCTGGATTGGCGTTGTTTATTTTGTGATGTTATAAAAGTTTAACTAAATATGGAAATGTAACATACAATCTGGATTGAGGTTGTATATTTTGTGATGTTATAAAAGTTTTACTAAATATGGAAATGTAACATACAATCTGGATTGGCGTTGTTTATTTTGTGATGTTATAAAAGTTTAACTAAATATGGAAATGAAACATACAATCTGGATTGAGGTTGTATATTTTGTGATGTTATAAAAGTTTTACTAAATATGGAAATGTAACATACAATCTGGATTGGCGTTGTTTATTTTGTGATGTTATAAAAGTTTAACTAAATATAGAAATGTAACATACAATCTGGATTGAGGTTGTATATTTTGTGATGTTATAAAAGTTTGACTAAATATGGAAATGTAACATACAATCTGGATTGGCGTTGTTTATTTTGTGATGTTATAAAAGTTTAACTAAATATGGAAATGAAACATACAATCTGGATTGAGGTTGTATATTTTGTGATGTTATAAAAGTTTAATAAATATGGAAATGTAACATACAATCTGGATTGGTGTTGTATATTTTGTGATTTTATAAAAGTTTTAATAAATATGGAAATGTAACATACAATCTGGATTGAGGTTGAATATTTTTTATATTATTAAAGTTTTACTAAATATGGAAATGGAACATACAATCTGGATTGGCGTTGTTTATTTTGTGATGTTATAAAAGTTTAACTAAATATGGAAATGTAACATACAATCTGGATTGAGGTTGTATATTTTGTGATGTTATAAAAGTTTTACTAAATATGGAAATGTAACATACAATCTGGATTGGCGTTGTTTATTTTGTGATGTTATAAAAGTTTAACTAAATATGGAAATGAAACATACAATCTGGATTGAGGTTGTATATTTTGTGATGTTATAAAAGTTTAATAAATATGGAAATGTAACATACAATCTGGATTGGTGTTGTATATTTTGTGATTTTATAAAAGTTTTAATAAATATGGAAATGTAACATACAATCTGGATTGAGGTTGAATATTTTTTATGTTATTAAAGTTTTACTAAATATGGAAATGTAACATACAGTCTGGATTTGCGTTGTTTATTTTGTGATGTTATAAAAGTTTAACTAAATATGGAAATGTAACATACAATCTGGATTGGCGTTGTATATTTTGTGATCTTATAAAAGTTTTACTAAATATGGAAATGTAACGTACAATCTGGATTGGGGTTGTGTATTTTGTGATGTTATAAAAGTTTTACTAAAAATGGAAATGTAACATACAATCTGGATTGGCGTTGTTTATTTTGTGATGTTATAAAAGTTTAACTAAATATGGAAATGTAACATACAATCTGGATTGAGGTTGTATATTTTGTGATGTTATAAAAGTTTTACTAAATATGGAAATGTAACATACAATCTGGATTGGCGTTGTTTATTTTGTGATGTTATAAAAGTTTAACTAAATATGGAAATGAAACATACAATCTGGATTGAGGTTGTATATTTTGTGATGTTATAAAAGTTTAATAAATATGGAAATGTAACATACAATCTGGATTGGTGTTGTATATTTTGTGATTTTATAAAAGTTTTAATAAATATGGAAATGTAACATACAATCTGGATTGAGGTTGAATATTTTTTATGTCATTAAAGTTTTACTAAATATGGAAATGTAACATACAGTCTGGATTGGCGTTGTTTATTTTGTGATGTTATAAAAGTTTAACTAAATATGGAAATGTAACATACAATCTGGATTGGCGTTGTATATTTTGTGATCTTATAAAAGTTTTACTAAATATGGAAATGTAACGTACAATCTGGATTGGGGTTGTGTATTTTGTGATGTTATAAAAGTTTTACTAAAAATGGAAATGTAACATACAATCTGGATTGGCGTTGTTTATTTTGTGATGTTATAAAAGTTTAACTAAATATGGAAATGTAACATACAATCTGGATTGAGGTTGTATATTTTGTGATGTTATAAAAGTTTTACTAAATATGGAAATGTAACATACAATCTGGATTGGCGTTGTTTATTTTGTGATGTTATAAAAGTTTAACTAAATATGGAAATGAAACATACAATCTGGATTGAGGTTGTATATTTTGTGATGTTATAAAAGTTTTACTAAATATGGAAATGTAACATACAATCTGGATTGGCGTTGTTTATTTTGTGATGTTATAAAAGTTTAACTAAATATAGAAATGTAACATACAATCTGGATTGAGGTTGTATATTTTGTGATGTTATAAAAGTTTGACTAAATATGGAAATGTAACATACAATCTGGATTGGCGTTGTTTATTTTGTGATGTTATAAAAGTTTAACTAAATATGGAAATGAAACATACAATCTGGATTGAGGTTGTATATTTTGTGATGTTATAAAAGTTTTACTAAATATGGAAATGAAACATACAATCTGGATTGAGGTTGTATATTTTGTGATGTTATAAAAGTTTTACTAAATATGGAAATGTAACATACAATCTGGATTGGCGTTGTTTAATTTGTGATGTTATAAAAATTTTAATAAATATGGAAATGTAACATACAATCTGGATTGGCGTTGTTTATTTTGTGATGTTATAAAAGTTTAATAAATATGGAAATGTAACATACAATCTGGATTGAGGTTGAATATTTTTTATGTTATAAAAGTTTTACTAAATATGGAAATGTAACATACAATCTGGATTGAGGTTGAATATTTTTTATGTTATAAAAGTTTTACTAAATATGGAAATGTAACATACAATCTGGATTGAGGTTGTGTATTTTGTGATGTTATAAAAGTTTTAATAAATATGGAAATGTAACATACAATCTGGATTGGCGTTGTTTATTTTGTGATGTTATAAAAATTTTACTAAATATGGAAATGTAACATACAATCTGGATTGGTGTTGTATATTTTGTGATTTTATAAAAGTTTTAATAAATATGGAAATGTAACATACAATCTGGATTGAGGTTGAATATTTTGTGATGTTATAAAAGTTTTACTAAATATGGAAATGTAACATACAATCTGGAATGGCGTTGTTTATTTTGTGATGTTATAAAAGTTTAAACTAAATATGTAAATGAAACATACAATCTGGATTGAGGTTGTATATTTTGTGATGTTATAAAAGTTTAACTAAATATGGAAATGAAACATACAATCTGGATTGAGGTTGTATATTTTGTGATGTTATAAAAGTTTTACTAAATATGGAAATGAAACATACAATCTGGATTGAGGTTGTATATTTTGTGATGTTATAAAAGTTTTACTAAATATGGAAATGTAACATACAAACTGGATTGAGGTTGTATATTTTGTGATGTTATAAAAGTTTTACTAAATATGGAAATGTAACATACAATCTGGATTGGCGTTGTATATTTTGTGATCTTATAAAAGTTTTACTAAATATGGAAATGTAACGTACAATCTGGATTGGCGTTGTTTATTTTGTGATGTTATAAAAGTTTTACTAAATATGGAAATGTAACATACAATCTGGATTGGGGTTGTATATTTTGTGATGTTATAAAAGTTTTAATAAATATGGAAATGTAACATACAATCTGGATTGGCGTTGTATATTTTGTGATCTTATAAAAGTTTTACTAAATATGGAAATGTAACGTACAATCTGGATTGGCGTTGTTTATTTTGTGATGTTATAAAAGTTTTACTAAATATGGAAATGTAACATACAATCTGGATTGGGGTTGTATATTTTGTGATGTTATAAAAGTTTTAATAAATATGGAAATGTAACATACAATCTGGATTGAGGTTGAATATTTTGTGATGTTATAAAAGTTTAACTAAATATGGAAATGAAACATACAATCTGGATTGAGGTTGAATATTTTTTATGTCATTAAAGTTTTACTAAATATGGAAATGTAACATACAGTCTGGATTGGCGTTGTTTATTTTGTGATGTTATAAAAGTTTAACTAAATATGGAAATGTAACATACAATCTGGATTGGCGTTGTATATTTTGTGATCTTATAAAAGTTTTACTAAATATGGAAATGTAACGTACAATCTGGATTGGGGTTGTGTATTTTGTGATGTTATAAAAGTTTTACTAAAAATGGAAATGTAACATACAATCTGGATTGGCGTTGTTTATTTTGTGATGTTATAAAAGTTTAACTAAATATGGAAATGTAACATACAATCTGGATTGAGGTTGTATATTTTGTGATGTTATAAAAGTTTTACTAAATATGGAAATGTAACATACAATCTGGATTGGCGTTGTTTATTTTGTGATGTTATAAAAGTTTAACTAAATATGGAAATGAAACATACAATCTGGATTGAGGTTGTATATTTTGTGATGTTATAAAAGTTTTACTAAATATGGAAATGTAACATACAATCTGGATTGGCGTTGTTTATTTTGTGATGTTATAAAAGTTTAACTAAATATAGAAATGTAACATACAATCTGGATTGAGGTTGTATATTTTGTGATGTTATAAAAGTTTGACTAAATATGGAAATGTAACATACAATCTGGATTGGCGTTGTTTATTTTGTGATGTTATAAAAGTTTAACTAAATATGGAAATGAAACATACAATCTGGATTGAGGTTGTATATTTTGTGATGTTATAAAAGTTTTACTAAATATGGAAATGAAACATACAATCTGGATTGAGGTTGTATATTTTGTGATGTTATAAAAGTTTTACTAAATATGGAAATGTAACATACAATCTGGATTGGCGTTGTTTAATTTGTGATGTTATAAAAATTTTAATAAATATGGAAATGTAACATACAATCTGGATTGGCGTTGTTTATTTTGTGATGTTATAAAAGTTTAATAAATATGGAAATGTAACATACAATCTGGATTGAGGTTGAATATTTTTTATGTTATAAAAGTTTTACTAAATATGGAAATGTAACATACAATCTGGATTGAGGTTGAATATTTTTTATGTTATAAAAGTTTTACTAAATATGGAAATGTAACATACAATCTGGATTGAGGTTGTGTATTTTGTGATGTTATAAAAGTTTTAATAAATATGGAAATGTAACATACAATCTGGATTGGCGTTGTTTATTTTGTGATGTTATAAAAATTTTACTAAATATGGAAATGTAACATACAATCTGGATTGGTGTTGTATATTTTGTGATTTTATAAAAGTTTTAATAAATATGGAAATGTAACATACAATCTGGATTGAGGTTGAATATTTTGTGATGTTATAAAAGTTTTACTAAATATGGAAATGTAACATACAATCTGGAATGGCGTTGTTTATTTTGTGATGTTATAAAAGTTTAAACTAAATATGTAAATGAAACATACAATCTGGATTGAGGTTGTATATTTTGTGATGTTATAAAAGTTTAACTAAATATGGAAATGAAACATACAATCTGGATTGAGGTTGTATATTTTGTGATGTTATAAAAGTTTTACTAAATATGGAAATGAAACATACAATCTGGATTGAGGTTGTATATTTTGTGATGTTATAAAAGTTTTACTAAATATGGAAATGTAACATACAAACTGGATTGAGGTTGTATATTTTGTGATGTTATAAAAGTTTTACTAAATATGGAAATGTAACATACAATCTGGATTGGCGTTGTATATTTTGTGATCTTATAAAAGTTTTACTAAATATGGAAATGTAACGTACAATCTGGATTGGCGTTGTTTATTTTGTGATGTTATAAAAGTTTTACTAAATATGGAAATGTAACATACAATCTGGATTGGGGTTGTATATTTTGTGATGTTATAAAAGTTTTAATAAATATGGAAATGTAACATACAATCTGGATTGGCGTTGTATATTTTGTGATCTTATAAAAGTTTTACTAAATATGGAAATGTAACGTACAATCTGGATTGGCGTTGTTTATTTTGTGATGTTATAAAAGTTTTACTAAATATGGAAATGTAACATACAATCTGGATTGGGGTTGTATATTTTGTGATGTTATAAAAGTTTTAATAAATATGGAAATGTAACATACAATCTGGATTGAGGTTGAATATTTTGTGATGTTATAAAAGTTTTACTAAATATGGAAATGTAACATACAATCTGGATTGGCGTTGTTTATTTTGTGATGTTATAAAAGTTTAACTAAATATGGAAATGTAACATACAATCTGGATTGAGGTTGAATATTTTGTGATGTTATAAAAGTTTTACTAAAAATGGAAATGTAACATACAATCTGGATTGGCGTTGTTTATTTTGTGATGTTATAAAAGTTTAACTAAATATGGAAATGAAACATACAATCTGGATTGAGGTTGTATATTTTGTGATGTTATAAAAGTTTAATAAATATGGAAATGTAACATACAATCTGGATTGGTGTTGTATATTTTGTGATTTTATAAAAGTTTTAATAAATATGGAAATGTAACATACAATCTGGATTGAGGTTGAATATTTTTTATATTATTAAAGTTTTACTAAATATGGAAATGGAACATACAATCTGGATTGGCGTTGTTTATTTTGTGATGTTATAAAAGTTTAACTAAATATGGAAATGTAACATACAATCTGGATTGAGGTTGTATATTTTGTGATGTTATAAAAGTTTTACTAAATATGGAAATGTAACATACAATCTGGATTGGCGTTGTTTATTTTGTGATGTTATAAAAGTTTAACTAAATATGGAAATGAAACATACAATCTGGATTGAGGTTGTATATTTTGTGATGTTATAAAAGTTTAATAAATATGGAAATGTAACATACAATCTGGATTGGTGTTGTATATTTTGTGATTTTATAAAAGTTTTAATAAATATGGAAATGTAACATACAATCTGGATTGAGGTTGAATATTTTTTATATTATTAAAGTTTTACTAAATATGGAAATGGAACATACAATCTGGATTGGCGTTGTTTATTTTGTGATGTTATAAAAGTTTAACTAAATATGGAAATGTAACATACAATCTGGATTGAGGTTGTATATTTTGTGATGTTATAAAAGTTTTACTAAATATGGAAATGTAACATACAATCTGGATTGGCGTTGTTTATTTTGTGATGTTATAAAAGTTTAACTAAATATGGAAATGAAACATACAATCTGGATTGAGGTTGTATATTTTGTGATGTTATAAAAGTTTAATAAATATGGAAATGTAACATACAATCTGGATTGGTGTTGTTTATTTTGTGATTTTATAAAAGTTTTAATAAATATGGAAATGTAACATACAATCTGGATTGAGGTTGAATATTTTTTATGTTATTAAAGTTTTACTAAATATGGAAATGTAACATACAGTCTGGATTTGCGTTGTTTATTTTGTGATGTTATAAAAGTTTAACTAAATATGGAAATGTAACATACAATCTGGATTGGCGTTGTATATTTTGTGATCTTATAAAAGTTTTACTAAATATGGAAATGTAACGTACAATCTGGATTGGGGTTGTGTATTTTGTGATGTTATAAAAGTTTTACTAAAAATGGAAATGTAACATACAATCTGGATTGGCGTTGTTTATTTTGTGATGTTATACAAGTTTAACTAAATATGGAAATGTAACATACAATCTGGATTGAGGTTGTATATTTTGTGATGTTATAAAAGTTTTACTAAATATGGAAATGTAACATACAATCTGGATTGGCGTTGTTTATTTTGTGATGTTATAAAAGTTTAACTAAATATGGAAATGAAACATACAATCTGGATTGAGGTTGTATATTTTGTGATGTTATAAAAGTTTAATAAATATGGAAATGTAACATACAATCTGGATTGGTGTTGTATATTTTGTGATTTTATAAAAGTTTTAATAAATATGGAAATGTAACATACAATCTGGATTGAGGTTGAATATTTTTTATGTTATTAAAGTTTTACTAAATATGGAAATGTAACATACAGTCTGGATTGGCGTTGTTTATTTTGTGATGTTATAAAAGTTTAACTAAATATGGAAATGTAACATACAATCTGGATTGGCGTTGTATATTTTGTGATCTTATAAAAGTTTTACTAAATATGGAAATGTAACGTACAATCTGGATTGGGGTTGTGTATTTTGTGATGTTATAAAAGTTTTACTAAAAATGGAAATGTAACATACAATCTGGATTGGCGTTGTTTATTTTGTGATGTTATAAAAGTTTAACTAAATATGGAAATGTAACATACAATCTGGATTGAGGTTGTATATTTTGTGATGTTATAAAAGTTTTACTAAATATGGAAATGTAACATACAATCTGGATTGGCGTTGTTTATTTTGTGATGTTATAAAAGTTTAACTAAATATGGAAATGAAACATACAATCTGGATTGAGGTTGTATATTTTGTGATGTTATAAAAGTTTTACTAAATATGGAAATGTAACATACAATCTGGATTGGCGTTGTTTATTTTGTGATGTTATAAAAGTTTAACTAAATATAGAAATGTAACATACAATCTGGATTGAGGTTGTATATTTTGTGATGTTATAAAAGTTTGACTAAATATGGAAATGTAACATACAATCTGGATTGGCGTTGTTTATTTTGTGATGTTATAAAAGTTTAACTAAATATGGAAATGAAACATACAATCTGGATTGAGGTTGTATATTTTGTGATGTTATAAAAGTTTTACTAAATATGGAAATGAAACATACAATCTGGATTGAGGTTGTATATTTTGTGATGTTATAAAAGTTTTACTAAATATGGAAATGTAACATACAATCTGGATTGGCGTTGTTTAATTTGTGATGTTATAAAAATTTTAATAAATATGGAAATGTAACATACAATCTGGATTGGCGTTGTTTATTTTGTGATGTTATAAAAGTTTAATAAATATGGAAATGTAACATACAATCTGGATTGAGGTTGAATATTTTTTATGTTATAAAAGTTTTACTAAATATGGAAATGTAACATACAATCTGGATTGAGGTTGAATATTTTTTATGTTATAAAAGTTTTACTAAATATGGAAATGTAACATACAATCTGGATTGAGGTTGTGTATTTTGTGATGTTATAAAAGTTTTAATAAATATGGAAATGTAACATACAATCTGGATTGGCGTTGTTTATTTTGTGATGTTATAAAAATTTTACTAAATATGGAAATGTAACATACAATCTGGATTGGTGTTGTATATTTTGTGATTTTATAAAAGTTTTAATAAATATGGAAATGTAACATACAATCTGGATTGAGGTTGAATATTTTGTGATGTTATAAAAGTTTTACTAAATATGGAAATGTAACATACAATCTGGAATGGCGTTGTTTATTTTGTGATGTTATAAAAGTTTAAACTAAATATGTAAATGAAACATACAATCTGGATTGAGGTTGTATATTTTGTGATGTTATAAAAGTTTAACTAAATATGGAAATGAAACATACAATCTGGATTGAGGTTGTATATTTTGTGATGTTATAAAAGTTTTACTAAATATGGAAATGAAACATACAATCTGGATTGAGGTTGTATATTTTGTGATGTTATAAAAGTTTTACTAAATATGGAAATGTAACATACAAACTGGATTGAGGTTGTATATTTTGTGATGTTATAAAAGTTTTACTAAATATGGAAATGTAACATACAATCTGGATTGGCGTTGTATATTTTGTGAACTTATAAAAGTTTTACTAAATATGGAAATGTAACGTACAATCTGGATTGGCGTTGTTTATTTTGTGATGTTATAAAAGTTTTACTAAATATGGAAATGTAACATACAATCTGGATTGGGGTTGTATATTTTGTGATGTTATAAAAGTTTTAATAAATATGGAAATGTAACATACAATCTGGATTGGCGTTGTATATTTTGTGATCTTATAAAAGTTTTACTAAATATGGAAATGTAACGTACAATCTGGATTGGCGTTGTTTATTTTGTGATGTTATAAAAGTTTTACTAAATATGGAAATGTAACATACAATCTGGATTGGGGTTGTATATTTTGTGATGTTATAAAAGTTTTAATAAATATGGAAATGTAACATACAATCTGGATTGAGGTTGAATATTTTGTGATGTTATAAAAGTTTTACTAAATATGGAAATGTAACATACAATCTGGATTGGCGTTGTTTATTTTGTGATGTTATAAAAGTTTAACTAAATATGGAAATGTAACATACAATCTGGATTGAGGTTGAATATTTTGTGATGTTATAAAAGTTTTACTAAAAATGGAAATGTAACATACAATCTGGATTGGCGTTGTTTATTTTGTGATGTTATAAAAGTTTAACTAAATATGGAAATGAAACATACAATCTGGATTGAGGTTGTATATTTTGTGATGTTATAAAAGTTTAATAAATATGGAAATGTAACATACAATCTGGATTGGTGTTGTATATTTTGTGATTTTATAAAAGTTTTAATAAATATGGAAATGTAACATACAATCTGGATTGAGGTTGAATATTTTTTATATTATTAAAGTTTTACTAAATATGGAAATGGAACATACAATCTGGATTGGCGTTGTTTATTTTGTGATGTTATAAAAGTTTAACTAAATATGGAAATGTAACATACAATCTGGATTGAGGTTGTATATTTTGTGATGTTATAAAAGTTTTACTAAATATGGAAATGTAACATACAATCTGGATTGGCGTTGTTTATTTTGTGATGTTATAAAAGTTTAACTAAATATGGAAATGAAACATACAATCTGGATTGAGGTTGTATATTTTGTGATGTTATAAAAGTTTAATAAATATGGAAATGTAACATACAATCTGGATTGGTGTTGTATATTTTGTGATTTTATAAAAGTTTTAATAAATATGGAAATGTAACATACAATCTGGATTGAGGTTGAATATTTTTTATATTATTAAAGTTTTACTAAATATGGAAATGAAACATACAATCTGGATTGAGGTTGTATATTTTGTGATGTTATAAAAGTTTTACTAAATATGGAAATGTAACATACAATCTGGATTGGCGTTGTTTAATTTGTGATGTTATAAAAATTTTAATAAATATGGAAATGTAACATACAATCTGGATTGGCGTTGTTTATTTTGTGATGTTATAAAAGTTTAATAAATATGGAAATGTAACATACAATCTGGATTGAGGTTGAATATTTTTTATGTTATAAAAGTTTTACTAAATATGGAAATGTAACATACAATCTGGATTGAGGTTGAATATTTTTTATGTTATAAAAGTTTTACTAAATATGGAAATGTAACATACAATCTGGATTGAGGTTGTGTATTTTGTGATGTTATAAAAGTTTTAATAAATATGGAAATGTAACATACAATCTGGATTGGCGTTGTTTATTTTGTGATGTTATAAAAATTTTACTAAATATGGAAATGTAACATACAATCTGGATTGGTGTTGTATATTTTGTGATTTTATAAAAGTTTTAATAAATATGGAAATGTAACATACAATCTGGATTGAGGTTGAATATTTTGTGATGTTATAAAAGTTTTACTAAATATGGAAATGTAACATACAATCTGGAATGGCGTTGTTTATTTTGTGATGTTATAAAAGTTTAAACTAAATATGTAAATGAAACATACAATCTGGATTGAGGTTGTATATTTTGTGATGTTATAAAAGTTTAACTAAATATGGAAATGAAACATACAATCTGGATTGAGGTTGTATATTTTGTGATGTTATAAAAGTTTTACTAAATATGGAAATGAAACATACAATCTGGATTGAGGTTGTATATTTTGTGATGTTATAAAAGTTTTACTAAATATGGAAATGTAACATACAAACTGGATTGAGGTTGTATATTTTGTGATGTTATAAAAGTTTTACTAAATATGGAAATGTAACATACAATCTGGATTGGCGTTGTATATTTTGTGATCTTATAAAAGTTTTACTAAATATGGAAATGTAACGTACAATCTGGATTGGCGTTGTTTATTTTGTGATGTTATAAAAGTTTTACTAAATATGGAAATGTAACATACAATCTGGATTGGGGTTGTATATTTTGTGATGTTATAAAAGTTTTAATAAATATGGAAATGTAACATACAATCTGGATTGGCGTTGTATATTTTGTGATCTTATAAAAGTTTTACTAAATATGGAAATGTAACGTACAATCTGGATTGGCGTTGTTTATTTTGTGATGTTATAAAAGTTTTACTAAATATGGAAATGTAACATACAATCTGGATTGGGGTTGTATATTTTGTGATGTTATAAAAGTTTTAATAAATATGGAAATGTAACATACAATCTGGATTGAGGTTGAATATTTTGTGATGTTATAAAAGTTTTACTAAATATGGAAATGTAACATACAATCTGGATTGGCGTTGTTTATTTTGTGATGTTATAAAAGTTTAACTAAATATGGAAATGTAACATACAATCTGGATTGAGGTTGAATATTTTGTGATGTTATAAAAGTTTTACTAAAAATGGAAATGTAACATACAATCTGGATTGGCGTTGTTTATTTTGTGATGTTATAAAAGTTTAACTAAATATGGAAATGAAACATACAATCTGGATTGAGGTTGTATATTTTGTGATGTTATAAAAGTTTAATAAATATGGAAATGTAACATACAATCTGGATTGGTGTTGTATATTTTGTGATTTTATAAAAGTTTTAATAAATATGGAAATGTAACATACAATCTGGATTGAGGTTGAATATTTTTTATATTATTAAAGTTTTACTAAATATGGAAATGGAACATACAATCTGGATTGGCGTTGTTTATTTTGTGATGTTATAAAAGTTTAACTAAATATGGAAATGTAACATACAATCTGGATTGAGGTTGTATATTTTGTGATGTTATAAAAGTTTTACTAAATATGGAAATGTAACATACAATCTGGATTGGCGTTGTTTATTTTGTGATGTTATAAAAGTTTAACTAAATATGGAAATGAAACATACAATCTGGATTGAGGTTGTATATTTTGTGATGTTATAAAAGTTTAATAAATATGGAAATGTAACATACAATCTGGATTGGTGTTGTATATTTTGTGATTTTATAAAAGTTTTAATAAATATGGAAATGTAACATACAATCTGGATTGAGGTTGAATATTTTTTATATTATTAAAGTTTTACTAAATATGGAAATGGAACATACAATCTGGATTGGCGTTGTTTATTTTGTGATGTTATAAAAGTTTAACTAAATATGGAAATGTAACATACAATCTGGATTGAGGTTGTATATTTTGTGATGTTATAAAAGTTTTACTAAATATGGAAATGTAACATACAATCTGGATTGGCGTTGTTTATTTTGTGATGTTATAAAAGTTTAACTAAATATGGAAATGAAACATACAATCTGGATTGAGGTTGTATATTTTGTGATGTTATAAAAGTTTAATAAATATGGAAATGTAACATACAATCTGGATTGGTGTTGTTTATTTTGTGATTTTATAAAAGTTTTAATAAATATGGAAATGTAACATACAATCTGGATTGAGGTTGAATATTTTTTATGTTATTAAAGTTTTACTAAATATGGAAATGTAACATACAGTCTGGATTTGCGTTGTTTATTTTGTGATGTTATAAAAGTTTAACTAAATATGGAAATGTAACATACAATCTGGATTGGCGTTGTATATTTTGTGATCTTATAAAAGTTTTACTAAATATGGAAATGTAACGTACAATCTGGATTGGGGTTGTGTATTTTGTGATGTTATAAAAGTTTTACTAAAAATGGAAATGTAACATACAATCTGGATTGGCGTTGTTTATTTTGTGATGTTATACAAGTTTAACTAAATATGGAAATGTAACATACAATCTGGATTGAGGTTGTATATTTTGTGATGTTATAAAAGTTTTACTAAATATGGAAATGTAACATACAATCTGGATTGGCGTTGTTTATTTTGTGATGTTATAAAAGTTTAACTAAATATGGAAATGAAACATACAATCTGGATTGAGGTTGTATATTTTGTGATGTTATAAAAGTTTAATAAATATGGAAATGTAACATACAATCTGGATTGGTGTTGTATATTTTGTGATTTTATAAAAGTTTTAATAAATATGGAAATGTAACATACAATCTGGATTGAGGTTGAATATTTTTTATGTTATTAAAGTTTTACTAAATATGGAAATGTAACATACAGTCTGGATTGGCGTTGTTTATTTTGTGATGTTATAAAAGTTTAACTAAATATGGAAATGTAACATACAATCTGGATTGGCGTTGTATATTTTGTGATCTTATAAAAGTTTTACTAAATATGGAAATGTAACGTACAATCTGGATTGGGGTTGTGTATTTTGTGATGTTATAAAAGTTTTACTAAAAATGGAAATGTAACATACAATCTGGATTGGCGTTGTTTATTTTGTGATGTTATAAAAGTTTAACTAAATATGGAAATGTAACATACAATCTGGATTGAGGTTGTATATTTTGTGATGTTATAAAAGTTTTACTAAATATGGAAATGTAACATACAATCTGGATTGGCGTTGTTTATTTTGTGATGTTATAAAAGTTTAACTAAATATGGAAATGAAACATACAATCTGGATTGAGGTTGTATATTTTGTGATGTTATAAAAGTTTTACTAAATATGGAAATGTAACATACAATCTGGATTGGCGTTGTTTATTTTGTGATGTTATAAAAGTTTAACTAAATATAGAAATGTAACATACAATCTGGATTGAGGTTGTATATTTTGTGATGTTATAAAAGTTTGACTAAATATGGAAATGTAACATACAATCTGGATTGGCGTTGTTTATTTTGTGATGTTATAAAAGTTTAACTAAATATGGAAATGAAACATACAATCTGGATTGAGGTTGTATATTTTGTGATGTTATAAAAGTTTTACTAAATATGGAAATGAAACATACAATCTGGATTGAGGTTGTATATTTTGTGATGTTATAAAAGTTTTACTAAATATGGAAATGTAACATACAATCTGGATTGGCGTTGTTTAATTTGTGATGTTATAAAAATTTTAATAAATATGGAAATGTAACATACAATCTGGATTGGCGTTGTTTATTTTGTGATGTTATAAAAGTTTAATAAATATGGAAATGTAACATACAATCTGGATTGAGGTTGAATATTTTTTATGTTATAAAAGTTTTACTAAATATGGAAATGTAACATACAATCTGGATTGAGGTTGAATATTTTTTATGTTATAAAAGTTTTACTAAATATGGAAATGTAACATACAATCTGGATTGAGGTTGTGTATTTTGTGATGTTATAAAAGTTTTAATAAATATGGAAATGTAACATACAATCTGGATTGGCGTTGTTTATTTTGTGATGTTATAAAAATTTTACTAAATATGGAAATGTAACATACAATCTGGATTGGTGTTGTATATTTTGTGATTTTATAAAAGTTTTAATAAATATGGAAATGTAACATACAATCTGGATTGAGGTTGAATATTTTGTGATGTTATAAAAGTTTTACTAAATATGGAAATGTAACATACAATCTGGAATGGCGTTGTTTATTTTGTGATGTTATAAAAGTTTAAACTAAATATGTAAATGAAACATACAATCTGGATTGAGGTTGTATATTTTGTGATGTTATAAAAGTTTAACTAAATATGGAAATGAAACATACAATCTGGATTGAGGTTGTATATTTTGTGATGTTATAAAAGTTTTACTAAATATGGAAATGAAACATACAATCTGGATTGAGGTTGTATATTTTGTGATGTTATAAAAGTTTTACTAAATATGGAAATGTAACATACAAACTGGATTGAGGTTGTATATTTTGTGATGTTATAAAAGTTTTACTAAATATGGAAATGTAACATACAATCTGGATTGGCGTTGTATATTTTGTGATCTTATAAAAGTTTTACTAAATATGGAAATGTAACGTACAATCTGGATTGGCGTTGTTTATTTTGTGATGTTATAAAAGTTTTACTAAATATGGAAATGTAACATACAATCTGGATTGGGGTTGTATATTTTGTGATGTTATAAAAGTTTTAATAAATATGGAAATGTAACATACAATCTGGATTGGCGTTGTATATTTTGTGATCTTATAAAAGTTTTACTAAATATGGAAATGTAACGTACAATCTGGATTGGCGTTGTTTATTTTGTGATGTTATAAAAGTTTTACTAAATATGGAAATGTAACATACAATCTGGATTGGGGTTGTATATTTTGTGATGTTATAAAAGTTTTAATAAATATGGAAATGTAACATACAATCTGGATTGAGGTTGAATATTTTGTGATGTTATAAAAGTTTTACTAAATATGGAAATGTAACATACAATCTGGATTGGCGTTGTTTATTTTGTGATGTTATAAAAGTTTAACTAAATATGGAAATGTAACATACAATCTGGATTGAGGTTGAATATTTTGTGATGTTATAAAAGTTTTACTAAAAATGGAAATGTAACATACAATCTGGATTGGCGTTGTTTATTTTGTGATGTTATAAAAGTTTAACTAAATATGGAAATGAAACATACAATCTGGATTGAGGTTGTATATTTTGTGATGTTATAAAAGTTTAATAAATATGGAAATGTAACATACAATCTGGATTGGTGTTGTATATTTTGTGATTTTATAAAAGTTTTAATAAATATGGAAATGTAACATACAATCTGGATTGAGGTTGAATATTTTTTATATTATTAAAGTTTTACTAAATATGGAAATGGAACATACAATCTGGATTGGCGTTGTATATTTTGTGATGTTATAAAAGTTTAACTAAATATGGAAATGAAACATACAATCTGGATTGAGGTTGTATATTTTGTGATGTTATAAAAGTTTTACTAAATATGGAAATGAAACATACAATCTGGATTGAGGTTGTATATTTTGTGATGTTATAAAAGTTTTACTAAATATGGAAATGTAACATACAAACTGGATTGAGGTTGTATATTTTGTGATGTTATAAAAGTTTTACTAAATATGGAAATGTAACATACAATCTGGATTGGCGTTGTATATTTTGTGATCTTATAAAAGTTTTACTAAATATGGAAATGTAACGTACAATCTGGATTGGCGTTGTTTATTTTGTGATGTTATAAAAGTTTTACTAAATATGGAAATGTAACATACAATCTGGATTGGGGTTGTATATTTTGTGATGTTATAAAAGTTTTAATAAATATGGAAATGTAACATACAATCTGGATTGGCGTTGTATATTTTGTGATCTTATAAAAGTTTTACTAAATATGGAAATGTAACGTACAATCTGGATTGGCGTTGTTTATTTTGTGATGTTATAAAAGTTTTACTAAATATGGAAATGTAACATACAATCTGGATTGGGGTTGTATATTTTGTGATGTTATAAAAGTTTTAATAAATATGGAAATGTAACATACAATCTGGATTGAGGTTGAATATTTTGTGATGTTATAAAAGTTTTACTAAATATGGAAATGTAACATACAATCTGGATTGGCGTTGTTTATTTTGTGATGTTATAAAAGTTTAACTAAATATGGAAATGTAACATACAATCTGGATTGAGGTTGAATATTTTGTGATGTTATAAAAGTTTTACTAAAAATGGAAATGTAACATACAATCTGGATTGGCGTTGTTTATTTTGTGATGTTATAAAAGTTTAACTAAATATGGAAATGAAACATACAATCTGGATTGAGGTTGTATATTTTGTGATGTTATAAAAGTTTAATAAATATGGAAATGTAACATACAATCTGGATTGGTGTTGTATATTTTGTGATTTTATAAAAGTTTTAATAAATATGGAAATGTAACATACAATCTGGATTGAGGTTGAATATTCTTTATATTATTAAAGTTTTACTAAATATGGAAATGGAACATACAATCTGGATTGGCGTTGTTTATTTTGTGATGTTATAAAAGTTTAACTAAATATGGAAATGTAACATACAATCTGGATTGAGGTTGTATATTTTGTGATGTTATAAAAGTTTTACTAAATATGGAAATGTAACATACAATCTGGATTGGCGTTGTTTATTTTGTGATGTTATAAAAGTTTAACTAAATATGGAAATGAAACATACAATCTGGATTGAGGTTGTTTATTTTGTGATGTTATAAAAGTTTAATAAATATGGAAATGTAACATACAATCTGGATTGGTGTTGTATATTTTGTGATTTTATAAAAGTTTTAATAAATATGGAAATGTAACATACAATCTGGATTGAGGTTGAATATTTTTTATATTATTAAAGTTTTACTAAATATGGAAATGGAACATACAATCTGGATTGGCGTTGTTTATTTTGTGATGTTATAAAAGTTTAACTAAATATGGAAATGTAACATACAATCTGGATTGAGGTTGTATATTTTGTGATGTTATAAAAGTTTTACTAAATATGGAAATGTAACATACAATCTGGATTGGCGTTGTTTATTTTGTGATGTTATAAAAGTTTAACTAAATATGGAAATGAAACATACAATCTGGATTGAGGTTGTATATTTTGTGATGTTATAAAAGTTTAATAAATATGGAAATGTAACATACAATCTGGATTGGTGTTGTTTATTTTGTGATTTTATAAAAGTTTTAATAAATATGGAAATGTAACATACAATCTGGATTGAGGTTGAATATTTTTTATGTTATTAAAGTTTTACTAAATATGGAAATGTAACATACAGTCTGGATTTGCGTTGTTTATTTTGTGATGTTATAAAAGTTTAACTAAATATGGAAATGTAACATACAATCTGGATTGGCGTTGTATATTTTGTGATCTTATAAAAGTTTTACTAAATATGGAAATGTAACGTACAATCTGGATTGGGGTTGTGTATTTTGTGATGTTATAAAAGTTTTACTAAAAATGGAAATGTAACATACAATCTGGATTGGCGTTGTTTATTTGGTGATGTTATAAAAGTTTAACTAAATATGGAAATGTAACATACAATCTGGATTGAGGTTGTATATTTTGTGATGTTATAAAAGTTTTACTAAATATGGAAATGTAACATACAATCTGGATTGGCGTTGTTTATTTTGTGATGTTATAAAAGTTTAACTAAATATGGAAATGAAACATACAATCTGGATTGAGGTTGTATATTTTGTGATGTTATAAAAGTTTAATAAATATGGAAATGTAACATACAATCTGGATTGGTGTTGTATATTTTGTGATTTTATAAAAGTTTTAATAAATATGGAAATGTAACATACAATCTGGATTGAGGTTGAATATTTTTTATGTTATTAAAGTTTTACTAAATATGGAAATGTAACATACAGTCTGGATTGGCGTTGTTTATTTTGTGATGTTATAAAAGTTTAACTAAATATGGAAATGTAACATACAATCTGGATTGGCGTTGTATATTTTGTGATCTTATAAAAGTTTTACTAAATATGGAAATGTAACGTACAATCTGGATTGGGGTTGTGTATTTTGTGATGTTATAAAAGTTTTACTAAAAATGGAAATGTAACATACAATCTGGATTGGCGTTGTTTATTTTGTGATGTTATAAAAGTTTAACTAAATATGGAAATGTAACATACAATCTGGATTGAGGTTGTATATTTTGTGATGTTATAAAAGTTTTACTAAATATGGAAATGTAACATACAATCTGGATTGGCGTTGTTTATTTTGTGATGTTATAAAAGTTTAACTAAATATGGAAATGAAACATACAATCTGGATTGAGGTTGTATATTTTGTGATGTTATAAAAGTTTTACTAAATATGGAAATGTAACATACAATCTGGATTGGCGTTGTTTATTTTGTGATGTTATAAAAGTTTAACTAAATATAGAAATGTAACATACAATCTGGATTGAGGTTGTATATTTTGTGATGTTATAAAAGTTTGACTAAATATGGAAATGTAACATACAATCTGGATTGGCGTTGTTTATTTTGTGATGTTATAAAAGTTTAACTAAATATGGAAATGAAACATACAATCTGGATTGAGGTTGTATATTTTGTGATGTTATAAAAGTTTTACTAAATATGGAAATGAAACATACAATCTGGATTGAGGTTGTATATTTTGTGATGTTATAAAAGTTTTACTAAATATGGAAATGTAACATACAATCTGGATTGGCGTTGTTTAATTTGTGATGTTATAAAATTTTTAATAAATATGGAAATGTAACATACAATCTGGATTGGCGTTGTTTATTTTGTGATGTTATAAAAGTTTAATAAATATGGAAATGTAACTTACAATCTGGATTGGTGTTGTATATTTTGTGATTTTATAAAAGTTTTAATAAATATGGAAATGTAACATACAATCTGGATTGAGGTTGAATATTTTTTATGTTATAAAAGTTTTACTAAATATGGAAATGTAACATACAATCTGGATTGATGTTGTGTATTTTGTGATGTTATAAAAGTTTTAATAAATATGGAAATGTAACATACAATCTGGATTGGCGTTGTTTATTTTGTGATGTTATAAAAATTTTACTAAATATGGAAATGTAACATACAATCTGGATTGGTGTTGTATATTTTGTGATTTTATAAAAGTTTTAATAAATATGGAAATGTAACATACAATCTGGATTGAGGTTGAATATTTTGTGATGTTATAAAAGTTTTACTAAATATGGAAATGTAACATACAATCTGGAATGGCGTTGTTTATTTTGTGATGTTATAAAAGTTTAACTAAATATGTAAATGAAACATACAATCTGGATTGAGGTTGTATATTTTGTGATGTTATAAAAGTTTAATAAATATGGAAATGTAACATACAATCTGGATTGGTGTTGTATATTTTGTGATTTTATAAAAGTTTTAATAAATATGGAAATGTAACATACAATCTGGATTGAGGTTGAATATTTTGTATGTTATTAAAGTTTTACTAAATATGGAAATGTAACATACAGTCTGGATTGGCGTTGTTTATTTTGTGATGTTATAAAAGTTTAACTAAATATGGAAATGTAACATACAATCTGGATTGGCGTTGTATATTTTGTGATCTTATAAAAGTTTTACTAAATATGGAAATGTAACGTACAATCTGGATTGGGGTTGTGTATTTTGTGATGTTATAAAAGTTTTACTAAAAATGGAAATGTAACATACAATCTGGATTGGCGTTGTTTATTTTGTGATGTTATAAAAGTTTAACTAAATATGGAAATGTAACATACAATCTGGATTGAGGTTGTATATTTTGTGATGTTATAAAAGTTTTACTAAATATGGAAATGTAACATACAATCTGGATTGGCGTTGTTTATTTTGTGATGTTATAAAAGTTTAACTAAATATGGAAATGAAACATACAATCTGGATTGAGGTTGTATATTTTGTGATGTTATAAAAGTTTTACTAAATATGGAAATGTAACATACAATCTGGATTGGCGTTGTTTATTTTGTGATGTTATAAAAGTTTAACTAAATATGGAAATGAAACATACAATCTGGATTGAGGTTGTATATTTTGTGATGTTATAAAAGTTTTACTAAATATGGAAATGAAACATAAAATCTGGATTGAGGTTGTATATTTTGTGATGTTATAAAAGTTTTACTAAATATGGAAATGTAACATACAATCTGGATTGGCGTTGTTTAATTTGTGATGTTATAAATTTTTTAATAAATATGGAAATGTAACATACAATCTGGATTGGCGTTGTTTATTTTGTGATGTTATAAAAGTTTAATAAATATGGAAATGTAACATACAATCTGGATTGGTGTTGTATATTTTGTGATTTTATAAAAGTTTTAATAAATATGGAAATGTAACATACAATCTGGATTGAGGTTGAATATTTTTTATGTTATAAAAGTTCTACTAAATATGGAAATGTTACATACAATCTGGATTGAGGTTGTGTATTTTGTGATGTTGTAAAAGTTTTAATAAATATGGAAATGTAACATACAATCTGGATTGGCGTTGTTTATTTTGTGATGTTATAAAAATTTTACTAAATATGGAAATGTAACATACAATCTGGATTGGTGTTGTATATTTTGTGATTTTATAAAAGTTTTAATAAATATGGAAATGTAACATACAATCTGGATTGAGGTTGAATATTTTGTGATGTTATAAAAGTTTTACTAAATATGGAAATGTAACATACAATCTGGAATGGCGTTGTTTATTTTGTGATGTTATAAAAGTTTAACTAAATATGTAAATGAAACATACAATCTGGATTGAGGTTGTATATTTTGTGATGTTATAACAGTTTTACTAAATATGGAAATGTAACATACAAACTGGATTGAGGTTGTATATTTTGTGATGTTATACAAGTTTTACTAAATATGGAAATGAAACATACAATCTGGATTGGCGTTGTGTATTTTGTGATGTTATAAAAGTTTTAATAAATATGGAAATGTAACATACAATCTAGATTGGTGTTGTATATTTTGTGATTTTATAAAAGTTTTAATAAATATGGAAATGTAACATACAATCTGGATTGGCGTTGAATATTTTGTGATTTTATAAAAGTTTTACTAAATATGGAAATGTAACGTACAATCTGGATTGGCGTTGTATATTTTGTGATCTTATAAAAGTTTTACTAAATATGGAAATGTAACGTACAATCTAGATTGGGGTTGTGTATTTTGTGATGTTATAAAAGTTTTACTAAAAATGGAAATGTAACATACAATCTGGATTGGCGTTGTTTATTTTGTGATGTTATAAAAGTTTAACTAAATATGGAAATGTAACATACAATCTGGATTGGGGTTGTGTATTTTGTGATGTTATAAAAGTTTTACTAAAAATGGAAATGTAACATACAATCTGGATTGGCGTTGTTTATTTTGTGATGTTATAAAAGTTTAACTAAATATGTAAATGAAACATACAATCTGGATTGAGGTTGTACATTTTGTGATGTTATAAAAGTTTAATAAATATGGAAATGTAACATACAATCTGGATTGGTGTTGTATATTTTGTGATTTTATAAAAGTTTTAATAAATATGGAACTGTAACATACAATCTGGATTGAGGTTGAATATTTTGTATGTTATTAAAGTTTTACTAAATATGGAAATGTAACATACAGTCTGGATTGGCGTTGTTTATTTTGTGATGTTATAAAAGTTTAACTAAATATGGAAATGTAACATACAATCTGGATTGGCGTTGTATATTTTGTGATCTTATAAAAGTTTTACTAAATATGGAAATGTAACGTACAATCTGGATTGGGGTTGTGTATTTTGTGATGTTATAAAAGTTTTACTAAATATGGAAATGAAACATAAAATCTGGATTGAGGTTGTATATTTTGTGATGTTATAAAAGTTTTACTAAATATGGAAATGTAACATACAATCTGGATTGGCGTTGTTTAATTTGTGATGTTATAAATTTTTTAATAAATATGGAAATGTAACATACAATCTGGATTGGCGTTGTTTATTTTGTGATGTTATAAAAGTTTAATAAATATGGAAATGTAACATACAATCTGGATTGGTGTTGTATATTTTGTGATTTTATAAAAGTTTTAATAAATATGGAAATGTAACATACAATCTGGATTGAGGTTGAATATTTTTTATGTTATAAAAGTTCTACTAAATATGGAAATGTTACATACAATCTGGATTGAGGTTGTGTATTTTGTGATGTTGTAAAAGTTTTAATAAATATGGAAATGTAACATACAATCTGGATTGGCGTTGTTTATTTTGTGATGTTATAAAATTTTTACTAAATATGGAAATGTAACATACAATCTGGATTGGTGTTGTATATTTTGTGATTTTATAAAAGTTTTAATAAATATGGAAATGTAACATACAATCTGGATTGAGGTTGAATATTTTGTGATGTTATAAAAGTTTTACTAAATATGGAAATGTAACATACAATCTGGAATGGCGTTGTTTATTTTGTGATGTTATAAAAGTTTAACTAAATATGTAAATGAAACATACAATCTGGATTGAGGTTGTATATTTTGTGATGTTATAACAGTTTTACTAAATATGGAAATGTAACATACAAACTGGATTGAGGTTGTATATTTTGTGATGTTATACAAGTTTTACTAAATATGGAAATGAAACATACAATCTGGATTGGCGTTGTGTATTTTGTGATGTTATAAAAGTTTTAATAAATATGGAAATGTAACATACAATCTAGATTGGTGTTGTATATTTTGTGATTTTATAAAAGTTTTAATAAATATGGAAATGTAACATACAATCTGGATTGGCGTTGAATATTTTGTGATTTTATAAAAGTTTTACTAAATATGGAAATGTAACGTACAATCTGGATTGGCGTTGTATATTTTGTGATCTTATAAAAGTTTTACTAAATATGGAAATGTAACGTACAATCTAGATTGGGGTTGTGTATTTTGTGATGTTATAAAAGTTTTACTAAAAATGGAAATGTAACATACAATCTGGATTGGCGTTGTTTATTTTGTGATGTTATAAAAGTTTAACTAAATATGGAAATGTAACATACAATCTGGATTGGCGTTGTATATTTTGTGATCTTATAAAAGTTTTACTAAATATGGAAATGTAACGTACAATCTGGATTGGGGTTGTGTATTTTGTGATGTTATAAAAGTTTTACTAAAAATGGAAATGTAACATACAATCTGGATTGGCGTTGTTTATTTTGTGATGTTATAAAAGTTTAACTAAATATGGAAATTTAACATACAATCTGGATTGAGGTTGTATATTTTGTGATGTTATAAAAGTTTTACTAAATATGGAAATGTAACATACAATCTGGATTGGTGTTGTATATTTTGTGATTTTATAAAAGTTTTAATAAATATGGAAATGTAACATACAATCTGGATTGGCGTTGAATATTTTGTGATTTTATAAAAGTTTTACTAAATATGGAAATGTAACGTACAATCTGGATTGGCGTTGTATATTTTGTGATCTTATAAAAGTTTTACTAAATATGGAAATGTAACGTACAATCTGGATTGGGGTTGTGTATTTTGTGATGTTATAAAAGTTTTACTAAAAATGGAAATGTAACATACAATCTGGATTGGCGTTGTTTATTTTGTGATGTTATAAAAGTTTAACTAAATATGGAAATTTAACATACAATCTGGATTGAGGTTGTATATTTTGTGATGTTATAAAAGTTTTACTAAATATGGAAATGTAACATACAATCTGGATTGGCGTTGTTTATTTTGTGATGTTATAAAAGTTTAACTAAATATGGAAATGAAACATACAATCTGGATTGAGGTTGTATATTTTGTGATGTTATAAAAGTTTTACTAAATATGGAAATGTAACATACAAACTGGATTGAGGTTGTATATTTTGTGATGTTATAAAGTTTTACTAAATATGGAAATGTAACATACAATCTGGATTGGCGTTGTATATTTTGTGATCTTATAAAAGTTTTACTAAATATGGAAATGTAACGTACAATCTGGATTGGCGTTGTTTATTTTGTGATGTTATAAAAGTTTTACTAAATATGGAAATGTAACATACAATCTGGATTGGGGTTGTATATTTTGTGATGTTGTAAAAGTTTAACTAAATATGAAAATGTAACATACAATCTGGATTGGCGTTGTTTATTTTGTGATGTTATAAAAGTTTAACTAAATATGGAAATGAAACATACAATCTGGATTGAGGTTGTATATTTTGTGATGTTATAAAAGTTTTACTAAATATGGAAATGTAACATACAATCTGGATTGGCGTTGTTTATTTTGTGATGTTATAAATTTTTTACTAAATATGGAAATGTAACATACAATCTGGATTGGCGTTGTTTATTTTGTGATGTTATAAAAGTTTAATAAATATGGAAATGTAGCATACAATCTGGATTGGTGTTGTATATTTTGTGATTTTATAAAAGTTTTAATAAATATGGAAATGTAACATACAATCTGGATTGAGGTTGAATATTTTTTATGTTATAAAAGTTTTACTAAATATGGAAATGTAACATACAATCTGGATTGAGGTTGTGTATTTTGTGATGTCATAAAAGTTTTAATAAATATGGAAATGTAACATACAATCTGGATTGGCGTTGTTTATTTTGTGATGTTATAAAAATTTTAATAAATATTGAAATGTAACATACAATCTGGATTGAGGTTGAATATTTTGTGATGTTATAAAAGTTTTACTAAATATGGAAATGTAACATACAATCTGGATTGGCGTTGTTTATTTTGTGATGTTAAGAAAGTTTAACTAAATATGGAAATGTAACATACAATCTGGATTGGCGTTGTATATTTTGTGATCTTATAAAAGTTTTACTAAATATGGAAATGTAACGTACAATCTGGATTGGGGTTGTGTATTTTGTGATGTTATAAAAGTTTTACTAAAAATGGAAATGTAACATACAATCTGGATTGGCGGTGTTTATTTTGTGATTTTATAAAAGTTTAACTAAATATGGAAATGTAACATGCAATCTGGATTGAGGTTGTATATTTTGTGATGTTATAAAAGTTTTACTAAATATGGAAATGTAACATACAATCTGGATTGGCGTTGTTTATTTTGTGATGTTATAAAAGTTTAACTAAATATGGAAATGAAACATACAATCTGGATTGAGGTTGTATATTTTGTGATGTTATAAAAGTTTTACTAAATATGGAAATGTAACATACAATCTGGATTGGCGTTGTTTATTTTGTGATGTTATAAAGTTTAACTAAATATAGAAATGTAACATACAATCTGGATTGAGGTTGTATATTTTGTGATGTTATAAAAGTTTGACTAAATATGGAAATGTAACATACAATCTGGATTGGCGTTGTTTATTTTGTGATGTTATAAAAGTTTAACTAAATATGGAAATGAAACATACAATCTGGATTGAGGTTGTTTATTTTGTGATGTTATAAAAGTTTTAATAAATATGGAAATGTAACATACAATCTGGATTGGCGTTGTTTATTTTGTGATGTTATAAAAGTTTAATAAATATGGAAATGTTACATACAATCTGGATTGGTGTTGTATATTTTGTGATTTTATAAAAGTTTTAATAAATATGGAAATGTAACATACAATCTGGATTGGCATTGTTTATTTTGTGATGTTATAAAAGTTTTACTAAAAATGGAAATGTAACATACAATCTGGATTGGCGTTGTTTATTTTGTGATGTTATAAAAGTTTAACTAAATATGGAAATGTAACATACAATCTGGATTGAGGTTGTATATTTTGTGATGTTATAAAAGTTTTACTAAATATGGAAATGTAACATACAATCTGGATTGGCGTTGTTTATTTTGTCATGTTATAAAAGTTTAACTAAATATGGAAATGAAACATACAATCTGGATTGAGGTTGTATATTTTGTGATGTTATAAAAGTTTTACTAAATATGGAAATGTAACATACAATCTGGATTGAGGTTGTATATTTTGTGATGTTATAAAAGTTTTACTAAATATGGAAATGTAACATACAATCTGGATTGGCGTTGTTTATTTTGTGATGTTATAAAAGTTTAACTAAATATGGAAATGTAACATACAATCTGGATTGGCGTTGTTTATTTTGTGATGTTATAAAAGTTTAACTAAATATAGAAATGTAACATACAATCTGGATTGAGGTTGTATATTTTGTGATGTTATAAAAGTTTTACTAAATATGGAAATGTAACATACAATCTGGATTGGCGTTGTTTATTTTGTGATGTTATAAAAGTTTAACTAAATATGGAAATGAAACATACAATCTGGATTGAGGTTGTTTATTTTGTGATGTTATAAAAGTTTTAATAAATATGGAAATGTAACATACAATCTGGATTGGCGTTGTTTATTTTGTGATGTTATAAAAGTTTAATAAATATGGAAATGTTACATACAATCTGGATTGGTGTTGTATATTTTGTGATTTTATAAAAGTTTTAATAAATATGGAAATGTAACATACAATCTGGATTGGCGTTGTTTATTTTGTGATGTTATAAAAGTTTTACTAAAAATGGAAATGTAACATACAATCTGGATTGGCGTTGTTTATTTTGTGATGTTATAAAAGTTTAACTAAATATGGAAATGTAACATACAATCTGGATTGAGGTTGTATATTTTGTGATGTTATAAAAGTTTTACTAAATATGGAAATGTAACATACAATCTGGATTGGCGTTGTTTATTTTGTCATGTTATAAAAGTTTAACTAAATATGGAAATGAAACATACAATCTGGATTGAGGTTGTATATTTTGTGATGTTATAAAAGTTTTACTAAATATGGAAATGTAACATACAATCTGGATTGGCGTTGTTTATTTTGTGATGTTATAAATTTTTTACTAAATATGGAAATGTAACATACAATCTGGATTGGCGTTGTTTATTTTGTGATGTTATAAAAGTTTAATAAATATGGAAATGTAGCATACAATCTGGATTGGTGTTGTATATTTTGTGATTTTATAAAAGTTTTAATAAATATGGAAATGTAACATACAATCTGGATTGAGGTTGAATATTTTTTATGTTATAAAAGTTTTACTAAATATGGAAATGTAACATACAATCTGGATTGAGGTTGTGTATTTTGTGATGTCATAAAAGTTTTAATAAATATGGAAATGTAACATACAATCTGGATTGGCGTTGTTTATTTTGTGATGTTATAAAAATTTTAATAAATATTGAAATGTAACATACAATCTGGATTGAGGTTGAATATTTTGTGATGTTATAAAAGTTTTACTAAATATGGAAATGTAACATACAATCTGGATTGGCGTTGTTTATTTTGTGATGTTAAGAAAGTTTAACTAAATATGGAAATGTAACATACAATCTGGATTGGCGTTGTATATTTTGTGATCTTATAAAAGTTTTACTAAATATGGAAATGTAACGTACAATCTGGATTGGGGTTGTGTATTTTGTGATGTTATAAAAGTTTTACTAAAAATGGAAATGTAACATACAATCTGGATTGGCGGTGTTTATTTTGTGATTTTATAAAAGTTTAACTAAATATGGAAATGTAACATGCAATCTGGATTGAGGTTGTATATTTTGTGATGTTATAAAAGTTTTACTAAATATGGAAATGTAACATACAATCTGGATTGGCGTTGTTTATTTTGTGATGTTATAAAAGTTTAACTAAATATGGAAATGAAACATACAATCTGGATTGAGACTGTATATTTTGTGATGTTATAAAAGTTTTACTAAATATGGAAATGTAACATACAATCTGGATTGGCGTTGTTTATTTTGTGATGTTATAAAGTTTAACTAAATATAGAAATGTAACATACAATCTGGATTGAGGTTGTATATTTTGTGATGTTATAAAAGTTTGACTAAATATGGAAATGTAACATACAATCTGGATTGGCGTTGTTTATTTTGTGATGTTATAAAAGTTTAACTAAATATGGAAATGAAACATACAATCTGGATTGAGGTTGTTTATTTTGTGATGTTATAAAAGTTTTAATAAATATGGAAATGTAACATACAATCTGGATTGGCGTTGTTTATTTTGTGATGTTATAAAAGTTTAATAAATATGGAAATGTTACATACAATCTGGATTGGTGTTGTATATTTTGTGATTTTATAAAAGTTTTAATAAATATGGAAATGTAACATACAATCTGGATTGGCATTGTTTATTTTGTGATGTTATAAAAGTTTTACTAAAAATGGAAATGTAACATACAATCTGGATTGGCGTTGTTTATTTTGTGATGTTATAAAAGTTTAACTAAATATGGAAATGTAACATACAATCTGGATTGAGGTTGTATATTTTGTGATGTTATAAAAGTTTTACTAAATATGGAAATGTAACATACAATCTGGATTGGCGTTGTTTATTTTGTCATGTTATAAAAGTTTAACTAAATATGGAAATGAAACATACAATCTGGATTGAGGTTGTATATTTTGTGATGTTATAAAAGTTTTACTAAATATGGAAATGTAACATACAATCTGGATTGAGGTTGTATATTTTGTGATGTTATAAAAGTTTTACTAAATATGGAAATGTAACATACAATCTGGATTGGCGTTGTTTATTTTGTGATGTTATAAAAGTTTAACTAAATATGGAAATGTAACATACAATCTGGATTGGCGTTGTTTATTTTGTGATGTTATAAAAGTTTAACTAAATATAGAAATGTAACATACAATCTGGATTGAGGTTGTATATTTTGTGATGTTATAAAAGTTTTACTAAATATGGAAATGTAACATACAATCTGGATTGGCGTTGTTTATTTTGTGATGTTATAAAAGTTTAACTAAATATGGAAATGAAACATACAATCTGGATTGAGGTTGTTTATTTTGTGATGTTATAAAAGTTTTAATAAATATGGAAATGTAACATACAATCTGGATTGGCGTTGTTTATTTTGTGATGTTATAAAAGTTTAATAAATATGGAAATGTTACATACAATCTGGATTGGTGTTGTATATTTTGTGATTTTATAAAAGTTTTAATAAATATGGAAATGTAACATACAATCTGGATTGGCGTTGTTTATTTTGTGATGTTATAAAAGTTTTACTAAAAATGGAAATGTAACATACAATCTGGATTGGCGTTGTTTATTTTGTGATGTTATAAAAGTTTAACTAAATATGGAAATGTAACATACAATCTGGATTGAGGTTGTATATTTTGTGATGTTATAAAAGTTTTACTAAATATGGAAATGTAACATACAATCTGGATTGGCGTTGTTTATTTTGTCATGTTATAAAAGTTTAACTAAATATGGAAATGAAACATACAATCTGGATTGAGGTTGTATATTTTGTGATGTTATAAAAGTTTTACTAAATATGGAAATGTAACATACAATCTGGATTGGCGTTGTTTAATTTGTGATGTTATAAAAATTTTAATAAATATGGAAATGTAACATACAATCTGGATTGGCGTTGTTTATTTTGTGATGTTATAAAAGTTTAATAAATATGGAAATGTAACATACAATCTGGATTGGTGTTGTATATTTTGTGATTTTATAAAAGTTTTAATAAATATGGAAATGTAACATACAATCTGGATTGAGGTTGAATATTTTTTATGTTATAAAAGTTTTACTAAATATGGAAATGTAACATACAATCTGGATTGAGGTTGTGTATTTTGTGATGTTATAAAAGTTTTAATAAATATGGAAATGTAACATACAATCTGGATTGGCGTTGTTTATTTTGTGATGTTATACAAATTTTACTAAATATGGAAATGTAACATACAATCTGGATTGGTGTTGTATATTTTGTGATTTTATAAAAGTTTTAATAAATATGGAAATGTAACATACAATCTGGATTGAGGTTGAATATTTTGCGATGTTATAAAAGTTTTACTAAATATGGAAATGTAACATACAATCTGGATTGGCGTTGTTTATTTTGTGATGTTATAAAAGTTTAACTAAATATGTAAATGAAACATACAATCTGGATTGAGGTTGTATATTTTGTGATGTTATAAAAGTTTTACTAAATATGGAAATGTAACATACAAACTGGATTGAGGTTGTATATTTTGTGATGTTATGCAAGTTTTACTAAATATGGAAATGAAACATACAATCTGGATTGGCGTTGTGTATTTTGTGATGTTATAAAAGTTTTAATAAATATGGAAATGTAACATACAATCTGGATTGGTGTTGTATATTTTGTGATTTTATAAAAGTTTTAATAAATATGGAAATGTAACATACAATCTGGATTGGCGTTGAATATTTTGTGATTTTATAAAAGTTTTACTAAATATGGAAATGTAACGTACAATCTGGATTGGCGTTGTATATTTTGTGATCTTATAAAAGTTTTACTAAATATGGAAATGTAACGTACAATCTGGATTGGGGTTGTGTATTTTGTGATTTTATAAAAGTTTTACTAAAAATGGAAATGTAACATACAATCTGGATTGGCGTTGTTTATTTTGTGATGTTATAAAAGTTTAACTAAATATGGAAATGTAACATACAATCTGGATTGGCGTTGTATATTTTGTGATCTTATAAAAGTTTTACTAAATATGGAAATGTAACGTACAATCTGGATTGGGGTTGTGTTTTTTGTGATGTTATAAAAGTTTTACTAAAAATGGAAATGTAACATACAATCTGGATTGGCGTTGTTTATTTTGTGATGTTATAAAAGTTTAACTAAATATGGAAATTTAACATACAATCTGGATTGAGGTTGTATATTTTGTGATGTTATAAAAGTTTTACTAAATATGGAAATGTAACATACAATCTGGATTGGCGTTGTTTATTTTGTGATGTTATAAAAGTTTAACTAAATATGGAAATGAAACATACAATCTGGATTGAGGTTGTATATTTTGTGATGTTATAAAAGTTTTACTAAATATGGAAATGTAACATACAATCTTGATTGGCGTTGTTTATTTTGTGATGTTATAAAAGTTTAACTAAATATAGAAATGTAACATACAATCTGGATTGAGGTTGTATATTTTGTGATGTTATAAAAGTTTTACTAAATATGGAAATGTAACATACAATCTGGATTGGCGTTGTTTATTTTGTGATGTTATAAAAGTTTAACTAAATATGGAAATGAAACATACAATCTGGATTGAGGTTGTATATTTTGTGATGTTATAAAAGTTTTACTAAATATGGAAATGTAACATACAATCTGGATTGGGGTTGTATATTTTGTGATGTTATAAAAGTTTAACTAAATATGAAAATGTAACATACAATCTGGATTGGCGTTGTTTATTTTGTGATGTTATAAAAGTTTAACTAAATATGGAAATGAAACACACAATCTGGATTGAGGTTGTATATTTTGTGATGTTATAAAAGTTTTACTAAATATGGAAATGTAACATACAATCTGGATTGGCGTTGTTTATTTTGTGATGTTATAAAAGTTTAATAAATATGGAAATGTAACATACAATCTGGATTGGTGTTGTATATTTTGTGATTTTATAAAAGTTTTAATAAATATGGAAATGTAACATACAATCTGGATTGAGGTTGAATATTTTTTATGTTATAAAAGTTTTACTAAATATGGAAATGTAACATACAATCTGGATTGAGGTTGTGTATTTTGTGATGTTATAAAAGTTTTAATAAATATGGAAATGTAACATACAATCTGGATTTGCGTTGTTTATTTTGTGATGTTATAAAAATTTTACTAAATATGGAAATGTAACATACAATCTGGATTGGTGTTGTATATTTTGTGATTTTATAAAAGTTTTAATAAATATGGAAATGTAACATACAATCTGGATTGAGGTTGAATATTTTGTGATGTTATAAAAGTTTAACTAAATATGAAAATGTAACATACAATCTGGATTGGCGTTGTTTATTTTGTGATGTTATAAAAGTTTAACTAAATATGGAAATGAAACATACAATCTGGATTGAGGTTGTATATTTTGTGATGTTATAAAAGTTTTACTAAATATGGAAATGTAACATACAATCTGGATTGGCGTTGTTTATTTTGTGATGTTATAAAAGTTTAATAAATATGGAAATGTAACATACAATCTGGATTAGTGTTGTATATTTCGTGATTTTATAAAAGTATTAATAAATATGGAAATGTAACATACAATCTGGATTGAGGTTGAATATTTTTTATGTTATAAAAGTTTTACTAAATATGGAAATGTAACATACAATCTGGATTGAGGTTGTGTATTTTGTGATGATATAAAAGTTTTAATAAATATGGAAATGAAACATACAATCTGGATTGGCGTTGTTTATTTTGTGATGTTATAAAATTTTTACTAAATATGGAAATGTAACATACAATCTGGATTGGTGTTGTATATTTTGTGATTTTATAAAGGTTTTAATAAATATGGAAATGTAACATACAATCTGGATTGAGGTTGAATATTTTGTGATGTTATAAAAGTTTTACTAAATATGGAAATGTAACATACAATCTGGATTGGCGTTGTTTATTTTGTGATGTTATTAAAGTTTAACTAAATATGTAAATGAAACATACAATCTGGATTGAGGTTGTATATTTTGTGATGTCATAAAAGTTTTACTAAATATGGAAATGTAACATACAAACTGGATTGAGGTTGTATATTTTGTGATGTTATAAAAGTTTTACTAAATATGGAAATGAAACATACAATCTGGATTGGCGTTTTGTATTTTGTGATGTTATAAAAGTTTTAATAAATATGGAAATGTAACATACAATCTGGATTGGTGTTGTATATTTTGTGATTTTATAAAAGTTTTAATAAATATGGAAATGTAACATACAATCTGGATTGGCGTTGAATATTTTGTGATTTTATAAAAGTTTTACTAAATATGGAAATGTAATGTACAATCTGGATTGGCGTTGTATATTTTGTGATCTTATAAAAGTTTTACTAAATATGGAAATGTAACGTACAATCTGGATTGGGGTTGTGTATTTTGTGATGTTATAAAAGTTTTACTAAAAATGGAAATGTAACATACAATCTGGATTGGCGTTGTTTATTTTGTGATGTTATAAAAGTTTAACTAAATATGGAAATGTAACATACAATCTGGATTGGCGTTGTTTATTTTGTGATGTTATAAAAGTTTAACTAAATATGGAAATGTAACATACAATCTGGATTGGCGTTGTATATTTTGTGATCTTATAAAAGTTTTACTAAATATGGAAATGTAACGTACAATCTGGATTGGGGTTGTGTATTTTGTGATGTTATAAAAGTTTTACTAAAAATGGAAATGTAACATACAATCTGGATTGGCGTTGTTTATTTTGTGATGTTATAAAAGTTTAACTAAATATAGAAATGTAACATACAATCTGGATTGAGGTTGTATATTTTGTGATGTTATAAAAGTTTTACTAAATATGGAAATGTAACATACAATCTGGATTGGCGTTGTTTATTTTGTGATGTTATAAAAGTTTAACTAAATATGGAAATGAAACATACAATCTGGATTGAGGTTGTATATTTTGTGATGTTATAAAAGTTTTACTAAATATGGAAATGTAACATACAAACTGGATTGAGGTTGTATATTTTGTGATGTTATAAAAGTTTTACTAAATATGGAAATGTAACATACAATCTGGATTGGCGTTGTATATTTTGTGATCTTATAAAAGTTTTACTAAATATGGAAATGTAACGTACAATCTGGATTGGCATTGTTTATTTTGTGATGTTATAAAAGTTTTACTAAATATGGAAATGTAACATACAATCTGGATTGGCGTTGTTTATTTTGTGATGTTATAAAAGTTTAACTAAATATGGAAATGAAACATACAATCTGGATTGAGGTTGTATATTTTGTGATGTTATAAAAGTTTTACTATATATTTAAATGTAACATACAATCTGGATTGGCGTTGTTTATTTTGTGATGTTATAAATTTTTTACTAAATATGGAAATGTAACATACAATCTGGATTGGCGTTGTTTATTTTGTGATGTTATAAAAGTTTAATAAATATGGAAATGTAACATACAATCTGGATTGGTGTTGTATATTTTGTGATTTTATAAAAGTTTTAATAAATATGGAAATGTAACATACAATCTGGATTGAGGTTGAATATTTTTTATGTTATAAAAGTTTTACTAAATATGGAAATGTAACATACAATCTGGATTGAGGTTGTGTATTTTGTGATGTTATAAAAGTTTTAATAAATATGGAAATGTAACATACAATCTGGATTTGCGTTGTTTATTTTGTGATGTTATAAAAATTTTACTAAATATGGAAATGTAACATACAATCTGGATTGGTGTTGTATATTTTGTGATGTTATAAAAGTTTTAATAAATATGGAAATGTAACATACAATCTGGATTGAGGTTGAATATTTTGTGATGTTATAAAAGTTTTACTAAATATGGAAATGAAACATACAATCTGGATTGGCGTTGTGTATTTTGTGATGTTATAAAAGTTTTACTAAATATGGAAATGTAACATACAATCTCGATTGGCGTTGTATATTTTGTGATCTTATAAAAGTTTTACTAAATGTGGAAATGTAACATACAATCTGGATTGGCGTTGTGTATTTTGTGATGTTATAAAAGTTTTACTAAATATGAAAATGTAACATACAATCTGGATTGACGTATATTTTGTGATGTTATAAAAGTTTTACTAAATATGGAAATGTAACATACAATCTGGATTGAGGTTGTATATGTTGTGATGTTATAAAAGTTTTACTAAATATGGAAATGTAACATACAATCTGGATTGGCGTTGTTTATTTTGTGATGTTATAAAAGTTTTACTAAATGTAGTGCCGTGAATTCACTCGGACGACAACCGTCTCTTTTTCCGCCATCACTTTTATTCCATCGTTCCGTACACACAGTAATTCTCTCCGTGCTCCACCAACTCGGACACTCCGATTTACCTCAGCATCGTCCGTGCATCCCCTTCCACACACAGTGTTTCTTCCTCTATCTCTTCACACACAGTGTCTTCCCTTACACACACAGTGGTTCGTCTTCTATCTGTTCCACACACAGTGGTTCGTCTTCTATCTCCTCACACACAGTATCGCCGCTATCTCTTCACACGCAGTAACTTCTATCTATTCACACACAGTGACTCTATCTATCTCCGCTAACGCTGACTCTCCCTATTGCTATTTACTGTCTTTGGGGTCCGGCTCTCTATCTATTCTTCCCTAACATTTCCAGCTGTCTTCTTCGTATCGCTTCACCTCTCGCCAACAACTGCCCAGCAACAACTCTCCAGCAACAACTCCCCAGCATCCACTCTCCAACAGCAACTCCCCCTCCGTTCAAACCACCTCGCGTTTTATCCCCTCTCGCATTAGCCTTAATTAATTGCCACGTGGCTCGCTGGCCATTTCCCGCCAGCCCGCACCTGTCCCCTTCATCAGACATTCAGACGCCACCACTTAACGCTAACAGCCTCTCGACCAATCACAGCCCTCGTGCCACGACTCCCTTAATTACTTGGGTTTGTTTACGCCACTCGTGACTCGACCACCTGTTCGACCTCGTGTGACCCGTTCTCCTTGTCTGTCTGTATTTACTGTATATGGCCAATTCCTACGCGCATGATCTACTCCACTACATCACCCCCCCCCCCCCCCCCGTGATGAAAGAACCTAGCCGTCCCCGGCTACGATATACTCGAATTGGAGTAGTGGAGTGAAGCGGACGGAACGATGACAACATATATACATAACGCATTTGCAATATACAACCATTTTGTACACTCACGCAACGACAAGCACACAAGACCTTTATACAGAATTCCCAACCCCCAAAGTCAATGTATTGTATTCCTCCTGGAACGGGTTCCCGCTGCCGGTCCATCTCCCCTGCACGGGAATCTCTTCGGTAAGGGAGGGCCTTGCTCGTCTTTCCAAAGAACCCTGCGCCCATCCCTGTCCCCGCGACACTCAGCTGGTGGGGCTGTCCGTCGTTCACGGTCGGGACGGCCATTGGTCCGGATCTGTGGCCGTTCAATCGGCGTCCGGTCGGTAACCCTGCCCAAAAAGGGCGATCCTGCAGGCATACGGGGGGCAGATCTCTGGGACACGCGCACTTGTGACCTCCCCACAGGTTCGTCGGACACATCCAATACAGGCCGCTCTCGGATGAGGGATGACGCATCATATGGTAACAGAAATTTCTTCAGGCACGACAGGTGAACAAACCATGTCCGACGACCGACTTTTATTCGCACACTCTGATCCCGTAAAACCTCCACAATATCAACGGGCCCCTGCCAGGGGCGGTGAAATTTCGGGGACGTTCCCACTGGCACCATGGGGCAGTGCAACCAGGCTTTATCTCCAACACTCCACGGCTCTCGAGGCCGCTGCTTGCCGAACAATCTTTCGTTAGCGGCTTGTTGTCGTGCCGTATTTTGCAATGCAGCCTCTCGGGCTTCCCTTAGACGGTCCAAAGCCACCTGCATCGGAGCAGGCACCGTCGTAGATTTCTCCCGTTTTCGAATTCCCAATTTCACAATAGCCGGCGCTTCCGGTTCCCGTCCATACATCAGAAAAAATGACGAGTACCCCATTGAGGCATGCGGGGCCAATCTATACGCGGCCAGCGTCGCTGCAACATGCAGATCCCAATCATCTTGAGCGGTGTTTACTTGGTGACAAAGCATGGACGTCAGCGTCCTATGCAGCCGCTCGACCATCCCGTCAGTCTGCGGGTGGTACGGGGACGTCCGAATCTTTTTGGTCCCCAGAGAGTCACACACGTCCTTAATCAATTTAAATGAAAAATTTCTGCCTTGGTCAGTAAGCAAATGTTCCGGGGCCCCCTTATCTAATACGTATCCATTCAATAAAGCCTCAGCGATCGACGTTGCTGACTGGTCTACTAGCGGCCATGCCATCGGCCAACGAGTTAAGTATTCCACCCCGACGAGCAAATATCTGTGCCCTCGGGGGGTGACGGGAAACGGACCCAAAATATCCAGTGCCACAATTTCGTTCACTCTCAAAACTTGAATCGATTGCAAAGGGACACGATATGGCCGTGCCGGCGCTTTCCTCCGTGCACATTCCTGGCACGCTTTTACATGCTGTTTCACATCGTTAAACATTCCCGGCCAGTAAAATTCACTCCCCACCGTCAACGCGGTCTTCTTCTCCCCCAGATGCAGCAATTTCTCATGTACCTCGTTAATCAGTTTCCCCCGCAACACCTTCGGGACAACAATACAAAATTTTTGTGCTTCCACATCCCGGCGAACAAGCAACCCCTCCGTTAACATCAAAAATGGGCGATCCTCCGATCCCTTTGAACGAGAGGCACGCAGCCTCATCCTGGTCAGCGAGGAATCTTCCACCTGCAGTTGCTTCCACTGCTTCAATGACAACCCCAACAGTCCAATTTCTGCTCCAGGGACTATCCCTGGCACCCCCGAACCCGCTGCAGCGACCGTTTGCGGAACCTCCTGCAGCGGCAAGCCGCAACGCAGCGAGCCCTCTTTGCACCGACACGTCTCAGCCGGTTGCGGCAACCTCGACAAAGCATCCACGTTTACATGGTGCGTCCCTTTTCTATGCTGGATCGTGAAAGAATACTCCTGGAGGGTCTCAATCCAGCGAGCCATTTGCCCCAATGGCTGATCCACGCGCAGCGAGTACTGTAGTGCCGCGTGATCAGTGCGGATCAAAAATTCCCTGCCGTATAGATACGGTCGGTACTGGCGCACAAAATGGACAATCGCCAATAATTCACTACGCGTCACACAGTATTTTTGCTCCGCCGGCAATAACACCCGGCTGCCATATGCCACCACTCTCTCGACGCCATCAACCATTTGTGACAAAACCGCGCCTATGCCCGTATCACAGGCATCCGTGTCAAGTATAAACTGCTTCGTAAAATCCGTGTATCCCAATGGCGGTGCGTCCGCCAGTGCGGCCCGCAACGCTTCAAACGATTTTTGTTCAGCAATCCCCCATTGAAACTTTACACCTTTCCCGGTCAGCGTATGCAATGGTCGAGCAATCGTGGCAAAATCCTTAACGAACCGCCGATAATACGACGCAAAGCCCACAAAGCTACGCACTTCCCCTGCTGTTTTCGGCACTGGCCATGTACGCACACAACTCGTCTTTTCCGGATCAGTGGCCACTCCTGATGCACTAACGACGTGCCCCAAATACTTCACCGATGTTCTCAACAATTGGCACTTCTGTGGTTTAAATTTCAAACCAGCGCGCCGCACTCTGCCAAAAACGGCGCGCAGCCGTTGCAAATGTTCATCGAAATTCCTACTGAAAACAATGACATCATCTAAATATATCAAACATGAATCCCACTGCAGGCCCGACAACACGAGTTCGATTAATCACTGGAAGGTCGCCGGCACTGAGTGGAGTCCCATCGGGAGCACGTTAAATTGATACAATCCTTGTGGTGTCCGAAATGCCGTTTTAGGTCTTGACTCTTTATCCAGGGGCAATTGCCAAAAGCGCGACAACAAATCGAGGGTCGAAAAGATTCTGGCGCCGGACAGGGCGTCCAGCGAATCATCAATTCGTGGAAGCGGGTACGCTTCCACCACCGAAACTTTATTTAATTTCCGATAGTCAACACAAAATCGCATGGTTCCGTCACGTTTTTTAACGAGGACAATAGGGGCTCCCCACGGACTGTACGATGGGGCAATAATATCCTGCTCTAGCATTTCGTCAACAGATCGCCGAATACATTCTTTCTCAAGAGGACCTACACGATGCGAATTTAACCTCATCGGGGGGTGTCAATACGATGCTGCAACAACGTCGTTCAACCCACGTCGTATTTCCCTGAACTGAACACATCCTTAAATTCCACTAGCAACTCATGCAAACTCGACCGTTGCACAGGCGATAACTCTGGGTTTTGTTCGTAAAGATCCCTTAACCATTCCGGATCGTCTTCCTCCCTTGACAACATTTCATCCTGCCCCGTAGCAAAACATGTTTTTGTTTCTGGACCCGGCGCACCCGTTGCGTGCGCCAACGTAGTGCCCCCTTGAATAACAACCTCTTCGTGCCCCGTGTTTACAATTTGAATGAAGGGATCACAATAAGTTGGTATTATGGTCAAAGCTCCTACCACGGTGGGCATTCTCGACACAGCATTTGAGGGTGTGTCAACAGCACTCTCTCCTGTAGCTCATCCCAAGGCAATTTCTTCTTTAACCGTAGCGGTACCAATATTTGCGATGCAGGCGGGACGCGCACGGTGCGGCTCACCACGGCCTGCACCACAGCGTTCGCCACCGCAAATTTCGAAGGCGTCCCCAAAAATTTCATACATTTCCCCGACAGTAATTCCAAACAACCTTTTTCCCCTGAAATCTTAATTGGCATCTTTTGCAAAAAATCCGTGCCCAACAAACACGGTACCGCCAAGGCCGTTGAAACCAAAACACTTTCTGTCACAATAACCTCCCCAATTTGAATTGTCGCAACCACGCAGCCCATAATGCCCAAACTACCCCCATTTGCCGCTACACATGGCCCTTCCACTGGCGCTAACGATCCAGGCGACGTCGGCAGCGACCGAAAAGTTTGCAACGAAATGAGAGTTGCCGACGCCCCGGTATCCGCAATAACCCGTACCATAACACCTTGAATACATGCCATCACATCCGACGATCCCGGCGTGGCCCCCAACACACGATGTACCAACGCGCCCCGCATATCCCGGCCATGCGTACTATCCGAACCCGATGAATACGGTTGAGATGACGCGGATGAGTGATGTGGATAGGGCGGCCGTGTATTGAATGCATCTCGACTCACCCGGGATCCTTGGTCTTGGGGGGAACCGCCCGCCGTAGTTGTTCGGCACCCACGGAGGATCACCTCTTCGTCTCCAGCAGTCGCGGGCGAGATGACCCCTCCGCCCGCACTCGTAGCATGTCCGATGCACGCCGTCTCCATATGCCCCGGGACGACGCCGTCGGTCTCCGGTCGACACTCCGGCCGCCGCTGCCATCGGCGGTGCCTCGTCCACCACCACCGCCACTGTGCTCGCAGCCCCGGCAGGGGTCATCAGCGACGGCTGCGCTGCCGCCGCTGGTTCGTCTCGTATATCAAGGTTGACTTGTATGTTCCTGGCGATCAGCAACGATGACACGTCGTCATCATCATCCTTGTCCGGGAGCGACAAGACGACTTTCAGTTCCTTCGCCAGCTGTAACATCTTCTCTTGCAGCAGGGAGTCCCAGCCCTCCTCGTCCACCGCCGGGTACGCAACCTGTGCGAGGGCCAGCAAGGCGCTGCGAAATGCCAGGGGGGACTCCGTGGCCTCCCGTTTCCTCTGTTGAAATCGACGTTTGGCGACCGACCGCGGCTCGTAGACCTTCCTCATTGCCGCAATAGCACCGTCCAATGTTTTTCTGACAGCGACAGGGAGTCCGTTAAAAGTCGCCAAGGAGTCATCATCCAATGCCGTCGGCAGTGCTCGTAACGCGGCACTCTCCATCCACTTCTGGGACTCGTAAGCCGCACGGAATCTTCGTATGAATGCCGTCCAATCTCCCACTTTGGCCTCAAATCATTGTACGTGTAGCCGTCGTGGCGGTCCCTCCGACTGGTCGTCTTCGTCGTCAGAATCTTCCAACCGCTCCAGCTGAGCGGCAACCTCCGGCGTTGGACCTGGTACGGGTAGTTGAATGCGGTTCTCTGCCAAGAAGTTCTGGAATTCCTCCGACAACTTCTCCATTCTGGCCTCCCACTGGGTCATGAGGACTCGCCAATCTTCTGACGATCCTGGGCCTTCAGCACCACCCGAACCGCTGTCACCATCCGGAGTACTGCCGGCCATCTGGCCGGGCTGTAAATCGTCGTTGTCGCTGTCGCCGCCCGAGTTCACTGGCACATTTCTTTTCTTTGCCGCTTTCCTTGACATTGCGGCGTGTTCTGTACTTTTTCTGACACCAAATGTAGTGCCGTGAATTCACTCGGACGACAACCGTCTCTTTTTCCGCCGTCACTTTTATTCCATCGTTCCGTACACAAGTCATTCTCTCCGTGCTCCGCCAACTCGGACACTCCGATTTACTTCAGCATCGTCCGTGCATCCCCTTCCACACACAGTGTTTCTTCGCCTATCTCTTCACACACAGTGTCTTCCCTTCCACACACGGTGGTTCGTCTTCTCTCTCCTCACACACAGTATCGCCGCTATCTCTTCACACGCAGTGACTTCCATCTATTCACACACAGTGACTCTATCTATCTCCGCTAACGCTGACTCTCCCTATTGCTATTTACTGTCTTTGGGGTCCGGCTCTCTATCTATTCTTCCCTAACATTTCCAGCTGTCTTCTTCGTATCTCTTCACCTCTCGCCAACAACTGCCCAGCAACAACTCTCCAGCAACAACTCCCCAGCAGCAACTCCTCTCCGTTCAAACCACCTCGCGTTTTATCCCCTCTCGCATTAGCCTTAATTAATTGCCACGTGGCTCGCTGGCCGTCTCCCGCCAGCTCGCACCTGTCCCCTTCAGCAGACATCCAGACGCCACCACTTAACGCTAACAGCCTCTCGACCAATCACAGCCCTCGTGCCACGACTCCCTTAATTACTTCGGGTTGTTTACGCCACCCGCGACTCGACCACCTGTTCGACTTCATGTGACCCGTTCTCCTTGTCTGTCTGTATGTACTGTATATGGGCAATTCCTATGCGTATTATTTACTTCACTACACATATATGGTTTATATGTGTACTATACGGAAGTACTCGGCGTTGCCCGGGCGAAAAATATCTTTAAAAACTTTTCTTAAAACCTTACATACACAGATACTACGGTATTGTGAAAGCCCTGTGGGCCATTTGTCCATTTCTCCACCAACAAAAGTATAAGAGGCTTGCACAAGTCCAAAGAGTTGTAGAAAGTGGGGGGGAAATAGTTGATCTACAAAGTTTCCGAAAATTGTCAACCCCCCCCCTCAAAAAATATCTTTACCCCCGCTTTCACTACAGCAGTGCATACTGCATGTGGAGGTACCTGCTTTCACTACAGCATTACATATCGACTGTGGTGGTATCCTGCAATTACTATGGCAGTGCACACTGACTGTGGTGGGACCTGCTTTAACTACAGCAGTGCATACCGATTGTGTTGGTTCCTGCTATGACTACAGCAGTGCACAGTGACTCTGGTGGTTCCTGCTTTAACTACAGCATTGGATACCGACTGTGGTGGATCCTGCTCCCACTACAGCAGTGCATACTGACTATGGTGGTACCTGCTTTCACTACAGCATTGCATACCGACTGTGGTGGTATCCTGCAATGACTACAGCAGTGCACACTGACTGTGGTGGTATCCTGCAATGACTACAGCAGTGCATACTGACTGTGGTGGTACCTGATTTCACTACAGCAGTGCACACTTACTGTGGTAGTATCCTGCAATGACTACAGCAGTGCACACTGACTGTGGTGGTATCCTGCAATGACTACAGCAGTGCACACTGACTGTGGTGGTATCCTGCAATGATTACAGCAGTGCACACTGACAGTGGTGGTATCCTGCAATGACTACAGCAGTGCACACTGACTGTGGTGGTAACTGCTTTCACTACAGCAGTGCATACTGACTGTGGTGGTATCCTGCAATGACTACAGCAGTGCACACTGACTGTGGTGGTATCCTGCAATGACTACAGCAGTGCATACTGACTGTGGTTGTATCCTGCAATGACTACAGCAGTGCACACTGACTGTGGTGGTATCCTACAATGACTACAGCAGTGCACACTGACTGTGGTGGTATCCTGCAATGACTACAGCAGTGCATACTGACTGTGGTGGTATCCTGCAATGACTACAGCAGTGCATACTGACTGTGGTGGTATCCTGCAATGACTACAACAGTGCACACTGACTGTGGTGGTATCCTGCAATGACTACAGCAGTGCATACTGACTGTGGTGGTATCCTGCAATGACTACAGCAGTGCACACTTACTGTGGTAGTATCCTGCAATGACTACAGCAGTGCATACTGACTGTGGTGGTATTCTGCAATGACTACAGCAGTGCATACTGACTGTGGTGGTACCTGCTTTCACTACAGCAGTGCATACTGACTATGGTGGTATCCTGCAATGACTACAGCAGTGCATAGTGACTTTCGGTTTACTTTTGGTTTTGGCCGAAAGTAAATTTTTAATTTTCGGTCTGGTTTCGGTTTTGGCCGAAACTGATATTGACTTTTGGTCGTCATGCGTCAACCGAATATCATCTATTACTCTGCCTATCGGCCGGTCAGTCGGCGCTAGGCAATCCTATGCGATAGGCTGCAAACACACACACACACACGTCAGCAGCAGCTTGGGAGCGAGGTTACAGCCACAACCATGGTCTGCTAATGTATATACAACCGGTTGTAGTTTCTTAACTACAACATTCGTTTGTTTGGATATAATTACTAAGTAAGTAACAGCTAAAGATTTGATATTTAGCGACTCTTACTGTAGGTTCTGAATGATTAGTTCTAGATTATTTTTTGTATTAAAGTAGTATTGCTTTATGACATATTTAATCAATCTTGTGTTTGGTAACTTCGGTTATATACCTTTCTGTTTCGGTATTGGTCGAAAGTTAAGTTTAACTTTCAGTTTCGGTTTCGGCCGAAAGTAAATTTTTCACTTTCGGTCTGGTTTCGGTTTCGGCCGAAACCAGAAATTCAGTTTCGGTCGGCCTCTTGTGTGAGAGTGTGTGTGTGTAAGAGAGTGTGTCTGTGAGAGTGTGTGTGAGTGTGTGTGTGAGAGAGAGTGCATGTGTATGTCAGAAAGAGTGTGTGTGTGTGAAAGAGTGTGTGTAGGTTCGGAGAGCTGTGAGGCGCTGCAAGGATGGGTGGTGGTCGCAGGTTGCTGAGGAGATCGAGTCTGCCTCAATGGCCTGCGATCACAAATCCCCATTTAACTCCATCAAAAAAAGAACCTGCAGCGCCACACCTATTACCATAATTAGGGGAAAGAACGGTGATCCAATCTCCGACACCCAGGAACAGGTTTGCAGATTTGCTGAGCATTTCTGTGAGGTCCTGGGGGAGGGGGAATCCCTCATACTGGAAAACATCATGGGACAAAGTGGGGATGAGTGGCTGGCTGAGGTGACATCCGTTGAGGAAGTACTTAAGGTGATCCAGAGTCTGAGACCAGGAAAGGCACTGGGCAGAGATGATCTCCCAAGCGAAATGCTGAGGGAGGGTGGCATTTGTGCACAGACTTCCCTACATGACATCATAACAACAGTCTGGACCACTGGATGGGTTTGGCAGGACTGGAAGGATGCCCTGGTGGTCCCCCTCTTTAAGAAGGGGGACCACACAGACTGTAACAACTAAAGGGGCATCTCACTCCTCAGTGTGCCGGGAAAGGTCCTTGCAAGGATTATTCAACATCGCCTTGCCAGGCACGCTGAGGAGAGGTTTGCGGAGCCCCAATGTGGTTTCAGGAAAAGGCAGTCCTGCACAGATGCTATATTTTCTGTCCGTCTGCTACAGCAAAGGTATAGGGAATTCCAACAAGACCGACATCTCTGCTTTATTGACCTGGTAAAGGCCTATAATACCATCAGTAGGCTTGGGCTCTGGGATTGTTCTTCGTGCTTTTGGAGTCCCTGACGCTCTGCTCAGGATCATTAAGGACCTTCATGATGATGTGGTACAGGAGGACGTGGAGCTGAGTGGACTTGCCGATGACTGGTACCAGCGGTGTCAAGATTGGCCTCTGTGGAGGAGGCTCGTGAAGGATGCTACTGGGCAGTTGGAGGCAGTCGCCCTCCAACAACAACGGAGGGCGGAGGAGCGACACTCACAACAATGAGCGGAGCGCCGGGTGGCTAAAGCACAGCAGGTTGCCACAGTAGGGGGCACAGGTGGTGCATCAGCCAGTCATCTCAGTCAGTCGACCCGTGGCACCTGGGTCTGCCCCGTGACCTCCTGCCAGCGGGCGTTCGACACTTCACGTGGCCTCAAGGTGCACATGGCCTGGCAAAAGCGTCGTGGTGACGTCACCGGCACTGCTGTTCAGCACACCCGTGCTGGTGAGAGGGGCCTGCTGTTCAACACACCCGTGCTGGTGAGAGAGGCCTACTATTCATCACATCCGTGCTGGTGAGAGGGGCCTGCTGTTCAACACACCCGTGCTGGTGAGAGAGGCCTACTGTTCATCACACCCGTGCTGGTGAGAGAGTCCTGCTGTTCAGCACACCCGTGCTGGTGCGAAGATGGCGCCGATGATGGTAGCCTCAGCCGGTCGGTGCGCCCTGTTTTGTCTTGTTTTGTCTGTCAATTCAGTGTTTTGCCAAGATTTTCGGAGTTCTCTAACAAGAGACGGCCTTTTAAATATCAGGGAAACAACTCCTGTGGATTTAATTCCTACTTTTCTGCTTCCAGCGGCAGAATTAGTAGGCATTCTAGTCAATGCCGCGCTAGGCTTTGCTCAAGCAGCGAAACGCCGCCCAAGGGGTAAACGGTCGGGGGCTCTAGTACGGCTACGCAGACGTGGGATCCGAACAGTGCTTCCGAGCTTTTTCCTCTCCAACGTACGTTCACTGTACAACAAAATGGATGAACTTCAGCTACTGATGGTAAAAAACAAAGACTTTCTTTCATCTTCTGTTTTGTACTTCACAGAGACATGGCTGTGTGATTTGATTCCGGACACTTCGCTACAACTAGCAGGGTTCCATCTTGTAAGATCGGATCGTGACATAGCACTCTCCGGCAAGATGAAAGGCGGTGGTATTTGTTTTTACATTAACAGTGGCTGGTGTGTAGATGTCACAGTGATTCTGCAACATTGTTTTCCACTCCTTGAATCAATTTTTATAACCTGTAAACCGTTTTACTCGCCTCGCGAGTTCGCGTCGCTCATTTTGGTCGGAGTTTATTTACCGCCTTGTCCTCAGGTTAAAGAGGCCCAACGCATGCTCGCCGATCAGATTCTGAGAGTGGAGCGAGCAAATCCAGATTCGTTGGTTATCGTACTTGGCGACTTTAACAAAGGTAATCTCAGCCACGAACTCCCCAAATACATACAATTCATTAAATGCCCAACCAGAGAAGGGAACACTCTGGATCACTGCTACACTACAGTCAGTAGAGCCGACCACGCCATCCCCCGAGCAGCACTAGGACACTCTGACCATGCCATGGTCCACCTGATTCCTGCATACAGGCAGAAACTAAAACTCTGTAAACCTGCTGTGAGGACATCTAAACAGTGGACCAGTGAGGCTGTGGAAGATTTGCGGGCGTGCTTAGACTGTACTGACTGAGATATGTTCACGACTGCTACCAATAGTCTGGATGAACTCACAGAGGCTGTGACGTCCTACATCAGCTTCTGTGAGGACTGCTGTATCCCAACACGTACCAGGGTAAACTTTAACAACAATAAGCCCTGGTTCTCAGCAAAGCTCAGAAGGTTGAGGTTGGAGAAGGAGGAAGCGTTTAGGAGTGGGGATAGAGACAGATTCAAGGAGTCCAAGAACAGGTTTAGCAAAGCGGTGAGAGAGGCTAAACGACTGTACTCAGAGAGACTAAAACACCAGTTCTCTACTAACGACGCTGCTTCTGTCTGGAGAGGGCTCAGGCAGATCACCAACTACAAACCCAGAGCCCCCCACACCACTAACGACTCCCGCCTAGCCAACGACCTGAACGAGTTCTACTGTAGATTTGAAAGACAATTGGACTGTCCTGAACCACCCCTTCCCACCCAAGAGGCCCTATCCCCCACCCATACTACAGAGACGACTCTCTCCTTTCAGGAGGTAGAAGTTAATAGCCTTTTCAAGAGGCAGAATCCAAAGCAGCCGGGCCGGACTCTGTCTCTCCAGCCACCCTCAGGCACAGCGCTGACCAGCTGTCTCCGGTGTTCACCAACATCTTTAACACCTCCCTGGAGACATGCCATGTACCAGCCTGTCTCAAGTCCTCCACCATCATCCCTGTGCCCAAAAAGCCAAGGCCAACAGGACTAAATGATTACAGACCGGTCGCCCTTACATCTGTGGTAATGAAGTCTTTTGAGCGCCTGGTCCTGGCACACCTCAAAGCCATCACAGACCCTCTCCTGGACCCCCTTCAGTTTGCCTACAGAGCCAACAGGTCTGTGGACGACGCAGTTAACATGGCCCTCCACTTCACCCTACAGCATCTGGACGCCCCAGCATCCTACGCCAGGATCCTGTTTGTGGACTTCAGCTCTGCCTTCAACACCATCATCCCTGCCCTGCTTCAGGACAAGCTCTTCCAGCTGAACGTGCCCTACACCACCTGTAAATGGATCACAGACTTCCTGTCTGACAGGAAGCAGTGCGTTAAGCTGGGAACACAAGTCTCTGACTCCAGGTCCATCAGCACCGGAACTCCTCAGGGCTGCGTACTTTCCCCACTGCTCTTCTCCCTGTATACCAACAGCTGCACCTCCAATCATCTGTCCGTCAAACTCTTGAAGTTTGCGGACGACACCACCCTCATTGGGCTGATCTCTGGTGGAGATGAATCTGACTATAGGTGGGAAGCTGACAACCTGGTGACCTGGTGTAGCCAGAACAACTTAGAGCTAAATGCTCTAAAGACAGTTGAGATGGTTGTGGACTTCAGGAAGAATACAGCCCCACTCACCCCCATCACCCTGTTAGACTCCCCAGTCAAAATTGTAGAGTCCTTCCGCTTCCTGGGCACTATTCTCTCCCGGGACCTCAAGTGGGAACTGAACATCAGCTCCCTCACCAAGAGAGCTCAACAGAGGATGTACTTTCTACGGCAGCTGAAGAAATTCAACCTGCCAAAGACAATGATGGTGCAATTCTATACAGTGATCATTGAATCCATCCTCACCTCCTCCATAACCGTCTGGTACGCTTCTGCCACTGCTAAGGACAAGAGCAGACTGCAGCGTATCATCCACACTGCTGAGAAGGTAATTGCCTGCAATCTACCAACCCTCGAGGACCTGCACACGACAAGGACCATGAGGCGAGCGAGGAAGATTATGGCCGATTCCTCCCACCTGGACACTCCCCTCCGGCAGAAGGCTTCGGTCCATCAGGACCAAAACCTCACGCCATAAAAACAGTTTCTTCCCATCTGCTGCTGGCCTGTTAAACAAGGCCAAGGGCTTACACTGATTTTAACATTGTATCTACATAATGACACCTTGCCGATATTAACTATGTTAACCTATTTGTATTTTTTATTTTTAAATTATATCTTAAAGCTATTTTATATTCGATATTTATTCAATTTTATATACTTCAGCCCCTTGGTGTTAGTTAGACTTTTAATCCTTATTATTATAGTAAGACTTGTTTAAAACTTATTTAAGATTTTTGATTCCTATATGTTGAATGTATGCACCATCCTGCCAAAGTAAATTCCGTGTCGGTGTGAACTTTCATGGCGAATAAAACCCCTTTATGATTCTGATTCTGATTGACATAAGCATTGCTACAGTCGACATAAAAAGCTGGCAATACGGGCAGCAGCTGAAAAAGCAGGATACAGTCGACATGAAAGGCTGGCAGTACACTGAGTGAGGTAAAGAAGCAGGCAACAGATTATAGACTGGCATACACTCATAATGGGCAAAAGCAAAATTAGCAGTGTATATAATAGTGGCAGTGCACTGGCGTTAATTAATCAGCAGGCAGCAAGCCACATCACAGACTGGCAGTACACGGTCTCAGCGTCATAAAAACACAGCTCAAAAAGGAAACATGTAGCAACCTATAGTAATAGGTTTTACCCTTTTAACTGGCACAAAAACTGACAACTTTTGGCGTCATCTGGTCCAACACCAGTGGAGACTAGGCTCTAAGAAAAGCCGTCTCGGGTGTGGACCAATCAAATTCAAGGACAGTGCATATTATTATCAGAGTTGTCTCTTTTGTTTGCATTTTGACTGCTTGTGTTGTGGTTATTGCAAACATGATGCCTTGAATAAAGGTATCGGTTTTTGTGCCAGTTAAAAGGGTAAAACCTATTACTGTACTATATTGTTCTTTAAGATTTATGACCACGACGATGCAAACAAATGTTTTACTAAATATAAGCATCAGCTATGCACTAACATAATCCAATTGTTTGGACTCTGCTTTGTTAATGGATGCTTTCAGTCAGTGACACCATATTTCATGAGCAAAGACACAAAAGCCACACTTTTTTCCTCCGTCGTCTCATTAGTATTGCACTCCGGTCTTGTGGATTAAACGTCAGCTTAGTGTTTCGAAGCAGCCCAACTCTGCCCTCTTTCTCTCGCAGGCTGCGCTGGAGGCCATTGACGAGTTGGATCTGATTGGAGCACATGGGGACCCCAAGTCCATCATCCATGTGCTTCCTGACCAAGTCCAGCACTGCCAGGTAAAGGCCCTAAACAAGTGGAATGATTTTCCTTCGCGTCTGTCAACGCTTTCGTGTCCAGAACTTGTAAAGCGCCAGATGGCTGTGTGAGAAAGCTGATGAGCGAGTGACCTTTTGATCAGTTCGCTTCTGTGTCTCTACATACTTTGAACGTTGTCCCATATTTTATATGGAGTGCTCGTTGGCCAATAACTACTAATCCTTTAGAACTGCTTTTTGTGTTTAGTTTGTTGCCTTTATCCTTCACCTCCGGTTAACTTGGTTGGCTACATACGGTGCAAAATAAGTTCAACATACCTATGTAATCCATCAGCATTTGCTTCATGAGCCTGACTGCTTATGGGACAGCCTATTTGGATCTCAAATAGTGGAGGCACAAAATGGGGTTCTGCTTATATTAGCTTTTGATGAGTGGAATAACTGCTAAAGGTATCTTACTCGGAGTTCAGTTATATTACTACTGCAGCTGCTTGGTCATTTTTTACAACCTTAGCATTAAGCTAAGTACATTATCAGCTTTTTAAATATTGCATGAATGTAAATTAATAGATGTGTTGTCATATATCTATTAATCAATTTATTTTAATGATGAAGCTCACATTTTACATGCATCACATTGCATGTGTAAGGTTGAATGATTTTGTATTCATATACCTTGTGACCTCTAAAACCACTGGAGGTTGCTATATTTGCCTCTCTGTAAATAAATAATGATATCTTAATGTACCCCTAATCGTGACCCTGAATGGGAATGAGCTGAGCGATTCTGAACATTGTTCATGTGCAGCTCTTTTTTTAATCCGCTGCTGGATGAGGGCCTCCCCCATACCGTGTCGGTTACGGGGGTTATATTACTATACTTCGCCACGATGGTCATTGTGGGTTTGTGAAAGCATATAAACACAGCACAACAATCGATTAGCTGCATTGGCCTCTCCTGCTTCTCTCCGAGCCTACAGCAGCTACATGCCTCTGACAGGAGTTTTACAACTCCTTGAGGCTTCTATTGGTAAATTAAAGTTCATTATTGTTTACAATTCTGAGTAGGTATTCAATGAATTGTACAGATTCAGGATCGTGATTAAATTCAGGAATTTATATTTTGTCTCTTTTTCTCCCTCATTTGTATTCGTTTTACCATCTCGTTTGTACAGTTTGGTTCACTTTTGGCCAGTATGTAGTTTTCACATATCTTATGCATATAATTTACAAAGGTCATACATAATGTGTTCTTTTATGGACAGGACAATGTTATCCTTGTATTGTGAACGTAAGAATCGATTTTTATTAACAAATATGCCTAGCCATTAGGCACATAGAGCACAAGACATGCATAGAAGCACGTGACCTTATACAGCTTGACAGGGATATATTAGGACCAAAAAATATGAGAGCGGTTGAAGTCCGCTTTTGAGAAGACACAAATATTATGGAATTCGATGCCTAAGGAGATGCCACCTGTATATGACAGGGGGAACAGAGGGAGGCAGTGTTTGACTTGGAAGGATGCAATGGAATGAGATATGAGGGCAGCGCCGAATAGGAGTACGTGCAGAGGAGAAATCTGAGCAGCCGATCCGATGCAGTTTTGGGACTTCTGGCTGGGAAGGAGGAGAAGTTGAAGTGCGCTGCCAATGTGGTTGTCCATTAGGCAGGGTACATGACGATGCTCCTGGGCCTCGAGGCATGCGTCTGGGTCACGTCAATACCACCACCAGGAATAACTTGCGCCAAAAATAAATGTTGACCGGAGGAAGGGTGGCTTCTTAGAAAAGTGTGGCACGTTACCAAATGTAACGTCACTCGGCAAGCGTGCGGTCAGGAGATACGAGTACAGTGAATTCATCTCTGTCTCAGGCTTGTCCGATTTGAATTAGTTGTGATGTTGGACAAGCGACAGATTGTTTTCTCCTGAAACCCCGTGCTTGGTGTCACCGTTCTTTTATAAAACCGCCTTGCAAAAGGTCCTTGAAAACTCGGGTTTTGTTCATTGCTGTACCAGCTATAGGTCCTATTGGTATATCAAATTGAGAATGGCCATTTCCGGAATGTCACCTATTATATATTTTTTTCCCATTTTTCTTTTCAAGGCAGTGTCATTGATGAATATGCTGAGTTTTCTTTCACATCATGCGTTAAGGTTGGCTTTTCAATCTTTTATATTTAGTTCTTTTTCGCATGTAGAATATGCAAAGATAAGGTTGTCCCTATGCTCGAACAAGTGGTTTGGAATTGTAGAACCTTTTCAGTCTTGAGTGAATTTTGTAATGGTCTTGTTTATATAATAGGGATGAGAATTTCCCATCATCATGAGACTTTCATTTGTAAAGTCTCAATATATGAGGATCAACATTCAGTAGTTGTTTTTCCAATGCTTTCTACTCCTACGGCCACCAGAAATGCACTTGCCGCGCTTCGCCACCCGGGCATGCTAGTTTTAATACAAAATTACAAAAATGTTCAAAACATTTAAAATAATAACATTTAAAAAAAATAGTGCACAGTTGTGAAAAAATAAGAATAGGTTTTATTCTTTCTGAAAATGAAACATGTGTTAATATGTTCAAACACCAAATTGAAACCTTTTTGCAAGTAATCATGTCGACATTAACCACACACAGTACTTGTGGTGAACATGTAAACAAACGTGCTCTGATAATAGATGCATTATCTCTTAAACTGATTGATCTTCACTGGAGACAACCTTCTTTAGGATGTAGTCTCACCAGTGTCAGACCAGAGAACGGCAAAAGGCGAACAGTGAAAATACAATGCACTATCAGAGCATTTATAGCTTTGGGTGAGCAGCTACAAAATGGGACCTTTTTGCCAGTATTTTTTTCGTGCGCAATTGTTAACAGCCACTCGGCACAGGAATGGGGGAGAATAGCACTCACAAAGCCAGTGGAAAAATTGCATAAACCTACCCCCGCGTTTGCATGGCTAGTTCACCGCATGCCGGACCTTGGCCCATGCCAATATGGTGCCAAACTGCGCTCAGCTGTGTCCGCAGAAACCACCGTAGCCTTGTTACTTTCTGTGCCTCTGTCCCTCTGCCCAGGGGGGCCCAGTGTTGTATCACGTGAGGTTACACAATGGTGAACCAACCTCCAACTAGGCAGGAATGTTTGGTAAGGTGGTGTGGTGCAAGGAGGGAATGGATGTTAAAAACAACAACTTTGTGTTGGACGCAAGGGAATGTGAGCGTAGGTAAATATTTTATATGTAGAAATAGTTACATACGTTTTTAACCTACTGCTAACTCTGGTTCTTTTCTTCTTTATGTTTTTGCTAAATCTTGACTTGTCATTCCTACAAAAAAATCTGGTTTGGGTGGAGAAGCCTTTCCTATGTCTTTGTGCTCATAATCACTCAGTCATGAGATTTTTTTTTTGTCCACATGAGCATGCGAATGGTCTCAATTTTTATTAAAATTGTTTCCTTACCTCCTTAGCGCCAATGAACAAGAGTCTCCAAACTCTAGCCTTGATGTCAGCATTAATTCTGAAGTGGCCTTGCGACCTCAGGTCACATGTCAGAACTGACATTATTCTGTAGAATCTTATGTTAAGCAGTTATCAGGAGCAGGGGCCTCTTACTTAATATTTTTTTTTTGGCCCAGTTTTATCCCCGATGTGCTAACAGTGTCATGGCATGAGAATAATTTATTCGGAACTATTGCAGATCAGTGAATCTGCTCCGTGATAGATAACAATCTGCTGAGGGAGATTTAATGGAACAAATTACCTCATATCCACGCCAGGGCCAGATTCCCCCCACTTTTGCCCTGCTACAAGGACAAATGTTTGTTGCATTATGGTTGACTCGATGTTTTATATTCAGTGCAGACATCGGTGACTGGACTGAGACCATCAGCTCGCCACACTTGAGGGACCCACATTAATCCCGGGCAGCTGCCTGGTTTGAATCCCAGGACCTGAGTGGTGCCAGACCAGCGCTGTAACCTCTGAGCTACTGTGCCACCTCTGAGGAATGGGAATCCTAATATTTTACAACTGCAGGCCTCTTCCAGCCCATTGATTGGACACTGGTGTGTGTTCACTTGCAAATTGATCAAATGTCAATTTGTTAGTCAACACATACCGTACCCCCGATTAGCACGGTTGGCTATGTATGGTGAGAAAACAGTTCAACATACGTGCATACATGCAAACAAACCTCGTATATATGAAATATCTCTGTTTAAAGCTTTCGTGACTGCAGGGATTCATCTTCTTGGTTCTTTCGGTAAAGTCACGTAGAATGGAAATAAAATAATAAAAATAAGCATGTTTTATTTTATTATTTTACTTTATAATTTTACATGAGGACGCACTTTCTCTTCGATAAAACATGTTTTATTTTTATTATTTTATTTCCATTCTACGTGACTTTACCGAAAGAACGAACAAGATATTATCTCTGTGTTTTGGAAAACGTACCTCAATAAGTAAACCGTGTATAGCTTAAACACAAGTTTGGTAAAACAGCATTTGTCAAGGTATGACTATACATCAAATATCTGGGGGTATCAATCTCAAGATACCCAATTAATTCACTGACTGCCAATCTACTCTGCCACATTTATAGAGCAATTAATTATCTCAGCATCTCAAAGCACCTTGTATCACAGCTCATCTCAACCATGCCATTGCCCTACGGAAGCCTAGCCTAGGGGATACCCAGTGGCAACCTCCCCTGTGAGTCACAAGGTTTATGCAGCCTGCTTGTTTGAATACTGTATTCTCTGGATTATAAGACACACTTCTTTACTCAGCATTTTAAAGAAAAAGTCGGGGCTGTGTCTTATATGGGATATGTGTGTGTGTGACCAATTTGTATCTGGCCACACACACAGAATTCTGTCAGTGTATGAAGCAAGTTCTCCCCTTCGCTGACTCAACAATCCGTGTGTTTCGTTGCGGGCGGTGTTGTGACGGAGCAGTCGATCCTGCACTCCATGTTGCCACGGGCATCCACGTCCAAAGAAATTGATGCGAGGCTGCTTTCCATCATCTCCTACCCCGCGTCCGCCGTCGAGGACGTAGACCTTGTGATGATCACCAAGGATGAGATTACCTCCAAGTTGCAGGTGTGTACGCCTGGGTGAGAGTGCCGAATATCCGGACAGGTGCTGGGCCTCCCATAGGTTGACTCGGTCTTAAATAAGTACTTGGTGTAGTGGGTGCAACACCAACACGAGGGAAAGAAAGGTGGCCGGGCACGGTTCTCACTCGGAGCACATGCTCCAACAGCCTGAAAAAGCTATACGGGGAATCTTTGTGTGTGTAAACCAGGGGTGGGGAACCTCTCCTTATTGAGGACCGAATGTCTTTCAAATGCCTTTGGTGGGCGACATTTATAACAGACACCTCACTTAGCTGTGTTACTGCACCTCAGATAAGCACGGTTGGCTACGTAAGGTGCAAAAGAAGTTCAATTAATACTGCAAGAGGCCTTTGCAGTAACAAAATGGACTTGAATTTGCTAAAATTAGAAATTACAGTGCAACAATTCGTTTTGTTGCACTGCCCTCTGCTGCCCACAATGCAATTCAGGCGGCTCCCCGCTTTTACGACAATGCATTCCTGGAAACCCCATTGTAAATCAGATCATCGTAAATCGGACCTATTTTCCTATAAACAGAAGGAAATAATTTGCCAATGTGAGTTTCCTTTTATCACCCATATTTAAAAGGCTTTAATAGGTAAAAATCGACAAAAAAAACTTGAGAATGACAAAAACTCCATGTCAAGTCACATCAGAAACCAGACTAACTGTCGAAATGTTTTCGGAGTTATGTCAGAGGATGCCTCCTAAATCAAGTTTCTTTGTCCTAAATCAATCTATGGTGGCATTATATAAACATTGTGAATATGGATCGTAGTAAAGTGGTGGAGACCGCCTGTGTAGCAACATCGGGGGATGTCATTATTGTTCCGGCCCAGAAAGGGCTGTGGCGTGCGATGCATTGTCATAGAGTACACCCGTGGTGGGTGTCGTACCAGCCCTAGCGGGTCTTGGTGAGCGCTGGGATAGCGCAGGCACGACACATAGCGTGCAGTGCAGTCTCCCACGAGGGGGAGCAGGAGAGTGTCAGCCCAAGGACATGGTTGCCTCGGGCCATGGCACTCTGGTTGACCCTGCAGACACACGATCTAGAGTGTTCACAGAGAGGCCCCCAGGTGGGGGGACGAGGAGGTGATCACGTGTCCGGGGAGAGCTTTCGAGAGGGATTGGGGGGGGGGGAGCTAGAAGGTGGGCGAGGGCCAGGGGCGGAGCGGCCCCGACCCATGGGGGGATATAAGGCGGGTCCCTGAGAGGGACCGGGGTCGCTGCATTCTACAAGCTGAAGCTCCACGTCCACCAGCTTGAAGCTCTACGTCTCAAGCTGGAAGCTCTACGTCTTACGAGGCAAACACGTGGTCGCGGACCCGAGTGAGGCCCGACCTTTCGTAGCAGTAACTCCTCTGTATAGAGTAGTTAGCTGGGTGGTCACCACCCTAGGCTGTATCTGGTGAAGGGGCAGTTACCTCTCTGTGTTGTGTGTTACAAGTAAATGTGTTGCCTCTACAAAGGAACACTGTCTGCGACTCACTAGACCTGTAATATTGAATGATAATACAAATAACACGGTGATCCATTTATAGACAGCCCAATGGTTTATGATGATCCCCACATTGCCAGGCTGGGGGCTGGGCCGCCCCCCCCGCCCCCCCCCCCCCCCCACCATGCCCCGCCCGAGCCACAATAATACTATGTAAGCGCTGTAATAATATTAATATCTAAGGACTTTATAGCAGTAACTGCACGCATCGTGTTGGGGGGGGGGGGGGGAAGAGGACATTAGACTGTGAAGAAATAGCCGCAGCGTTATGTGTATATTTATTGCATGTTAAACACGTAAAAGAAAATGTCCGGTGTGAGCTCCACTGAACGCGCAACACTTGGCGGGGTCCGCCCCCCCCCCCCAAACAATTGGCGTGAGTTGGTACGGTCGATGTCGCGCAATAACTAAATTAATATAGCGAAATCCGACGAAATCGCTAATGTGACTAATTGAAAGGTGACGGACATGAAAAAGGAATTGCCTATTCCCACCGTGGGGCTTAGGGCGTGCTGGCTGGCACATTTTTTTCGATGTCAACCCCACGGTTCGAGAGCCAAATCCCTCGCAGGCGCACGCGTGCGTAGACGTTTATAGATAAGAAGAAGATGCGATGTAACCCAAAAACTAACCTCTATTATGGAGTACGTACGAAGTATAAACGCACGCTAGCGGGTTCGGGGCGAGATGACTGCGACACTGAGCCACACCTCCCCGTTGTCAGGTGGTCAGTGGGCACGTTGGACCCTCGCAAATACTTGGGGAGTTTTGGGGTATGGCGGTTGGTCGCAACGCGGGAGAATTGGCACACGTCCAGCAACTGGCAAATTTGCGAAAACTCAACGAGTCCAGCGTTCTCCAACACACAACCGGTGTGCTGCATCAGTAACGAACTGGCACGTTCTGTTTACGTGACACTAAACCTTACTGATTGGCTGTGTCGGGTGGCGGCGGGTTCAACAACACATTTATATAGTCACGCCATCTAACCCAAACACAAACCCACGATTATATAATTTAACCTTCAGCCCAACGCTGATGGGAAGCCACGTGCGGGCACAATGCGCCCAGACAACGCTCCCTCTTTCACCGCCCATCCCGCCCGTTCGTGCCTTGGCAGGAGATGAGAATACGGCGAGCACCCCCGGTGACGAGCGGTACGCGTGCCAGGAGTGCGGAAAGCAGTTCCCCCAGCGACCTGAGCACAAATGATAGCTCAACGAAGTAGTTTATCATCATGATGTGGAAATTCATATCAGCCAAATACTCTAAAAGCATGAACATTAATTCTAACTGTAGAGAGAAAAATCGGAAGACCCGAAGAAAAATCCACGCAATCACAGGGAGACACGCAAACTTCAAATATACAGCAGTTATCGGGGTCAGGATCGAGCAGATGATGTCCTGCACACCAGGCGAGGTAGTTATCATCTAGCCGTCGTTTTAATAGTGTTCGTCCCGTATCATTTATGTTAAGAATTTTGCAACATTTCCGTTCCTTCATTCTCACAGTAATCACCTTAATATGGTGTAATGTGACCATTGGGTTGGAATGTTTTTGTTTCATATAATTGAAATGTTCACTTAAGTAAAAAAAAACATCATGCCTCTGTAATGAGAGTGGGGCGTTGTTTGCTATGCAGTTATGGTTTATCTGGGGTAAGGGTTTACATCTAGAGCAGTGGTTCTTAACCTGGGTTCGATCGAACCCCAGGGGTTCGGTGAGTCGATCTCAGGGGTTCGGCAGAGCCCCCGCCACGGAGGTCCGGAAACACTTGAATTATTGTGTAAATTTGTGATGACACACACGGCCCGCTTGGCCATCACTGGCTGCAGATGATCATGCTACACTGCTTGGCCAATCAGCGCTGCGGGGAATTTAGTGCGTACTCAGTAGTCAACGTGTGACTGTTGTTGTCGTACGTCGTGTGATTTCTTTAATATTTTATCCATACTATGTCGGGCAAAAGAAGAAAGTGGTCGGACGAATATGTACAACATGGATTCTCATGTATCACGGAACGTGATGGGAGTGAGCGTCCTATCTACATGATTTGCAACGCCAAGTTGAGCAACTCTAGTCTTGCACCGGCAAAACTAAAGGAACACTTCTTGAAGCTGCATGGAGACGGGGAATACAAGAACACAACACTTGCTGAATTCAGGGTGAAGAGAGCCAGATTCGATGAAAGGGCCACTCTGCCTGCTCTTGGATTTGTACCTGTTAACAAACCGATCCTGACAGCATCGTACGAAGTTGCTTACCTGATCGCAAAGCAGGGCAAGCCACACACCAGTGGTGAAACACTTGTGAAACCAGCTGCATTAAAGATGGCGAATCTGATACTCGGAACAGCGGCCGAAGGTAAATTATCCCAAATTCCCCTTTCAAATGACACCGTCAGTGACAGAATAGAAGACATGAGTAAAGACATCTTGGCTCAAGTAGTCGCGGATCTGATTTCAAGCCCGGCAAAATTCAGCCTTCAACTCGACGAAACCACAGACGTTTCTGATCTAAGCCAGCTTGCTGTTTTTGTACGCTATGTGAAAGACGACATGATAAAAGAAGAGTTTTTATTTTGTAAGCCTCTTACAACAACAACGAAGGCAGCCGATGTGAAGAAGCTTGTGGATGACTTCTTCAGAGACAACAATCTTTCATGGGATATGGTTTCTGCAGTTTGTACGGACGGAGCTCCAGTCATGCTGGGAAGAAAGTCTGGTTTTGGTGCGCTAGTAAAGCCCGATGCACCACACATCATTGTGACGCATTGTATTCTGCACAGGCATGCGTTGGCAACAAAAACCTTACCTCCAAAAATGGCAGAAGTATTAAAAACTGTGGTGGAATGTGTGAACTATGTGCGAAAAAGTGCTCTGAGGCACCGCATCTTCAGTGAGCTGTGTAAAGAAATGGGCTCTGAATTTGAGGTACTTCTGCTCCATTCTAATATTCGGTGGTTATCCCGGGGACAGGTGCTGAATCGTGTTTTTGCCATGCGTGTGGAATTAGCCCTGTTTTTGCAAGAGCACCAACACTGCCATGCAGATTGCTTCAAAAATCCTGAGTTCATTCTCATTTTAGCATACATGGCTGATATATTCGCAGCTCTCAATCATCTCAATCAGCAGATGCAGGGTGGTGGAGTCAATATCATGGAAGCGGAAGAAGGCTTTTCAAAAAAAGCTACCGTTATGGAAACGACGAACAGAGAACAATAACTTCGCAAACTTCCCGCTTCTGGACGACTGTGCAAGTAAGATCGAAGATGTGTCTGGAATCAGAGATATTTCTGTATCCACGGAACTGAAGCAAACAATTGCCACGCACTTAGATGAGCTTGCAAAGTCTCTCGACGGATATTTCCCTACAAGAGAGTCATATCCAGCATGGGTGAGACAGCCGTTCACGTTTGCTGTTGAAACAGCAGATGTCAATGATGAATTCCTCGACGAAATCATTGAAATTCAGCAGAGCCAGGTTCAACAGCAACTCTTCAGAACAACAACGCTCTCAACGTTTTGGTGTCGACAAATGAACAAGTATCCAGTTATTGCTAAGAAAGCCCTGGATTTTTTTTATACCATTTGTTACAACATATCTTTGTGAGCAATCCTTTTCGAGGATGCTGGACATAAAAACGAAGAAAAGGAACAGAGTTTGCTGTGAAAATGATATGAGAGTGGCACTTGCCAAGGTGAAGCCACGCACATCTGAACTGATCTCTCAAAGACAACAGCAGAAGTCACATTGATTTCCAGGTATGTAATTTGTTGTGAGTGTATGCATTGTGTTGGTTTTATTCTTTGAACAAGGTAATGTTCATGCACGGCTCATTTTGTGTACCAGTGAAAAACATATCTATGTCTTGAATTTGAAAAAAATCACATTTTATTTTTCACTAAAGAGGGGTTCGGTGAATGCGCATATGAAACTGGTGGGGTTCGGTACCTCCAACAAGGTTAAGAACCACTGATCTAGAGCAAAGGTGAAGGGGCGGAGCCACCCGGGAAGCCTCTGGAATGTTCCCGAAGGTTCCATGAGGGGCGTGGCCAGAGGCGGGGTTTTGTCGCCGGGGAGCGTTTATAAGCGGGGGCCAGAGCGAGGTGCGGGGTCGGTGTGAAGAATCAAGAGGAGCTCCCCGTCGTGCTGCCCCATCATCTCCATCGGCCACGTGGCGGCTCGACCTCCAGCCGCTCAACCGCTCCCTAGCGCGCCGTCAGCCAGCGGCACGCTAGGGAGCGGTGAGCGCCACGTGGCACGGGGCAGTGAAGCCGCCTGGGTGGCGATCATTCCATAGTGAGAGAGACAAGAGACATCTAAGCTGTACCGAAGATTTATTAATAAACGACTTAAGTTCCTATCGTGTCGGAGCCACTTATTACACCTGTATGGGTCAGTGTGGTGAGCCTAAGGGTCTCTGTGTGCGGGTCTATGGGTCTCTGATTGGTGAGTCTATGGGTCTCTGTGTGATGAGTGTATGGGTCTCTGATTGGTGAGTCTATGGGTCTCTTGTTTGGTAAGTCTATGGGTCTCTGATTGGTGAGTATATGGGTCTCTGTTTGGTGAGTGTACGGGTAGGTGTGGTGTGTCTACGGGTCTGTGTGGTGAGTCTACGGGTCTCTGTTGAACTTATTTTGTACCATGCATAGCCAACCACGCTAATCAGAGGTGAGGGGGAAGGACAACAAACTAAACACAATGAGCAATTTTGTGTTTTGTCTCACGTTTATTTTCAGCAGCTATCAATATAATTCGTGATAGGTGGCTCTCTGCACTCACAGTCACCCAGCGTTTGATTGCTCCCTGACCCCGCCCAGTGACGTGACTTCTCCCTGACCTCACCTGTGAACATCACTACTCTGCTGTAAACATGAACGATTTCAAAACACAAAAGCACTTTTAAATCATCTGCATGGAAAACTAATTTCTTTAGAACTGCTTCTTGTGTTTAATTTGTCGTCATTCATAGAGGGTTTTTTTGGGTTAGATCGTGTAAATATATAAATGTGTCGTTAAAACCCCGTCACCACCCGACACAGCCAACTCAACACAGCACACCGGTTTGTTGGAGAGCCAAGCCACAACATTTACAATCTGAGTATGATGTTTCGCCAATAATTACAACCAGTTTCATCAGGCAACAGCCAGATTTGTTGTCCTTCCCCCACTCCTCCGATTAGCGCCGTTGGCACCGTACAGGAGTGCGAAATAACTTCAACGTACACGAGTATACATACGTATAGCCCCGTCCCACTTGCCCGCTTCCACCAGTGAATCATCCAGGACTAGCGCCGGCATGCTCTCTGAAGGCAAGAGGATCACGGAGTGTGTGAAGTTGGAGGATTTGGATTCATTGGAGGATGAGGTATAAGGGGAGAGAACGGTCACCACGGGGCTAGGGTGCGGAGGGGCTCGGAGGCTGACGACCATGGCAGGGAGATTAAAACAGACGAGATACCTAAAGACGTGAAGGATAAATGAATGTTCCTACATACAAAACAAGTCTGGGTGTATGGGATTTTTCAGTTGCTGATCTCTGGTATTATATTGCCATGAGACTTTATTTACAGTCACAGTGCCACTCCCGCTCACCAAGGGGGCTTGCAGGCGCAGTTGTTGCTGCCGCTTCCTGCTCCACCACGCAACGGACACCACGAACGTCACCAACGTAAGCAACGCCACCACGCCAATCATGGAACTGATGAAGGGGCTCTTAGTCATGGCGGCTGTCTCCTCTTCTGACGAGAAGCGGACTGGTGGGGGGGGGGGGGTCACGAGAGCAGAGAAAAGTCCAGCAACAGCGAACGTTATAGTTGCCCATGCCACAACCTATGAATTTTCATCTCCATAAAAAAAAACTGGACCAGACATATTTTACTGCCCTTGGTAACCCTCCTGGCAGAGTGCAGTGCTGACCCCGTGGGATTGTTTTGTCTTTCATAATCAGCAGCCACCATCTATCTACCTGATAAATGAACCCTCCTGGAGACTTTACAAGCCATCACCATCTTTTGCACAACGATCCATCTGGCTCTATTTAAGCTGTTCGGTAAATGAAAAACATCGTGGACTTTATCCACAAATTTTCTTCCAATTGCGTAGGAAATGCACGCAACCACAGGGACAGAGACAATCAAACAATAAACATACAGGCATCGTCAGGGTCAGGATTGAATCCACAAACACCTGTATACCAGGCAAGGTAGTTAAGATTTTGGCATCACTGCGGTTATGGCGAGAGGGAGGAGAGGGACTCACCATCATCAGCATTGGCACTTCCGATGCTGGCTGGCGTGCGTGGTGATGGTGTGCTCACGCCGTAGTAGCGGTGCCGAGTGGTTGTGGTGGTGCTATCGGTGGTTGTAGCAGCGGTTGCGGCGACTGTTACAGTGGTGGTGGCAGCAGTGGTGGTGGCAGTGGCGGTGGTGATGGAGCTCCAGAGGCCGCTGCCACCGCCGTCCGGCATGCGTGGCGTGGCGCTGGGCCACGCCAGGTCACCGTGTGGCACCGCTCCCGGCTCCGAGCTGTTGCTGGCGACTGTAGGGGGCAGTTTACCAATGGGGGGGGGGGGGGGGGGGGGAAGAGAGCGGCGAATGATAGGCAAGCCAGCCTAAATGTTTATAACCGGCAAAGATGTTCCATTTAGGGGATCCACGTTTTCGCAAGCGAGAGAAGTTAGGGCATGAACGTGGTCGAGAAGACCCCTGCTGGATTGCTTTTTCTAACCTTCGACGAAGAGGCGTGCCTGGAGCTGGTCGTAGTGCAGCTTGTTCATCGCAAAGCACGTGTACGTATCGGAGTCGGTACGCAACAGGTTCGAGATGAGCAGCGTGCCGTTGGCAAAGGTTTGGTAACGCTTGCTCAGCAGGGGTCCGCTGTCCTCACCCTTAAACCTGGCGGTGCGCGGCGTAAGCAGAGAGGGAGGGGGGGGGAGTCTTGACTACCAAGCAACTAAACAAAACAATGTTTATTTTACCAGGTAAGGCGTCACTGAGCTGTATAGCTCTTTTTCAGAAGCAACCTGGCTATTGTTGGATGTGTACCCCTTTTTGATAATCAATACATAGTTAATATTCGATTCATAATTATACTACATTTATGTTGAGCTCATTAAGACAGGGCCTTCACTCCTTCCAGCAGAGTTGGGGTCTCGGAAGGGAGGCATCTTTCACACATTCGAAATGAAGGATGTGGGCAGGTGCTCCAAATCGAGGGCAACACATTTATTGTGGTAATCTGTGAAATGCAACAGCACATGTAGCACACACAGCAGATTTCAACCGAGTCACCATTAACCACGTGACTAGTGTACAGGTCAGGTTACTCAATAACAGTTTCCCTTCAATCCAATTCCACTGCTGATAAACCATCTTTGTCTTCATTCATAACCTTTACATTTCACTATTCGAATATTACCTTAATCCTAAGCTGTATGTCCATCTAAACCATCCACTTATATTGATATCTTACACCCATTATCTGTACTGTATGTATTGTACTTGTCACCATTGTATAACTTACTTCTGTACAGGTGTTCTATTCTTAATATCATTACAAGAAGCCATATTCTGGGTGCAATGGCATGGTTATGGAATTAACAGTATTAGGGTTAGATAATTACCAGTATTAACTACAGTAAGTCATCCTTTACAGTGCATAGTGCTAAACCCCCTCCAATTGAATGTATCACAAACTACCAATTCAAAACAACATTTTGGTCCTTTACCTGTAAAATGCAACAGCACGTGGGTCACACAGAAATTCTCAACCGAGTCGCCATTAACCACGTGACTGGTATAGAGGTCAGGTTACTCAATAACCCTGCCAGCCACCTACAGGCCCGACTCAGTATCGCATGCTGGTGTACACGTGCATTGATGTACTGCACAGCACATAAGGACCTTCACAAAAGCACACTTTACCCCATTATTGCACGAGGAAATAATTTAACGAGTGGTCTATTTATAATGTGCCTCATATCATTCTCATGCCTATAAATGTATAAATAAGTGACATCGCACGTGAGACCTTCACGGGACATAGGCCCTTTGTCCGAACTAAGTTAGTTAAAATGTGGGTCCTTGCAAGAAATAGCAAACACCTTACGTGGATATAACATCTGGCATTCTGGTCCAAAAGCTTAGGTTCTACATCCACCCAGGGTCTGGTTGCATTGACCGTAATTCATATTCACGAGAAGGGGCGTGATTTCAAGAGGGGAAATTGCCATTTGATGTTAAACTCAAAGTTCTCAAGTCAGTCTATGCGGGGGCATGACTCCCAGGGGTTACCTCATGAAGAGCACCCAATGGTAATTGTTCTGATGTATCACTGGTAGAATTATTGTTTATTGATATGTTGTTTGGTCTGCTGCGACTTTGTCTTTCCAGACTGGTAGATGGCCGTCTGGTTTTGCCGATGTTTTCCACATACTGTTAAGTTCTTGGAGAGTAAACCTTTTTGTTCTAATGCCAGTGTGTTCCCATATTTTCTTAAGGCTACGGCTATATCATTGAGCTTGCATATTTTTCTGTAGTCACTTATCTATTAAATACTCAGCGTTATAGAGGACTGAGTGTCCGAGTGGTTTATTTCGGTGGCATGAGTCGTATTGCTTGAAAAAGCCTCGCCTGGTATACAGGAGGTCGTGTGTTGGATCCCGACCCTGATGGTTCCTGTTGTCTATGTGTAGTCTGCGTTTCTCTCTTTCTCCCCGTGGTGGTTACGTGGATTAGTCTCCAGGTTATGTGGTGTTTTCCCCTCTACATCAACATCATGCATTTAGAGTATTATGGGTCTCTCTGGGTCTTTATGGGCGGTCTGTATATATGAAGTTTGCATGTTCTCCCCATAGTTATGTCGATTTTTCTCCGGGTTCTCTGGTTATCCCTCCACATTCAGAATCAACGTGGAGGTTTAGAGTATTTGGCTGCTATAAGTTTCCACGTGAAGATAAGCCACTTCATCGAGCTATCATTTGTGACAGACAGATGACTTCTGAAAAGAGATAAATGGTAGCTCAGTGGGGTCTTAGCTGATAAAATAAAAAAAAAGACTGTTCAGTTAATGAGAGAGTAAAGTAGCCAGGCCAGCGTCGGTCTCACCAGATGATGTTGGGGCGCGGTAACCCAAATACCGCACATTCCATGTACATGACCTGGCCCTCTGTCGCTGTGTACAGCCTGTCTGGCTCCGACAGCATCCGTGGGGGCACGGCTGTGGGAGAGGTGGGGAGGGCGGGATGGGGGGTGGCAGAGATAGGGAGCACGGGGGAGGTGGGGGAGGGAGGGGGGTTGCTGAGTTAGAGAAATGTTGTGGAACCGCAGCAGAGATGCTAACAGGTGAAGGAGGAGGAGATCTTGGGGGGGGGGGGGTGGCAGGAGTTGACGACAGAAGATTCAGGAGGGAAGTGAGAGAGAGATTGGAGAATGAGGAGAGCGAATTAGCAAATGTAAGGAGGGGAGGAAGAGCAGAGGGAGACACTGAATGGGAGTGCGGAGGAAGGGTGGAGAAGCCCAGAATACAGGAAGTGGAATGTGGAGGGGGAGGGAGGGGGAGGGTTTGAAGGGGGGGAACCAACACGAGAGGAATAAATATGGGGACCGAGAAGACGGAGTTGGAAAGCGAAGATGAGCGAAGTTGAGGAGCGAGATGTTACAAAGTCGAACCGAGACTAGAGAGGTGGCAGAGAAGGAGGACATGGAGGAGGAGATGCAGGGTTTAGCAAGAGAGAGGATGGTGGTGATGGCGAGAAGGGTGAAGACGAAGCCGGGGAGGAGCGACGCTTGTGGGAGGAGCCCCCCTCATCCTCCCTACGTAGCACGGTGGTATGAAAGGATATCATCATACAGACCCATAGACTCACACAGACACGCATAGACTCATACAGAGACCCATAGACTCACACAGAAACTCATTCAGTTTATTTATTTGGTATAGCCCTGTGAGCCATTCGGCTCTTGACTCACACAGAGACCCACAAACTCATACAGATACCTATAGACTCACAGAATCACAGAGAGACCCACAGAATCACACAGACCGATAGACTCACACAGAATCCCACAGACTCACAGAGGCCCATAGACTTATACAGAAACTCAGACTCACACAGAAACCCACAGACTTACAGAGACCCACATAATCACACAGACCGATAGACCACACAGAATCCCACAGAGACCCATAGACTTACACAGAAACTCATTGACTCATGGAGACGCAGACTTACACAGAAACCGATAGACTTTCACAGAAACCGATAGACTTACACAGTGACTTACAGACTCACACAGAGACCCACAGACTCACAGAGACCTACGGAATCACACAGACCGATAGACCACACAGATTCCCACAGAGACCCATAGACTTACACAGAAACTCAGACTCACACAGAGACCCACAGACTGACACAGACGCACAGACTCACACAGCAACCTATAAACTTACACAGAGACCATAGACTCGCACAGAGACTCAGTTGTCTTTCCCCCGCATCTCCGACTATCATAGTTGGCTATGTGCGGCGGTGCGTTACCCACAACCCCCCGCCCCCCGCTCACCCAGCACGTTGACGTATGCATTAGCCAGGATGGTGCCGTGCCGGTTTGAGGCCTCACACTGGTACACACCAGTGTCTTCCTCCTCCAGCCAGGTCAGCGTCAGGGAGTCGCCGTCCACCCGCCGTCCTAGCACCTCGGGGGCTTCTGCTCCATCGCACGGCGGTACGACACCCGGCACAGTTTGGCGTGGTCTTGGCACGATTTGCCACGATTTGGAATGGTCTTAGCATGATATGTCATTTTTTGGTAGGATGAATTTAGCACAATATGGCATTATCTGGCTCAATTCGATAAGTTCTGTGATTTGGCTGAGTGAGTGCGCGACTAGCTGGGTGAGTGTGTGCACATAGCGGATGAGTGAGCGGGTGAGTAAGCGTGTGATTGGTTGACCGAGTGTGTGAATTGTTGTGATTGGTTGACCGAGTGATCGGTTGACAATCGACTGCGAGCGTGAGCATGCGAGTGGATGAGGCGTGTGCACGTGTAAGTCGGTGGACAAGCGGTTGAGTGAGCATGTGATCGGCTGTGAGTGTGTGGACGAGAAAAATTCGAGTGGGTGAGCAAGTGCATAGGTGGGGCAAGTGGCTGAGCAGGTGATGCTGGCCGCCCCCCCCTATTCACACGCCCCCTCGTGTCTCACCATCGATGGGCACGCCGTTGATGAACCATCGGATGGTCGGTGTGGGGATTCCACTTGCACGGCACGTGAGCTCAACGGTGTCCCATAGGGCGTAGTCACGGTTCTCTGGCACTGGAACGGTCCAGTACGGCTTGGCTGCAGTGGCCGGGAAAGCACGAGGAGGAGGAGGAGGCAGGGGGGGGAGAAGGAGGGATTAGACAATGTCCCATGCTTGTAAACTAGACGACACATTTTTGTAACTATTTGTAGTTACCAGGTAAGGTCCGCTGAGCTATGTAGCTCTTTTTCACAGGCGACCTGGCTCTTGAACGAAAAAATCCACGTGACTGTCACATGGCACCAATAAGTGTCAAGGCAGAACAAGAAAGAGGGTGGGGGTCCACCTGTAATAGGGAAAGGCGTCTGATGAAAATTAACAAATCAAGGTGCCAATCACCATTAGTGTGGCCAGCTTCCTATAAATAGGGACCACCCCACCCGCACCAGACATCGGAGGGAGAATGGAGGAAGACCCCAGCTGTGTGTCTGCTCACAAGGCTCCAGCCAGCAGCGGGAACAGGAGCAGTCCCCCCAAAACCTCCAAGCATCCCCAGCTGTCAGCAGCAGCTCAGCGTGGACCGTGGGTTATTGGTAACATAAAAACAATACAGATGTCGGTAATGCACCCAGGGCCCTAAGTAACGGTCCCTGTGATTTGTCGGTGGTCACCCGGTGGGGGGGGCAGACTGTACAGAGGAGCAGCAGAGAGGTTGCCTCTGACGTCGCCCCCCTGTCGTGGTGAGGAACCAGCAGGCGGCGGCTCTCTTTCTCCTCGGACTGCGGTGGCAGGCCGGGGTTGGCACCTCCAAGTTGCCTTTCTTGTGAACGCAGCCCCACATCGGGTGGTGAACGCCAGCTGAGGCTAAACGTGTCCTAAGGGTGCTGTGCTTGTGCGTGTGTTCGGGAACCCGTAGCCTCAGGTGTGAGCGTCGGGACAAAGGGGACGTCCTGGGGTATAATGTGAGCACATCGTGTGGTGCAGATAGATGCTGTGGTGTGAAAGCAGGCAGGGGAAGCGTTTCTAAAACTTAAAGACGGAGCGACCCTCTGAAATCGCCTCGGTCTTGACTCGACCCACGCTATAGATGACCGTGACTTGGCTGACCAAAAAGTATAACAGTGGCAGCAATAAAGGTGAGCCTTGAAGTAGGCTAGAACCGAATGCGCCACAGCGAGCACGGGTAAAGAGACACCGTAAACTCCAAATACGCAGCCGGTGTCAGGATCGGGATCAAACCCACGACCTCCTGTGTACCAGTCGAGGTAGTTAACATCTCCTAGCCACTGTGATGATGATGATGATGATAGACGCAAACTCTGAATATACATCAGCAGGCATCGTCAGGGTTGGGATCTAACCCACGACCTCCTGAATACCAGGCAAGGTAGTTAACATCTCATAGCCATCGTGGCACCCAAATAACAAAGACCCCCTTGCATAGACTTTAACAAACTGTTGAGGCAAGTGCTGTTTGTGAGCAACTCTGAAGGCCGACATGGCACACAAGGGGGTGGGTGGCCAGCACCGTACCCGGCCGCCTTTGTCTCCCCAGTGGCGATATTTACATGCCGCACCAGGTACTCATTTGAGGCCGAGTTGACCTAGGCGAGGCCCAGGACCAGTTTAGATAATCGTCGCTGGCGGTAGTGGCCGACAGTGAGGAGGCGAATCGGAAACTCGAGCTGCTGGGTTCATAGCGGAGTTGCGCTAACACCAAAACCACCACTCCGCCATGCGCACACACGCAGGCACACACGTGCACACACATTCCACGGTGACCGTGACGGTGTGCAGCGCCACGCCCTCGCTGTTGACGGCGCGGCATCGGTAGTCGCCGCCATCGGACTCCGACGCGTTGCGGATGGCCAGCGCTGTGCCGGAGACGGCGGCGAGGGCGGCGGCGAGGGCGGCGGCTTGCTCCGACGACACCGCCCCACCCCACTTGCTCCAGCTCACCTCCGGCGTGGGGCTGCGTGCACACACACGGGGAGTGCACACGCAACGCGTGCACGTGTGTGGAACTAGGGTAGTGTACAGTAGTGTAAAGTGTAGTATGTAGTGTATAGTGTAGTCTGGAAAAAAAAAACCCCTGCCTCTTCAGCGGTGCCGGACGGTAACACTGCGGTGGATGTGAGCAACGCCATGGAGGGAAGGCCAATTGCAAATCGGCTATTCCCTCACGGCGCTTATAGCCCAAACAGCGGCCAAATGCAGGCTCTGGACAAGCGCGAGGAGCTGGTAACCCCTCCACCTTCAATTCAACTACCACTGAACCATGTGCAACATATAGAATGAAGATTGTGCCGGAGGCCCCAGGGGGACAGGCGTCTATGACGTCTCCTGGCTAAACAACAAATTGCAGAGCCACGAGGCTGCATCCTTACCCTTGGGGTTCCTCCAGAAACAGCAAAGAGACACGTGGAATGTTCAAACGCTCAATGCGGAGGAGAGAGCGCCACTCCTCTGTTGGGATCTGGACCGGTACCACCTGGACCTCTCTGGTATTTAGGCAACTGTGGGCTCACAGTAGGGGCCACAGGCAGTGCATCAGCCAGTCATCTCAGTCAGTCGACGCATGGCACCTGGGTCTGCCCCGAGACCTCCTGCTAGCGGGCGTTCGACACTTCACGTGGCCTCGACGTGCACACGGCCTGGCACAAGCGCCGTGGTGATGTCACCGCCACTTAGTGGCGAATGGCGGTTGTTGTTGTTGCACTTGTGTGGGTGTGCGTGTACGTGTGTACATGTGTGTGTGTATGTGTGCATGCGTGTATACGTACAGCCCTTGTGTGATGCACGTCAGCAGCAGCGTTTCCCCAGAGAGGACCATCTTGGTGCTCGTCTCGCCCACAGGCTCCAGGAACACTGGCCGGCTCTTTGACGGACGCTCTGCGTGCATCCACGCATGCGTGGGGAGCGGTGGCACGGTGGTTAGCGCTACACTGTGCTACAAACCTGGCCATGACCTGAGTTTGATTCCCGCTGTAGGGCAACACCGGTGATGATTATCTGAACCGGTCATGGGCCTTCCCTAGGTCGACTCAGCCTCAAATGAGTACCTGGTATGATGTGTAAACATCGCCACCGGGGAGACAAAGGCGGTCGGGCCTGGTGATGGCCACCCACCCTCTTGTCTGCCATGCCGACCTTCATAGGTGCTCGCTAACAGCACTTGCCCCCGACAGTCTGTTGCAGGCACTAACCTGCCACTTTAACACAAAGACAGAGATCCCCCATATAGCCTTCACAGACTGTAGGAGCAAATGCTGTTAGCGAGCACCTATGAAGGCCGGCATGGCACACGAGGGGGTGGGTGGCCAACACCACGCCCGGCCGCCTTTGTCTCCCCAGTGGCGATCTTTTTACGCACCGGACCAGGTACTCATTTCAGATAATCGTCACTGGTGTTGCCCGGGTTCATGGCGCAGCGTAGCGATAACCGCTATGCCACCGCACCCCACATACACAAACTTACACACATGCATGTACGCACACACACGTACACACACACACACGTACACACACACACACGTACACACACGCACTTCCCCGCGTTCGCCACCGCCGCCACCACGCCGTCGCCACTCACCGGGTTTGACGACCAGCCGGAGCGGCTGCTTGTACTGGATGGTCCCCGTGTGCGGGTAGCGAGCGTAGCACACGTAGTCACCCTGGTCGCTCGGAAGCACGTTGGCGAAGTAGAGGTCCCCGTCCAAGCCCTGCGACACTCGCGCATCCAGCGGCACTTTCTCCATGGCTGCAGCGCCATCCCGGGGGTAAGGGCGGTGGGCAGTCGGGGGAGTGGGCGGGGGGGGGGGGAATTAAGGAGATCGGAATCTTTATTAGGGGTCCACCGCACAAACCGTGGAAGCAGCGGATGCGGATACTTGATGATGCGCAGATGGAAGATGAACAACTCTCCAGTAGTGGTGTGCAACTGCGGTCATCCACGACAGACACCGTAACAACGTAGGACGACGCGAACGCCCGATCCGCAAATACGAAGGAGACGTCGCGGATGTCTCCTTTTTTGGCATCGACACCAGCAGCCACACGAAATAAGCAGACTCGTGGATACCCATAGATATCCAGACTCACAGAGATGCACAGAGACTCAGGAGACCCAGAGACACCCCTAGAGACCCGTATAAACACATAGACCATGGAGACATCACAGAGATGATTCACCACTCCGCTACTCCCTGTCGACGGGGTCGTCTGGCATGACCACCCGAATGTGACATTGTAGCTGTTGCTCTGCATCCACATCAGCAGCCGTACGGAAGCAGAAGAACACGGATGTCCAGTATGGGCACGGGGTCAGCGAGTTACAACAACCAACAATGCAAACAACACGATGGGAGAGAGAGTCGCACGCAAACTGCAAGTATGCAGCACGCGTCATCAGGGTCGGGATCGAACCCACGCCCTCCTGCGTATCAGGCGAGGTAGTCAACATCTCATAGCCACAGTGCCACTCACAGCCGTCCAACCAGAAGACGGTGGGAGGAGGAAAGCCGTGGGGAGGGTGGCAGCGCAGCACGGCCGGGGAGCCCTCGGCGGCCATGATGGGTTGAAGCAGCTCACGGGGCCACAGGGGAGCACCTGCAGGATACAGGCAAAGACTCCCCGTGTAGCCTCAAACAGACCATTGGGGCAAGTGCTGTCGGCGAGCAGCATCACCTGTGAAGGCCGACGTGGCACACGACAGGGTTGGTGGTCAGCACTGCACCCGGGCCGCCTTTGTCTCCCCAATGGTAATGTTTTTACATTTCGCATTAGATACTCGTTTGAGACTGAGTCGACCTAGGGGAGGGCCCAGGACGGGTTCAGTAACAGTCGTTGGTTGTTGTCTAATTAAACCTGACTAAGTGCAGCCAGAGGGACAGCGCACTTTGTGTGTGGGGAGCAGTAGTGTAGCAGTTAGCGCACTGTGTGTGGGGAGCGGTGGTGCAGCGGTTAGCACACTGTGTGTGTGTGTGTGGGGAGTGGTGGTGCAACGGTTAGCACTCTGTGTGTGTGAGTGGTAGTTCACGGTCCAAGCGTGGCATCATACCCCCCCCTCACTCACGCGCCAGCCGCACGGTGATGTTTGCGGTGAGCGCCGTGCCGGCCCGGTTCTTCGCCGAGCAGCGGTAGACCCCCTCATAGGCCTCCACGGTGATGCTGTCATCGCCGTAATCCGCGGACGCCACCACCACCGCCGCCATGTCTACAGTGAAGGTGCCCGAACTTTTCCCATGCCGCCTCACGTGGGGGTCGCTGTCCGGGTCAAAGCTCCGGCCATCTTTGCTCCACCAGAACCTGCAGCACAAACGGGAAGGGAGGGAGGGGGAGGGGAGAGAAGGGAGGGAGAGAGTTAATAAGAGATGGAGGGAGGAAGGGGGGGAGGGAGGTGGGGAGGGAGGGCTAAGTCGGGAGGGAGGGACGGAGGGAGGGGATGGAGGTTGGGACGGAGGGATGGAGGGAGGTGGGGAGCGTACTTGGGCGTTGGGTTGCCGTGTGCCTCACACTCCACCACAATGTTGTCCCGTGGGTCCACGATGTAATCCACCCGCGATTGCCGGGTGATGGACGGAGGCTGAGTAACTGCAAGATATCAACGGGTTAACAAACCGTGGCAGCAGCAGCAGCAGCAGCAGAAGAAGAAGAAGAAGCGGATACCTGACAATGCAGCAAATGTAAAATAATAAGAACTCTCCGTCAGTGGTGCAACTGCGGTCATCCAGAACAGACACCCAGACACCGTAATAACCTATAACGACCCACTGCCCGATCCACAAATACGAAGTAGGAGACATCACAGTGTCACCGGCTCGCCATATCCCTCTCCTGCCGTGGCCATAACGAGGGGACAGGCCGTTGAATACAGACAACCACAACAGACGAGATCGGAGGCGACGAGTGGATACTCCGCGTTGTGTTCTGCCCTCCTCCTGAGGATCGAGTGACTCCACCACCGAGGGACACCAGAGGGTCGTTGCACGGCAACTCGTTATTTCTAAGTGTTCTGAGGAGCATTTGTGCTTCTGCAATAGTGACCAGGTGCACACCGATCGACCCAACGTCCCACAGCACCTCACTGCTCAATCCCCATACAGCGTCCATCTGAATCTGAATAGGTGCCCTGTACCCTGAATTGATTACTCCACTGGTGGGCATTGCCTACTGTGCAGTCACGTGAGTCTATGGGTCCAATCTAAGGTCATCATTAACTCCGTTGGATAATTATACGTGCGGTTTGTTACAATCAAGCCCATAGCGGTTACATTAGCGATGATGATACACAACTCTGTGACTGCTCCTGACGTGGTTATCTGGGCTTGGCCACCTGCATGTGAAATTGTAGTTGTTGCTCTGGAATTGACATCAGCCATAGGGAAGAAGGAGATGGCTCATACATATCCATACAGATCCAGACTCAGAGACTCACAGACACTCGGAGACCCATAGAAAGTTGTAGAGACTCAAAGACCCATAGAGACTCACGTAGACTCATAGGCACCCACAGAGACTCAAAGAGATCCACGGAGACTCAGACCCAGAGACTCTTGTAGACCCAGGCTCAGAGAGCCCTATAGAGATCCATAGACTCAGAGAGACCCCATTGTGTCCCAGTGTCCCATTGTGTCCCAATGTCCCATTGTGTCCAGTTGTGTCCCATTGAGCCCTGTTGTGTCCCATTGTGTCCCAGTGTCCCATTGTGTCCCAATGTCCCATTGTGTCCCAATGTCCCATTGTGTCCCATTGGGTCCCATTGTGTCCAGTTGTGTCCCATTGTGTCCAGTTGTGTCCCATTGTGTCCCGCTATGTCCCATTGTGTCCCATTGTGTCCCGCTGTGTCCCATTGTGTCCTGTTGTGTCCCATTGTGTCCAGTTGTGTCCCATTGAGCCCTGTTGTGTCCCGTTGTGTCCTGCTGTGTCCCATTGTGTCCCGTTGTGTCCCATTGTGTCCAGTTGTGTCCCATTGAGCCCTGTTGTGTCCCATTGTGTCCCAGTGTCCCATTGTGTCCAGTTGTGTCCCATTGAGCCCTGTTGTGTCCCATTGTGTCCCAGTGTGTCCCAGTGTCCCATTGTGTCCCATTGTGTCCAGTTGTGTCCCATTTGTGACAGGAAAAGGCGGCTTCTGAAAAAGAGCGACAGAGCAGCTGAGTGGGGCTTCCTTGGTAAGATAAAGACATCGTTTAGTTGATAGACTTTGGTGGGTGATTTGTGGGTGTAGTGTTGTAGAGGGGGTATCAGCTGGGAGAGGGGGGGTGTTTGCTACTCACCGCCAAGGGGCAGGACGAGGGGGTGGTCACAAAGAGCGCCAAGCAGAGATGCCAACAACGCCACGAAGCAGGCGGTGGTGGTGGAGAAAGCCTCCATCGGGATGGGGGCCGGGCGGATGGTCGGACCGGGGGGGTGGGGTGGGGGCTTCCTTCACTTGGCTAGGAGAGGAGGAAAGGGGGGAGGAAGAGGGGAGGAGGAAGGGGCGGAGGAGATGGAGAGGCAGGAGGGGGAAGGATGGGAGGGAGCTTTGAAGGCCTTACAATGGAATAAGTAATATTGAAAAAAAACTTTTAAAACGCTTTATTCAAATGTACCGTACTAGTAATGGAAGAACTCCACGACTCCAGGAAGTGGCCCCGAAGCTTGCCACAATGTAAAGGGGACCGTGGGCAATTACAGCCAGCGTCAGTTGAGCGTGGACAATTAGACCCAAGCCGAAACATGACGTATAAAAATGAATGTTTAAAAATATATTTTTAATGATTGAATATCGTATTGTCATCAGTATGACACAAGTATACCAAGTTTGCAGTCGATACTACATTTGGAAGTGGGTTAAAATTGAGTTACAAGATTTGAGGACACAACAACAACAGAGTGAGTTCAATAAAAGCGTGTTGAGTACAATCTCACGCGGCGTTCGGGTTTTCTCCCTGTTGTTTGTGTACTAAAAGCTGTCTGGGAAGCCAATTTCAGCTTTCTGCCTCGTCGGCAAGTATCCTGGAGGTGTTTTAGAAATACAGATGAAGGTTTTCACCCCGACGAGCTATGAAGCTCTCTTACACAAACGTCGAGGAAGGGCACGGGGTCAGAACATGAGGACAATCACTACAAAGACACGATACGTTCAACGTGAAGAAAAGGAAGACAATACACTTTTAAAAATGTATAAATTATCTGTACATCGATTAAATGTACATGGTAGTCCCCGACTTACGACGGAGATGCGTTACGACGAACCCCATCGTAGGTCAAAAAATATCGTAAGTCGAAGATGGCCTTAGCCTACCCAGGAGTCTTAAAGAATGCTGATAATTTAGCAAAACACAGCAATTTACAGTAGCGTACTGTATAAACTATACACTGTATGTATTGATTAATTACAATACTGTATTGCTCGGTAAAATGTAAAGTAAACACCAGGGTAAATTCTTAGCCTACCTATATGAACTGCAATTTCATTCTTGCTCTCACTCACCCACACAGGCGGAGGAGGAGGTGAGGATGAGAGGGCTTGGCTGAGGAGGTGTCAGTGGCAGCAACACAGCCACAGCAATGGTGGAGCAGCAGCAGCAGCAGTCCAGTAAAAAGCCAGCCAGCACGCGACTTGACTACAGCCAGCGTCTTTGTTCAGGGCTCAGGAGGCGAAGTTGTTGACTCAGCCCTGTTGACTCAACACGCCCCTTAGCAAGGGGTGGCTTAAGCTCTGGCAAATAGGCGATGGTTTCCGCCGAGTTGTGTGGATTAAAGTTTCACATTCCTGGGATGCATTGCCCAGTACTCACGTCTAGAGTCAACATCGGCGTATACACACAAAGACAAAGATCCCCCGTGTAGCCTTAACAGACTGTAGGGTCAAGTGCTGTTAGCGAGCACCTATGAAGGCCGGAACGGTACACGAGGGGGTGGGTGGCCAGCACCACGCCCGACCGCCTTTGTCTCCCGAGTGGCAATGTTTACACACCACACAAGGTACTCATTTGAGGCTGAGTCGACCTAGGGGAAGCCCGGGACCGGTTCAGATAATCGTCACTGGTGTTGGCCGTGAGCGGGAATCGAACCCGCGTCGCCAGGTTCATAGTGCAGCGTAGCGCTAACCGCTACACTACCGCTCCCCACACACACATATACATACACACACACAAATACAGTGAGGGAAGAAAGTATTTGATCCCCTGCTGATTTTGTACGTTTGCCCACTCACAAAGAAATGATCAGTCTATAATTTTAATGGTAGGTTTATTTGAACAGTGAGCGACAGAATAACAACAAGAAAATCTAGAAAAACGCATGTCAAAATGTTATAAATTGATTTGCATTTTAATGAGGAAAATAAGTATTTGACCCCCTCTCAATCAGAAAGATTTCTGGCTCCCAGATGTCTTTTATACAGGTAACGAGCTGAGATTAGGAGCACACTCTTAAAGGGAGTGCTCCGAATCTCAGCTTGTTACCTGTATAAAAGACACCTGTCCACAGAAGCAATCAATCAATCAGATTCCAAACTCTCCACCATGGCTAAGACCAAAGAGCTCTCCAAGGATGTCAGGGACAAGATTGTAGACCTACACAAGGTTGGAATGGGCTACAAGACCATTGCCAAGCAGCTTGGTGAGAAGGTGACAACAGTTGGTGCGATTATTCGCAAATGGAAGAAACACAAAAGAACTGTCAATCTCCCTCGGCCTGGGGCTCCATGCAAGATCTCACCTCGTGGAGTTGCAATGATCATGAGAACGGTGAGGAATCAGCCCAGAACTACACGGGAGGATCTTGTCAATGATCTCAAGGCAGCTGGGACCATAGTCACCAAAAAAACAATTGGTAACACACTACAACGTGAAGGACTGAAATCCAAAATCGATCCTGAGATGTGTACAAACCTGGTGGCCAACTACAAGAAACGTCTGACCTCTGTGATTGCCAACAAGGGTTTTGCCACCAAGTACTAAATCATGTTTTGCAGAGGGATCAAATACTTAATTCCCTCATTAAAATGCACATCAATTTATAACATTTTTGAAATGCGTTTTTCTGGATTTTGTTGTTGTTATTCTGTCTCTGTTCAAATAAACCTACCATTAAAATTATAGACTGATCATTTCTTTGTCAGTGGGCAAACCTACAAAATCAGCAGGGCATCAAATAGTTTTTTCCCTCACTGTATACACACACACATATACACACACATATATACACACACACATATATACAGGGCTGGTTGGGTGGGTGAGTGGGGTGTTTGTTTTTGGCATCATCCGAGATAGTGCTTTGGCGCGCGGCAGTCACACACACAAAAGACAAAGATCCCCCGTATAGCCTTAACAGACTGTAGGAGCAAGTGCTGTTAGCGAGCAGCACCTATGAAGACCGGCACGGCACACGAGGGGGTGGGTGGCCAGCACCACGCCCGACCGCCTTTGTCTTTCTCTCCGGGCGGCGCACGATTCTGCTCGCAGCTCCTCACTCACTCTCAGAACTCACCAATTGTATTCGCGCCGCGGCCCTCAGCTTCTCGCAACTCTTATCGCTCATCGAAATCCTTGACTCTGGAAAGCAACTCAAAATATCAGGGTAAATGTAGAATAAAACTTTCAGCGACGCTGTCGGTCAGCACCCAGCAACACTTCACCCCTCTCCTCTGCAAGACGAAGTTGCATGATCTTTTGTCCTTGCTTATATGTGAAATAAAGTGAATAAAAAAATAACGACGTCGTGATATGTATACAAAAATCACGACTTCGTGATATTTTTAATATTTTTTAATTCACAGTCTGTTCAAGGCTACACGGGGGATCTTTGTCTTTGTGTTGGGTGCTAACAACACTTGCCCCAACAGTCTGTTCAGGCTACATGGGGGATCATTGTCTTTGTGTTAGGTGCTCACTAACAGCACTTGCCCTAACAGTCTGCTCAGGTTATACGGGGGATCTTTGTCTTTGTGTTAGGTGCTCGCTAACAGCACTTGCCCTAACAGTCTGCTCAGGTTATACGGGGGATCTTTGTCTTTGTGTTGGGTGCTAACAGCACTTGCCCCAACAGTCTGTTAAGGCTATACTGGGGATCTTTGTATTTGTGTTAGGTGCTCGCTAACAGCACTTGCCCCAACAGTCTGTGTGTGTGTACACTGTGTGTGTACACTGTATGTGTACACTGTGAGTGTGTACACTGTGTGTGTCCACTCTGTGTGTACACTGTATGTGTGTACACTGTATGTGTGTACACTGTGTGTGTGTACACTGTGTGTGTACACTGTGTGTGTACACACACACAGTGTACACACACAGTGTACACACGCAGTGTACACTGTGTGTGTACACTGCGTGTGTACACTGTGTGTGTCCACTTTGTGTGCACACTGTGTGTGTGTACACGGTGTGTGTGTCCACTCTGTGTGTACACTGTGTGTGTGTACACTGTGTGTACACTGTGTGTGTGTACACTGTGTGTGTCCACTCTGTGTGTACACTGTGTGTGTGTGCACTGTGTGTGTGTCCACTCTGTGTGTACACTGTGTGTGTGTACACTGTGTGTGTCCACTCTGTGTGTACACTGTGTATACACTGTGTGTGTACACTGTGTGTGTGTACTGTGTGTGTGTGTACACTGTGTGTGTGTGCACTGTGTGTGTGGACACTGTGTGTGTAGTGGGGGGCACAGGTGGTGCATTGGCCAGTCATCTCAGTCAGTCGACCCATGGCATCTTTTCATCAATTTATTATTTTCAATTTATTATTTTTATTTGTTACTAATTTTATTAAAATGTTAATTTAGATTTTTTATCTTTCATTTTGTTTATTTTTTGTTTTCTATCTACGTGACTTTACTGAAAGAACCAGGAATATGGCAGCGCATTCTCTATTTGTTGCAGAGGTTTAAGGTTCAAACCCGACAGGCACACCTGGCTACCCCAGTAACATTCACCACAATATGCGCAGTCTGCTTAACAGCGGATGTAAAACAGTATTGTGTCACTCAAAACGCACAGGTCATTGCATGTTGGTGTCACGGTCAAAATTGTGGTTAATTCCAGACATTATCCAGAATCTCCACAAGGGAGATGACGCGTCAATGATCGCCCCCTTACCGACAGACTCATGCCACGTGCAGGCCGGTGTAGGGCCACCTTGTGCCACACAGGGGCAGCTGCCACTTAGGGGCACCCTTCGATTGTTTGAGATGAGATTCGATACGAAACACCGAGTAGGCAAGCGACTTATGAGTGCAAATATGTTGCTTATAACGTAGTGAATCCATAATAGAAGTTTTTTGGGTTTCATCGCGTAAATATATAAATGTTGTGTCGTTAAAACCCGCCACCACCCGACACAGCCAACTAGTAAGGGTTGTCACGTAAACAGAACGTGCCAATTCGTCACTAGCACAGCACAAGTGTATAGTGTAGTGTATATAGTAGTGTATAGTTTAGTGTATATAGTAGTGTATAGTGTAGTGTATATAGTAGTGTATAGTGTAGTGTATATAGTAGTGTATAGTGTAGTGTATATAGTAGTGTATAGTGTAGTGTATATAGTAGTGTATAGTGTAGTGTATATAGTAGTGTATAGTGTAGTGTATATAGTAGTGTACTAGCACAGCATTAGCGTGTAGTGTATAGTGTAGTGTATATTGTAGTGTGTAGTGTATAGTGCAGTGTATATAGTAGTGTATAGTGTAGTGTATATAGTAGTGTATAGTGTAGTGTATATAGTAGTGTATAGTGTAGTGTATATAGTAGTGTACTAGCACAGCACTAGCGTGTAGTGTGTAGTGTAGTGTATATTGTAGTGTATAGTAGTGTGTAGTGTAGTGTATAGTGTATGGTACTAGCACAGCACTAGTGTGTAGTGTATAGTGTAGTGTATAGTGTAGTGTACTAGCACAGCACTAGTGTGTAGTGTATAGTGTAGTGTATAGTGTAGTGTACTAACACAGCACTAGTGTGTAGTGTATAGTGTAGTGTATAGTGTAGTGTAGTGTATAGTGTAGTGTACTAGCACAGCACTAGTGTGTAGTGTAGTGTATAGTGTAGTGTATAGTGTAGTGTATAGTAGTGCATAGTGTAGAGTAGTTTAGTGTATAGTGTATTGTACTAGCACAGCACTAATGTGCAGTGTAGTGTATAGTGTAGTTTACTAGCACAGCACTAGTGTGTAGTGTAGTGTATAGTGTAGTGTACTAGCACAACACTATTGTGTAGTGTAGTGTATTGTGTAGGGTATAGTGTAGTGTACTAGCACAGCACTAGGGTGTAGTGTAGTGTATAGTGTAGTGTGTAGAGTAGTGTATAGTGTAGTGTACTAGCACTGCACTAGTGTGTAGTGTAGTGTATAGTGTAGTGTATAGTGTAGTGTAGTGTACTAGCACTGCACTAGTGTGTAGTGTAGTGTATAGTGCAATGTATAGTGTAGTGTATAGTGTAGTGTACTAACACAGCACTAGTGTGTAGTGTATAGTGTAGTGTACTAGCACAGCACGAGTCTGTAGTGTAGAGTAGTGTAGTGTATAGTGTAGTGTATAGTGTAGAGTATAGTGTACTAGCACAGCATGTGTGTAGTGTAGAGTAGTGTATAGTATAGTGTACTAGCACAGCACGAGTGTGTAGTGTAGTGTATAGTGTAGTGTATAATAGTGTATAGTGTAGTGTAGAGTAGTGTAGTGTATAGTGCAGTGTACTAGCACAGCACTAGTGTGTAGTGTATAGTGTAGTATACTAGCACAGCGCTAGTGTAGTGTATAGTGTAGTGTAGAGTAGTTTAGTGTATAGTGTAGTGTACTAGCACAGCACTAGTGTAGTGTATAGTGTAGTGTAGAGTAAAGTCACGTAGAATGAGAATAAAATAATAAATTGATAAAATAAAATAACACAACAATATTCTCACGACGTTTCGGCCACAACACAAGCGGCCTTCATCAGGTGAAGGGGCGAGACTGTCTGGTAGGACAGCGCTGGAGCGCTGTGACTTTACCGAAAGAACCAAAGAAGATGAATCATTGCAGTCACGAAAGCTTTAAATCGAAATTTAGTGTAGAGTAGTTTAGTGTATAGTGTAGTGTACTAGCACAGCACTAGTGTATAGTGTATTGTACTAGCACAGCACTAGTGTGTAGTGTGTAGTGTATTGTATAGTGTAGTGTACTAGCACAGCACTAGTGTGTAGTGTAGTGTGTAGTATAGTGTAGAGTAGTTTAGTGTATAGTGTAGTGTACTAGCACAGCACTAGTGTGTAGTGTATAGTGTAGTGTACTAGCACAGCACTAGTGTGTATTGTAGTGTATAGTGTAGTAGTGTGTAGTGTAGTGTATTTCATACAGCTGCGGGGACATGCCCCTTGCACTGCACACAATTTTTATATCCATGTAATGAGTGGCTCCGACACGGTAAAGACTTGAAGTTTGTTTATTAATAAATATTCGCACAGACTTGTTCCTCTCTCTCTCTCTGTGGATGTCCACCCGCGCTCACCCCGCTCACCAACACGCCGCTGGCTGATGGCGGCGTGTTGGTGAGTGGGGTGAGCGGGGTAAGCGCCATGTGGCCATAAACCCACTCACCAACACGCCGCCGGCTGACGGCGCGCTGGGGAGCGGCTGAGCGGCTGGAGGTCTCGACGCCACGTGGCCGGTGGAGATGGCGGGGCAGCAGCAGCTATGGGGAGCTCCTCTCGATCTTCAACACCGACCCCTAACGTTGCTGTGCCCCCGGCTTATAAACGCTCCACGGAGGCTAAGCCCCGCCTCTGGCCACGCCCCTCTTGGAACCTTCAGGAACGTTTCAGAGGCTTCCCTGGTGGATCCTTTCACCCAGATGTAATACCCACTATAGATAAACACAGCCTGTATAAGGTAATTTAGTTCGATCCTCCACACATTTTGAACCGCTTTTAATGAACGCACGCCCAGTGTCAATTGTGGCATTCAGCAAAGGTAACTTTAAACCTAATGTCAAAATAATTAACGTCAACAAACAAACGATAACCATCGAACAAGGAAGGACACCAGTTCAATCACTGGTTTGGGCCGACTCAGCCCATCATGTCTACAACAACTCCACGTCCGAAGCCCGAACGCAAAAAGGCGGAAACCTCCCCAGGGTTCTACGTGGAGACCTGGGGACACTTGGAGGCATTTTGACACCACCTACCACCCTCGCACGGTGCGATGCTGAGACGCTTGGAGCAGGCCGCTCTCACCCCCCCTCCATCCTCCCCTTCCACCCTCTCCCCTTCCCTCCCACCCCTCTCTCCCCTCCCTCCTCCCCTCCCTTCCACCCCTCCCCTCCCTCCCACCCCTCTCTCCCCTCCCTATCTCCCTCACCCACTGCTCGTCCCTCCTGACCCCCCCCTCCCGAACTGATGATACGGGTTCCATCTCAGCGTCATCGCCTGTCGCAGTCGCTCCATCCACTCACGCCCCCTCCGACCCCTCTCCCCGCCCCGCCCTGCACCCCCTCCCTCCGCCCTCCCTCCTCCTCCCCCTCTCTCCACCCCTCCCCCCGCTCCACCCACCCCTTCTCCCTCCGCCTCCTCTATAACCCCCCCTCACCCAACTCTGTTCCCTCCACCTCTCCCCCCGCGCTCCGCCGTGCCCCCCCCGGCGTGTCTCCACGCCTCCTCCGTCGGGTTGAAGTGGACGTTCCGCCCCCGGCTGGCGAGCTCCTGTAGCTCCCGTCGCCTCTCGACAGAACTCTGATGCCGCGAGAACTGCTCCCTCAAGAACACCTCGCGCTCCATCGCAACCCTCGCCTGCTCCACCGCCTCCCTCTGCCTCACCCGTGAGCCCTCCTCGACTCCCTGTCGCCTCCGGCCCTGCTGCTGACCCCCCGCCCCCGGCCCTCCCTGTCCGGAGGCCGCCGCTGCCCCCTGTCGGCGTCAATCAGCTGCCTTAGCCTGTCCGAGATGTCGGAGATCCTCCCGCGGTTGACTTCTCCTTCTCGACCTCGGCCCCTCTCCATGGCCGGCGGTTGTCACCGGTCGGATTCTTGCTCGGCCCCTCCTGTGCCGTCACAGCAACCATCACAGCCGTCATCGCCTCCAACACCGTCACCTCTGTGTGGGTCTCTGTAGGTCTCTGTGAGTGTGCTGGTTTCTGTGGCTCTCCGTGGGTCTCTATCAGTGACGTGAGGTGAGGTCAATGGCTGGGGAGGCACTGGCTAGTGTCAGAGCCAGATTCACACACTGAGGGGGGCGTGGCCTCACTGATGTGGGCGTGGCCTCACTGAGGGGGCGTGTTAGACACGTCCCCCTCAGTGAGGCAGATGTGAGAGCTGCCTCCCCTGGTGCTTTTTCATTGCAGTTTCACGAAGAGACCAGCGGGCCTACATATCTTTATACACACACGTGAAATAAGTTACCTGGAGTATGGAAGGCGAGGACATGAAATGAAGGGGTCCAGGGGCGGTGCCGAGGGGTGCCGAGGGGTGGGTCCAGGGGCGGTGCCGAGGGGTGCCGATGGGTGGGTCCAGGGGCGGTGCCGAGGGGTGCCGAGGGGTGGGTCCAGGGGCGGTGAGGAGGGGTGCCGATGGGTGGGTCCAGGGGCAGTGCCGAGGGGTGCCGAGGGGTGGGTCCAGGGGCGGTGCCGAGGGGTGCCGAGGGGTGGGTCCAGGGGTGGGTCCAGGGGTGGTGCTGAGGGGTGGGTCCAGGGGCGGTGCCGAGGGGTGCCGAGGGGTGGGTCCAGGGGCGGTGCCGAGAGGTGCCGAGGGGTGGGTCCAGGGGCGGGTACAGGGGCGGTGCCGAGAGGTGCCGAGGGGTGGGGCCAGGGGTGGGTCCAGGGGCGGTGCCGAGGGGTGCCGAGGGGTGTTGTCCAGGGGCGGGTCCAGGGGCGGTGCCGAGGGGTGCCGAGGGGTGGGTCCAGGGGCGGGTCCAGGGGCGGTGCCGAGGGGTGCCGAGGGGTGGGTCCAGGGGCGGGTCCAGGGGCGGTGCCGAGGGGTGCCGAGGGGTGGGTCCAGGGGCGGGTCCAGGGGCGGTGCCGAGGGGTGCCGAGGGGTGGGTCCAGGGGCGGGTCCAGGGGCGGTGCCGAGGGGTGCCGAGGGGAGGGTCAAGGGACGGTGCCGAAGGGTGCCGAGGGGCGGGTCCAGGGGCGGTGCAGGAGGGTGCCGAGGGGCGGGTCCAGGGGCGGTGCCGAGGGGTGCCGAGGGGCGGGTCCAGGAGCGGTGCAGAGGGGTGCCGAGGGGCGGGTCCAGGGGCAGTGCCGAGGGGTGCCGAGGGGTGCCGAGGGGCGGGTCCAGGGGCGGTGCCGAGGGGTGCCGAGGGGCGGGTCCAGGGGCGGTGCCGAGGGGTGCCGAGGGGCGGGTCCAGGGGCGTTGCCGAGGGGTGGGTCCAGGGGCGGTGCCGAAAGGTGGGTCCAGGGGCGGTGCCGAGAGGTGGGTCCAGGGGCAGTGCCGAGGGGTGCCGAGGGGTGGGTCCAGGGGCGGTGCCAAGGGGTGCCGAGGGGTGGGTCCAAGGGCGGTGCCGAGGGGTGCCGAGGGGTGGGTCCAGGGGCGGTGCCGAGGGGTGCCGAGGGGTGGGTCCAGGGGCAGTGCCGAGGGGTGCCGAGGGGTGGGTCCAGGGGCGGTGCCGAGGGGTGCCGAGGGGTGGGTCCAGGGGCTGTGCCGAGGGGTGCCGAGGGGTGGGTCCACGGGCGGTGCCGAGGGGTGCGTCCAGGGGCGGTGCCGAGGGGTGGGTCCAGGGGCGGTGCCGAGGGGTGGGTCCAGGGGCGGTGCCGAGGGGTGCCGAGGGGTGCTGAGGGGTGCCGAGGGGTGCCGACGGGTGGTTCCAGGGGCGTTGCCGAGGGGTGGGTCCAGGGGCGGTGCCGAAAGGTGGGTCCAGGGGCGGTGCCGAGAGGTGGGTCCAGGGGCAGTGCCGAGGGGTGCCGAGGGGTGGGTCCAGGGGCGGTGCCAAGGGGTGCCGAGGGGTGGGTCCAAGGGCGGTGCCGAGGGGTGCCGAGGGGTGGGTCCAGGGGCGGTGCCGAGGGGTGCCGAGGGGTGGGTCCAGGGGCGGTGCCGAGGGGTGCCGAGGGGTGGGTCCAGGGGCGATGCCGAGGGGTGCCGAGGGGTGGGTCCAGGGGCGGTGCCGAGGGGTGCCGAGGGGTGGGTCCAGGGGCGGTGCCGAGGGGTGCGTACAGGGGCGGTGCCGAGGGGTGGGTCCAGGGGCGGTGCTGAGGGGTGGGTCCAGGGGCGGTGCCGAGGGGTGCCGAGGGGTGCTGAGGGGTGCCGAGGGGTGCCGAAGGGTGGTTCCAGGGGCGTTGCCGAGGGGTGGGTCCAGGGGCGGTGCCGAAAGGTGGGTCCAGGGGCGGTGCCGAGAGGTGGGTCCAGGGGCAGTGCCGAGGGGTGCCGAGGGGTGGGTCCAGGGGCGGTGCCAAGGGGTGCCGAGGGGTGGGTCCAAGGGCGGTGCCGAGGGGTGCCGAGGGGTGGGTCCAGGGGCGGTGCCGAGGGGTGCCGAGGGGTGGGTCCAGGGGCGGTGCCGAGGGGTGCCGAGGGGTGGGTCCAGGGGCGATGCCGAGGGGTGCCGAGGGGTGGGTCCAGGGGCGGTGCCGAGGGGTGCCGAGGGGTGGGTCCAGGGGCGGTGCCGAGGGGTGCCGAGGGGTGGGTCCAGGGGCGGTGCCGAGGGGTGCCGAGGGGTGGGTCTAGGGGCGGTGCCGAGGGGTGGGTCCAGGGGCGATGCCGAGGGGTGCCGAGGGGTGGGTCCAGGAGCGGTGCCGAGGGGTGCCGAGGGGTGGGTCCAGGGGCGGTGCCGAGGGGTGCCGAGGCGTGGTTCCAGGGGAGGTGCCGAGGGGTGCCGAGCGGTGGGTCCAGGGGCGGTGCCGAGGGGTGCCGAGGAGTGCCGAGGGGTGGGTCCAGGGGCGGTGCCGAGGGTGCCGAGGGGTGGGTCCAGGGGCGGTGCCGAGGGGTGCCGAGGGGTGGGTCCAGGGGCGGTGCCGAGGGGTGCCGAGGGGTGGGTCCAGGGGCGGTGCCAAGAGATGCCGAGGGGTGGGTCCAGGGGTGGGTCCAGGGGCGGTGCCGAGGGGTGGGTCCAGGGGCGGTGCCGAGGGGTGCCGAGGGGTGGGTCCAGGGGCGGTGCCGAGGGGTGGGTCCAGGGGCGGTGCCGAGGGGTACCGAGGGGTGGGTCCAGGGGTGGGTCCAGGGGCGGTGCCGAGGGGTGGGTCCAGGGGCGGTGCCGAGGGGTGCCGAGGGGTGGGTCCAGGGGCGGTGCCGAGGGGTGGGTCCAGGGGCGGTGCCAAGAGATGCCGAGGGGTGGGTCCAGGGGTGGGTCCAGGGGCGGTGCCGAGGGGTGGGTCCAGGGGCGGTGCCGAGGGGTGCCGAGGGGTGGGTCCAGGGGCGGTGCCAAGGGGTGGTTCCAGGGGCGGTGCCGAGGGGTGCCGAGGCGTGGTTCCAGGGGCGGTGCCGAGGGGTGCCAAGCGGTGGGTCCAGGGGCGGTGCCGAGGGGTGCCGAGGAGTGCCGAGGGGTGGGTCCAGGGGCGGTGCCGAGGGTGCCGAGGGGTGGGTCCAGGGGCGGTGCCGAGGGGTGCCGAGGGGCGGGTCCAGGGGCGGTGCCGAGGGGTGCCGAGGGGCGGGTCCAGGGGCGGTGCAGAGGGGTGCCGAGGGGCGGGTCCAGGGGCAGTGCCGAGGGGTGCCGAGGGGTGCCGAGGGGCGGGTCCAGGGGCGGTGCCGAGGGGTGCCGAGGGGCGGGTCCAGGGGCGGTGACGAGGGGTGCCGAGGGGCGGGTCCAGGGGCGTTGCCGAGGGGTGGGTCCAGGGGCGGTGCCGAAAGGTGGGTCCAGGGGCAGTGCCGAGGGGTGCCGAGGGGTGGGTCCAGGGGCGGTGCCAAGGGGTGCCGAGGGGTGGGTCCAAGGGCGGTGCCGAGGGGTGCCGAGGGGTGGGTCCAGGGGCGGTGCCGAGGGGTGCCGAGGGGTGGGTCCAGGGGCAGTGCCGAGGGGTGCCGAGGGGTGGGTCCAGGGGCGGTGCCGAGGGGTGCCGAGGGGTGGGTCCAGGGGCAGTGCCGAGGGGTGCCGAGAGGTGGGTCCAGGGGCGGTGCCGAGGGATGCCGAGGGGTGGGTCCACGGGCGGTGCCGAGGGGTGCGTCCAGGGGCGGTGCCGAGGGGTGGGTCCAGGGGCGGTGCCGAGGTGTGGGTCCAGGGGCGGTGCCGAGGGGTGCCGAGGGGTGCTGAGGGGTGCCGAGGGGTGCCGAGGGGTGGTTCCAGGGGCGGTGCCGAAGGGTGCAGAGGGGTGCCGAGGGGTGGGTCCAGGGGCGGTGCCGAGGGGTGCCGAGGGGTGGGTCCAGGGGCGATTCCGAGGGGTGCCGAGGGGTGGGTCCAGGGGCGGTGCAGAGGGGTGCCGAGGGGTGGGTCCAGGGGCGGTGCCGAGGGGTGCCGAGGGGTGGGTCCAGGGGCGGTGCCGAGGGGTGGGTCCAGGGGCGATGCCGAGGGGTGCCGAGGGGTGGGTCCAAGAGCGGTGCCGAGGGGTGCCGAGGGGTGGGTCCAGGGGCGGTGCCGAGGGGTGCCGAGGCGTGGTTCCAGGGGAGGTGCCGAGGGGTGCCGAGCGGTGGGTCCAGGGGCGGTGCCGAGGGGTGCCGAGGAGTGCCGAGGGGTGGGTCCAGGGGCGGTGCCGAGGGTGCCGAGGGGTGGGTCCAGGGGCGGTGCCGAGGGGTGCCGAGGGGTGGGTCCAGGGGCGGTGCCAAGAGATGCCGAGGGGTGGGTCCAGGGGTGGGTCCAGGGGCGGTGCCGAGGGGTGGGTCCAGGGGCGGTGCCGAGGGGTGCCGAGGGGTGGGTCCAGGGGCGGTGCCGAGGGGTGGGTCCAGGGGCATTGCCGAGGGGTGCCGAGGGGTGCCGAGGGGTGGTTCCAGGGGCGGTGCCGAAGGGTGCAGAGGGGTGCCGAGGGGTGGGTCCAGGGGCGGTGCCGAGGGGTGCCGAGGGGTGGGTCCAGGGGCGATGCTGAGGGGTGCCGAGGGGTGGGTCCAGGAGCGGTGCCGAGGGGTGCCAAGGGGTGGTTCCAGGGGCGGTGCCGAGGGGTGCCGAGGCGTGGTTCCAGGGGCGGTGCCGAGGGGTGCCGAGCGGTGGGTCCAGGGGCGGTGCCGAGGGGTGCCGAGGAGTGCCGAGGGGTGGGTCCAGGGGCGGTGCCGAGGGTGCCGAGGGGTGGGTCCAGGGGCGGTGCCGAGGGGTGCCGAGGGGCGGGTCCAGGGGCGGTGCCGAGGGGTGCCGAGGGGTGGGTCCAGGGGCGGTGCCGATTGGTGCCGAGGGGCGGGTCCAGAAACACGGAGAGAGAGACACGGGGAGAGAGAGACACGGTGAGAGAGAGACACGGGGAGAGGGAGACACGGGGAGAGAGAGACACACGGAGAGAGAGACAAGGGGAGAGAGAGACACGGGGTAGAGAGAGACACGGCGAGAGAGAGACACTGGGAGAGAGAGACACGGGTAGAGAGAGACACGGGGAGAGAGAGGGACACGGGGAGATAGAGAGACACGGGGAGAGAGAGACACGGGGAGAGAGAGACACGGGTAGAGAGAGACACGGGGAGAGAGAGACGGGGAGAGAGAGACGGGGAGAGAGAGACACGGGGAGAGAGAGAGACACAGGGAGAGAGAGACATGGGGAGAGACAGACATGGGGAGAGAGAGACACGGGGAGAGAGAGACACGGGGGGAGAGAGAGAGACATGGGGAGAGAGAGAGACATGGGGAGAGAGAGAGAGACAGGGGGAGAGAGAGACACGGGGAAAGAGAGGCACGGAGAGAGAGAGAGAGACACGGGGAGAGAGAGACACGGGGAGAGAGAGAGAGACACGGCGAGAGAGAGACAGCGGCACCATCTGGAGGAGACACGGGGTGGTGAGACACGGGGAGAGAGAGAGACACGGGGAGAGAGAGACACGGGGAGAGAGAGACACATGGAGAGAGAGACACGGGGAGAGAGAGACACGGGGAGAGAGAGACACGGGGTGGTGAGACACGGGGAGAGAGAGACACGGAGAGAGAGAGACACGGGGAGAGAGAGAAACACAGAGAGAGAGACACGGGGAGAGAGAGACACGGGGAGAGAGAGACACGGGGAGAGAGAGACACGGAGAGAGAGACACGGGGAGAGAGAGACACGGGGAGAGAGAGACACGGGGTGGTGAGACACGGGGAGAGAGAGAGACACGGGGAGAGAGAGACACGGGGAGTGAGAGACACGGGGAGATACGGGGAGAGAGAGACAAGGGGAGAGAGAGACACGGGGTAGAGAGAGACACGGCGAGAGAGAGAGACACTGGGAGAGAGAGACACGGGTAGAGAGAGACACGGGGAGAGAGAGGGACACGGGGAGAGAGAGACACGGGGAGAGAGAGACACGGGGAGAGAGAGACACGGGGAGATATGGGGAGAGAGAGACAAGGGGAGAGAGAGACACGGGGTAGAGAGAGAAACGGCGAGAGAGAGACACTGGGAGAGAGAGACACGGGTAGAGAGAGACACGGGGAGAGAGAGGGACACGGGGAGATAGAGAGACACGGGGAGAGAGAGAGACACGGGGAGAGAGAGACACGGTGAGAGAGAGACACGGGGAGAGAGAGACGGGGAGAGAGAGATGGGGAGAGAGAGACACGGGGAGAGAGAGAGAGACGGGGAGAGAGAGACATGGGGAGAGACAGACATGGGGAGAGAGAGACACGGGGAGAGAGAGACACGGGGGGAGAGAGAGACATGGGGAGAGAGAGAGACATGGGGGGAGAGAGAGACACGGGGAGAGAGAGACACGGGGAGAGAGAGACACGGGGAGAGAGAGAGACACGGGGAGAGAGAGACACGGGGAGAGAGAGAGAGACACGGCGAGAGAGAGACAGCGGCACCATCTGGAAGAGACACGGGGTGGTGAGACATGGGGAGAGAGAGAGACACGGGGAGAGAGAGACACGGGGAGAGAGAGACACACGGAGAGAGAGACACGGGGAGAGAGAGACACGGGGAGAGAGAGACACGGGGTGGTGAGACACGGGGAGAGAGAGACACGGGGAGAGAGAGACATGGGGAGAGAGAGAAACACGGAGAGAGAGACACGGGGAGAGAGAGACACGGGGAGAGAGAGACACGGGGAGAGAGAGACACGGGGAGAGAGAGACACGGGGAGAGAGAGAGAGACACGGCGAGAGAGAGACACGGGGAGAGAGAGAGACGTCCACGTGGTGTACGGTCTTACAGCACAGCTCAACAACTACAGCACTTAAATGACGTGGTGCACGGTCTTACAGCAATCCTCAACAACTACAGCACTTGAACCACGTGGTGCACGGTCTTACAGCACAGCTCAACAACTACAGCACTTAAACCACGTGGTGCACGGTCTTACAGCAAGCCTCAACAACTACAGCACTTAAACCACGTGGTGCACGGTCTTACAGCACAGCTCAACAACTACAGCACTTGAACTTTTTGGTGCACGGTCTTACAGCAAACCTCAACAACTACAGCACTTAAACCACGTGGCGCACGGTCTTACAGCACAGCTCAACAACTACAGCACTTAAACCACGTGGTGCACGGTCTTACAGCACAGCTCAACAACTACAGCACTAAACCACGTGCCGAACGGTCTTACAGCCAGCCTCAACAACTACAGCACTTGAACCACGTGTCGCACGGTCTTACAGCACAGCTCAACAACTACAGCACTTAAACCATGTGTCGCACGGTCTTACAACACAGCTCAACAACTACAGCACTTAAACCACGTGGCGCATGGTCTTACAGCAAGCCTCAACAACTACAGCACTTAAACCACGTGTCGCACGGTCTTCCAGCACAGCTCAACAACTACAGCACTTAAACCACGTGGTGCATGGTCATACACCAAGCCTCAACAACTACAGCACTTAAACCACGTGGTGCACGGTCTTACAGCACAGCTTAACAACTACAGCACTTAAACCACGTGGCGCACGGTCTTACAGCAAGCCTCAACAACTACAGCACTTAAACCACGTGGTGCACGGTCTTACAGCACAGCTCAACAACTACAGCACTTAAACCACGTGGCGCACGGTCTTACAGCACAGCTCAACAACTACAGCACTTAAACCACGTGGTGCACGGTCTTACAGCAAGCCTCAACAACTACAGCACTTAAACCACGTGGCGCACGGTCTTACAGCAAGCCTCAACAACTACAGCACTTAAACCACGTGGTGCACGGTCTTACAGCACAGCTCAACAACTACAGCACTTAAACCACGTGGTGCACGGTCTTACAGCACAGCTCAACAACTACAGCACTTAAACCACGTGGCGCACGGTCTTACAGCACAGCTCAACAACTACAGCACTTAAACCACGTGGCGCACGGTCTTACAGCACAGCTCAACAACTACAGCACTTAAACCACGTGGCACAAGGTCTTACAGCAAGCCTCAACAACTACAGCACTTAAACCACGTGGCGCACGGTCTTACAACACAGCTCAACAACTACAGCACTTAAACCACGTGGTGCACGGTCTTACAGGAAGCCTCAACAACTACAGCACTTAAACCACGTGGTGCACGGTCTTACAGCAAGCCTCAACAACTACAGCACTTAAACCACGTGGCACACGGTCTAACAGCAAGCCTCAACAACTACAGCACTTAAACCACGTGGTGCACGGTCTTACAGCAAGCCTCAACAACTACAGCACTTGAACCACGTGGTGCACGGTCTTACAGCAAGCCTCAACAACAACAGCACTTAAACCACGTGGTGCACGGTCTTACAGCAAGCCTCAACAACTACAGCACTTAAACCACGTGGCGCACGATCTTACAGCACAGCTCAACAACTAGAGCACTTAAACAACGTGGTGCACGGTCTTACAGCAAGCCTCAACAACTACAGCACTTAAATGACGTGGTGCACGGTCTTACAGCAATCCTCAACAACTACAGCACTTGAACCACGTGGTGCACGGTCTTACAGCACAGCTCAACAACTACAGCACTTAAACCACGTGGTGCACGGTCTTACAGCAAGCCTCAACAACTACAGCACTTAAACCACGTGGTGCACGGTCTTACAGCACAGCTCAACAACTACAGCACTTGAACTTTTTGGTGCACGGTCTTACAGCAAACCTCAACAACTACAGCACTTAAACCACGTGGCGCACGGTCTTACAGCACAGCTCAACAACTACAGCACTTAAACCACGTGGTGCACGGTCTTACAGCACAGCTCAACAACTACAGCACTAAACCACGTGCCGAACGGTCTTACAGCCAGCCTCAACAACTACAGCACTTGAACCACGTGTCGCACGGTCTTACAGCACAGCTCAACAACTACAGCACTTAAACCATGTGTCGCACGGTCTTACAACACAGCTCAACAACTACAGCACTTAAACCACGTGGCGCATGGTCTTACAGCAAGCCTCAACAACTACAGCACTTAAACCACGTGTCGCACGGTCTTCCAGCACAGCTCAACAACTACAGCACTTAAACCACGTGGTGCATGGTCATACACCAAGCCTCAACAACTACAGCACTTAAACCACGTGGTGCACGGTCTTACAGCACAGCTTAACAACTACAGCACTTAAACCACGTGGCGCACGGTCTTACAGCAAGCCTCAACAACTACAGCACTTAAACCACGTGGTGCACGGTCTTACAGCACAGCTCAACAACTACAGCACTTAAACCACGTGGCGCACGGTCTTACAGCACAGCTCAACAACTACAGCACTTAAACCACGTGGTGCACGGTCTTACAGCAAGCCTCAACAACTACAGCACTTAAACCACGTGGCGCACGGTCTTACAGCAAGCCTCAACAACTACAGCACTTAAACCACGTGGTGCACGGTCTTACAGCACAGCTCAACAACTACAGCACTTAAACCACGTGGTGCACGGTCTTACAGCACAGCTCAACAACTACAGCACTTAAACCACGTGGCGCACGGTCTTACAGCACAGCTCAACAACTACAGCACTTAAACCACGTGGCGCACGGTCTTACAGCACAGCTCAACAACTACAGCACTTAAACCACGTGGCACAAGGTCTTACAGCAAGCCTCAACAACTACAGCACTTAAACCACGTGGCGCACGGTCTTACAACACAGCTCAACAACTACAGCACTTAAACCACGTGGTGCACGGTCTTACAGGAAGCCTCAACAACTACAGCACTTAAACCACGTGGTGCACGGTCTTACAGCAAGCCTCAACAACTACAGCACTTAAACCACGTGGCACACGGTCTAACAGCAAGCCTCAACAACTACAGCACTTAAACCACGTGGTGCACGGTCTTACAGCAAGCCTCAACAACTACAGCACTTGAACCACGTGGTGCACGGTCTTACAGCAAGCCTCAACAACAACAGCACTTAAACCACGTGGTGCACGGTCTTACAGCAAGCCTCAACAACTACAGCACTTAAACCACGTGGCGCACGATCTTACAGCACAGCTCAACAACTAGAGCACTTAAACAACGTGGTGCACGGTCTTACAGCAAGCCTCAACAACTACAGCACTTGAACCACGTGGTGCACGGTCTTGCAGCAAGCCTCAACAACTACAGCACTTAAACCACGTGGTGCACCGTCTTACAGCACAGCTCAACAACTACAGCACTTAAACCACGTGGCGCACGGTCTTACAGCAAGCCTCAACAACTACAGCACTTAAACCACGTGGTGCACGGTCTTACAGCAAGCCTCAACAACTACAGCACTTAAACCACGTGGTGCACGGTCTTACAGCACAGCTCAACAACTACAGCACTTAAACCACGTGGTGCACGGTCTTACAACACAGCTCAACAACTACAGCACTTAAACCACGTGGTGCACGGTCTTACAGCAAGCCTCAACAACTACAGCACTTAAACCACGTGGCACACGGTCTTACAGCAAGCCTCAACAACTACAGCACTTGAACCACGTGTCGCACGGTCTTACAGCACAGCTCAACAACTACAGCACTTAAACCACGTGGCACACGGTCTTACAGCAAGCCTCAACAACTACAGCACTTGAACCACGTGTCGCACGGTCTTACAGCACAGCTCAACAACTACAGCACTTAAACCACGTGGTGCACGGTCTTACAGCAAGCCTCAACAACTACAGCACTTAAACCACGTGGTGCACGGTCTTACAGCACAGCTCAACAACTACAGCACTTAAACCACGTGGTGCACGGTCTTACAGTACAGCTCAACAACTACAGCACTTAAACCACGTGGTGCACTGTCTTACAGCAAGCCTCAACAACTACAGCACTTAAACCACGTGGCACACGGTCTTACAGCAAGCCTCAACAACTACAGCACTTGAACCACGTGTCGCACGGTCTTACAGCACAGCTCAACAACTACAGCACTTAAACCACGTGGCACACGGTCTTACAGCAAGCCTCAACAACTACAGCACTTGAACCACGTGTCGCACGGTCTTACAGCACAGCTCAACAACTACAGCACTTAAACCACGTGGTGCACGGTCTTACAACACAGCTCAACAACTACAGCACTTAAACCACGTGGTGCACGGTCTTACAGCAAGCCTCAACAACTACAGCACTTAAACCACGTGGCGCACGGTCGCTGTACCCATCCCAACAACAACAGGGTGCCCCCTGCCTCCTAGCACACGATGGGGTTACATTCGGGGCGGCCACGCTCTCAATCAAGGGGACATGTCACGCTCAAACCTATCGGCAAACCAGGCAGAGCAGCGAGCGGCACGGCAGGACTGCGAAAGCCACCGGGGAATGCGACATCAAACGCGATGCTGTCTATGCAAGAACGTCTAATGGAGAGAATCAACGCGTCCATTCGTAGGAAAGGTACCAAAATAGATTGTGTTATGTAATTATAGATGTATACTACAGCTCGATTATAATAGAACGTTAGAGGTGGTGGTGGGGGGGGTAGTTGTCTGTATCGGCTGCTTGTGTCTCGCCACCGATCTGATGATGATGATGATGAGGATCGTGGTGGTGGTGGCGGCGGCGGCGGTAACAATCCTCAATGTTTGCGAGCATCAATCGAGTAGTGACAGAGTTGCCGCCAACCTGCCGGAATGAGTTGCTTCGTCGCAACGAGTGAACAGCGCCGTTCGTCGGCGTGGGCGCACCGTTCCACGTGGTGTGTTGTGTTGAACCTACCGGCTCGCTGCTGCGCATGCGCGAAAACGCCGTTGCCCCTGGCAACGCGCAGGCGCGAGTTGTTGCCCCTGGCAACGCGCAGACGCCGTCACCGCCGCAGCCGCAGGTGGGGGACGCCATTGCTCATTCGAAATGCAATTTTTTTTTTACACGCGACGCTGAGGTAAATTCATCAAAGTGTCACGTCCTCTTCTCTCCCCCTCCACCCCAATGTTGTGCACTTACTGTTATAGGCTCGGTAGATTCTAAAATTATAGCGATTAAATAGGATTATTGTAGCGCGGCATGGGGGGGGGGGGGTAGCGGCCCAGGCCCCAGCCTCGGCCGGCCGGGGAATCTAGGCGAGACGGAGGCTTTGCACGGGGACTAGGCCTCGTCACGGCAAATCTGCCAGGGAGTACCTTGTGCAATAAAGTCGATACATATATACTGCTACTAGCGGGGAAATATATAAAAAAACGTCTGAAAACTTAAAAAACAACAACATACAAATTAAAAGATAACGAATTAATTTAGAATAAAATTAAAACCAGAGCGCGCCAAGAATCGATTCTTTAAATCGCGCAAAGGAATCGAAGGTTGTAGATTCCTTTAGAATCGGCCTATTCCCGTTCACAAAACTTGCTTGCATGTCGCCAAGTATGCTTAAACATTTAGAACAGACACACACACTCACACATTTACCTCTCACATTTAAGATACATCACGTCAGCATGTACTGCTGTCTTCATAGCAGTTACCACAACCACAGTATGTACTGCTGTCATCATAGCAGGTACCACCACAGTATGTACTGCTCTCATCATAGCAGGTACCACCACCACAGTATGTACTGCTGTAATCATAGCAGGTACCACCACAGTATGTACTGCTGTCATCATAGCAGGTACCACCACAGTATGTACTGCTCTCATCATAGCAGGTACCACCACAGTATGTACTGCTGTCTTCATAGCAGGTACCACCACAGTATGTACTGCTGTAATCATAGCAGGTACCACCACAGTATGTACTGCTGTCTTCATAGCAGGTACCACCACAGTATGTACTGCTGTCATCATAGCAGGTGCCACCACAGTGTGTACTGCTGTAATTATAGCAGGTACCACCACCACAGTATGTACTGCTCTCATCATAGCAGGTACCACCACCACAGTGTGTACAGCTGTAATCATAGCAGGTACCACCACCACAGTATGTACTTCTGTCATCATAGCAGGTACCACCACCACAGTATGTACTTCTGTAATCATAGCAGGTACCACCACCACAGTATGTAATTCTGTAATCATAGCAGGTACCACCACCACAGTATGTAATTCTGTAATCATAGCAGGTACCACCACCACAGTATGAACTGCTGTCATCATAGCAGGTACCACCACACAGTATGTACTGCTGTCATCATAGCAGGTACCACCACCACAGTATGTCATTCTGTAATCATAGCAGGTACCACCACAGTATGTACTTCTGTCATCATAGCAGGTACCACCACCACAGTATGTACTTCTGTAATCATAGCAGGTACCACCACCACAGTATGTAATTCTGTAATCATAGCAGGTACCACCACCACAGTATGTAATTCTGTAATCATAGCAGGTACCACCACCACAGTATGAACTGCTGTCATCATAGCAGGTACCACCACACAGTATGTACTGCTGTCATCATAGCAGGTACCACCACCACAGTATGTCATTCTGTAATCATAGCAGGTACCACCACAGTATGTACTGATGTCATCATAGCAGGTACCACCACAGTATGTACCGCTGTCATCATAGCAGGTACCACCACAGTATGTACTGCTGTCATCATAGCAGGTACCACCACAGTCAGTATGCACTGCTGTAATCATAGCAGGTACCACCACAGTATGTACTGTTATCATTGCAGGTACCACCACAGTATGTACTGCTGTCTTCATAGCAGGTACCACCACAGTATGTACAGCTGTCATCATAGCAGGTACCACCACCACAGTATGTACTTCTGTCATCATAGCAGGTACCACCACCACCACCACCACAGTATGTACTGTTGTCATCATAGCAGGTACCACCACAGTATGTACTGCTGTCATAGCAGGTACCACCACCACAGTATGTACTGTTGTCATCATAGCAGGTACCACCACAGTATGTACTGCTCTCATCATAGCAGGTACCACCACCACAGTATGTACTGTTGTCATCATAGCAGGTACCACCACAGTATGTACTTCTGTCATCATAGCAGGTACCACCACCACAGTATGTACTGTTGTCATCATAGCAGGTACCACCACAGTATGTACTGCTCTCATCATAGCAGGTACCACCACCACAGTATGTACTGTTGTCATCATAGCAGGTACCACCACAGTATGTACTGCTGTCATAGCAGGTACCACCACCACAGTATGTACTGTTGTCATCATAGCAGGTACCACCACAGTATGTACTGCTCTCATCATAGCAGGTACCACCACCACAGTATGTACTTCTGTCATCATAGCAGGTACCACCACCACAGTATGTACTGCTGTAATCATAGCAGGTACCACCACCACAGTTTGTACTGCTGTAATCATAGCAGGTACCACCACAGTATGTACTGCTGTCATCATAGCAGGTACCACCACCACAGTATGTACTTCTGTCATCATAGCAGGTACCACCACCACAGTATGTACTGCTGTCATCATAGCAGGTACCACCACCACAGTATGTAATTCTGTAATCATAGCAGGTACCACCACACAGTATTTACTGCTCTCATCATAGCAGGTACCACCACACTCGGTATGTAATTCTGTCATCATAGCAGGTACCACCACCACAGTATGTACTGCTGTCATCATAGCAGGTACCACCACCACAGTATGTACTGCTGTAATCATAGCAGGTACCACCACAATATGCACTGCTGTAATCATAGCAGGTACCACCACAGCAGTATACACTGCTGTAATCATAGCAGGTACCACCACTGTCAGTATGCACTGCTGTAGTGATAGCAGGTACCACCTCAGTCGGTATGCACTGCTGTAGTGATAGTAGATACTGCTATCGAGTTGGTAGATACTACTATATAGAGTTAGAAGATACTAAAACAGTCAGTATATACCACTACAATCAGCCAATACTGCTACAGTCAGTACATACTACTACGGTGAGTAGCTACTGGAGTCAGTAGATACTACTATAGAGTGAGTAGATACTCGATTTAAAGCTTTCGTGACTGCAATGATTCATCTTCTTTGGTTCTTTCGGTAAAGTCACGTGACTTTACCGAAAGAACCAAAGAAGATGAGTAGATACTGTTGTAGAGTTAATAGTTACTACTATAGTCAGTGGATACTACTATAGAGTCAGCAGATACTACTATACAGTTAGTCGTTACTACTATAGAGTCGGTAGACACTACTGTAGGCCCAGTAAATACCACTACGGTCAGTAGTTACTGCTACAATCAGCAAATACTACTACACAGTCAGTGGCTACTACTGGCTCAGTAGATACTACTGTACAGTCAGTAGATACAACTACAGAGTCAATAGATACTACTTACTCTGTTGTATGTATGGTGTGTACGTATAGATACCTAGAGGAAGGGCCTTTGCTATTGATGCCCCCAGGGTCTGGAATGCTATTGCCAATAAACTGCAACTTGAATCACTACCTATGAGACCTTCACTCAAAACTGCTCTAGAGGAGTTGTACAACCCTAGCTGCCACTGCTATTCAGTGGCCTAAAATATGGCTCTAGATTTTGGTGTTATAATTTATTTACGTAGTTTATTGTTAAAAATTCGGACACAGTCCCTATGATCACTGTTACATTGCATTCATGGCTTTTATTTTGGTGATTTCGAAAAGTTTTTTTTGTTTTGGCCATGTTTTTGTTTATTGTAGTACGGAGTTAGACTGATGGCCTAAATCTTAGTTGTCTTGTGGTTGTTGTTGTTGTTATTTGACTTGCATCCCACTGGGATTTTTGCACACAGCGTTGGTGTACGGTGCTATTTCAGGAATATTTTGATATTTTTTTCCTGTATTTTCTGTTTGCACAGTCACATAATCACTTTAAGATGTTTTCTTGTTCATATTTTTTGTTTGTTGCGGTTGCACCCGATTCAAGAGCCGAATGGCTCACAGGGCTATACCAAATAAATGAACTATGAACTAACTATACCTACGCGGGGGTAAATATATATTTTTTTGGGGGGGGGGGGTGATCCACAATTTTCGGAAACCTTTAGATCAACTTTACCCCACACTTTCTATGACTTTTTGGACTTTTGCAAGCCTCTTATAATTTTGTCGGTGGTGACATGGACAAATGGCCCACCGGGCTTTCACAATACCTTAGTATCTGTGTGTGTATTTGGAAGGTTTTTAAGAGTAGTTCTAAACTATGTTTTGACCCGGGGCAACGCCGGGTACTTACCGCTAGTTTCTAATAAAAATGTAACGGTCAAGGTGCTTCCCTGCAACGACCTGCTCCTGCCACTGCTGGCGGAAGGGTCTCCAGTAGAGGGAGGGGGGGGTTATAGAGATCCCTTCTCGCGGGGAACTTTGGCCTACTCCTCCGCTAACCGCGGTTGTGCTGATGCCGGGTGCGCAGAGGCGGCGCGTGGCGGTTTAAGACGTGCCCGTGCAGTTCCGTTGTTTCGACTGCCGCGTCGGGAAAACGAACCAGTTTACCCCTCGATACGAGCGGTGTGCTGATAATGAACCGTAGCATCGAATGTAAAGTAGAAGTGACGTTGAGCAAAACGACAATTAGTGCCCCACGTGGAGCTGATGTGTGTGTGTGTAGTCCCGTCGTCCTTCCCAGCACCTCCGAGGAGCACGGTTGGCAACGCACGGTGCGAAAGAAGCTGAACGTGCAAGGGTGCGCGGTGGGGAGGTGGTGGTGGTGTTGGTGGTGTTGGTGGTGGTGTTGGTGGTGTTGGTGGTGGTGTTGGTGGTGGTGGTGTTGGTGGTGGTGTTGGTGGTGGTGTTGGTGGTGGTGGTGTTGGTGGTGTTGGTGGTGGTGTTGGTGGTGTTGGTGGTGGTGTTGGTGGAGGTGGTGGTGGTGGTGGTGGTGGTGGAGGTGGTGGTGGTGTTGGTGGTGTTGGTGGTGGTGGTGGTGTGCGCGGTGTTGGTGGTGTTGGTGGTGGTGTTGGTGGTGGTGGTGTGGGTGGTGGTGTTGGTGGTGGAGTTGGTGGTGGTGTTGGTGGTGGTGGTGTTGGTGGTGGTGTTGGTGGTGGTGGTGTTGGTGGTGGTGGTGTTGGTGGTGGTGGTGTTGTTGGTGGTGGTGTTTCGCATGAATTGCATCTGCCCTCAAAGCAGCTTTTTAATGAATGAAGCGCTGCTGCCTGCCTTGTGCAGCAGCATCTCCCCCCTCCAGCTAAGCTGCTCTTAATCCCTTTATCTGTGCCAAACAGCTGGCCACTGACTTCCCAAAGAGATAAATAAATAAGTACATAAATAAACTACGTTTAAATCAATAGCAAACTTACGGTTGTGTAATTTCAGCAGTGTGTGTATAAATATACATATCTGGCCGAATAGCATGGTAGATCGAGGATTCAGCGTACAATCAACAAACACGCTCAACACGTGACTCAATAACACTGCCCTGAAGATAAAATATACACATGATAAGCTACGTATCAGGCCATGGCACGTGTTCGTGTCATTGGTGTGTGCCGTTCCCCGACCATTCGGCCTTGAAGAAGGTTGGGGAGAAAAGTCTCAGCTCAGTTCCGTCATGAACCTGCTGGGTCTCTCACGATGGCGAGGCACCGTGAGGGGGTTGCCACTATAATGTAAGGGGCCAGAGGCTTCTTCTCCTTCGTAGGGCCGACGTTGGTGTAGATCAGGGGTCACTAAACTACGGCCTGCGGGCCGAATTCAGCCAGCGACGTCAGTCCGTCAGGCCCGCCGACGGTACTTGAATCTGGTTGATAAAACGTATTGGAACACGAGACGTTGTGATACAATTTAAATATTATGTTTAGAATACTGGGAGATCTTCACGCGTGCGGAGACCTCCTGACTGCTATGTTCCTCAAATGTACTGTTTTAAATTGTAAATTATTGTATCTAGATGTTCTTGTTTATTGTGACGTTTGCTTATTTCGCGCCATCCCAAGTGGTAGCTCCGCCTACGCTCTGACGTTGCCGTGGTTTCCATGGCAACGTCATGGCAACACGTTACCATGGTTTCCATTGCAACACACACAAACACGCATCTTTCCCGCCCCCAGATTTTCCGGCTGTCAACAAAGGTTCCGACGCTCCAGAAATATTTATTTATTATGCGGCCCACGCTCGTCATTCTTTCAGTTATCCGGCCCAGTGTTAAAAAAGTTTGGTGACCCCTGGTGTAGATCAACAAACTATAATTTTATACCGAGGTGGTCGAGCCGGGTAATTGGGTCAGGGAGCAGCGGAGTGGTGAATTATCGCTGTGATGACAACGATGCCTCCTCCTCCTTCTCCGTGTTTGTGAATCGGGGCACTCAGTTCCACGTTCCGTGGTTATTCTGTTCTGGGTGGTGACCGCAGTCGCCGCACACTGCCGGAGAGGTGACTTGAGGCCCGAGTAATCGACTTTAAAAAGATGTAGTCGATTACAATTTTTTGGCGATTAATCACCTTCATGGACTCATCGTCCCAGCTCTAAATTGTAATATGCAATCCACTGCTGGATGAAGGCCTCTCCTAAGCCGCCGTCATTTCTCGTGATCCTCCTGCGGTGTATAGCAATTAACATCTTTGCATCTCCATATTAATTGTTTGTAGTCACAGGTCTGAGGGTCTGCTGCGTGTAATATTTATTTGTTTGTAGTGGCGGGTCTCAGGGTTTGCTGCGTGTAATATTAATTTGTTTGTAGTCACGCGGGTCTCAGGGTCTGCTGCGTGTATTATTGATTTGTTTGTAGTCACGGGTCTCAGGGTCTGCTGTGTGTAATATTAATTTGTTTGTAGTCACGCGGGTCTCAGGGTCTGCTGCGTGTAATATTAATTTGTTTGTATTCACGCGGGTCTCAGGGTCTGCTGCGTGTAATATTAATTTGTTTGTAGTGGCGGGTCTCAGGGTCTGCTGCGTGTAATATTAATTTGTTTGTAGTCACGCGGGTCTCAGGGTCTGCTGCGTGTAATAATAATTTGTTTGTAGTCACGCGGGTCTCAGGGTCTGCTGCGTGTAATATTAATTTGTTTGCAGTCACGGGTCCCAGGGTCTGCTGCGTGTAATATTAATTTGTTTGTAGTCACGGGTCTGAGGGTCTGCTGCGTGTAATATTTATTTGTTTGTAGTGGCGGGTCTCAGGGTTTGCTGCATGTAATATTAATTTGTTTGTAGTCACGCGGGTCTCAGGGTCTGCTGCGTGTAATAATAATTTGTTTGTAGTCACGCGGGTCTCAGGGTCTGCTGCGTGTAATATTAATTTGTTTGCAGTCACGGGTCCCAGGGTCTGCTGCGTGTAATATTAATTTGTTTGTAGTCACGGGTCTGAGGGTCTGCTGCGTGTAATATTTATTTGTTTGTAGTGGCGGGTCTCAGGGTTTGCTGCATGTAATATTAATTTGTTTGTAGTCACGCGGGTCTCAGGGTCTGCTGCGTCTATTATTAATTTGTTTGTAGTCACGGGTCTCAGGGTCTGCTGTGTGTAATATTAATTTGTTTGTAGTCACGCGGGTCTCAGGGTCTGCTGCGTGTAATATTAATTTGTTTGTATTCACGCGGGTCTCAGGGTTTGCTGCGTGTAATATTAATTTGTTTGTAGTGGCGGGTCTCAGGGTCTGCTGCATGTAATATTAATTTGTTTGTAGTCACGCGGGTCTCAGGGTCTGCTGCGTGTAATATTAATTTGTTTGTAGTCACGGGTCTCAGGGTCTGCTGCGTGTAATATTAATTTGTTTGTAGTCACGGGTCTCAGGGTCTGCTGCGTGTAATATTAATTTATTTGTAGTCACGGGTCTCAGGGTTTGCTGCGTGTAATATTAATTTGTTTGTAGTCACGGGTCTCAGGGTCTGCTGCGTGTAATATTAATTTGTTTGTAGTCACGTGGGTCTCAGGGTCTGCTGCGTGTAATATTAATTTGTTTGTAGTCACGGGTCTCAGGGTTGGCTGCGTGTAATATTAATTTGTTTTTAGTGGCGGGTCTCAGGGTTTGCTGCGTGTAATATTAATTTGTTTGTAGTCACGGGTATCAGGGTTTGCTGCGTGTAATATTAATTTGTTTGTAGTCGCCGGCTCAGGGTTTGCTGTGTGTAATATTAATTTGTTTGTAGTCACCGGTCTCAGGGTCTGCTGCGTGTAATATTAATTTGTTTGTAGTCACGGGTCTCAGAGTTTGCTGCGTGTAATATTAATCTGTTTGTAGTCACGGGTCTCAGGGTTGGCTGCGTGTAATATTAATTTGTTTGTAGTGGCGGGTCTCAGGATTTGCTGCGTGTAATATTAATTTGTTTGTAGTCACGCGGGTCTCAGGGTCTGCTGCGTGTAATATTAATTTGTTTGCAGTCATGGGTCTCAGGGTCTGCTGCGTGTAATATTAATTTGTTTGTAGTGGCGGGTCTCAGGGTTTGCTGCGTGTAATATTAATTTGTTTGTAGTCACGGGTCTCAGGGTTTGCTGCGTGTAATATTAATTTGTTTGTAGTCACGGTCTCAGGGTCTGCTGCGTGTAATATTAATTTGTTTGTAGTCGCCGGCTCAGGGTTTGCTGTGTGTAATATTAATTTGTTTGTAGTCACGGGTCTCAGGGTCTGCTGCGTGTAATATTAATTTGTTTGTAGTGGCGGGTCTCAGGGTTGGCTGCGTGTAATATTAATTTGTTTGTAGTCACAGGTCTCAGAGTTTGCTGCGTGTAATATTAATTTGTTTGTAGTCACACGGGTCTCAGGGTTGGCTGCGTGTAATATTAATTTGTTTGTAGTCACACGGGTCTCAGGGTTGGCTGCGTGTAATATTAATTTGTTTGTAGTCACGGGTCTCAGGGTTTGCTGCGTGTAATATTAATTTGTTTGTATTGGCGGGTCTCAGGGTCTGCTGCGTGTAATATTAATTTGTTTGTAGTCACGTGGGTCTCAGGGTCTGCTGCGTGTAATATTAATTTGTTTGTAGTCACGGGTCTCAGGGTCTGCTGCGTGTAATATTAATTTGTTTGTAGTCACCCGGGTCTCAGGGTCTGCTGCGTGTAATATTAATTTGTTTGTAGTCACGCGGGCCTCAGGGTTTGCTGCGTGCAATATTAATTTGCGGGAAATGTTTCAACGTTTGGATGTTCGGCCAATGCCGGTTCCACTGTACGGTTTATTAGCGGTTCTAGGAAACTGGAGATCCTGGAGGAAGCCCGTGCAGAACACGGGGTGAACATATAAATGCCACGCAGAAAAGTGACCACTAACCGCCACGCTCACTACTTCAGAACCGCTTGTTGTGTTTAGTTCGTTGTCCTTCCCCCGCACCTCCCGATTTTAGCACGGTTGGCTACGTACGACGTGAAAGAAGTTCGACATGCACACCCATTAGATCCTCCCTCCTTTAACATCTTTGTGCTGTGTATCGACCACCGGTGCTCCTTAGATGGTGAGCCAGTGGACGGCTTCACAAGTCGCCTGGAGAATATCTGAATCCCACAGCGAATGATCGACGTGGCAAGCAGTGGTTCATATACTTTATACGAGAATTTGGCTTTTGTAAATTTCCACGTAAGCCACTTCATTGATCCTTCATTTGTGGCCAGATCGGTACTGAAAGAGAGGTATATAGCTCAGTGGACCTTGCCTGGTAAACCGAAAATATAACATTTTTGAAATAGTTCCTCTACGTGGTCCACGGTTGAGTTTGCTGACCGAAGACGCGCTGTGCGCTAGGGCCTGTCGGTGTCGTCGCTAGCTGCACCTGCCTCGACGTGGACACGCGTGAACTCTGCTGAAAGAAGGTGACCGGCCGCGTCTCTTGATTCCTGTGTTGTGTGACCCTTCCACCCTTCCACCCTGCCACCCCCCCCCCCCCTCTTCCTCACAGAGCGGCCAGCAGTGGCACCCTATCCAGGAGTTGCTGGCGCTGGAACAAGATGGCCTGGAGCTCGCCGACGTGAACCGCATTCTGGAGCTGCTCACGGAGAAGAAGATGCGGCTGGAAGCGGTGAGTTGTTGGCCCCCTGGAGGAATGCTGGTGGCGTTTGCACAGGTTTGGCCACCGGCGGCAACGGGAATGCGGCACGGTGGCATTTGCGATGGTGTGGTGTCGGGGAGGAATGTGGTGCCGGAGAGGTCGGTTGTTGTCAGGCGGTGCGACATCGCTGCGATAATTCCGCAGCGATAGGGCGCCGGTATAGTTCCGTTCCGCAGAGGCGTTCGCATGTGCGGCCACAGCTTCTGCCACGAGCTTCCGCTCACGGGGCAATCGCTGGCCTTGCATCCGCACGCTGATGTAAGTTGCTCGCGACAAGTAGCGACGGTGCCCCATGCGCGCACGTGCAAACGCAGCGTGCGATTGCACGGCACCCATATGGACGAAGGGTGATGGAATGTATGGAATTCTCTCCCACCCTAGGGAGAGAATTCCCTCCCACCCGATGTGTACGAAGGGTGATGGAATGTGTGGAATTCTCTCCCACCCTAGGGAGATAATTCTCTCCCACCCTAGGGAGATAATTCTCTCCCACCCGATGTGTACGAAGGGTGATGGAATGTGTGGAATTCTCTCCCACCCTAGGGAGAGAATTCTCTCCCACCCGATGTGGACGAAGGGTGATGGAATGTGTGGAATTCTCTCCCACCCTAGGGAGAGAATTCTCTCCCACCCGGTGCGGACGAAGGGTGATGGAATGTGTGGAATTCTCTCCCACCCTAGGTAAGAACTGACCAATTCTCGGCAGTCATTTAAATACGTTGTGTTTTGTCTTAACGGTGCATTACGCGTGAATTTGTTAAGTGCTTTGCACAATCTTGATCCCGAAATTGCCTTTGAAATCGAATGTTGTTGTAGTTACGGAGCTGGGCCTATGCATGATTACATAAAGGCGGCAAGTTGGTACAATCCAATTAGGATTTATAAAGCGCCTGTGTGTGACCACATCTAAAGATGCTCTACAAGAGTGGTGGGCATGGATGGCTGGAAGATTCCGCAAATCACCATGATAGAAGGACCCTGTGTTGCAATCTTAATTGTTTAGTCCTACAATGGATAAATATATTTTTTTATCACATTGCGATAGAGTTGAGCAGCATCCAAAGGCACTGCCATCGTGCCTGCGAGTGTAATTCAGAGGTCTAATCTACGCCTAGAGACGCACCATTGTATTTATACACGTAGCGCGGTGTATTGGTTTACGCGCACTGCGCTATGAACCCAGCAACCTGTGTTTCGTTCCCAGTCGTGGCTAACATCGGCGGTGAGCTAATTCTGAACCGTGTCCGGGCTCCATCCCTTCAGCAACCCACACTGACGCAGCATGATGAAATATGGCCAAACAATCCCCGTGACCGGCACAGCGTGGGGAAGCCTTTATTCGTCAGTGTATTAACAAAGGACCCTGCATTATTTTACAACGTCTACGTCTTAAGTGAAGATGCAAAGTATTTTATTTGACCTTGTCATGCGCTTTGCTTTTTTTTTACTTTTCCAGGAGTCTACAGTGGCACAACACCAGCTGCTGATTGAATTCCTGCAGCAGGTTCAGCGCGGCAAGCAGGCGGTGCGTTGTCTCATCTCACCACTCGCCGTTCCACAACATCACAAGCTCCGCCACACTGCGTGGCGTGTTTGGCGTTTCGCACAAACACAGAGTTAATGGAATGTGTATTTCCTCTGAAGCGTTTTTATTGCGATCCTGGTATAAAAGCTGATGAACTGATCGTGGTGGGTTCAATAATTAATTTTTGTACTGACAGCCTTGCAGCCCAAGCCTCTACTGTACACTCCTATCGTGTTCTTTGTTGTAACGTTTTCACCCGCACCCTACTGGACATCTGTGAAAAAGAGCTTAATACCTCATCGGATTCCTCCAGTGTAAACACATATTCTGATTCTGATATGCATATTTAGCAAGCTTAACGCCACTTAGCTTCTAAGATCTCGATAACATTCGATGCATTCAAAATGCTTTGGTCAAAGGCGGTGTTAATAATGGAGGTACGTTTTTTTATCTCCATATATATTTGTGCTGTACTACCAACAGTACTTTTTAAAAAATGTCTTTGCATTTATAGTTTCGAGACTGTCCCCCCCCCGCACCTTGTGGCCATGAGAGGTGTTCTCATTGACTACCACTCACGTTTGTAGTGGGTTCAATTGAGGCGCACACTCAACTTGGAGGCAACACTATCTATTAACGCATAACAACCAACGTGAACATTAAGTACAGGGTGGTGACCACCGTTCCTAATCTCGCTAACACTCGGGGCGAGTACTACACAGCGTGACCAGGGCAGGTGACGGGCTGCCTGGTCACGAACGACGATCGGAGACTCGAGGACCGCTGACGGCGTCTTCGTCCCGGGGTTGAACGGCCCAGCTCTCTGTTCACACCCCCCCCCCCCCCCCCCCGATTGTAACTGCCGTGGCTCCGCCCCAGGCCACGCCCCCAAGCTTCCCCCCTGGGGCCCCTAGCCCCACCCCCTTTGTCCGGTCACGTGTCCTTGTTGGTTTCACGCAGAGTGTCCACGGGCTGACACGACCTCCGTGACACCCGCCTACAGCACCCATACCGAGCCAACACGGTAGTGACGTCATGTGTCCCTACGCTCGTACGGTCCCTACACAGTAGTGACATCATATGTCCCTACGCTCGTACGGTCCCAACACAGTAGTGACATCATGTGTCCCTACGCTCGTACAGTCCCTACACAGTAGTGACATCATATGTCCCTACGCTCGTACGGTCCCTACACAGTAGTGACATCACATGTCCCTACGCTCGTACAGTCCCTACACAGTAGTGACATCACATGTCCCTACGCTCGTACAGTCCCTACACGGTAGTGACATCACATGTCCCTACGCTCGTACGGTCCCTACACGGTAGTGACATCACATGTCCCTACGCTCGTACAGTCCCTACACGGTAGTGACATCACAAGTCCCTACGCTCGTACAGTCCCAACACGGTAGTGACATCACATGTCGCTACGCTCGTACAGTCCCTACACAGTAGTGACATCACATGTCCCTACGCTCGTACGGTCCCGACAGTAGTGACGTCGTATGTCACGACACATTTATATTGTCCTCTGGTAATCTTTCAGTCATTTGTTTGACAGGCCTGACTGAATAATATTCGCCTGCAAAGCCAGGCGGGCTGGTGGATGAAGTGATATTGGTTTGTGTAGGCACAGAATAGAGTCCTGATTGCATTTGCATTTACCCTGTTGTACGTATTCACTCACCGTATTGTTGATTGTTAAATAAACGCGTGATTGGCATCTGTTGCAATATAACGACAACTGCAAAGCATTTATCATTGCGTCTTCTGCACAAATGCGATTGTGGTTACCGGTGCCGCACAAGCAAACCGTTTTCGTGTGATGCAGCCCAAGGCCGATTGTGTTTTTTTTTCTCTCTCCCTCCCTCCCCGCAGCAACTGGATCAGCTGTCGAAGGAGCTGAGCGTCCTGCAGGGCGATATGCGGCACGTCGAGGTGCGGGACTGTACCTCGGACGTGGGCACGGGGTCACGTGTTGCAAATAGGCCCTGAGCGCAAGCCGTCCCACGCTCCGATTTAAAGCTTTCGTGACTGCAAGGATTCATCTTCTTTGGTTCTTTCGGTAAAGTCACCGCCACCACGTAGAATGGGAACAAAATAATAATAAATTAATAGAATAAAATAACGCAATCAAATTCTCACGACGTTTTCGGCCACAGCACAAGCTGCCTTCATCAGGTGAAGGGACGAGACTGTCTGGAGGACAGCGCTGGAGTAGAAACACAACCAAGCTCAGACCGCGACCTTTAAGCTGTGTGAGAGTAATTAAGGTGCCTTGTGAAAGGAATTAGCATAACAATTGTCCTCCAGACAGTCTCGTCCTTTCACCTGATGAAGGCCGCTTGCGTTGTGGCCGAAACGTCGTGAGAATTTTATTGTCTTATTTTATTTTATCAATTTATTATTATTTTGTTCTCATTCTACGTGGTGGTGGTGACTTTACCGAAAGAACCAAAGAAGAAGTTTTCCACACTCGTGTGTAAATGAGCACGAGAGCCCCAGCCTCGCGATAACTAAAGCAAACTTTTTTTTATTTTACTAGGTAAGGCCTACTGAGCTGCATAGCTCTTTTTCGAAAAGCCTCCTTGGCCACAAATGATAGCTCAACGAAGTGGGCTATCGTGTGAACACTTATAGCGGCGAAACGCGCGCTTCTAAAACGTGGAAGGAAAAACCGGAGGACCCGGAGGAAAGTCCGCACGGCCGCTGTTGTCCCGGGGAGGGAGACACGCAAACTCCAAATATACGAACGTCATAGGTCGGGATTGAACCCACAGCCTCCTTGTATACTAGGCGAGGTAGTCAACATCTCGCCACGGGTTGCATCTGCAACAACCGCCGATGGTGAACAGGCCTGCCCATGGCTGTGTAGGCGACATTGCAGCTAGGCAGCATCTTGAGTACTTCAAAATGAAATGTGAAAAATTGCAACCACTGCGTTTTTTTTGCAGTGGTTCACCACCAGCACGTGTAATGAAAGCTCAACACGTTTGTCAATGACGGTGGCCCTAGACGTGTGTGTGTGTGTATAAATAATAGGATACGTGTTGGCCACCCACCTCCTCATGTGTCGTGCCGGCCTTCGTAGGCGTTCGCTAACAACAGCGTTTCAGGCTATATGGGGGGATCCTTATTTAATAGGATAGTAGGGAGCGGCAGTGTAGCGGTTAGCGGGCTGTACTACGAACCCGGCGACCCGGATTCGATTCTCGCTCATGGCCGACACCAGTGACGATTATCTGAACCAGTCCTGGGCCTCCCCCTAGGTCGACTCAGCCTCCAAATGAGTACCTGGTGCGGTGCGTGAACATCGCCTCTGGGGAGACAAAGGCGGCTGGGTGTGGTGTTGGCCACGCACCCCCCTCGTGTGTCGTACCGACCTTCGTAGATGCTCGCTAACAGCACTTGTCTCCACAGTCTGTTATAGCCTGTACGGGGGATCTTTGTCTTTATATAATAGGATACATTTTGGGCAGGGGGCTTCTCTGCATTGGTCTCGACGATTAAGAAGGGTGGGCCGTTGTCAGAAGCATTGCTTATCATATATCATTCCTTTCAAGGCAGGGTTTTTGACAGATATTTAAGAGTTTTTGTTACATGCGCGTTATTCGTGCGTCGTGTTAAGTTAATTTGTTTTCATTGAACACATGGGTTTTTGAGGATGCGTGAGAATCTATTCAGCCGTGGTAAATGTGCGATGACCATTTTGTTAGTTTAGAATAGTACGTTTTGCTTTTTATTGCCTTTCTTTTCTCGTGCTGCTTTATTGATATTAATGTGCATGTCCGGTGTCCTGACTTGCGTCATAGCATCGTTAATGGATCATCTTCAGGGTGGTTCGAGTGCCTTCCCTGTTACAGGCGGACTAGAGCGCTTGCGTAAATTATTTTAACTTCGGTTGGAAGGCGTCGCGAACCGAGACGTTGCTTGTAAAGTGTTCCGATGGTGTCGGCGTGGCTTCTACGTCAAATCGTATGTCGGCAAGTTTTTTTTCTTCCCCATGATGCTTAGCCCCTCGATTCAATCCCCCCGCCACCGTAATGTGCACATCTAGGAGCTGATGCAGAAACAGCACGAAGCCGTGGTGCCCCAAGTGCCCCAGTTGCCAGAGACCCCATCGACCAGGTGAACAACAACCGTTGGCTTTGGTGAACCGTGGCCCTGGCATGTCTTAGAATTGGGAGCGCGCGATTGCTTTGGAAAGCCCCAAAAAGACGGTTTAAAATGGGGATCGATGTCTTTCGAAGTGTGGTTCTCGACAACGATAAGAAAACACGTCTTCCGGAAGATCCCTATGGAGTAGTACCGTCTTCCAGAAGGTGACTTATGAACGCACCCCTTTAAATTGCGCAAATACGTCCTGGGGGAAAGGTTATCCTGAACAACCGGTTTAACAAATAAATTAAAATCTTTTTGAAAGACGGCGCATTCTCCGGATGATAAGACGCGCCTGCTCCCGTTCCTTTCCTTTAAATGACATGGGAAAAAGTCCACCTCATAATCCGGATAATATGGCAATGGTCGCAAGAACCTGGGTGTACGAAACCCCGCGCTGGGAAACCAAGCCGTTTTCTCGTGCAGTTAGTTGACGCGGGCGGACTTCTTCTGACGTTGCTGCAACGTTGCGCTTGCGTGCTTTTTTTTTTCCAGCGGTTGTCTGGTGGACTCGGATCACCCCTTCCCTGCATTCACGGACAGCGCTCGGGTGAGCCGGCATGCCAGCGTCTCCCACGTGCGAGATTTACCCGGCACCTGAGCTTCGTTGTAACATCGTGATATGTAACGTACGGCTCTATCGGCTCGTTTTGTCATGTTTACGAGCGGTAAAGCCCCCCCCAATACGTCGTGGACGTTTTTTGACCACGGCGCATGTCGAAGGCAAGGATTACATGTGTGAGAATAGGTGCACTGTTGTAGCGTAGTGGTTAGCGCCCTGCGCTGCAAACCCGGCCTACCCGAGTTGGATTCCCGCTCACGGCCAACACTCGGTCCCCTCCCCTAGGTCGACTCAGTCTCAATCTAGTACTTGTTTCAGTGCGTAACCATCGCCACTGGGGAGACAAAGGCGGCCGTGCATGGTACTGGCCACACCCCCCCCCCCCCCCCCGTGTGGGGTGGCCCTGCGCTGTGGCCTAGAACACCGGTTGTGCATGGCCGGTCTTCCCGCCCAGGAACTATTCTACTTGGCTTCTCTAAGATCTGACAAGGCCGGGAGTGTCGCCGGCCATTTTGTTCATCGGCTATTGGAACGTTAAATACCCAACGAGGACGACTTCCCCCCTCGCCGCCACCCCCGCCGCCGATGGCGAGCACGTCTCTCTCCTCTCTCTCTCTCCGTGCTGGCTTGCAGGCGAAGCGGTTGCCGTGCCACGGGACTGACTCAATGGCGGCAAGGAGGCGGAAACTGTCGGCGCATTTCGACGGCCTGGAGCGGTGCTACTCCGCCCGCCGCCTGTCGTCGCCCCCGGGTCGGTACATCCCCCCTGCGTGGCGGCCGGCCCCAACGCCGTTCCGCCCGTTGTTGCACCTGGGGAAAGGTGTTACGCCTTTCCGAGGTCCATTATGTATGTTGAACTTCTTGCGCGTTAATCGGAGGTGCTGGGGGGGAAGGACAACGAACAAGAAACGGTGCTGTGGAACAGCGAGTCCTCCTTTGACGCGGTGGATGCGTTCCTTTTAAAAAACGTAAATTGCCGTAATAGAACGCGATGATGAAGTTTGGTGGGATGCAATGTACGCACACACAGACGGCGGGACAAATCACTCGGGGTACGCCGCCACGCTATTGTGTTATTTCGCGTACTGCATTGTACCACCCAGCCACGCGGCTCAGGAAAGTCGCCCATTGTAGATCTCTCAGAAACCGCGTTATAGTGGTGCGCATTCCGCGTTTTAACGGGCGCGTTCCCCTTTTTAACGGTGCAACGTTACGCAAAAAAGTCTTCCCTGATGGAATAACTTGCATTTAAAGCAAAAACGCGTTAGTGTGAACACAGCGCATTAACGCGATGACTTTGCCGCGGTGGGTCTTAACCGCGCCTGGCGATATCATCCAGTCACCAGCAGAGGGCTCTGCTCTTGCTCCAGTCTGAAATGACTGCATTGACGCGGCCAGTGCCTGCTTATCAACGCAAGTTCGTAAGCCCTTCGGGGAACTGCAGTACCATGGTGTGAAATGACGCCGGGGAGGCTGAACGTTATTCCGAGAAAGTTTGCCGTTTGTGGAGAATACTAAAAGTAAAGACGAGGATTCGTTTGACCGAGTGAAATAAAACAAATTTAGCCCCACAATCTCATGAGCCTTTTGGACCAGTTTCTGCCAGCAGCAGCAGCATTAGTTGAAGCAGGCGGACTCTGGATTTTGCCTTGACTTGCGCAGTCTTTTCAGCGCAGTTCTGTAATTGCAGATGTATATTTCACAGACTCTGTGTGCATGTATATTAAATTTATTTGTCACCGTACATAGCCAAACGTTCTAATCGGAGGTGGGTAATCACTGGGGTTAGGTGCAATGCAAAAATACGTCATGGGGCTCTTACGGCGTGGCCGGGAAGACCCAGGCATTCGCGTCTGCCGTGCCGGTGGCAGTGATCCACAGGCCTAAGACCCAACACGTCAATAAACTGGCAACGGACGGCACTATCGGAGTTGCGATAGAGTTAACACTTGTCTGGATTTGAGCAGGAGCTTGAGAAAGAGACGATTGTAGGGAATTCCAAAGTCGAGCAGTAGCGAGGAGAGAAACATACGTTTTGTGAGTTTACCACGTAGGCTTTCGCGACCAACATCGCAATTTCGATTTGAAGCTTTCGTGACTGCAAGGATTCATCTTCTTTGGTTCTTTCGGTAAAGTCACCACCACGTAGAATGAGAATAAAATAATAAAATAACGCAATTCATTGAAGCTCTGTCGTCCCGACAGTTCTGTACCTTTCACCTGAAGATGGCCGCTCGCGTTGTGGCCAAAACGTCGTGAGAATTTTATCATGTTATTTTATTATTTTATTCTCATTCTACGTGGTGGTGACTTTACCGAAAGAACCAAAGAAGACAATATCGCAATCTCACCCAAAAAATCTATATTGTGGAGAAGTTTTGTGACCTGCATCGTGGTGGTTGAACACAGTATGGGTGACACAAACCCGCCTGGTAGACCGAGCCCTCGGCGTGGGCGGGTGAATCAATGAGCGAAGTTCTGCGGCAGTGACAAGGAGGCGTCTGTGGAACACCGGTGAGCAAGTGGCGAGGGTGAATTCGCGGGGGTCTGAATCGTTGACAAACCCGACCGCTTTGCGTTCAACCCTGCCGGTGCGTGTCTCTGCGGTTTCGTCGGGGCTCAGATGAGGACAAGCGCGGAGAGCTGGAGGAGTTCCAGGACTGCCTGGCGAAGTTCACGCGCTACAGCTCCGTGCGCCCGCTCGCCACGCTCTCCTACACCAGCGACATCTACAATGGCTCCAGCATCGTGTCCAGGTGACCCGTCTCCTCGTGTCCCCCGTTTCATTTTGATCATGAGGAGGGGAAGAATTAATAAATTTTATAAAGTCTCCCCGCGTCCGTTTACCCTCGGAGAGAGAGAATAATTCGGAGGTGTGTGGGAAACCACAGAGAAGCAGGGAAGGCGGCCTGAATGCACGGCAACAATTGCCCCCAAGCGTTGTGGTCCTATATTTGGATCATCTCCATGAATGTGGTTCGTAATGATGTCCCTCTGTCTCTTCCACCCCCCCCCCGACCGATGTTTTTCTTCTCTATATTCAGGAATATCTTAACCTTGTAATCGGATAATAATAGTGGTTTTTCCCCTTTTTTCTGGCAACAAAACTGAAACCTTTTTTACAAGGATTCATGTCTACTGCATTAACCACAATACCTGCAGTCAAAATGCAAACAAAAAACATACTATGATAATATATGTGTCATTGTCCTTGAAACTGATTGGTCCACACCAAGGGACGGCTTTCTTTTGAGCCTCGACCCAATTAGTGCTCGACCAGATGACGCCAAAAGGCGTCACACAGCTCAAAGACAATGCCACTATCAAAGTAATGAGGGCTCGGGGTGAGCATCTACATCATAATCGGATGTTCAGGACTCTGAAGAGTGCCATTTTGCAATTTGATGTGTAACAAACATATGAACCTGTAATTAGGGCAAATTAGTACGTGTGTGTAATGATTCACCGATTTAATGTTGATTCTTGAGCTCGCGATGCATTCATTGAACTGCTTGCGTAGGAGCCAGTGGGTTTAGATGTGTGCGCCTTGTATGTAATACCGACCCCAGCCACTAGTAGCCGTTGCATTTGTCACATCGTGGAAAAAAAAAGCTGCTTTTGAATGGCAATGATTGGGATTATTAATCAAATCTGTATGGGGGCAGGAGGGATTAACCATTACACCCCCCCTGATATTCAAAGTTTGTCGAGAAATATTAACAACATAAATTTGTCATTAGTACGTAAATTGATGACATTCAGTGACACCGTGTAACGTCTTGGTAAATGCTGCATTGATTGCCCTTGAAATCGTCTCTGATGTCTGGAAAGACATTGGTTCAAATAACTTAATTTAGTTTCTCTCAAACTGGCCTTTGAAGGGCAACTTTTATAGACTCGGTTGTAAGTGACGTAGCAATTCAGTTGTTTTGTCTGAGTTGGTGAATTGATGCTGCCACCCGCCGGCTTTGTAGTAGTCGCGGACGCGCACAGACAGAGGGGGGAGTTTTATTTTTATTTTCCAAAGAGTTAATTTAACTCAACTCGGGCCGCGCGCTTTGTTCCACGGTCGTGCCGCAAAAGCTGCGTTGACAAAGCGAGGCTAAGTGCGAGTTTGGGATGAAGCCTAATGCGCAAGACCTGGGCTACACAAGCACCATTGAGAGACGCTTGGACGCCTAATTCGGAAGCCCGAGAGTGACGTGAAGGGACACAATGGCTGGTCCCCAAGTGGCACCTGATAGCGGCGACGCGGCTTCGTGTTTGCCACGCTGCGTCATTGGCCGTGGGGTCTGGTTCGTGTTCAAGTCGGCGCGTTGACTCGTTCCCGACAGGGGAAATGTCAGAACTACTGTGGTTATGCTTCCCAGTTGTCTCTGGAAAGCTCTGCAGTGCAAAGAGGGAAACAAAATTACTTCTTGTAAATATGCGAATGCATTGTTGCATACCGCTAATTGTACGTATGTAATTTTGTGTGACTTCTTTTGCACCGTACGTAGAGAACCGTGATTGAAGTAATAGGTTTTACCCTTTTAACTGGCACAAAAACTGACACCTTTATTCAAGGCATCGTGTTTGCAATAACCACAACACAAGCAGTCAAAATCCAAACAAAAGAGACAACTCTGATAATAATATTGGCACTGTCCTTGAATTTGATTGGTCCACACCCGAGACGGCTTTTCTTAGAGCCCTTAGTCTCCACTGGTGTTGGACCAGAAGACGCCAAAAGGTGTACAACTCAAAAACAGCGCACTATCAGAGTATTGAGGGCTCGGGGTGAGCAATTACATTATGAGACCTCCTTTGCCAGTAACAAGATATAGGAATAGGTTTTACCCTTTTAACTGGCACAAAAACTGACACCTTTATTCAAGGCATCGTGTTTGCAATAACCACAACACAAGCAGTCAAAATGCAAACAAAAAAGACAACTCTGATAATAATAATAATATTGGCACTGTCCTTGAATTTGATTGGTCCACACCCGAGACGGCTTTTCTTAGAGCCTAGTCTCCACTGGTATTGGACCAGAAGACGCCAAAAGGCGTACTGAGACCTGCTAATCGAAGGTGAGCACATTTTACCTCCGAAGGCAAAAACGTGCTTCGGTTGGCGTTGCATAATCCGCGTGCGTGCACGATTTTTTTTACCCCATAACTGTTTAAGTATTAATAATAATAATGACGATGCCTTTTAATTCGACAGCATCGACTTCGATCGGGACTGCGATTACTTCGCCGTCGCCGGAGTGACCAAGAAGATCAAGGTGTTTGAGTACGGCACGCTGATCCGAGATGCGGTGGACATTCACTACCCCGTGATCGAGATGACCTGCGACTCCAAGATCAGGTGCGCTTCCACCACTCCGCAATCCACTGCCAAGTCCACCCACGCTGCCTACGCCTTTGCACCGGTCCGCAGGGGCCACTACTCCCTGCTCACGGTCGTCGTCGTCACCAGAGTAGTCCTCGTATGAGCAAAGCGTGCCGACGTAACGCAGTGGTGAGGGGGGAGAGTGGAGGCAACCTTTCCATTGCAAGCATACTGCTTCGGATGTTATAATAGTTTACATTTATACGTAAGGTGCCTTCCGCTAATGTCTCAGGGCACCTAAGCGCACACGGCCTTACCCCGGAGGGGTGTGCTTGTATGCAGATTAAACTGCTTCTGAAACGGTCCTGGCAAAAAGGCGCCCCGTCAACCCGCATTGACCGGCGTGGGGGAGGACTGGCAAGAGCAGCTGTATCAACCGATGTACATTTGTGAAAAAAAAAAAAACCTTTATTATTAATTTATTTCCTTATATATTTTTTATTATCAAACATTGCTTCCCTGCCCGGTGCTGCTGCAGCTGCATCAGCTGGAGCAAGTACCACAAGGGCATCCTGGCCAGCAGTGACTACGAGGGCAGCGTGATCCTCTGGGATGGCTTCACAGGACAGAGGACAAAGGTTTTCCAGGTGTGGAGCGTCGTTCTCTTAAGCATTGTTCTGGTGTCGCCGAGATCCTGGGCGGTTGAAATCCAGGTTTTAACCACCCGTTGATAGTCTCAGCCTGGTCACCAGTGACTGTACGCACAAAAAAAAGCAGTCACGTTGAAGTCGGTCCTGAAACTAATTTTTGCTAAATTCCAGCCCTTGAGAAGTCAACGTCGGTTTGGCTCGCCGCGCGTCGAACATTACTCTCTCGATAGCAGAGCGGGATAGGGAAGTGTTGCCCCTTTTCTCTTTGTGTGGATTAGAGGTCACCTTTAAGGGATCCCAGAGGTGGCTCTGTAACATCCGCTTCCCTGGGCCGTTGCTGAACACGTAGGGTTGCGTCATTGCTCTGGGACGGACGTGATTGGACGCCTTGCCTCGTGACGTGATGCCATCATGATAAGAAGAAACATTTCCACGAAAAAAAAACATTGGTGGGGAAATAAAAAAAAATCGTGCGATGCCTTTTGCGAGACACCCAAGACAAACATACTCTTTGGTTCTATTCGGTAAAGTCACCACGTAGGTAAAAAAATAAAACGACAAAAATCACGACGTTTCGGCGAACAACACAAGCGGCCTTCATCAGGTGAAGGGACCGGGCTGTCTCGAGGACAGTGCTGGAGTGAAACACAGCCATGCTCAGACCGCGACCTTTAAGCTGTGTGCGAGGAAACAAGGCGCCTTGACAAAGGAATTAGCATAAAAAATTAGTATTTGATTGGCCGACTTAGCATAGAGGTGGTGTACGTGCGGGTGAACATGCCGGTTGGCGCGGGAGGGGGGTGGAGGGGGAGTTTACCTATTGATGGTGTGAAAAGGGAATTTAAGAGCTGCGAAAGTTTGGGGTACCACTACTTGAAAAATATACTGTACCTTGAAAATTAGTTTAATGTTTGGTTCAATTTAGAACATCTTTCCAATGGTTGCTTAATTTGAAACCATCTTCTCGGTTGAATTTGTCATTAATTTCAATGTTCCGGGAAGGTAATCTATCGGTCAGTGCCCTTGCCACTGGTTCACTTTGCACAGAGTTTGTTTCAAGTCTCGCAGTTTGTAATGTTTATGGTATTAGTAATAGTCATACCGTTATTTGTTATCCAGGAAAAAACCTCACTTCTGCATTGAGATATTTTCATTATCTTTTTAAGGAGTGCTGAGCATGTGGAAGGAAACTTGAATGCCCAGAAAAGATAAAGCAGGGGATATCAATTGGAAGGTTTGGATGAATGGATTAATGACCTGAGTTCGATTCCCCAGCTCTGGCCATCATCGGTGATACATCTGAACCGGTTCTGGGTCAGCTTTTAATGAGTTTAAACATGAGTACCAGAGAGACAAAGGTGGCTGCGCGTGCTGCTAGCCACACCACGCCCTCGTGCACCGTTCCGGCCTTCGTAGATGCTCTCACATGGCGCTTGTCCCAACAGTCTGTGTGCCTTTGGAAGGGTGGGGGGGGGTGGGCGGGGCGGAAACTTTGTCTTTGTCCACATGCGGTGTTGATGTGCTCAGCAGTGCGATGATCGCATGGTGAAATTGTATTCTTTCGGAATGTCCGCTCCCTTAGGAACACGAGCAGCGATGTTGGAGCGTGGACTTCAACCTGATGGACCCCGAGATCCTAGCGTCTGGATCCGATGACACCAAAGGTAAAATGGCAAGGCCGCACTCTGTCGGCGTGACATCATCAGGGATTTAATTTTCGATTGAAGCTTTCGTACTGCAAGGATGAATCTTTTTTGGTTCTTTCGGTAAAGTCACCACGTAGAATGAGAATAAAATAATAAATTAATTAAGTAAAATAACACAATAAAATATCTCACGACGTTTCGGCCACAACACAAGCGGCCTTCTTCAGGTGAAAGGAACAGGCCTGTCGGGACGACAGAGCTGCAATGAACGCTGTTAAGATTCGTAGCGTCTTTTTAAGCTGGTTCAGAGAATTGAGGCACCTTGACAAAGGGGTTTACATATCAAACAGGAGAATTTAGCATTGAAATAGCTGAGTGATTAGCTTTGTGACTGGTCATTGAAATAGCTATGTCAAAGTCAAAGCCTACACATCCACAGAGGCACCTAGTACAAATCAAACAGGAGAATTTAGCATTGAAATAGCTGAGTGATTAGCTTGTGACTGGTCATAGAAATAGCTATGTTAAAGTCAAAGCTTACACATCCACAGAGGCACCTAGTACATATCAAACAGGAGAATTTAGCATTGGAATAGCTGAGTGATTAGCTTTGTGACTGGTCATAGAAATAGCTATGTTAAAGTCAAAGCCTACACATCCACAGAGGCACCTAGTACAAATCAAACAGGAGAATTTAGCATTGAAATAGCTGAGTGATTAGCTTGTGACTGGTCATAGAAATAGCTATGTTAAAGTCAAAGCTTACACATCCACAGAGGCACCTAGTACATATCAAACAGGAGAATTTAGCATTGGAATAGCTGAGTGATTAGCTTTGTGACTGGTCATAGAAATAGCTATGTTAAAGTCAAAGCCTACACATCCACAGAGGCACCTAGTACAAATCAAACAGGAGAATTTAGCATTGAAATAGCTGAGTGATTAGCTTGTGACTGGTCATAGAAATAGCTATGTTAAAGTCAAAGCTTACACATCCACAGAGGCACCTAGTACATATCAAACAGGAGAATTTAGCATTGGAATAGCTGAGTGATTAGCTTTGTGACTGGTCATAGAAATAGCTATGTTAAAGTCAAAGCCTACACATCCACAGAGGCACCTAGTACAAATCAAACAGGAGAATTTAGCATTGAAATAGCTGAGTGATTAGCTTGTGACTGGTCATAGAAATAGCTATGTTAAAGTCAAAGCTTACACATCCACAGAGGCACCTAGTACATATCAAACAGGAGAATTTAGCATTGGAATAGCTGAGTGATTAGCTTGTGACTGGTCATAGAAATAGCTATGTTAAAGTCAAAGCCTACACATCCACAGAGGCACCTAGTACAACTCAAACAGGAGAATTTAGCATTGAAATAGCTGAGTGATTAGCTTGTGACTGGTCATAGAAATAGCTATGTTAAAGTCAAAGCTTACACATCCACAGAGGCACCTAGTACATATCAAACAGGAGAATTTAGCATTGAAATAGCTAAGTGATTAGCTTGTGACTGGTCATAGAAATAGCTATGTTAAAGTCAAAGCTTACACATCCACAGAGGCACCTAGTACAAATCAAACAGGAGAATGTAGCATTGAAATAACTGAGGGATTAGCTTGTGACTGGTCATAGAAATAGCTATGTTAAAGTCAAAGCTTACACATCCACAGAGGCACCTACTACAAATCAAACAGGAGAATTTATCATTGAAATAGCTGAGTGATTAGCTTGTGACTGGTCATAGAAATAGCTATGTTAAAGTCAAAGCTTACACATCCACAGAGGCACCTACTACAAATCAAACAGGACAATTTATCATTGAAATAGCTGAGTGATTAGCTTGTGACTGGTCATAGAAATAGCTATGTTAAAGTCAAAGCTTACACATGCACAGAGGCACCTAGTACAAATCAAACAGGAGAATTTAGCATTGAAATAGCTGAGCGATTAGCTTGTGACTGGTAATAGAAATAGCTATGTTAAAGTCAAAGCTTACACATGCACAGAGGCACCTAGTACAAATCAAACAGGAGAATTTAGCATTGAAATAGCTGAGTGATTAGCTTGTGACTGGTCATAGAAATAGCTATGTTAAAGTCAAAGCTTACACATGCACAGAGGCACCTAGTACAAATCAAACAGGAGAATTTAGCATTGAAATAGCTGAGTGATTAGCTTGTGACTGGTAATAGAAATAGCTATGTTAAAGTCAAAGCTTACACATCCACAGAGGCACCTAGTATAAATCAAACAGGAGAATTTAGCATTGAAATAACTGAGGGATTAGCTTGTGACTGGTCATAGAAATAGCTATGTTAAAGTCAAAGCTTACACATCCACAGAGGCACCTAGTACAAATCAAACAGGATAATTTATCATTGAAATAGCTGAGTGATTAGTTTTTTGACTGGTCATAGAAATAGCTATGTTAAAGTCAAAGCTTACACATCCACAGAGGCACCTAGTACAAATCAAACAGGAGAATTTAGCATTGAAATAGCTGAGTGATTAGCTTGTGACTGGTCATAGAAATAGCTATGTTAAAGTCAAAGCTTACACATCCACAGAGGCACCTAGTACAAATCAAACAGGAGAATTTAGCATTGGAACAGCTGAGTGATTAGCTTTGTGACTGGTCATAGAAATAGCTATGTTAAAGTCAAAGCCTACACATCCACAGAGGCACCTCGTACAAATCAAACAGGAGAATTTAGCATTGAAATAGCTGAGTGATTAGCTTTGTGACTGGTCATAGAAATAGCTATTTTAAAGTCAAAGCTTACACATCCACAGAGGCACCTAGTACAAATCAAAGAGGAGAATTTAGCATTGAAATAGCTGAGTGATTAGCTTGTGACTGGTCATATAAATAGCTGTGTTAAAGTCAAAGCTTACACATCCACAGAGGCACCTAGTACAAATCAAACAGGAGAATTTAGCTTCGAAATAACTGAGGGATTAGCTTGTGACTGGTCACTGAAACAGCTATGTTAAAGTCAAAGCTTACACATCCACAGAGGCACCAGGGATGACCAGCGTTCCTTCTGGGCCCAAGGGCTCTTTAAAAGTGATTATTTTTCTCACTTTGGTTTCCAGCTGTTCGGGCGGACTCGTTCCTTTTGAAGTCGGTTCCACAGTTTTGGGGTTCCTTCCCTACCCCCTATGGCTAGGCTGCTTAGCTTTTAAATTCCGCAAACCTGGACGATAATTGAGCCGGAGAGAGTTGCGGGCATCTGGAAGCTTCTTATCTCTTGCCTCAGCCTCTCTTTTCTTCCTGGCAAACTGCGTTTTATGTCGTGGTTGTGGTGGTGGTGGCGGCGATAGGGGTGTGAAATGTCATGCCCCTAAATTGACCCCCCCACTTTCCCCAGGGTCTCGCAATTCGATTTGCGTCCCGTCAGTCGCACTCCGCGCCAACTTCCCCGCCACCCCTCGGTGCTTCGTCGCTGCCGGCCCGTAACTTCCTGCTCAGCGACGAAGGGCTCCATTGCCGCTCTCTCTCAGCTGCTCCTCCTCATCTCCATCTCGCCGGCGCCGTCTCTTCCTTCCGCTGCCTTCCTCCGCTCCTTTCACGCTCCTCCGTCGTCAACCCCGCGGTCGGTTTTTGCATGACGTGTGCCGCTCCCTTTCCCGCTCAATTCCTTTTTGCTTCAGCAGCAGCAGCACGTGACCCCCGTCTGTTCCTTATACAGTGGTCCCTCGTAAAAATAACCCGCAATAGACGAAATCCGCGAAGTAATCAGCTTTATTTTTTACAATTGTTATACATATTTTAAGGCCGCGAAACCCCTAACCACACACTTTTATACACTTTTCTCAGACAGGCATTAGCATTTTCTCACATTTCTCTCTTATTTAAACACTCTCAAAGTTCAAACTTTCGCAGATTTAAAAAAATAAGTGCAATATTAGTAAATGAAACCAAAGATCAAAACCTGTTTTCAAGCCCAAAACATTTTTGTGAATCTGGCTAGCCGAACGCATTCTGTACTCCCTTAGCTAATCAGGACGCAGAACACAATGCGCGTTCATACTGTACGCAGGAAAAGAAAGCGTGCAAAATTACACTAAACAAAAATCCGCGAAACAGCGAGGCCACGCAAGGTGAACTGCGTTATAGTGAGGGACAACTGTACCTCCATCCCTTAACCTAAACCCATCCCCCCCCGCCCCCCGCCCAGTCAAGCTGTGGTCCACGCACATGGACGCTTCCGTCGCGTGCATCGAAGCGAACACCAACGTCTGCTGCGTCAAGTTCAGCCCCACGTCACGCTACCACCTAGCGTTGGCTTGCGCAGGTGGGCGCTCGAGTCCGCACCGCGCGTTTTACCTCGCTCGCCTGATGATCGCGCGCTCGTTTTGGGGGGAGAGGGGATTTGGCGAGCGGCGGGTACGGTGGGGGTACGGTGGGGGGTTACGGTGTGGGGGTACGGTGTGGGGGTATATTGGTGGGTACGGTGTGGGGTTACAGTGTGGGGGTACGGTGTGGGGGTACGGTGTGGGGGTATATTGGTGGGTACGGTGTGGGGGTACGGTGTGGGGGTATATTGGTGGGTACGGTGTGGGGTTACAGTGTGGGGGTACGGTGTGGGGGTACGGTGTGGGGGTATATTGGTGGGTACGGTGTGGGGGTACGGTGTGGGGGTATATTGGTGGGTACGGTGTGGGGTTACAGTGTGGGGGTACGGTGTGGGGGTACGGTGTGGGGGTATATTGGTGGGTACGGTGTGGGGTTACGGTGTGGGGGTACGGTGTGGGGGTATATTGGTGGGTACGGTGTGGGGTTACAGTGTGGGGGTACGGTGTGGGGGTACGGTGTGGGGGTATATTGGTGGGTACGGTGTGGGGGTACGGTGTGGGGGTATATTGGTGGGTACGGTGTGGGGTTACGGTGTGGGGGTACGGTGTGGGGGTACGGTGTGGGGGTATATTGGTGGGTACGGTGTGGGGTTACGGTGTGGGGGTACGGTGTGGGGGTATATTGGTGGGTACGGTGTGGGGTTACGGTGTGGGGGTACGGTGTGCAGGTATATTGGTGGGTACGGTGTGGGGTTACGGTGTGGGGGTACGGCTTGCGGGCCGTGGCGTTTCTGTGCCCGGTGTTGCTCAGTGCCGCCCCCCCAACAGCAACCGTTGGAAGATCTCTGCGCAAAAATGCACGCGTGTTAAGAATCTATTTACAATCCATGCACGCTGGGTCCTCTCGAACCATTGGGCTAATTGATTTAACGATGTGGAACAAGACGGAACATACGAGATAGACGATGCAAATAAGAAAGAAGGGAAAACATTTTTAAATCAAATCGTTGTCCCGAATAGTCTCTGTTCGTTGAATTGTTGCGGCGGGGACGAGGAATGGCGGTGAATCGTTGTGTGACGAGTACTCGCTGCGGTTAAAAATTCATCGCCGTAGAGGTTATGCAGACAGATCTCGATGTGCACGGCTACACGCTTCAATTAAATGGGGAACGTAGCAGCGGCGGCGGCGGCTGTTGTGTTTTACAACAAGGTGGGCATTGTGAATCATCGGTGGAAGCATTATTTTTTGTTCGTATTCTCCTGTGGACAGGCTATTAACGCGTTACTCACTGAAGAGTGCCGAGCTGTCCTCGCTACCCTCCGTGACATTGCCGCGGGCGTAGTAAGCTTTTATACCCTCCCTTACATTTAATTGGCGAAAAATAAGACTTTGTGAATAAAGAACTAAGACTGTGAGAATGATAAGCAAATGACGGTAATGGACCTCCTTTTGGGGGCATTATTCCACTTCCTTTCCGGCTAACGTTTCACAAGAGCCCTCGTTGGGTGTGATTTTTCCACCGCACGGTTGATTGGGCCAGCTTAATCTGAGCCGGGCGATTCGTCCGCCGTCTTTGAAAGGCGCGGGGAGAGGCGGGGGGCACGGGACTCGCGCGAGCGTGAAGTGACCCCTTCCGATTGTGCTCGGCAGACCACTGCGTCCACTATTACGACCTGCGCAACACCGAGCTGCCCGTCACGGTGTTCAAGGGCCACCGGAGAGCCGTCTCGTACGCCAAGTTCGTGAGCGGCGAGGAGATCGTCTCTGCGTGAGTAGTGCCCATTGAAAGGCGCGGCCGTTTAAAGTGGCAGGGGGCCAGATCAACTCGGAATGCCCACCCAATCACGCGCGGCTCGCCAGTTATGAAAGTTGTGCTTGAATAAAAAGTTATTTTTTTATTTAGAGCTTTCGTGACTGCAGCAATTCATATTCTTAGCTCTTTCGGTAAAGTCACCACGTTGAAGGGAAACAATAAAATAATAAAATATATATAAAACAATAAAAATTCTCACGACGTTTCGACCATAACACCATAACACACCTGATGATGACCGTTTGTGTTATGGTCGAAACGTCGTGAGAGTTTTTATTGTTTTATATATATTTTATTATTTTATTGTTTACCTTCAACGTGACTTTGCAGAAAGAGCTAAGCATATAAAAAGTTATTTATTTCTGTGAAAGAAAAAATCTAAAATGGTTCGCTAAGAATTTTCTTTTCTCAAAATGTATTTACCTGCGGAGTCAAGAAACCGCGAAAGGCCGTCGAATTGAGCTTGTGCCGTGCCTTTTGCTGCTGCTGCGTGCGCCCTTGCGAGACTGGCCCTGTTTAATCGCCGGTGCCCGCGTCCGCTTACAAAATCGAGGGCCTCATTCGCTCACGTTGTTTCGTTCGGGGGCAGCTCGATAGACGGCCAGCTGAAGCTGTGGAGCGTGAACAAGCCCCGCTGCACGCGCTCCTTCAGAGGCCACGTCAACGAAAGGACCTTTGGGGGGCTGGCCACCAACGGGGACTACGTCGCTTGCTGTGAGCGCAGCCTCCGCACGCTGACCCCCACCCCCCCACCCACCCAACCCTTGCCTGCCCCCCCCACACCCCCTGCTTATCGCGTGCACAGATACACACACACACACGCGCGCGCGATCATGTTTCAATCGTGACAATCCCCCGATTTACCTCTGTCTTTATTTTTATTTTTTGTTTTGTTTTTGGGCCGAGCGGTGGTGGCGCTCGCCGTGGGGTTTGTCGCCTTTGAAGCCGGGCGAGGGCCCCCCCTCCAGGGGGGCGACCCCCCTAGGGGGGGGGGGGCCGTCGTGTCAACGGCGGCGTTTCCCGTGGTCAGCTTCGCGTGTTGGAGTCATCGTCGGGGAAAGCAGCGGTTGGGTCACTTTGCGCGCGGTCGAAATGTACCGAATTTTAAAAAAAATCGCCCACAAAATTGCCAATTTGAACGCTTGCGATGACGAACGGCCGCCTGCTGGAAAGCGTCGGCTAATTGATGCGCGCGGATGATTTCCCGGGACACGCGTTTGGCTCGCGTCTCGTCGGTTGCGCGTGGCGTGCGCGTGGTGGAGGCGGGCGGCGGCGGCGGCGGGGTGGATGATGGCATCGTTTTTGAACCGGTGATGCTTCGCCGGTCTCTCACGTGTCCCCCCCCCCCCCCCCCTTCTGACCGTGCCGCCGGTCGCTCCGCTCTCTCTCTCTCTCCGCCCTCTCCGTACGCAGGGAGTGAGGACAACTCGCTGTACGTCTACTACAAGGGCCTCTCCGAGGTGTCGCTCACGTTCAAGTTCGACGTGGCGACGGGTGCGCTGGGGAAGGAGAGTGAAGGGGACGGGAGAGAGTTTGTGAGCGCCGTGTGCTGGCGGCTGCTGCCGGACGGGGTGAGCGCACGCCCTGCAGCCTGGCCCGCGGGCCCGGGCCGGTCGCCCGCCGCCCTTCACGCTTGCTCACTCGCTCGCTCCCTCACACGCGGATGCTCGCCCGTCTGATTCGCTCGCTCCCTCGGAGTTACTCAGCCGCAAAATTCCCCTCGGCCCCCCCGGGGGTCACCCGCCCCCGCAAGACGTACGTACGTATGCACGCTGAGCTTCTTTTGTACCGTACGTGGCCAACCGTGCTAATTGAAGGTGCGGAATCCACTCGCCGAAGGTTACTCGCCCACAAAATCCACTCGACCAAAGAGGGCCTTTTTTTAAGAGCAAGCGTGGAACCCTCACGGCTTCCTATATTCAGATTCCTCAAGCAACCCGGTGTTGTCCCGGGCGCGTGCACAACGGCATCCACACTCTTTGGTTCTATTCGGTAAAGTCACCACGTAGGTAAAAAATAAAACAACAAAAATCACGACGTTTCGGCCACAACACAAGAATATGAATAAGGCCACTTGTGTTGTGGCCGAAACGTCGTGAGAATTTTATTGTGTTATTTTATTTTATTATTTTATTCTCATTGTACGTGGTGGTGACTTTAACCGAAAGAACCAAAGAAGATGAATCCTTGCAGTCACGAAAGCTTCAAATGGAAATTTAAGAATGTTTTTGTTTTGCTGTTGTTCTTTCATCGCCACCTCGGAGAAGGACGACGCTCACCTCAACGGTCGGGGAATATTTAGGAGGCGAATCTCGGTTCCGCCGAGGAGGACGGAGCGGGTGGTGGTAGCGGGGGTCCGGGGTGGACAGAAGACTTCTCGCGTCATTGAACGTTTAATGTGCCAAGGGCGGCGTTGAGCCACCTGCTGGTGTTGCGAGTCTCCATGCTGCCCGCTGCGTATTGTTGGCTTGCTTCCCGGCGCGATTTCGGTGCCCGACGCGTCTGTCCCCGTGGGGTTAAGATTCAACGGCGGTTTACGTTGCTACTGCTGCCGCTGCTGCTGCTCTGCGCTGTAAATGAGCGGCTCACCGGTTACGTTGGATCTCCCGGCGTGACAGCTTGAAATGACGTGGCAGCAGCTATCTGGAATTTCAACCACCGCCTCCTCTGTCCACGCACACGACGGCGCGAATGGCTGCGCCGCGGTCGATGTACGATCGGCACGGTGGGCGTGGTGGGGGAAAGTGTGTCGGTGTTCCCAGCTCTTCGAAAGACATCTGGCCAGTGTGGAGGAGTAGGCCCAAATATTGCATCCTCTAGAGGGGACTGCCCGCACATTGCTAGTTGCGGCCCCTTGTCAGCAGTGGCACGGCTGGCTACGTGTGGAGCGAAATAAGTTAAACGTGCACACGCGTGCTAGCAATTGCGAAACTGCACCTTCACCTTTATACGTTATTCGTACGGAAAATAAAAAAGGTATACCGTTGGTTTGCATCGCTGTCGTGTGGCAGGATCAGTGTGGAAAAGTTCGAATTCGTGACGTTGCTATCGCTTTGCTTAAAGTGATTCTCGCCCTTGCAGGACTCCAATGTACTTGTAGCAGCCAACAATCAAGGAACCATCAAGGTAAGGGTACCGTGGCACTGACTGCAATTGCTTTTTTGAAGGGAAGGCGATGCGCCATGCACTATCTGTAAGATTGGTTGTGTTGGCGTGGTAGAATCGTTACTCGGTATAACCTTCGTGGGGAACTTTGTTCATTGCCTGTTGCTGATGATGAGATGTGCAGTGACCCGCTGATTTTATTTTTGTTTGCTCAATTGCGATCGCTCGTCCAGGTGTGTGTGTGTATGGTGGGGGAATGTTGGTGCGGTGATGTGTGCATTGTGCTGTGAGCCCATTGAGAGAGGTTCACTTCCCTGCCACGGCTCACGTCACAGACGAGTCGATGTATCAAACGTTAGCGGGCATCCTTCTAGGTCAAGCTACGCCTTAAATAAGTATGTCGTGTGGTGCGTGAACACCAGCATCGGGGAGACGAAATCATTCCGATCTTCGTAGTGGTCATATCTGCCTTTGATTTTTTGTCTTGTTGGCTTTAATCGGTGCTTATTCTTAGCTCTTTCGGTAAAGTCACCTTCAACGTGACTTTACCGAAAGAGCTAAGAATATGAATTACTGCAGTCACGAAAGCTTTAAATCAAAATTTAATAGGTGCTTGTTAACACTTGCTGCTACAATAACTAAAGGGTGGGATTTTCTTGTGTGTGTAAGTGTGGTTACTTGGGTAGCGGTGGTGTAGCTGTGCTCTGAATAACCGCAGGAGCCCCGGTTCGATTTCCGGCCACGGCCAACATCGGGGACGAGTGATATTGAACCGATTCAAGGAACCTCCCCTTGAGCTCGCCCGAGCTGAAATCACTGACTGCTGCGGTGTGTAAAACATCGGCACTGGGGAAGACAAAAGCAGGCCAGGGGTGTACCCCGGGGCCACATCGCCACCACCGCCACGGTGTGGCGGTCTCAATAGGCGCTCGCCAGTCGCGCTTCGCTTGTCCGTTGCTTGTACCCATCATCATCGTCATCATCGTCGTCATCGCCGTCTTTCACCACCAACCTCACTCTCTTTGTCCTCAGGTGCTGGAGCTGGTGTGAGGGGCCGCCCGCTGCAACGGCACTTTGCGCGGGGACCGGCCCGCGGTACCGTACGACGCACAACCCCGCCGTGGTTCTTTGGTTCTTTCGGTAAAGTCACCACCACGTAGAATGAGAATAAAATAATAAAATAAAATAACACAATAAAATTCTCACGACGTTTCGGCCACAACACAAGTGGCCTTCTTCAGGTGAAAGGAACAGACCTGTCGGGACGACACATTCATTGAAGCTCTGTCGTCCCGACAGGTTTGTTCCTTTCACCTGAAGAAGGCCGCTTGTGTTGTGGCCGAAACGTCGTGAGAATTTTATTGTGTTATTTTATTTGATCAATTTATTATTTTATTCTCATTCTACGTGGTGGTGACTTTACCGAAAGAACCAAGGAAGATGAATCCTTGCAGTCACGAAAGCTTCAAATTGAAACCCCTCCGCGGTCAGGCGGTGGGCACCACCCACCGCCCGACCGCTCGACCACCGGCACAAACCAAGCCCCCCCCCCCGCCCCACCGCATCACACGAAGACGTTTCCGCGAAACACAGCGGGATCTCGCCCTAGACATTGGGACGTCGGTTTCTTTCCGTGTCGTGTCTACGCAGCTGACGTCTACAATGCGGTCAAGATGGACATTTTTATTGTAAACCACGGGTAAGCGGAAACGCAGAGGGCAGCGATGGACCGAGCGCTTTACGACGCAGCGAGCCCTCCGGACGGGCGCATGCCCCACAGAATCAGATTCCGATTTAAAGCTTTCGTGACTGCAAGGATTCATCTTCTTTGGTTCTCTCGGTAAAGTCACCACCACGTAGAATGAGAATAAAATAATAAATTGATAAAATGAAATAACACGATAAAATTCTCACGACGTTTCGGCCACAACACAAGCGGCCTTCATCAGGTGAAGGGACGAGACTGTATGGAGGACAGCGCTGGAGCGAACACAGCCACGCTCACCTGATGAAGGCCGCTTGTGTTGTGGCCGAAACGTCGTGAGAATTTTATTGTGTTATTTTATTTGATCAATTCTATTATTTTATTCTCATTCTACGTGGTGGTGACTTTAACCGAAAGAACCAAAGAAGAGAATCAGATTCGTTCATCAGGATGATTATTTATACACGGGAGGAATCCAATCGTTACATTTTTTGTTTTATATATATTTACAATTGTTAACAAATACGTAGAGTTTGATGAGACAAGTTGCCACTTACACGTGCCCGCGGCTTAATTTGTGTTTTCGATTCTATTTTGCCTTCTGAAAAAGAAATCTGCCCAACGAACCCCCCCAACAGGGAGTCCGTGCACCCCGGGTTAGGAGCCACTGCTGTGCACTGTAATTCCTGGTTTTACTCTGTCATTCCGTACGATTGGCGCTGTGTCCGCATAAGTACATTAGACACACACACACGCACACACCAATACGTGCGCTGTTTGAAATTGAAAATGTAATCGAGGCGGGTTTTTACATGTAAGTAAAAAAAAAAGATACATTATTATTAGCATCAATGTAGATTAAAAAAACACGTACGAAACAGAATCTCTGTTCGAGTCGACATACGTGATCAAACACAAACTCGTCCGTCTGTCAGCTGGTCTAACATGTCAGTGAGGAGGACCGGGTGTCGGTCACGCACACGAGAGTCGAGTCAGCCTGGGGCGCCTCACTCCCTGCCGCGAGCCACCATGGGGAGCCGTGGCATCGAGCGTGCGGCGTACGGGGGGGACCCGATGGCCCCTTGACCCCCGTACTCTTTGGTTCTATTCGGTAAAGTCACCACGTAGGTAAAAAAATAAAACAACAAAAATCACGACGTTTCGGCCATGATACAAGCGGCCTTCATCAGGTGAAGGGATCAGGCTGTCTCGAGGACAGCGCTGGAGTGGAACAGCCACGCTCAGACCGCGGACCTTTAAGCTTAAAGGTCCCTTCACCTGATGAAGGCCGCTTGTGGTGTTGTGGTCGAAACGTCGTGATTTTTGTTGTTTTATTTTTTGACCTACGTGGCTTTACCGAATAGAACCAAAGAGTATGGATCCTTGCAGTCACGAAAGCTTCAAATCTAGAATTCCTTGACCCGTATCGGTCAAAAATAACTTCCGTCACTGAAATACGACGCGACTCAAGATGCGTTAAACACGCCTTCCCCAAACTTCACAATGTTTTCAAAATCAAATAGTTTGGTGGTGGTGGTGGAGGAGCCCACGTTGGCCTTTGGGCGCGTGTGCTTTCTCGGAGGCGCGTATTGAAGCAGACTCCTCGCAACAAAGTGAACTTGGTTCTGTCTCTCACTGTTCAAATAAACCTACCATTAAAATTATGGACTGATCATTTCTTTGTCAGTGGGCAAACCTACAAAATCAGCAGGGCATCAAATACTTTTTTCCCTCACTGTATACACACACACATATACACACACATATATACACGGCTGGTTGGGTGGGTGAGTGGGGTGTTTGTTTTTGGCATCATCCGAGCAAGTGCTTTGGCGCGCGGCAGTCACACACACAAAAGACAAAAGATCCCCCGTGTAGCCTTAACAGACTGTAGGGGCAAGTGCTGTTAGCGAGCAGCACCTATGAAGACCGGCACGGCACACGAGGGGGTGGGTGGCCAGCACCACGCCCGACCGCCTTTGTCTTTCTCTCCGGGCGGCGCACGATTCTGCTCGCAGCTCCTCACTCACTCTCAGAACTCATCAATTGTATTCGCGCAGCTCTTAGCTTCTCGCATCTCTTATCGCTCATCGAAATCCTTGACTCTGCAAAGCGACTTAAACTATCAGGGTAAATGTAGAATGAAACTTTCAGCGACGCTGTCGGTCAGCACCTAGCAACACATCACCCCTCTCCTCTGCAAGACTAAGTTGCATGATCCTTTGTCCTTGCTTATATGTGAAACGACTTCGTGATATATAAAAAAAATCACGACTTCGTGATATTTTAAATATTTTTTTATTCACAGTCTGTTCAAGGCTACACGGGGGATCTTTGTCTTTGTGTTGGGTGCTAACAGCACTTGCCCCAACATTCTGTTCAGGCTACACGGGGGATCTTGGTCTGTGTTAGGTGCTCACTAACAGCACTTGCCCTAACAGTCTGCTCAGGTTATACGGGGGATCTTTGTCTTTGTGTTGGGTGCTAACAGCACTTGCCCCAACATTCTGTTCAAGGCTACACGGGAGATCTTTGTCTTTGTGTTAGGTGCTCGCTAACAGCACTTGCCCCAACAGTCTGTGTGTGTGTACACTGTGTGTGTGTACACTCTGTGTGTGTACACTGTGTGTGTGTATACTGTGTGTGTGTCCACTCTGTGTACACTGTGTGTGTATACACTGTGTCTGTGTGTACACTGTGTGTGTGTCCACTCTGTGTGTGTCCACTCTGTGTGTGTCCACTCTGTGTGTGTGTACACTGTGTGTGTGTGTACACTGTGTGTGTACACTGTGTGTGTATACACTGTGTGTGTGTACACTGTGTGTGTGTACACTGTGTGTGTGTACACTGTGTGTGTGTACACTGTGTGTGTGTAGTGGGAGGCACAGGTGGTGCATTGGCCAGTCATCTCAGTCAGTCGACCCATGGCATCTTTTCATCAATTTATTATTTTCAATTTATTATTTTTACTTGTTACGAATTTTATTAAAATGTTAATTTATTATTTGTATCTTTAATTCTGTTTATTTTTTGTTTTCTACCTACGTGACTTTACCGAAAGAACCAGGAATATGGTAGCGCATTCTCAAATTTGTTGCAGAGGTTTAAGGTTCAAACCCGACAGGCACACCTGCCCACCCCAGTAACATTCACCACAATATGCGCAGTCTGCTTAACAGCGGATGTCAAACATAGTATTGTGTCACTCAAAACGCACAGGTCATATTGCGTGTTGGTGTCACGGTCAAAATTGTGGTAATTCCAGTAACATTATCCAGAATCTCCACAAGGGAGATGACGCGTCAATGATCGCCTCCTTACCGACATACTCATGCCCACGTGCAGGCTGGTGTAGGGCCACCTTGTGCCACACAGGGGCAGCTGCCACTTAGGGGCACCCTTCGATTGTTTGAGATGAGATTCGATACGAAACACCGAGTAGGCAAGCGACTTATGAGCGCAAATATGTTGTGTATAACGTAGTGAATCGATAATAGAAGTTTTTGGGTTTCATCGCATAAATATATAAATGTTGTGTCGTTAAAACCCGCCACCACCCGACACAGCCAACTAGTAAGGGTTGTCACGTAAACAGAACGTGCCAATTCGTCACTAGCACAGCACGAGTGTATAGTGTAGTGTATAGTGTAGTGTATATAGTAGTGTATAGTGTAGTATATAGTAGTGTATAGTGTAGTGTATATAGTAGTGTACTAGCACAGCACTAGCGTGTAGTGTATAGTGTAGTGTATAGTAGTGTATAGTTTATGGTACTAGCACAGCACTAGTGTATAGTGTAGTGTATAGTGTAGTGTACTAGCACAGCACTAGTGTGTAGTGTAGTGTATAGTGTAGTGTATAGTAGTGCATAGTGTAGTGTAGAGTAGTTTAGTGTAGTGTACTAGCATAGCACTAGTGTGTAGTGTAGTGTATAGTGTAGTGTTCTAGCACAGCACTAGTGTGTAATGTAGTGTATAGTGTAGTGTATAGTATATTGTACTAGCACAGCACTAGTGTGCAGTGTAGTGTTTAGTGTACTAGCACAGCACTAGTGTGTAGTGTAGTGTACTGTGTAGTGTATAGTGTAGTGTACTAGCACAGCACTAGCGTGTAGTGTAGTGTATTGTGTAGTGTATAGTGTAGTGTATAGTGTAGTGTACTAGCACAGCACTAGTGTGTAGTGTAGTGTATAGTGTAGTGTACTCGCACAGCACTAGTGTGTAGTGTAGTGTATTGTGTAGTGTATAGTGTAGTGTACTAGCACAGCACTAGCGTAGTGTATAGTGTAGTGTACTGTGTAGTGTATAGTGTAGTGTACTAGCACAGCACTAGTGTGTAGTGTAGTGTATAGTGTAATGTATAGTTTAGTGTATAGTGTAGTGTACTAACAGAGCACTAGTGTGTAGTGTATAGTGTAGTGTACTAGCACAGCACTAGTCTGTAGTGTAGAGTAGTGTAGTGTATAGTGCAGTGTATAGTGTAGTGTATAGTGTAGAGTATAGTGTAGTGTACTAGCACAGCATGTGTAGTGTAGAGTAGTGTATAGTGTAGTGTATAGTGTAGTGTATAGTAGTGTAGTGTATAATAGTGTATAGTGTAGTGTATAGTGCAGTGTACTAGCACAGCACTAGTGTGTAGTGTATAGTGTAGTATATAGTGTAGTGTACTAGCACAGCACTAGTGTAGTGTATAGTGTAGTGTAGAGTAGTTTAGTGTATAGTGTAGTGTACTAGCACAGCACTAGTGTGTAGTGTAGTGTATAGTAGTTTATAGTGTAGTGTAATAGCACAGCACTAGTGTGTAGTGTAGTGTATAGTATAGTGTAGAGTAGTTTAGTGTATAGTGTAGTGTACTAGCACAGCACTAGTGTGTAGTGTAGTGTATAGTGTAGTGTACTAGCACAGCACTAGTGTGTAGTGTAGTGTATAGTGTAGTGTACTAGCACAGCACTAGTGTGTAGTGTAGTGTGTAGTGTATAGTGTAGTGTACTAGCACAGCACTAGTGTGTAGTGTAGAGTAGTGTAATGTATAGTGTAGTGTACTAGCACAGCACTAGTGTGTAGTGTATAGTGTAGTGTATAGTGTAGTGTAGAGTAATGTATCGTGTAGTGTACTAGCACAGCACTAGCGTGTAGTGTAGTGTATAGTGTAGTGTACTAGCACAGCACTCGTGTGTAGTGTAGTGTATAGTGTAGTGTATAGTGTACTAGCACAGCACTAGTGTGTAGTGTAGTGTATAGTGTAGTGTATAGTATATTGTACTAGCACAGCACTAGTGTGCAGTGTAGTGTTTAGTGTACTAGCACAGCACTAGTGTGTAGTGTAGTGTACTGTGTAGTGTATAGTGTAGTGTACTAGCACAGCACTAGCGTGTAGTGTAGTGTATTGTGTAGTGTATAGTGTAGTGTATAGTGTAGTGTACTAGCACAGCACTAGTGTGTAGTGTAGTGTATAGTGTAGTGTACTCGCACAGCACTAGTGTGTAGTGTAGCGTATTGTGTAGTGTATAGTGTAGTGTACTAGCACAGCACTAGTGTAGTGTATAGTGTAGTATACTGTGTAGTGTATAGTGTAGTGTACTAGCACAGCACTAGTGTGTAGTGTAGTGTATAGCGTAGTGTATAGGGTAGTGTAGAGTAGTGTAGTGTATAGTGTAGTGTACTAGCACAGCACTAGTGTGTAGTGTAGTGTATAGTGTAATGTATAGTTTAGTGTATAGTGTAGTGTACTAACAGAGCACTAGTCTGTAGTGTAGAGTAGTGTAGTGTATAGTGCAGTGTATAGTGTAGTGTATAGTGTAGAGTATAGTGTAGTGTACTAGCACAGCATGTGTAGTGTAGAGTAGTGTATAGTGTAATGTATAGTGTAGTGTATAGTAGTGTAGTGTATAATAGTGTATAGTGTAGTGTATAGTGCAGTGTACTAGCACAGCACTAGTGTGTAGTGTATAGTGTAGTATATAGTGTAGTGTACTAGCACAGCACTAGTGTAGTGTATAGTGTAGTGTAGAGTAGTTTAGTGTATAGTGTAGTGTACTAGCACAGCACTAGTGTGTAGTGTAGTGTATAGTAGTTTATAGTGTAGTGTAATAGCACAGCACTAGTGTGTAGTGTAGTGTATAGTATAGTGTAGAGTAGTTTAGTGTATAGTGTAGTGTACTAGCACAGCACTAGTGTGTAGTGTAGTGTATAGTGTAGTGTACTAGCACAGCACTAGTGTGTAGTGTAGTGTATAGTGTAGTGTACTAGCACAGCACTAGTGTGTAGTGTAGTGTGTAGTGTATAGTGTAGTGTACTAGCACAGCACTAGTGTGTAGTGTAGAGTAGTGTAATGTATAGTGTAGTGTACTAGCACAGCACTAGTGTGTAGTGTATAGTGTAGTGTATAGTGTAGTGTAGAGTAATGTATCGTGTAGTGTACTAGCACAGCACTAGCGTGTAGTGTAGTGTATAGTGTAGTGTACTAGCACAGCACTCGTGTGTAGTGTAGTGTATAGTGTAGTGTATAGTGTACTAGCACAGCACTAGTGTGTAGTGTATAGTGTAGTGTAGAGTAGTGTAGTGTATAGTGTAGTGTATAGTGTAGTGTATAGTGTAGTAGTGTGTAGTGTAGTGTATTTCATACAGCTGCGGGGACATGCCCCTTGCACTGCACACAATTTTTATAATCATGTAATGACTGGCTCCGACACGGTAAAGACTTGAAGTTTGTTTATTAATAAATATTCGGCACAGACTTGTTCCTCTATCTCTCTCTCTCTCTGCGGATATCCACCCGCGCTCACCCCGCTCACCAGCACGCCGCCGGCTGACGGCGCGCTGGGGAGCGGCTGAGCGGCTGGAGGTCTCGCCGCCACGTGGCCGGCGGAGATGGCGGGGCAGCAGCAGCGATGGGGAGCTCCTCTCGATCTTCAACACCGACCCCTAACGTTGCTGTGCCCCCGGCTTATAAACGCTCCGCGGAGGCTAAGCCCCGCCTCTGGCCACGCCCCTCTTGGAACCTTCGGGAACGTTTCAGAGGCTTCCCTGGTGGATCCTTTCACCCAGATGTAATACCCACTATAGATAAACACAGCCTGTATAAGGTAATTCAGTTCGATCCTCCACACATTTCGAACCGCTTTTAATGAACGCACGCCCAGTGTCAATTGTGGCATTCGGCAAAGGTAACTTTAAACCTAATGTCAAAATAATTAACGTCCACAAACAAACGATAACCATCGAACGAGGAAGGACACCAGTTCAATCCCTGGTTGGGGGCTGACTCAGCCCAACATGTCTACAACAACTCCACGTCCGAGGCCCGAACGCAAAACGACGGAAACCTCCCCAGGATTCCACGTGGAGACCTGGGGTCCCTTGGAGGCATTTTGACACCACTCACCACCCCCGCACGGTGCGATGCTGAGACGCTTGGAGCAGGCCGCACACACCCCCCTCCATCCTCCCCTTCCTCCCTCCCCCCTTCCCTCCCACCCCTCTCTCCCCTCCCTCCTCCCCTCCCTTCCTTCCACCCCTCCCCTCCCTCCCACCCCTCTCTTCCCTCCCTATCTCCCTCACCCACTGCTCGTCCCTCCTGACCCCCCCCTCCCGAACTGATGATACGGGTTCCATCTCAGCGTCATTGCCTGTCGCAGTCGCTCCATCCACTCACGCCCCCTCCGACCCCTCTCCCCGCCCCCCCCTGCACCCCCTCCCTCCGCCCTCCCTCCTCCTCCCCCTCTCTCCACCCCTCCCCCCGCTCCACCCACCCCTCCTCCCTCCGCCTCCTCTATAACCCCCCCTCCCCCAACTCTGCTCCCTCCACCTCTCCCCCCGCGCCCCGCCGTGCCCCCCCCGGCGTGTCTCCACGCCTCCTCCGTCGGGTTGAAGTGGACGTTCTGCCCCCGGCTGGCGAGCTCCTGTAGCTCCCGTCGCCTCTCGACAGAACTCCGATGCCGCGAGAACTGCTCCCTCAAGAACACCTCGCGCTCCATCGCAACCCTCGCCTGCTCCACCGCCTCCCTCTGCCTCACCCGTGAGTCCCTCCTCGACTCCCTGTCGCCTCCGGCCCTGCTGCTGACCCCCCGCCCCCGGCCCTCCCTGTCCGGAGGCCGCTGCTGCCCCCTGTCGGCGTCAATCAGCTGCCTTAGCCTGTCCGAGATGTCGGAGATCCTCCCGCGGTTGACTTCTCCTCCTCGACCTCGGCCCCTCTCCATGGCCGGCGGTTGTCACCGGTCGGATTCTTGCTCGGCCCCTCCTGTGCCGTCACAGCAACCATCGCGGCCGTCATCGCCTCCAACACCGTCACCTCTGCGTGGGTCTCTGTAGGTCTCTGTGAGTGTGCTGGTTTCTGTGGCTCTCCGTGGGTCTCTATCAGTGACGTGCGGTGAGGTCAATGGCTGGGGGAGGCACTGGCTGGTGTCAGAGCCAGATTCACACACTGAGGGGGGCGTGGCCTCACTGATGTGGGCGTGGCCTCACTGAGGGGGCGTGTTAGACACGTCCCCCTCAGTGAGGCAGATGTGAGAGCTGCCTCCCCTGGTGCTTTTTCATTGCAGTTTCACGACGAGACCAGCGGCCCTACATATCTTTATACACACACGTGAAATAAGTTACCTGGAGTATGGAAGGCGAGGACATGAAATGAAGGGGTCTACAAACATTACATTGGTGACATACTGAGATAGTAACAAGCACGCGCTTTTTGCCCACGCTCCATCCAGTTACTGAGGGGTTGCGCAATCAGAGGGGAGGCTGAGCTCGTCGCTGCCTCACCACTCGTCTCTTCCTGTATTTGCAGCGGAGCTCCGCAAATTTGGCGATTTTGACTCTAAAAATGATTGGAATCGTACAGAAATTACATTCATAACACACATCAGTGGAAAAATCTTAATATTTATTTTATTGGATTATTCTTTATTTTTACTTTTCGTAACAGCTGTTTTCATTGAAGTATCACAGGTGAGGCTCTGCCTCCCTTGCCTCCCCTGACCGCACGTCCCTGGTCTCTATGAGTGTGAGTTTCTGTGGGAATGAGTCTCTGTGGGTAGCAGTGGGTCTCTATGAGTGTGGGTTTCTGTGGGTATGGGTCTCTGTGGGTAGTAATGGGTCTCTATGAGTGTGGGTTTCTGTGGATATGGGTCTCTGTGGGTAGTAATGGGTCTCTATGAGTGTGGGTTTCTGTGGGAATGGGTCTCTGTGGGTAGCAGTGGGTCTTTATGAGTGTGGGTTTCTGTGGGTATGGGTCTCTGTGGGTAGCAGTGGGTGTCTATGAGTGTGGGTTTCTGTGGGTATGGGTCTCTGTGGGTAGCAGTGGGTGTCTATGAGTGTGGGTTTCTGTGGATATGGGTCTCTGTGGGTAGCAGTGGGTCTCTATGAGTGTGGACATTTGTGAGCATGGGTCTCTGTGGGTAGCAGTGGGTCTCTATGAGTGTGGGTTTCTGTGGGTATGGGTCTCTGTGGGTAGCAGTGGGTCTCTATGAGTGTGGGTTTCTGTGGGTATGGGTCTCTGGGTAGCAGTGGGTCTCTATGAGTGTGGGTTTCTGTGGGTATGGGTCTCTGTGGGTAGCAGTGGGTCTCTATGAGTGTGGGTTTCTGTGGGTATGGGTCTCTGTGGGTAGCAGTGGGTCTCTATGAGTGTGGGTTTCTGTGGGTATGAGTCTCTGTGGGTAGCAGTGGGTCTCTATGAGTGTGGGTTTCTGTGGGAATGGGTCTCTGTGGGTTGCAGTGGGTCTCTATGAGTGTGGGTTTCTGTGGGTATGGGTCTCTGTGGGTAGCAGTGGGTCTCTATGAGTGTGGGTTTCTGTGGGTATGGGTCTCTGTGGGTAGCAGTGGGTCTCTATGAGTGTGGGTTTCTGTGGGTATGGGTCTCTGTGGGTAGCAGTGGGTCTCTATGAGTGTGGGTTTCTGTGGGTATGAGTCTCTGTGGGTCGCAGTGGGTCTCTATGAGTGTGGGTCTCTGTGGGTATGGGTCTCTGTGGGTAGCAGTGGGTCTCTATGAGTGTGGGTTTCTGTGGGTATGGGTCTCTGTGGGTAGCAGTGGGTCTCTATGAGTGTGCGTCTCTGTGGGTATGGGTCTCTGTGGGTAGCAGTGGGTCTCTATGAGTGTGGGTTTCTGTGGGTATGGGTCTCTGTGGGTAGCAGTGGGTCTCTATGAGTGTGGGTTTCTGTGGGTATGGGTCTCTGTGGGTAGCAGTGGGTCTCTATGAGTGTGGGCATTTGTGAGCATGGGTCTCTGTGGGTAGCAGTGGGTCTCTATGAGTGTGGGTTTCTGTGGGTATGGGTCTCTGTGGGTAGCAGTGGGTCTCTATGAGTGTGGGTTTCTGTGGGTATGGGTCTCTGTGGGTAGCAGTGGGTCTCTATGAGTGTGGGTTTCTGTGGGTATGGGCCTCTGTGGGTAGCAGTGGGTCTCTATGAGTGTGGGCATTTGTGACCATGGGTCTCTGTGGGTAGCAGTGGGTCTCTATGAGTGTGGGTTTCTGTGGGTATGGGTCTCTGTGGGTAGCAGTGGGTCTCTATGAGTGTGGGTTTCTGTGGGTATGGGTCTCTGTGGGTAGCAGTGGGTCTCTATGAGTGTGGGTTTCTGTGGGTATGAGTCTCTGTGGGTCGCAGTGGGTCTCTATGAGTGTGGGTCTCTGTGGGTATGGGTCTCTGTGGGTAGCAGTGGGTCTCTATGAGTGTGGGTTTCTGTGGGTATGGGTCTCTGTGGGTAGCAGTGGGTCTCTATGAGTGTGCGTCTCTGTGGGTATGGGTCTCTGTGGGTAGCAGTGGGTCTCTATGAGTGTGGGTTTCTGTGGGTATGGGTCTCTGTGGGTAGCAGTGGGTCTCTATGAGTGTGGGTTTCTGTGGGTATGGGTCTCTGTGGGTAGCAGTGGGTCTCTATGAGTGTGGGCATTTGTGAGCATGGGTCTCTGTGGGTAGCAGTGGGTCTCTATGAGTGTGGGTTTCTGTGGGTATGGGTCTCTGTGGGTAGCAGTGGGTCTCTATGAGTGTGGGTTTCTGTGGGTATGGGTCTCTGTGGGTAGCAGTGGGTCTCTATGAGTGTGGGTTTCTGTGGGTATGGGCCTCTGTGGGTAGCAGTGGGTCTCTATGAGTGTGGGCATTTGTGACCATGGGTCTCTGTGGGTAGCAGTGGGTCTCTATGAAGGTGGGTTTCTGTGGGTATGGGTCTCTGTGGGTAGCAGTGGGTCTCTATGAGTGTGCGTCTCTGTGGGTATGGGTCTCTGTGGGTCTTTGTAAGTATGGGTCTCTGTGAGTGTGGGCATTTGTGAGCATGGGTGTGGGGCCTTACGTGGTGAAATGAAAATTATCGTGAGGCGATGTATGATGATTATGCGTAATCTAAACTGTTTTTTGTGTGTATACATAAACTGTATATCATGTATATATGAACTGTATATTATGTATATATAAACTGTATATTACGTGTATATAAACTGTCCGCACCAGGGACAGCTCCAAGCGAGGAGTGAGGAGCACGCTGGGGCCTTCTTGGCGTTGATTCAGCGACGGAGAGCCGTGGGGAGGGAGGGGGTGAGATGGGGAGAGATGAGAGAGGGACATCGAAAGAGAGAGATGAAACATCTCCTGCTGCTACTTTTGCTGCGTCTCCCCTTAAACTCATACAGGAGACTACACATTATAGTGGTAGGACACAGTACTACTACTACACAGTACTACTACTACACAGTACTACTACTACACAGTACTATTACACAGTACTACTACACAGTACTACTACTACACAGTACTATTACACAGTACTACTACCACACAGTACTATTACACAGTACTACTACTACACAGTACTACTACACATCACTACTACACAGTACTACTACTACACAGTACTACTACCACACAGTACTACTACACAGTACTATTACTACACAGTACTACTACTACACAGTACTACTACACAGTACTACTATTAAACAGTACTACTACTACTATACAGTACTACTACTACACAGTACTATTACTACACAGCACTACTACACAGTACTACTACACAGTACTACTACACAGTACTACTACTACACAGTACTACTACTACACAGTACTGTTACTACACAGTACTACTACTACACAGTACTACTACACAGTACTACTACTACACAGTACTATTACTACACAGTACTACTACTACACAGTACTACTACACAGTACTATTACTACAGAGTACTACTACACAGTACTACTACTACACAGTACTACTACACAGTATTACTACTACACAGTACTACTACACAGTACTACTACACAGTACTATTACACAGTACTATTACTACACAGTACTACTACACAGTACTACTACACAGTACTACTACTACACAGTACTACTACTACACAGTACCATTACTACACAGTACTACTACACAGTACTATTACACAGTACTACTACTACACAGTACTACTACACAGTACTATTACACAGTACTACTACACAGTACTACTACTACACAGTACTACTACACAGTACTATTACACAGTACTACTACACAGTACTACTACTACAGAGTACTACTACTACACAGTACTACTACACAGTGCTATTACACAGTACTACTACACAGTACTATTACTACACAGTACTACTACCCAGCACTACTACACAGTACTACTACTACACAGTACTACTACTACTACACACGCCAGCTCGTGACGTCTACTTAGTAACACTTGGCCTGCTGAGTCTCTGTTTCTGTCTCTCTCTGTCTCTCTCTGTGTCTGCCTCTCTCTCTGTGTCTCTCTGTCTGTCTCTTTCTCTATCCCTGTGTCTCTCTCTGTGTCTCTCTCTGTCTCTTTCTCTATCCCTGTGTCTCTCTCTGTGTCTCTCTCTCTCTGTCTGTCTCTTTCTCTATCCCTGTGTCTCTCTCTGTCTGTCTCTTTCTCTATCCCTGTGTCTCTCTCTGTCTGTCTCTTTCTGTATCCCTGTGTCTCTCTCTGTGTCTCTCTGTCTGTCTCTTTCTCTATTCCTGTGTCTCTCTCTGTATGTCTCTTTCTCTATCTCTGTGTCTCTCTCTGTGTCTCTCTCTGTCTGTCCTTTTCTCTATCCCTGTGTCTCTCTCTGTGTCTCTCTCTCTGTCTGTCCCTTTCTCTATCCCTGTGTCTCTCTCTCTCTGTCTGTCCCTTTCTCTATCCCTGTCTCTCTCTCTCTCTTTCTCTATCCCTGTGTCTCTCTCTGTGTCTCTCTCTCTCTGTCTCTTTCTCTATCCCTGTGTCTCTCTGTGTCTCTGTCTGTCCCTTTCTCTATCCCTGTGTCTCTCTCTCTGTCTGTCTCTTTCTCTATCCCTGTGTCTCTCTCTCTCTCTGTCTGTCCCTTTCTCTATCCCTGTGTCTATCTCTCGGAGGCGACGACGAGATGGTGACGACGATGGACGTGAGTAGCACGACGGGCAATCATCCCACTTCCCAGCAACAGCCACGAGGTCCCACACAGGGGCCCCTCCTGGACTCTCAGCGAGGCCACGCCCCTCCCCGGCCACGCCCTCCTTCTGGAACCTGCGAGCGCCCTTCCCGATTGGCTCCCTCTGTGACTTTTAGCCGAGATGTCCCCCTCTCAAGTTTCTACCGTGGCCTGCAGGCGTCAGTAGTGGCGTCGCAGGCAGCGCTATGCCACGCCACTCGCAAAGGTTAAAGTTGAGTACTTAACAATAATGACATTTTGATTTAAAGCTTTCGTGACTGCAGGGATTTATATTCTTGGTTCTTTCGGTAAGGTCACCTGCACGTAGAAGGGAAACAATAAAATAATAAAAATATAAAACAATAAAATTCTCACGAAGTTTCGACTGCAACACGAGCAGTCATCATCAGGTGTTTCCCTTCTACGTGACTTTTACCGAAAGAACCAAGAATAATAATGACATTGCCAGGCATCTTAATTTCTTTGGGAGTACTCCCTCGGTGATTTAATATTGCTCGAAATAGATTGGTTTAATGTGGTTCATTAAGGTCCAGGTAATGACTACGCTTGCTGTACGAGTTACAAATCTGTTATGAGTGGCTAATGCTGATTTGTTTTTACGTGGATTAAATGCACACAGCAGCCAGTGCAAAGGCGTTTTTTTGTACAAATACATTTTGAAGTATATATAGTATGGCCAATTTAAACACTGCATAAAACAAATTATAAGATTAATGCCTTTTAATGTTAATGAATGCAAAGGAAAAAAGATCAAAACACAGTGTTTAACCATTCGGTCTCTGATACATTTAATGTTTAGTTATGAAATCGGCTCAAATCTATCAATATATCAATAGTTACAATTCCTGTAAGTTTTAAACTATTATACACTGCAAGTACATCAAGTGAAGGTTGGTTGAATACTGTAGTTAAAATTTTTGAAGATTTTGGTTGAGGTTTTATTTTGAACAGTACAATCGTGTTCATCAACCAATCAACAGAGAGCCGCTCTATGGGTATCTCGGTAAAGTCAAGTAGGTAATAAAATAATTTAAATTAAAACAACATTTTATCTTATACCTACTACGTAACTTTACCGAAAGAAACTAAGAGTGTGGATCCCTGCAGTCACGAAAACTTCAAGTCGAGATTATTATTATTGTTGCTGATACAGCTGACCCTGGACTTTCAATATCCCGGGAAAGGATTCGAGACTTCCCCGGACGTCGGCAAACGCGAACTTACCAGGAAGAGAAACCGGGACAGGTGGCAACTCCAAGTGGAGCGCCCCGCGACAATTACCGACCGCGCGCGCGGTCGGAGCGAGCGACTGGCGGCGCGTAGGCGGGGCTTGGTGACCCACCCGGACTGTACCACCCCGCTGGACGTTGTGGGGGGGGGGCTGGCAGTGCCCTGCCCGACAATGGGTCTCGGTGGTCACGAGTTACATTGAGAGATGGGATCGGCCAAGTTCGGCTTCCCCCCCACCCCCCACCGCCCACGCCGCACCTCCTCCACTTTGTATCGGATACGGTGAGTTCAGCTCCTGGCTAAGTGACTCAGTGCCCAGGTCGACTGCCGCCACTCTGCTGCGTCATTAAAATCGTAAGCCTGGCCAGGTTCAAGTCCTGCTCTGGAGAGGGGGTGGTGTTGACTCAGCCCATCATCATCATCATGCCTCGGTGGGAGTGGTCGATAAAATAGGTACTAATTAGGTGGCACGTGACTAGTAGCCACCAGGGCCATAGAAAGATGCGGGCTGGATGTTTTATGCCGGGTGAACAATTATGATGCCGGATCATCGACGCATGCAGAGAGAATCGACGCCCCGGGCAAATTGTAGCTTGTGGCGAGCGGACACCGTGGACCCTAGCGACTGGGTCGCGACTGATTAATGAAAAGATTGTGGGGTCATTAGGAAGGATCACAGGGAGGTAGTGAGGATGGGTCTGGTAGGACGGGGAGGTGGGAATTGGAGCGAGTGGACAGTGTGGGGGAGGGGTTCAATGGGGTCTTGGTTTTGTGGGGGGGGGGGAGGTATGGGCGAGGCGGGGGGGGCTGTTTACAGCCCTGAACCAGTGGTGGAAACTCCACATTACTATGGTGGGGGGCGAGTGACTCCATGGATGATCAAACCCGGAGATCTGCGTTGGGTCTTTCACATCCACTACCACCTATGGGCACACGACCCTGTCACGTGGGGGGGGCGGACCCTGCTACGTGGGGGCGGACCCTGCCACGTGGGGGCGGACCCTGCCACGTGGGGGCGGACCCTGTCACGTGGGGGGGGGGGCGGACCCTGCCACGTGATGCGCGTTCGGTCGACCTCACGGCCACATCGCGTCACTGTGTCACGTGAGTACTTTGTGCTATAGAGTCACTAAATATACTGTTATAGAGTCACTATTAATACTGTTATAGAGTCACTATTAATACTGTTATAGAGTCACTATTAATACTGCTATAGAGTCCCTATTAATACTGTTATAGAGTCACTATTAATACTGCTATAGAGTCACTATTAATACTGTTATAGAGTCACTATTAATACTGCTATAGTCACTAATAATACTGTTATAGAGTCACTATTAATACTGCTATAGAGTCACTATTAATACTGTTATAGAGTCACTATTAATACTGCTATAGTCACTAATAATACTGTTATAGAGTCACTATTAATACTGTTATAGAGTCACTATTAATGCTGTTATAGTCACTATTAATACTGTTATAGAGTGACTATTAATACTGCTATAGAGTCACTATTAATACTGCTATAGAGTCACTATTATTACTGCTATAGAGTGACTATTAATACTGTGATAGAGTCACTATTAATACTGTTATAGAGTGACTATTAATACTGCTATAGAGTCACTATTAATGCTGTTATAGAGTCACTATTAATACTGCTATAGAGTCACTATTAATACTGTTATAGAGTCACTATTAATACTGTTATAGAGTCACTATTAATACTGTTATAGAGTCACTATTAATACTGTTATAGAGTCACTATTAATACTGTTATAGAGTCACTATTAATACTGTTATAGAGTGACTATTAATACTGTTATAGAGTCACTATTAATACTGCTATAGAGTCACTATTAATACTGTTATAGAGTCACTATTAATACTGTTATAGAGTCACCATTAATACTGTTATAGAGTCACTATTAATACTGTTATAGAGTCACTATTAATACTGCTATAGAGTCACTATTAATACTGTTATAGAGTCACTATTAATACTGTTATAGAGTCACTATTAATACTGTTATAGAGTCACTATTAATACTGCTATAGAGTCACTATTAATACTGTTATAGAGTCACTATTAATGCTGTTATAGTCACTATTAATACTGTTATAGAGTGACTATTAATACTGTTATAGAGTCACTATTAATACTGCTATAGAGTCACTATTATTACTGCTATAGAGTGACTATTAATACTGTGATAGAGTCACTATTAATACTGTTATAGAGTGACTATTAATACTGCTATAGAGTCACTATTAATGCTGTTATAGAGTCACTATTAATACTGCTATAGAGTCACTATTAATACTGCTATAGAGTCACTATTATTACTGCTATAGAGTGACTATTAATACTGTGATAGAGTCACTATTAATACTGTTATAGAGTGACTATTAATACTGCTATAGAGTCACTATTAATGCTGTTATAGAGTCACTATTAATACTGCTATAGAGTCACTATTAATACTGTTATAGAGTCACTATTAATACTGTTATAGAGTCACTATTAATACTGTTATAGAGTCACTATTAATACTGTTATAGAGTCACTATTAATACTGTTATAGAGTCACTATTAATACTGTTATAGAGTGACTATTAATACTGTTATAGAGTCACTATTAATACTGCTATAGAGTCACTATTAATACTGTTATAGAGTCACTATTAATACTGTTATAGAGTCACTATTAATACTGTTATAGAGTCACTATTAATACTGTTATAGAGTCACTATTAATACTGCTATAGAGTCACTATTAATACTGTTATAGAGTCACTATTAATACTGTTATAGAGTCACTATTAATACTGTTATAGAGTCACTATTAATACTGCTATAGAGTCACTATTAATACTGTTATAGAGTCACTATTAATACTGTTATAGAGTCACTATTAATACTGCTATAGAGTCACTATTAATACTGTTATAGAGTCACTATTAATACTGTTATAGAGTCACTATTAATATGGTTATAGAGTCACTATTAATACTGCTATAGAGTCACTATTAATACTGTTATAGAGTCACTATTAATACTGTTATAGAGTCACTATTAATACTGTTATAGAGTCACTATTAATACTGTTATAGAGTCACTATTAATACTGCTATAGAGTCACTATTAATACTGTTATAGAGTCACTATTAATACTGCTATGGAGTCACTATTAATACTGCTATAGAGTCACTATTAATACTGTTATAGAGTCACTATTAATACTGATATAGAGTCACTATTAATACTGCTATAGAGTCACTATTAATACTGCTATAGAGTCACTATTAATACTGTTATAGAGTCACTAATAATACTGTTATAGAGTGACTATTAATACTGCTATAGAGTCACTATTAATACTGCTATAGAGTCACTATTAATACTGCTATAGAGTCACTATTAATACTGCTATAGAGTGACTATTAATACTGTTATAGAGTCACTATTAATACTGCTATAGAGTCACTATTAATACTGTTATAGAGTCACTATTAATACTGTTATAGAGTCACTATTAATACTGTTATAGAGTCACTATTAATACTGTTATAGAGTCACTATTAATACTGCTATAGAGTCACTATTAATACTGTTATAGAGTCACTATTAATACTGTTATAGAGTCACTATTAATACTGTTATAGAGTCACTATTAATACTGTTATAGAGTCACTATTAATACTGTTATAGAGTCACTATTAATACTGCTATAGAGTCACTATTAATACTGTTATAGAGTCACTATTAATACTGTTATAGAGTCACTATTAATACTGCTATATAGTCACTATTAATACTGTTATAGAGTCACTATTAATACTGTTATAGAGTCACTATTAATACTGTTATAGAGTCACTATTAATACTGCTATAGAGTGACTATTGATACTGCTATAGAGTCACTATTAATACTGTTATAGAGTCACTATTAATACTGTTATAGAGTCACTATTAATACTGCTATAGAGTGACTATTAATACTGTTATAGGGTCACTATTAATACTGTTATAGAGTCACTATTAATACTGCTATAGAGTCACTATTAATACTGTTATAGAGTCACTATTAATACTGCTATAGAGTCACTATTAATACTGCTATAGAGTCACTATTAATACTGTTATAGAGTCACTATTAATACTGCTATAGAGTCACTATTAATACTGCTATAGAGTCACTATTGATACTGCTATAGAGTGACTATTAATACTGCTATAGAGTGACTTTTAATACTGCTATAGAGTCACTATTAATACTGCTATAGAGTCACTATTAATACTGCTATAGAGTCACTATTAATACTGTTATAGAGTCACTATTAATACTGATATAGAGTCACTATTAATACTGCTATAGAGTCACTATTAATACTGCTAGAGAGTCACTATTAATACTGCTATAGAGTGACTATTGATACTGCTATAGAGTGACTATTAATACTGCTATAAAGTGACTATTAATACTGCTATAGAGTCACTATTAATACTGCTATAGAGTCACTATTAATACTGCTGTAGAGTGACTATTGATACTGCTATAGAGTCACTATTAATACTCTTATAGAGTCACTATAAATACTGCTATAGAGGGACTATTAATACTGCTATAGAGTGACTATTAATACTGTTATAGAGTCACTATTAATAATGCGATAGAGTGACTATTAATACTGTTATCGAGTTACTATTAATACTGCTATAGAGTCACTATTAATACTGCTATAGAGTCACTATTAATACTGCTATAGAGTCACTATTAATACTGCTATAAAATCACTATTAATACTGTAGAGTCGATATCTACTGCTATACAGTCAGCATGTACTACTGTACAGTCCATTAATACTGCTATACTGTCAGCATGTACTACTGTAGAGTCGATATCTAATGCTATAGAGTCAGCATGTACTACTGTACAGTCCATTAATACTGCTATAGAGTCAGCATGTACTACTCTAATCATAGCAGGTACCACCACTGTCGCTTGCCCTGCTCTAATCATAGCAGCTTACACCACAGTATGCATGCACTGCTGCAGGGAAAGCAGGTACCACCACACTATGCACTGCTGTAGTAATAGCACGGACCACCACAGTCACTATGCACTGCTGAATTAATAGTGCTCAGTTGTGGAGAGAGTGCAGAGTTTCTCACATCTGCCCAGTGTGCTCATGACCGGCTCCGGTTTAACACCAGAGTGTGTGAGGACAGGTGAGACATCCTCTAACACAAGTGCGGCTACGCTTTTTTTTGGTCACGCTGCACAATGGTGCCGATCGCCGGGACTGGTTTACTACGGCCTTTGGAGCGGCTTTGCCAGTTTCGCCAGATCGGCCCAGGACCGCTGGATAATGTCGGATGATAATCGTGTGGTGACGGATAATCGATGACGATCGACGGTGTCTCGAGCTGAATGCGGTGCCCAACGTGCGACATTGGTTGACGCGCGGCCGGCCAACGCGCCGTCTAAATCCGCGTCTCTCTTCTGGAATTCTCAGGCGGGCAACGCTTTTGGTGAGCCGGCGGTCGCAATGAGCTGGAGCTTCCTGACCCGTCTGTTGGAGGAGATATCTCTGCACTCGACGTACCTGGGCAAGCTCTGGCTCACCACGTTCCTGATCTTGCGCATCATGCTGACTATCGCGGCGGGCGAATCCATCTACCACGACGAGCAGAGCTCGTTCATGTGCAACTCGCAACAGCCGGGCTGCACAAACGTCTGCTACGACTCCTTCGCTCCCCTCTCCTACGTGCGCTTCTGGATTTTTCAGATTATCACCTTGGCGGCGCCCAGCATTCTCTACCTCGCCTTCGCCATGCACAGGATACAGAGGTCTAGTAGAGTTACGACGACGATAATTGTGATGATAATAATGACGATGAAGGCCCCCCCCCCCCCCCCCCAAAAAAACCTTAATTCCACTCTTTGTTTTGGTGAGAAGGATATTTTTAAACTTTCATTCCCGCGTCGTTATCCGCAGGTCAGAAGGCTCGACCGGCCACAAAAAGCACCGACGGACCGAGCAAGCCGAGGAGAATGTCCAAGCGGAGAAAGGAGGGGAGTTTGCCGACGAGGCCGGCGAGGTCAAGAAGAACGACCACAGATGGCACGACGGGCGCCGCGCGATCCGGTCCGACGGCCTCATGTGGGCGTACACGCTGCAGCTCGTCCTGCGCACGGTGGCCGAAGTGGGCTTCCTTCTGGGCCAGTACGTGATGTACGGCTTGGAGGTGATCCCCCGCTTCGAGTGCCCCCGCCGCCACCCTTGCCGCCACCGCGTCGACTGCTTCGTGTCGAGGCCCACGGAGAAGACCGTCTTCCTGTATGTGATGTACGCCGTGGGCGGCCTCAGCCTGGCTCTCGACCTGGCCGAGCTGTGGCACCTGGGGATGGGCGCCCTCGGGGACTTGCTGCCAGGCAGCCGAGCCAAGCGCCAGCAACGGTCAGGGCTGGATTAAGGTTCTTGTAGGCCCTAGACACTTCTGTCTCGTAGGCCTTCAGTCAGGGCCGGATTAAGGTTCTTGTAGGCCCTAGACACTTCTATCTCGTAGGCCTTCAGTCACGGCTGGATTAAGGTTCTTGTAGGGCCTTGACACTTCTATCTCGTAGGCCTTCAGTCAGGGCCGGATTAAGGTTCTTGTAGGGCCTTGACACTTTTATCTCGTAGGCCTTCAGTCAGGGCTGGATTAAGGTTCTTGTAGGGCCTTGACACTTCTATCTCGTAGGCCTTCAGTAAGGGCTGGATTAATGTTCTTGTAGGGCCTAGACACTTCTGTCTCGTAGGTCTTCAGTCAGGGCTAGATTAAGGTTCTTGTAGGGCCTTGACACTTCTATCTCGTAGGCCTTCAGTCAGGGCTGGATTAAGGTTCTTGTAGGCCCTAGACACTTCTATCTCGTAGGCCTTCAGTCAGGGCCAGATTAAGGTTCTTGTAGGGCCTTGACACTTCTGTCTCGTAGGCCTTCAGTCAGGGCCAGATTAAGGTTCTTGTAGGGCGTAGACACTTCTATCTCGTAGGCCTTCAGTCAGGGCTGGATTGAGGTTTATTGTAGGCCCTAGACACTTCTATCTCGTAGGCCTTCAGTCAGGGCTGGATTAATGTTCTTGTAGGCCCTAGACACTTCCATCTCGTAGGCCTTCAGTCAGGGCCAGATTAAGGTTCTTGTAGGGCCTAGACACTTCTATCTCGTAGGCCTTCAGTCAGGGCCAGATTAAGGTTCTTGTAGGGCCTTGACACTTCTATCTCATAGGCCTTCAGTCAGGGCTGGATTAAGGTTCTTGTAGGCCCTAGACACTTCTATCTCGTAGGCCTTCAGTCAGGGCTGGATTAAGGTTCTTGTAGGCCCTAGACACTTCCATCTCGTAGGCCTTCAGTCAGGGCCAGATTAAGGTTCTTGTAGGGCCTTGACACTTCTATCTCGTAGGCCTTCAGTAAGGGCTGGATTAATGTTCTTGTAGGGCCTAGACACTTCTGTCTCGTAGGCCTTCAGTCAGGGCCGGATTAAGGTTCTTGTAGGCCCTAGACACTTCTATCTCGTAGGCCTTCAGTCACGGCTGGATTAAGGTTCTTGTAGGGCCTTGACACTTCTATCTCGTAGGCCTTCAGTCAGGGCCGGATTAAGGTTCTTGTAGGGCCTTGACACTTTTATCTCGTAGGCCTTCAGTCAGGGCTGGATTAAGGTTCTTGTAGGGCCTTGACACTTCTATCTCGTAGGCCTTCAGTAAGGGCTGGATTAATGTTCTTGTAGGGCCTAGACACTTCTGTCTCGTAGGTCTTCAGTCAGGGCTAGATTAAGGTTCTTGTAGGGCCTTGACACTTCTATCTCGTAGGCCTTCAGTCAGGGCTGGATTAAGGTTCTTGTAGGCCCTAGACACTTCTATCTCGTAGGCCTTCAGTCAGGGCCAGATTAAGGTTCTTGTAGGGCCTTGACACTTCTGTCTCGTAGGCCTTCAGTCAGGGCCAGATTAAGGTTCTTGTAGGGCGTAGACACTTCTATCTCGTAGGCCTTCAGTCAGGGCTGGATTGAGGTTTATTGTAGGCCCTAGACACTTCTATCTCGTAGGCCTTCAGTCAGGGCTGGATTGAGGTTTATTGTAGGCCCTAGACACTTCTATCTCGTAGGCCTTCAGTCAGGGCTGGATTAATGTTCTTGTAGGCCCTAGACACTTCCATCTCGTAGGCCTTCAGTCAGGGCCAGATTAAGGTTCTTGTAGGGCCTAGACACTTCTATCTCGTAGGCCTTCAGTCAGGGCCAGATTAAGGTTCTTGTAGGGCCTTGACACTTCTATCTCGTAGGCCTTCAGTCAGGGCTGGATTAAGGTTCTTGTAGGCCCTAGACACTTCTATCTCGTAGGCCTTCAGTCAGGGCTGGATTAAGGTTCTTGTAGGCCCTAGACACTTCCATCTCGTAGGCCTTCAGTCAGGGCCAGATTAAGGTTCTTGTAGGGCCTTGACACTTCTATCTCATAGGCCTTCAGTAAGGGCTGGATTAATGTTCTTGTAGGGCCTAGACACTTCTGTCTCGTAGGCCTTCAGTCAGGGCTAGATTAAGGTTCTTGTAGGGCCTTGACACTTCTATCTCGTAGGCCTTCAGTTAGGGCTGGATTAAGGTTCTTGTAGGCCCTAGACACTTCTATCTCGTAGGCCTTCAGTCAGGGCCAGATTAAGGTTCTTGTAGGGCCTTGACACTTCTATCTCGTAGGCCTTCAGTCAGGGCCAGATTAATGTTCTTGTACGGCCTTGACACTTCTTTCTCGTAGGCCTTCAGTCAGGGCCAGATGAAGGTTCTTGTAGGCCCTAGACACTTATATCTCGTAGGCCTTCAGTCAGGGCCAGATTAAGGTTCTTGTAGGGCCTTGACACTTCTATCTCGTAGGCCTTCAGTCAGGGCTGGATTAATGTTCTTGTAGGCCCTAGACACTTATATCTCGTAGGCCTTCAGTGGTAATGTTCTACAGCTGCTACTGCTCCTAACCCGTGTCACTAACTCCCTCCGCTGTCTCGTCGTCGCTGCTGACACGTTCATTACTTAGCCAGTGCCCTCGTTCTACGGGAGGGCGCGCTGCGTGCCCGCACTTCGGAAGATTCCTACTTGAAGTTATTGGGGAGAGGAAAAAAAATATATCACGCGAGGTAAGCCTCAAAATATCGAACGCGGAAATGTCTTCCGCTATATATTTTTTGACCACGGCTATTGCGTGGGATGCCGTTTGTTTTCACCGATAACAAATTCAACGTCACCATGGGACCCCCCATGATGTAGCTGCACGTGATGTAGCTGCTCACAACGAGCTCTCAATGTGCTGATAGTGGCATTGTCTCTGTGCTGTTCGCCTTTTGGCATCCTCTGGTCTAACACTGTTTGAGACTAGGCTCTAAAGATAGCTCTCCCTGGTGTGGACCAATCAGTTTCAAAGACAATGCATCATATACTACCAGAGCATGTTTGTTTGCATGTTCACCACAAGTGTAGCTACATAAATGGTGTCATTACTCTGTAGCGACAGTACCGAGTGAAGAGTGGTGCTGTACGCGTGGTGCCGCTCTATGGTACCAGAGTGAGCACGGCACGGAATCGCTCACTAGAGGGCAGGGTCCGGGTGTCGCTGAGGTCGGGTCAGGACATGATATCCTGGGTGAACCCGAGAGGGCACGTGACTGGACGAGGGGGCAAGGGGGGACATGAGGGTCACGTGATAAGGACCCAGGGTCCCTCCCGGAAGGATCTGGAAGGGGCGTGGCCAAGGGCAGAGCCGGCCACACCCCCTCCCGGAAGGATCTGGAAGAGGGCGTGGCCAAGGGCAGAGCCGGCCACGCCCCCTCCCGGAAGGATCTTGAAGGGGGCGTGACCAAGGGCAGAGCCGGCCACACAGTTATAAACCAAGTCCCGGGTGGGAGCGGGGCTGCTGGGTCAACTCTGGGAATGAAGCCGCCATCTAAGGTCCTCGGTCTCCGGTCTCCGCTAGTGGACCAGGCAGCGTGTTGAGCTGTCCTGGTCCGGTAATATAGTATCCCCCCGCGTGTTAGCTAAGTTGGGAGCGGTGGTTACCGCCCTATGTCGTCATCCTGTTGAGAGCTACCTGTTGCCTCCAGTTCTAGTGTGCGCCTAAATGGAACCCACCACACAAGTGCTGTGTGTGGTTAATGTGAACTTGATTCCATGCAAAAGGTTTCTATTTGGCGTTCCAACATCTTAACACTACTTGTGCTTTATTGCCAGAAAGGGTACGGGCTTCCTCCCTGACGCTCAAAACGTGCCGTTCCCGCTGCTACTGTCGTTGCCATGAACAGGATTGCGAACGGCGATCCTCCTCCTCCGCCTCCTCCTCGTCGTGCGGCCGAGACGGAGGAGGCCGCCCCCCGGCAGGTGGCGATAACGCCGGCGGCTGCGTCACAGCTGCAAGGTTACCTGCGCGCGATACAGCGGCGGCTGGAGCTGACGGTTTCCCCACCACCCCGACGGGCCAGGGCAGCGCGGGGATACGGGGAGAGCGGAGCAGGGAGAGGTGGGGGAGGCGGAGAGGGAGGACGGCGGGAGACTCCGGCCTTACGCTCGGCCGCGGTGGCCGTGAGCAAAAACCCCCAAGTGCAGCTCGGCAAGAAATACGAAGTGGCGGCGGCGGCAGACGAAGTAGGAGATTCCTGAGAAGAACAAGGAGAGGTCAAGGTCGCCTCTAGGAAGGGAAGGGCCGTCCGAACGAAGAAATATCCAACCATCTCAGTTTGAGTTTCCTTACTCTTTGGTCCTTTCGGTAAAGTCACGTCGGTAGAAATAAACATTTTACTTTTTATTCTTGGTTCTTTCGGTAAAGGCACCACGTAGAAGGGAAACTATAAAATAATAAAAATATAAAGCAATAGAATTATCTTATTGTTATATATTATTTTTTATTTTATTGTTTCCCTTCTACGTGGTGACTTTACCAAAAGAACCAAAGAGTGTGAATCCCTGCAGTCGCGAAAGCTTCAAGTCGAGATTTAAGTTTCCTGTTTTGAGTTGAACGCCGAGTTATTCACGAATAAAGGTTTTCTCTTTTGGGGGGGTCAGATCTCGCTTGTGAGTTGTAGATATGTCATTGAGCACTCCACCACCCGGCATCAGCCAGCAAGGTTGTGTCACGTAGACGAAACCTCGTGCCGGGTGGTTACTACTGCAGCCCACCAGTGTGTTTGAGAGAACAATTGTGAGCGTGGATTTATTCTCCCAACACTATACACTGCACTACTATACACTACACTATACACTACGCACGGCACTATGCTATACCCGACTATACACTATACTACTATACACATCACTACTATACATTACACTACTATACACTACACACAATACTGTACACTACACTACCATACACCACTATACACTACACTATTATACACTACTATACATCACTATACACTATAGCAGTGGTTCTTAACCTTGTTGGAGGTACCGAACCCCACCAGTTTCATATGCGCATTCACCGAACCCCTCTTTAGTGAAAAATAAAATGTGATTTTTTTTCAAATTCAAGACATAGATATGTTTTTTACTGGTACACAAAATGAGCCGTGCATGAACATTACCTTGTTCAAAGAATAAAACCAACACAATGCATAAACTCACAACAAATTACATACCTGGAAATCAATGTGACTTCTGCTGTTGCCTTTGAGAGATCAGTTCAGATATGCGTGGCTTCACCTTGGCAAGTGCCACTCTCATGTCATTTTCACAGCAAAGTCTGTTCCTTTTCTTCGTTTTTATGTCCAGCATCCTCGAAAAGGATTGCTCACAAAGATATGTTGTAACAAATGGTATAAAAAAAATCCAGGGCTTTCTTAGCAATAACTGGATACTTGTTCATTTGTCGACACCAAAACGTTGAGAGCGTTGTTGTTCTGAAGAGTTGCTGTTGAACCTGGCTCTGCTGAATTTCAATGATTTCGTCGAGGAATTCATCATTGACATCTGCTGTTTCAACAGCAAACGTGAACGGCTGTCTCACCCATGCTGGATATGACTCTCTTGTAGGGAAATATCCGTCGAGAGACTTTGCAAGCTCATCTAAGTGCGTGGCAATTGTTTGCTTCAGTTCCGTGGATACAGAAATATCTCCGATTCCAGACACATCTTCGATCTTACTTGCACAGTCGTCCAGAAGCGTGAAGTTTGCGAAGTTATTGTTCTCTGTTCGTCGTTTCCATAACGGTAGCTTTTTTTGAAAAGCCTTCAGGTGTTCTTCCGCTTCCATGATATTGACTCCACCACCCTGCATCTGCTGATTGAGATGATTGAGAGCTGCGAATATATCAGCCATGTACGCTAAAATGAGAATGAACTCAGGATTTTTGAAGCAATCTGCATGGCAGTGTTGGTGCTCTTGCAAAAACAGGGCTAATTCCACACGCATGACAAAAACACGATTCAGCACCTGTCCCCGGGATAACCACCGAATATTAGAATGGAGCAGAAGTACCTCAAATTCAGAGCCCATTTCTTTACACAGCTCACTGAAGATGCGGTGCCTCAGAGCACTTTTTCGCACATAGTTCACACATTCCACCACAGTTTTTAATACTTCTGCCATTTTTGGAGGTAAGGTTTGTGTTGCCAACGCATGCCTGTGCAGAATACAATGCGTCACAATGATGTGTGGTGCATCGGCCTTTACTAGCGCACCAAAACCAGACTTTCTTCCCAGCATGACTGGAGCTCCGTCCGTACAAACTGCAGAAACCATATCCCATGAAAGATTGTTGTCTCTGAAGAAGTCATCCACAAGCTTCTTCACATCGGCTGCCTTCGTTGTTGTTGTAAGAGGCTTACAAAATAAAAACTCTTCTTTTATCATGTCGTCTTTCACATAGCGTACAAAAACAGCAAGCTGGCTTAGATCAGAAACGTCTGTGGTTTCGTCGAGTTGAAGGCTGAATTTTGCCGGGCTTGAAATAAGATCCGCGACTACTTGAGCCAAGATGTCTTTACTCATGTCTTCTATTCTGTCACTGACGGTGTCATTTGAAAGGGGAATTTGGGATAATTTACCTTCGGCCGCTGTTCCGAGTATCAGATTCGCCATCTTTAATGCAGCTGGTTTCACAAGTGTTTCACCAATGGTGTGTGGCTTGCCCTGCTTTGCGATCAGGTAAGCAACTTCGTACGATGCTGTCAGGATCGGTTTGTTAACAGGTACAAATCCAAGAGCAGGCAGAGTGGCCCTTTCATCGAATCTGGCTCTCTTCACCCTGAATTCAGCAAGTGTGTTCTTGTATTCCCCGTCTCCATGCAGCTTCAAGAAGTGTTCCTTTAGTTTTGCCGGTGCAAGACTAGAGTTGCTCAACTTGGCGTTGCAAATCATGCAGATAGGACGCTCACTCCCATCACGTTCCGTGATACATGAGAATCCATGTTGTACATATTCGTCCGACCACTTTCTTCTTTTGCCCGACATAGTATGGATAAAATATTAAAGAAATCACACGACGTACGACAACAACAGTCACACGTTGACTACTGAGTACGCACTAAATTCCCCGCAGTGCTGATTGGCCAAGCAGTGTAGCATGATCATCTGCAGCCAGTGATGGCCAAGCGGGCCGTGTGTGTCATCACAAATTTACACAATAATTCAAGTGTGTCCGGACCTCCGTGGCGGGGGCTCTGCCGAACCCCTGAGATCGACTCACCGAACCCCTGGGGTTCGATTGAACCCAGGTTAAGAACCACTGGTCACTATAGTAATATTCACTGCTATACACTACACTATACGCTGCTATACACCACAGTAATATAGGCTACACTACTATACACTACACTATACACTGCACTATACACTACTATACACTACACTGCACTATACTCTACTATACATCACTATACACTATAGGAATATACCTTGATATACACTACACTATACGCTGCTATACACAGTAATATAGGCTACACTACTATACACTGCACTATACACTACACACAATACTGTACACTACACTACCATACACCAATATACACTACACTACTATACATCACTATACACTAGTAATATACACTACTATACACTACACTATACCCAGCTATACACCACAGTAATATAGGCTACACTACTACACACTACACACAATACTGTATACTACACTACCATACACCACTATACACTACACCACTATACATCACTATACACTATAGTAATATACACTGCTATACACTACACTATACACTACACCACTATACATCACTATACACTATAGTAATATACACTACTATACACTTCTATACACAACACCACTATACACCACTATGCACACTATACACTACGCCACTATACACTACACTATACACTACTATACATGACTATACACTATAGTAATATACACTACTATACACTACACTATACACTACTATACACTACACCACTATACATCACTATACACTACTATACACTACACTATACACTACACCACTATACACTACTATACACTTCACCACTATACACTACACTATACACTACTATACATGACTATACATTATAGTAATATACACTACACTATACACTACACCACTATACACTACTATACACTACACTACTATACACTATAGTAATATACACTACTATACACTACACCACTATACACTACTATACACTCTGCTATGGGTGGGGGGGAGGGGCTGTCTCGTGCTGAGGGGGCTTTGAAGAGGGAGGCGATGTGAGCCAATCAGGGGGTGTGCGTGTCACGTGAACTAAGGAATCGCTTGTCGAAGGAATCTTTTACCAAACGATTCTCCAGCCAAAGAATCGACGTTTAATGTCTGCGGCACTTTTCCGGATCGACTCGACAAGAAGGAATCGACGATAAAAACCACGATTCGCGATCCACAATGGCGGCGCTGCTCCTGTGCCCACGTTGACGTCTCCAGCTGCAGACTGATCACCTCCAGTAGGGCAGTGAAGATGCGGCTACTAGTACCAGTACTACTAGTACCAGTACTACTAGTACTGGTAGTAGTAGTAGTACCACTAATACTACTAGTTGTATTAGTACTAGCGGTACTACTACTACTCGTACCACGAGTAGTAGTAGTACCAGTACTACTAGTACTGGTACTACTACTACCACGAGTAGTAGTAGTACCAGTGCTACTAGTGCTGGTACTACTACTAGTAGTACTAGTAGTACTACTAGTAGTACTAGTAGTAGTACCACTAATACTACTAGTTGTGGTATTAGTACTAGCGGTACTACTACAAGGCCTACGACAACTAGTACTACTACTGTACTACCACTACCAGTATTACTACCAGTACTACTACTACCAGTACTATTACCAGTACTACAACTACTACTACCGCTACTACCAGTACTACTACTACCAGTACTACAACTACTACTACCACTATTACCACTACCAGTACTACTGCTACCAGTACTGGTACTACTGGTACTACTACCGCTACTACCAGTACTACTACAACCAGTAGCACCGGTACTACTACTACCACTGCTACTACTACCAGTACTACTACCAGTACTACTACCAGTACTTCTACTACCAGTACTACTGCTACTACTACCAGTACTACTACCAGTACTACTACCGCTACTACCAGTACTACTACAACCAGTAGCACCGGTACTACTACTACCAGTACTACTACCAGTACTACTAATACTACTACCACTATTACCACTACCAGTACTGCTGCTACCAGTACTGGTACTACTGGTACTACTACCGCTACTACCAGTACTACTACAACCAGTAGCACCGGTACTACTACTACCACTGCTACTACTACCAGTACTACTACCAGTACTACTACTACCAGTACTACTACCAGTACTACTACCAGTACTACTACTGGTACTACTACCGCTACTACCAGTACTACTACAACCAGTAGCACCGGTACTACTACTACCAGTACTACTACTACCAGTACTACTACCAGTACTACTAATACTATTACCACTATTACCACTACCAGTACTACTGCTACCAGTACTGGTACTACTGGTACTACTACCGCTACTACCAGTACTACTACAACCAGTAGCACCGGTACTACTACTACCACTGCTACTACTACCAGTACTACTACCAGTACTACTACTACCAGTACTACAACTACTACTACCAGTACTACTACCAGTACTACTACTACTGGTACTACTACCGCTACTACCAGTACTACTACCAGTACTACACCTGGTACTACTACCGCTACTACCAGTACTACTACTGGTATTACTACCGCTACTACCAGTACTACTACAACCAGTAGCACCGGGTCTACTACTACCACTGCTACTACTACCAGTACTACTACTACCAGTACTACTGGTACTACTACAGCTACTACCAGTACTACTACAACCAGTAGCACCGGTACTACTACTACTACCAGTACTACTACTTCTACCAGTACTACTACCAGTACTACAACTACTACTACCGCTACTACCAGTACTACTACTACTAGTACTACTACCAGTACTACTACTACCAGTACTACTACCAATACTACTACTACCAGTACTACTACTGGTACTACTACCGCTACTACCAGTACTACTACAACCATTAGCACCGGTACTACTACGACTACAACTACCACTGCTACTACTGCCACTATATCTACGAAAAATACTACTACCACTATGACTACTCGTCAATTACTACTACTACCACTACAACTCAATCGGAGGTGAGGTCTTGAGTCTATGGGCAATGTTGAGCATATGGGTAGTTTTGAGTCTGTGGGCAGTGTCGAGTCTATGGTGCAGTGTTGAGTTTATGGTGCAATGTTGAGTCTGTGGTGCAGTGTTGAGTCTATGGTGCAGTGTTGAGTCTATGGTGCAGTGTTGGGTCTATGGGCAGTGTTGAGTCTGTGGTGCAGTGTTGAGTCTATGGTGCAATGTTGAGTCTATGGTGCAGTGTTGGGTCTATGGGCAGTGTTGAGTCTATGGTGCAGTGTTGAGTCTATGGTGCAGTGTTGAGTCTATGGTGCAGTGTTGAGTCTATGGTGCAGTGTTGAGTCTATGGTGCAGTGTTGAGTCAATGGGCAGTGTTGAGTCTATGGTGCAGTGTTGAGTCAATGGGCAGTGTTGAGTCTATGGTGCAGTGTTGAGTCTATGGTGCAATGTTGAGTCTATGGGCAGTGTTGAGTCTATGGTGCAGTGTTGAGTCTATGGTGCAGTGTTGAGTCTGTGGTGTAGTGTTGAGTCTGTGGTGCAGTGTTGAGTCTATGGTGCAATGTTGAGTCTATGGTGCAGTGTTGGGTCTATGGGCAGTGTTGAGTCTATGGTGCAGTGTTGAGTCTATGGTGCAGTGTTGAGTCTATGGTGCAGTGTTGAGTCTATGGTGCAGTGTTGAGTCTATGGTGCAGTGTTGAGTCAATGGGCAGTGTTGAGTCTATGGTGCAGTGTTGAGTCAATGGGCAGTGTTGAGTCTATGGTGCAGTGTTGAGTCTATGGTGCAATGTTGAGTCTATGGGCAGTGTTGAGTCTATGGTGCAGTGTTGAGTCTATGGTGCAGTGTTGAGTCTGTGGTGTAGTGTTGAGTCTGTGGTGCAGTGTTGAGTCTATGGTGCAATGTTGAGTTTATGGTGCAGTGTTGAGTCTATGGGCAGTGTTGAGTCTATGGTGCAATGTTGAGTCTATGGCAGTGGTTCTTAACCTGGGTTCGATCGAACCCCAGGGGTTCGGTGAGTCGATCTCAGGGGTTCGGCAGAGCCCCCGCCACGGAGGTCCGGACACACTTGAATTATTGTGTAAATTTGTGATGACACACACGGCCCGCTTGGCCATCACTGGCTGCAGATGATCATGCTACACTGCTTGGCCAATCAGCACTGCGGGGAATTTAGTGCGTACTCAGTAGTCAACGTGTGACTGTTGTTGTCGTACGTCGTGTGATTTCTTTAATATTTTATCCATACTAACTATGTCGGGCAGAAGAAGAAAGTGGTCGGACGAATATGTACAACATGGATTCTCATGTATCACGGAACGTGATGGGAGTGAGCGTCCTATCTGCATGATTTGCAACGCCAAGTTGAGCAACTCTAGTCTTGCACCGGCAAAACTAAAGGAACACTTCTTGAAGCTGCATGGAGACGGGGAATACAAGAACACAACACTTGCTGAATTCAGGGTGAAGAGAGCCAGATTCGATGAAAGGGCCACTCTGCCTGCTCTTGGATTTGTACCTGTTAACAAATCGATCCTGACAGCATCGTACGAAGTTGCTTACCTGATCGCAAAGCAGGGCAAGCCACACACCATTGGTGAAACACTTGTGAAACCAGCTGCATTAAAGATGGCGAATCTGATACTCGGAACAGCGGCCGAAGGTAAATTATCCCAAATTCCCCTTTCAAATGACACCGTCAGTGACAGAATAGAAGACATGAGTAAAGACATCTTGGCTCAAGTAGTCGCGGATCTGATTTCAAGCCCGGCAAAATTCAGCCTTCAACTCGACGAAACCACAGACGTTTCTGATCTAAGCCAGCTTGCTGTTTTTGTACGCTATGTGAAAGACGACATGATAAAAGAAGAGTTTTTATTTTGTAAGCCTCTTACAACAACAACGAAGGCAGCCGATGTGAAGAAGCTTGTGGATGACTTCTTCAGAGACAACAATCTTTCATGGGATATGGTTTCTGCAGTTTGTACGGACGGAGCTCCAGTCATGCTGGGAAGAAAGTCTGGTTTTGGTGCGCTAGTAAAGGCCGATGCACCACACATCATTGTGACGCATTGTATTCTGCACAGGCATGCGTTGGCAACAAAAACCTTACCTCCAAAAATGGCAGAAGTATTAAAAACTGTGGTGGAATGTGTGAACTATGTGCGAAAAAGTGCTCTGAGGCACCGCATCTTCAGTGAGCTGTGTAAAGAAATGGGCTCTGAATTTGAGGTACTTCTGCTCCATTCTAATATTCGGTGGTTATCCCGGGGACAGGTGCTGAATCGTGTTTTTGCCATGCGTGTGGAATTAGCCCTGTTTTTGCAAGAGCACCAACACTGCCATGCAGATTGCTTCAAAAATCCTGAGTTCATTCTCATTTTAGCGTACATGGCTGATATATTCGCAGCTCTCAATCATCTCAATCAGCAGATGCAGGGTGGTGGAGTCAATATCATGGAAGCGGAAGAACACCTGAAGGCTTTTCAAAAAAAGCTACCGTTATGGAAACGACGAACAGAGAACAATAACTTCGCAAACTTCCCGCTTCTGGACGACTGTGCAAGTAAGATCGAAGATGTGTCTGGAATCGGAGATATTTCTGTATCCACGGAACTGAAACAAACAATTGCCACGCACTTAGATGAGCTTGCAAAGTCTCTCGACGGATATTTCCCTACAAGAGAGTCATATCCAGCATGGGTGAGACAGCCGTTCACGTTTGCTGTTGAAACAGCAGATGTCAATGATGAATTCCTCGACGAAATCATTGAAATTCAGCAGAGCCAGGTTCAACAGCAACTCTTCAGAACAACAACGCTCTCAACGTTTTGGTGTCGACAAATGAACAAGTATCCAGTTATTGCTAAGAAAGCCCTGGATTTTTTTATACCATTTGTTACAACATATCTTTGTGAGCAATCCTTTTCGAGGATGCTGGACATAAACACGAAGAAAAGGAACAGACTTTGCTGTGAAAATGACATGAGAGTGGCACTTGCCAAGGTGAAGCCACGCATATCTGAACTGATCTCTCAAAGGCAACAGCAGAAGTCACATTGATTTCCAGGTATGTAATTTGTTGTGAGTTTATGCATTGTGTTGGTTTTATTCTTTGAACAAGGTAATGTTCATGCACGGCTCATTTTGTGTACCAGTAAAAAACATATCTATGTCTTGAATTTGAAAAAAATCACATTTTATTTTTCACTAAAGAGGGGTTCGGTGAATGCGCATATGAAACTGGTGGGGTTCGGTACCTCCAACAAGGTTAAGAACCACTGGTCTATGGGTAGTGTTGAGTCTATGGTGCAATGTTGAGTCTATGGTGCAGTGTTGAGTCTATGGTGCAATGTTGAGTCTACGGTGCAATGTTGAGTCTATGGTGCAGTGTTGAGTCTATGGTGCAGTGTTGAGTCTATGGTGCAGTGTTGAGTATTGTAGTACAAATACTTACACCATGATCCAATGTTCTAGTGTGCAGGTGGAGTCACCGGTAGAGGCGGCCTGCAGATGCCGTCGGAACGCCCTCCCCCCGTAGGAGGGGGTTGATTCTCTGGTTCACTCACCCACTCACCCAGTCAACCAATCACTCACCCACTCACTCACCCACTCACCCACTTACTCACCCAGTCAACCACGCACTCACTCACCCACTCACCCAGTCAACCACTCACTCACCCAGTCAACCACTCACTCACCCACTCACTCACCCACTCACCCACTTACTCACCCAGTCAACCACTCACTCAACCACTCATCCACTCACTCACCCACTCACTCACCCACCCACTCACCCACTCACTCAACCACTCACCCACTTACTCAACCACTCACCCACTCACTCAACCACTCACCCACTCGCTCTCACCCACTTACTCACCCAGTCAACCACTCACTCACCCACTCACTCAACCACTCACCCACTCACTCAACCACTCACCCACTCACTCACCCACCCACTCATCCACACACCCACCCACTCACCCAGTCAACCACCCACTCAACCACTCACCCACTCATCCACTCACCCACCCACTTATCCACACACCCACAATCACCCACTCACTCACCCAGTCAACCACCCACTCACTCACCCACTCACCCACCCACTCACCCACTCACCCACTCACTCACCCACTCACCCACTTACTCACCCAGTCAACCACTCACTCACCCACTCACTCAACCACTCACCCACTCACTCAACCACTCACCCACTCACTCACCCACCCACTCATCCACACACCCACCCACTCACCCAGTCAACCACCCACTCAACCACTCACCCACTCATCCACTCACCCACCCACTTATCCACACACCCACAATCACCCACTCACTCACTCAGTCAACCACGCACTCACTCACCCACTCACCCACTCACCCACCCACTCACCCACTCAAACACTCACCCACTCACTCACCCACTCAACCACTCAACCACTCACTCACCCACCCACTCAACCACCACTCACTCACCCACTCACCCAACCACTCACTCACCCACTCACTCACCCACCCACTCACCCACTCACCCACTCACTCACCCACCCACTCACCCACCCACTCACTCACCCACTCACCCACCCACAGGTCCGAGAGAGCCCATGACTCCCGTGAGAGGAGGAGGAGGAGGCCTCGGGTGGGCCAGGACGCCCAGCTGACGGAGGTTGTCACGCTACACTCCCGTGGCAGTCGAGCGAGTACAAGGTGGCCGCTAGTCCGGACGCCCATGGCGGCGTCTGCAGAGGCGTCTCCTCTCACCCGACCAGGAAGCGCCCCCATGCTTTGGGGACGCCGCCGGAAGAGCCGGCGCCGCTGACGGGCGCCGAGTCCCCGGGCACGGCGATCAACGCGGGCTTCATCTTCGCCGGGTCGGCGGCGGCGGCGGCGGCGGCGGTGGTGGTGGGGGGGCTCCGTTGAAGGCTCCGCGGTTGGCACGATGGCGGCGCTGGAACCCAGAGAGAGACGGCGAAGGGTCCCCCTCAGGGAGTGATGTAGGATCACCCTGAGCGGGGGCCCATACCATTGGCTGCCATCGGAGCAGAAACCGCGCAAAAAATCCCCTAGGCCCCGTGGTAAAATCCCCTAGGCCCCGTGGTAAAATCCCCGAGGCCCCGTGGTAAAATCCCTAAGGCCCAGTGGTAAAATCCCCGAGGCCCCGTGGTAAAATCCACTTGGCCCCGTGGTAAAATCCCCTTGGCCCCGTGGTAAAATCCCCGAGGCCCCGTGGTAAAATCCACTTGGCCCAGCGGTAAAATCCCCTTGGCCCAGCGGTAAAATCCCCGAGGCCCAGCGGTAAAATCCCCTTGGCCCAGCGGTAAAATCCCCGAGGCCCCGTGGTAAAATCCCCTAGGCCCCGTGGTAAAATCCCCTAGGCCCCGTGGTAAAATCCCCGAGGCAATACCTTTGCCCTAAGGCTGTGATTCCCACATTGGAGTACGAGCGTGGAGATGATTGTGTTCTCTACGTAATAATTCTAAGGCATCTTCTTTGGTTCTTTCGGTAAAGTCACATAGAATGAGAATAAAATAATAAATTGATAAAATAAAATAACACAATAATATTTTATTAATTTATTATTTTATTCTCATTCTACGTGACTTTACCGAAAGAACCATAGAAGATGAATCCTTGCAGTCACGAAAGCTTTAAATCGAAATTGAAAGGCAATTTTACTCAATTCCAGTAATATGTTTGCGTGGATTTCGTTGCGATATCGAATGGCCTCAGTTTGAATGTTTCCCCTGAGACACATTCAAACTGTTAAAAAAACATGCCTGAGTATTGCAATTACGTTTGCATTTTAAACAATTGTATAGTCTGTTAGCATGTGTGTTGCAGTGTCACCATGAAAGTATGCTTGAATTCCAACCCCTACGTCACAAAGTTTTGAACATGCACTTGTTATCGCGTGTAAATGTACAATTTTATAGTTCTGACAAGATTGTTGGCTTGTGTTGCCACTGTTCCTCTGACTGTCGCCGTGTTTTTTCACGGTAATTTGTACACTAACATCGCTGTGCGTGACAATAAATTAGCCGTCTCTGTTCAGGGCTTGGTGTTGCAATGCCACATTCCCCAAATTAGAAGTGGATAAACTCAACATTCCCCAAATGAGAGACGGATAACCAGAGTTCACCCGTATGTCTATTAACATGGAGTTATATAAATATAAGTGTATTGGTAATAATTATAATTTGAAGCTCTTTGTCAATCCACTGCTACGATGGAGGCCTTCTCGTTCTTTTCAGTCGCGTGGCTAGTTTGACCATACTTCGTGGAGTTACAATGATCATGAGAACGGTGAGGAATCAGCCCAGAACTACACGGGAGGATCTTGTCAATGATCTCAAGGCAGCTGGGACCATAGTCACCAAGAGAACAATTGGTAACACACTACGCCGTAAAGGACTGAAATCCTGCAGCGCCCGCAAGGTCCCCCTGCTCAAGAAAGCACATATACATGCCCGTCTGAAGTTTGCCAATGAACATCTGAATGATTCAGAGGACAACTGGGTGAAAGTGTTGTGGTCAGATGAGACCAAAATAGAGCTCTTTGGCATCAACTCAACTCGCCGTGTTTGGAGGAGGAAGAATGCTGCCTATGACCCCAAGAACACCATCCCCACCGTCAAACATGGAGGTGGAAACATGCTTTGGGGGTGTTTTTTCTGCTAAGGGGACAGAACAACTTCACTGCATCAAAGGGACGATGGACGGCGCCATGTACCGTCAAATCTTGGGTGAGAACCTTCCCTCAGCCAGGGCATTGAAAATGGGTCGTGGATGGGTATTCCAGCATGACAAGGACCCAAAACACATGGCCAAGGCAACAAAGGAGTGGCTCAAGAAGAAGCACATCAAAGGTTCTGGAGTGGCCTAGCCAGTCTCCAGACCTTAATCCCATAGAAAATCTGTGGAGGGAGCTGAAGGTTCGAGTTGCCAAACGTCAGCCTCGAAACCTTCATGACTTGGAGAAGATCTGCAAAGAGGAGTGGGACAAAATCCCTCCTGAGATGTGTGCAAACCTGGTGGCCAACTACAAGAAACGTCTGACCTCTGTGATTGCCAACAAGGATTTTGCCACCAAGTACTAAGTCATGTTTTGCAGAGGGGTCAAAGAATTATTTCCCTCATTAAAATGCAAATTATAACATTTTTGACATGCGTTTTTTCTGGATTTTTGTTGTTATTCTGTCTCTCACTGTTCAAATAAACCTACCATTAAAATTTTAGACTGATCATTTCCTTGTCAGTGGGCAAACGTACAAAATCAGCAGGGGATCAAATACTTTTTTCCCTCACTGTATATAAATCAGCACTGAAGAGACTAAAGCGGCCAGGTGTGGTGCTGGCCACCCACCCCCTCGCGTGTGCTGCTCGCTAACAGCACTTGTCCCACCTGTCTGTTAAGGCTATACGGGGGGGGGGGGGATCTTTGTGCAGTGGATGGACGAGAGAGCCGAGAGCTCGCCTACACACAGCTCAAGATCGGCGAAGACGCCGGAACGAGTCCACAGATGCTCATTCAGACGGGGCGCTCGGGCGGCGGTGGCATCGGAGCCGAGAAAATAAATCCACACCTTTTTTATGTTTCGGTCGGCCGTGGGTGGGGTCGTTTGACCATACTTCACCACACTGGTCAGTACAGGTTGTTGAAGGCAGGAAGCATAGCTGTGAGAATATGGAAGTTAAATAAAACAATAGAATTTGCAGTGCAGCGCTCTGATATTTAGTATATTGTAAAAAAAAACTGTTAAAATCGGTGGCATTCGATGTCTGAACCGCTGCTAGGCCCTTCTCTTCACCTACCCACAATGACCAGCGTGGTGAAGTATGTTCAAACAACCTCCGCTTAACTGACAAATAGCGGCCAAGTAAATAATTCCCATGTATTCATAAATATTTGTTGCTTTTGTAACCTGCAGGGGCGCATCTCAATTTGTGGCAATTTTGCGATTCAGCGCCCTACTTGGTGGAATTTGCTATGCGGGGGCTTGCACGGGAATAGCGAGTCAAGGAATTGAGGTGGAGGTGGGGGTGGGCGGGCTAGGAAGAGAGGAGAGTAGGGGTTTGATGTTGCAAATTTTAAACACGAATTCCCCACGGCATCGCAGTCATTGCGTCCCAGATCGGAGGCGCACGTTTCCACATTTTCATGGTAACCGCAGTCAGACTGCCGGGATCACTTTGACAAATCGAAGTGGTGAGGTTTTGATGCTGCCACGGAAACGCCAAGGTGCTCGCGCAGATTTCCATCGCTGAGCGAAATAACTACCGCTATTTCTTACACCACCACCCAAACCATTCCCTCCACGCTCACCGAATGTTTAAAGAGAACATTTTTTTAAAGTAAATAAATAACGCCAACCGTGCAGGTCACAGGTTGCCTTTTTGTTACAGCTGACCTGCATTCAGGGTCAATTCTGATGGTAAAAAAATAAAATAACTCGTGTAAGTGATTACGCAGATGCGTTTTTTTCCCCCCGCTGTTTGTGTATGTGTATACAAACGCACTGCAGTTATGTACTGCGAACATAGTTACATACCGTGTGTCTATTAACATGGAGTTATATTAGGTGTGTTTGCGCTGCAGGTGACAGCGGGAACATTGTGTACAAAAGTAACCCGGTACCATTACTATTTACAGACAGGCTTCGAGTGCTTCTGCAGTGACATTGAATTCGTTTGAAAAGGGTGGAGTGGAAGAAGAGGGGGGTAGAGAAAAAGTTCGCTCTTATTACAACACAGCTTATAATCCCACCAATCGGTCATCTTGGTTTTTGTGGCAGTGCAAATTAGCTCGAGCACGAATATTTAAAAGGTCAGAAAAAGTTTAAATTTCAAATCCTGGAATTTTTTTCAATTACATTTTTTGTTCCTCTGTTGTAATTATTATCATATATTTTTACGCGTTCCAGCCACGTACTTACGCTCATTACAAAGCGGAAGTGGAGGTCATGCAGCGGCTCAGTGCGCCAAGCAGGAGTTGACTCATTAACCCAAACCAACTTAACAAAAAATTCCTCTCAAATTGTTTTTCGGGGAGTAAATATTGCAACGTATTTAAAATAAGGAGAACTTTACGTTGCGGATTACGTGCGTGTGTGCCAATAACCAGGATAATTCATGTTTGCAACAGCATTTGCGGGGATTGTTGGCCAAGGTTGACCCGCAAAAGATTTCTCGGCAAAAGGTTAACACCTTTACACTCCATCAAAGACTTCCGTGGTGGGCCCATTAATGTTCCGCATTGCTGATAGGTCCCGTACGGACTCTTAGACGCTCAATTGTTATGTTTTGATGTGCTTTTCATGCCTCTTTTTACTTAATTAGAAATGTGGGAACTTTAATGGTAACATAACCAACAATGTTCTTTCAAGGTTAACCCGTACACTTTGGGCGTAGACAGTCTTAAAATAACGGTCGATAGATCACTGCTTCAAATTTGTGTGTAAGTGGCAGTGGCCAAAATTTGGCAAATCCTTGGTGGAGTGGCATCACAGTCTGGGTAATTGCAATATGGCGGCAATAGCAGTGTCTTGCATCGTTGAGATAGCAGCGTTGTGCGATTATGGTTCTGGTGAATAAAACTTTGAAGGGAGCTGAAATGTATGGGGAGGTTAGGGTGTACACTTCAGCGGTGCTTGCGTCTTGTACAAACGAGTGCTTGAGTGGTGAAAATGGTTTAAGAAGGTGGATGGATTGGATGCATGTGTCCCAGAGATGTCTACGCTTCTGGCATTTACATGGTACAACACTGATGAGGCACGTTCGTAAGTGTAGCAGGGAACACGAGAGTGGGAAGGTCTCTGTCCAGCAGCGGATTGAGAAAGGTCTCTAAAAGAAATGTACCGCATTCTTTGTCAATCACAGCGGCAATCGGTCGCTGCTGGTCAACCTCCAACTGAGGAATATTACCGAATGCTCATCGAGTCTGTCTCGTTTGTGGACACATCAAATAGCAGAGCCTTAATCCGAATTCATGTTTTACCTTTGTCAGCCCGCGACTGTGTCGGTCGTGAGGGAGGTTGTTCATGAACATACTTCACCACGCTGGGCAGTGCGGGTTGGTGAAGGAAGTGGGGGCCGTGTCCAAGACTGGTTTCATATATCACCCGACCACCGCTGATGTCAGATATAGCTATGAATCGAACTCGGATCGCCAGGTTTATAACACAGTGTGCCAACTAACCATGCCGTTTGTAATTGCAGGAGCAAATCCTCGTTTTTTTCTGTGGCTGACGCCGTGTGGAAAGACCCAGGGGGATTGTGGGGGAAGTGGCGGGCCTCCATAGGTGGCTTCGATATGCAGCAGGATGGGTCAGAAGCCTCTTGAACGGATTCGGTGATCTTCACGCATCAACTACAACCGAGAACAGGCCACAATGGCGATGTTTTATGAAGGGCCTGCTTTTCGACTCAGAAGTTCAGAGGTCGAGAGTTGACCCCGCAGCAGCGTGAACGGTGGTGCAGCTTAAAAAAAAAAACACTTAACCCACTCCGCCAGACGCGTCCCAACTTGTTGCCATGCAAAGAGTAGCAAAATGCCCTTTTGTTTGCAAAGGCCGCTGCCATTAGGAACAGGTTTTACCCTTTTAACTGGCACAAAAACTGACACCTTTATTCAAGGCATCGTGTCTGCAATAAACACAACACAAGCAGTCAAAGTGCAAACAAAAAAGACTGCTTGATGAGTAACCTGTGACCTTCGGTAAAGTCACATAGAATGAGAATAAAATAATAAAACCAACACAAGCGGCCTTCATCGTCGTGAGAATATTACTGTGTTATTTTATTTTATCAATTTATTATTTTATTCTCATTCTACGTGGTGACTTTACCGAAAGAACCAAAGAAGATGAATCCTTGCAGTCACGAAAGCTTTAAATCGAAATTTAACCTGTGACCGTACAACCTGCTCCGTCGATGCCGCGGTTTACGCATTGGCGTCTATCCACCGCTGGGTTGAAGGTCTCTTAAATTTCGATTTAAAGCTTTCGTGACTGCAATGATTCATCTTCTTTGGTTCTTTCGGTAAAGTCACGTAGAATGAGAATAAAATAATAAATTGATAAAATAAAATAACACAATAATATTCTCACGACGTTTCGGCCACAACACAAGCGGCCTTCATCAGGTGAAGGGGACGAGAATGTCTGGTAGGACAGTGCTGAAGGCTGCTTGCGTTGTGGGCGAAACGTCGTGAGAATATTATTGTGTTATTGTATTTTATCAATTTATTATTTTATTCTCATTCTACGTGACTTTACCGAAAGAACCAAAGAAGATAAAGGTCTCTTCCCTGTGCCGTCGTCGTTGCGACGACGCCGCAACGCGTCTCACTCCGGCACGTGAGGCAGGGCCCTTCATTGTAGTGGGCAACGTTCGCCGATTGAATGGTTTCTTCTTCGGAGACACGCGTCGATTACGGTTGCTTTTCGTTGTCGGTTTTCCAAAAGCACTCCAATCCTGCTCTCGTGTGTTGTCTTAACGGTGTGCAAAATAAAAATAATAATAAACCAACGGAATAAGTTGGCTGTATTATTCTACACAGGGGTTAAACTGTTCGAAAATGCAATTGCCAGAGATTCAGAACTCCCCGTACTTTTGATTTGCCTCAATATAAACAGTGTACCGAAGCCCCTGCATCATGATTAAGACGGACGCACTGCTTGTAGCTTGGAAGAGTCCACAATGATGGGGTGGGATAGAGGATATTATTTACCTCTGACTTTATCCCAGGTTTATACGGTGGAACTGCTTGTCCAAAAAATGTAATATTGCGCTTTAAAAATGGATCAAATATGAGAACAAACGCGCTGTCGTTCACCCTGTCAAATCTCTGGAATTAGACATTTTATTTTGAAAACCATTTATACACAACGCATTTTAATCATTTTGCACTATTCCGTGTGCCAGAGGTGATATAAATTGGAATGATATCAATCTGTATTCTTAGCTCTTTCGGTAAAGTCACGTTGAAGGGAAACAATAAAATAATAAAATATATATAAAACAATAAAAATTCTCACGACGTTTCGACCATAACACAAACGGTCGTCAACGGTCGTCATCAGGTGACGACCGTTTGTGTTATGGTCGAAACGTCGTGAGAATTTTTATTGTTTTATATATATTTTATTATTTTATTGTTTCCCTTCAACGTGACTTTACCGAAAGAGCTAAGAATACAGATTGATATCATTCCAATTTATATCACCTCTGGCACACGGAATAGTGCAAAATGATTAAAATGCGGTCGTCATCAGGTGACGACCGTTTGTGTTATGGTCGAAACGTCATCAGGTGACGATCGTTTGTGTTATGGTCAAAACGTCGTGAGAATTTTTATTGTTTTATATATATTTTATTATTTTATTGTTTCCCTTCAACGTGACTTTACCGAAAGAGCTAAGAATATGAATTACTGCAGTCACCAAAGCTTTAAATCAAAATATCAATCTGGTTGGGGCGTACAACCATTCCAGAGGTGATTCCTCGAGACGTCTTTGCAGTAAATATTGTGGCACGAAGCCCGCCTTAAATATCGCAAATTCTCCAAGCCAGCCTCCGATAGAGCTTGTAGTGAAACGTTTCTGGATTGAGAAAGGTTACTCTGCCACCCAGCCTGACCTCGCGGTAACCCCACGAGTTCCCATTGCAGCAGGGCTGGCTGTATGGGAGAAAGCGGCTGCGGTACTATTTGTGGGGGTGAGTTGTGGGGGGGGCGGGGGTGCTGGGGAGATGTAGTGATGAGGAGGTGGGGGTGAGGGGATGTAGTGATGGGGAGCTGGGAATTAGAGGGATGAGGCTTGTGGTGGTGGTGGGGAGAGAGAGAGAAAGAGGTTGCGGTGTGGAGGGGAGTTCAGTTGCCACGTTGTGTTGTTTGGTGGTGAAGTAGGTCGAGAAACGGGAATGGATAGACAGACAACCAGGAATGGATGGACACATAATGGGGAATGGATGGACACACAACTGGGAATGGATAGACACAGAACTGGGAATGGATAGACACACAACTGGGAATGGATAGACACACAACTGGGAATGGACAGACACACAACAAGGAATGGATAGACACACAACCAGGAATGGATGGACACATAATGGGGAATGGATGGACACACAACTGGGAATGGATAGACACACAACTGGGAATGGACAGACACACAACAAGGAATGGATAGACACCCAACCAGGAATGGATGGACACATAATGGGGAATGGATGGACACACAACTGGGAATGGATAGACACACAACTGGGAATGGATGGACACACAACCGGGAATGGATAGACACACAACTGGGAATGGATAGACACACAACAAGGAATGGATAGACACACAACTGGGAATGGATAGACACACAACTGGGAATGGATAGACACACAACAAGGAATGGATGGACACACAACGAGGAATGGATAGACACACAACTGGGAATGGATAGACACACAACTGGGAATGGATAGACACACAACTGGGAATGGATAGACACACAACTGGGAATGGATAGACACACAACTGGGAATGGATAGACACATAACTGGGAATGGATAGACACACAACGGGAAATGGATAGACACACAACTGGGAATGGATAGACACACAACTGGGAATGGATAGACACACAACTGGGAATGGATAGACACACAATGGGAAATGGATAGACACACAACAAGGAATGGATAGACACAACTGGGAATGGATAGACACACAACTGGGAATGGATAGACACACAACGAGGACTGGATGGACACAACGGGGAATAGGTGGACACACAACCAACGTTATTTCCCTGTTGTTCTTTCACGCCCTACCTATTTCAGACCCGTAACGTCCCTCTCTATTATGGCAAAAGGCTTGAGAACAACGCCCCGCTGGTGTGGCATCGTAGGCCTACGTGGTAATCTGCGTGTGACACAGAGATAAGTGCGGGCGAATACCGGCTGCGTCGCACGCGTGAACGTGAAGTGAGCGCGGCACTGTCGGTGTTTGAAGCGGTTAGAAAATGAAAGGAGACTCAGAAGAAGAGGCGATTGAGCTAATTTTGTGGAGGGTGGGGGGCGGTGAAAATTTTATTTAAGAGCATTTTCATCCCACCCCCCCACCCCCCCCAGAATCTATAAAATAAACACAATGACAAGCATCATGTTAGGCATCAGAATGGCTGTTTTGATATGGTGTGCCAAGATCAAATGTAACGCGGAGAATGTGGTTTGCAGGGCCGTACAAATGATGATGGGTCATGACAATGTTTAAGGTCCACTGTTTATGAACTTATGCTGTTGCAACGTGGGGTGAAGGCATCGATGTACAGAGTTATGCTATAGAGGAATGGCATGAAAACTGTTGGTTTATGTATTCATTTAACATTCCATTACCAAAAACGTTCTTCCGTTATCTCGGAACGTAACGTGTTTTATTTTTATAACATTCTTCGTACAACGTGAACAGCCCTTGTCACAGGCCACTTCTGGATGAGGACTTCCTCCTTGCCGTGCGGGTTGTGGAGGTCATTTGACCACGCCGATCCGTGCGAGTAATATGAGGCGGGGAACATAGGAGTAGAGTACAACAGCATACCGTACTGCTTCTAACAGGCTCGACGTAGCCCACAACACACGACGTTCGGTTCGAAGCACTTGGTCTGTGCGCCCTTCCGTTGCTTGGGTCAACAGTGGGGCTAAGTTTTTGCCCAATCATCGCCAGCTGGATCAAAAACGTAATGAACTGACACCGATGCTCAGCTCCGTGATGACCCATTAAAACACTATCCAGTCTCAACCCTTTGCGTACCATAATATTTGCTTCATATTCTTAGTTCTTTCGGTAAAGTCACATTGAAGGGAAACAATAAAATAATAAAAAATATATAAAACAATAAAAATTATCACGACGTTTCGGCCATAACACAAACGGTCGTCATCAGGTGTGTCGGTTTGCATTAATTTATTTATTTTTTAAACGGTGTATTTATTTATAAAAAAACGTCAGCGCCACGCGCAGCGATTTGGCAGTTTATTTAGAAGGACTAGTCCATCTATGTTCTGAAAAGAGGAGGGGGGAGACGAAAAATGTAATGTATGCTGTCTGAAAGCCACTGTAAGCGTGAACAATCAATTAAGACCTTATTTGATAAACCATTTCAGTTCTTAATTGATTGTTCACGCTTACAGTGGCTTTCAGACAGCATACATTACATTTTCCGTCTCCCCCTCCTCTTTTCAGAACATAGATGGACTAGTCCTTCTAAATAAACTGCCAAATTGCTGCGCGTGTCGAAACGTCGTGAGAATTTATTTTATTGTTTTATAGATATTTTATTATTTTATTGTTTCCCTTCAACGTGACTTTACCGAAAGAACTAAGAATATGAATTACTGCAGTCACAAAAGCTTTAAATCAAAAATATTTGCTTCATTCATCTTTCTCTGTCTCAACTCACGTCGTCGTCATCGCCGTTGCTGTTGCTGTTGTTGCTGTTGTTGTTGTTGCTGTTGTTGTTGCTGTTGTTGTTTTTTGCCGTTGCCGTTTGTGTTTCTGTGCAGGTTCATCAACGCTCGCCGTCGGGATAGTGCAGCCCATGATTGACCAGTCCAACCGAGCAGGCAAGTGTCCACTCGCTGACTGAGCCATCGCCACAGAGGCACAGGCACACGAACACCCCCCGAGTTGGTTGCTGCCGTGTCGGCTGTCACGAGAAATTTGACACCAAAACAACAGCTTACGACTCGTGCCAATTCTAAGTTAGATTTTCCAAAAAGTACGGTGGGGGGAGAGGGGGGTGGAAATAAAAGTCCACTTATTTATTTTCTGACAGTTTTTACGCACGCTCGCCAGGGAGTCGCAACTTCTCGAGGAGCCTGCCGAAATTGTCAGCGCGGCCAGAACTATTTTTGTAAAGATCCAGTGCACAAGCGGCGCGTGAACACAGCACGTGAACACAGCACGTGAACACAGCACGTGACACACAGCGCGTGAACACAGCACGTGAACACAGCACGTGAACACAGCACGTGAACACAGCACGTGACACACAGCACGTGAACACAGCACGCGGGTAGACGTTGCGTATGCGAGGCGCCACCTTGCCAAGGCTTGCCAGCCACAGCGTCGTTGCCCGTGCAAACTGGCACTGGTGGTGCCATCGTTTTACAAGTTTTACAAGTTGTGGGGGAGGGGGGGGGGCTGACAGCGCAATGGGGAGAGGACGTATGATTTCGGAAAGGGGGTCACACCAACAGGCCAGACTATCGCATATGGTAGGTCCGGATGACCTCCGTCGTGGCCATTAAGCCGACGAATCAGTCGAATTTTAAAATCTGTGGTAATTCTTGTATAATTATTTAAATCATTCGGGCAGGATCTGCATGTCGTAGGCCTAGCCTAGGACTCCCCATGTATTGAAATTGGCAGAGCGGTTTCGGTGATATTCTCTGAACCACCATACGTATACATACGGATAGATCAAAGGATTATTAAATAGATGTGCTACTCAAGTTACATGTCAGGGCATCAGCCACTGGGTCACGAGCGTTAGTGTTTGAAATGGAATCCCTTCCTGAATACCGTGTGCCGTTCTACAGATTGGACACTATGCAAGATTTGTTCCCTCTACTTGCAAATACTATAGGTTCTCTCTCTCTCTCGCATTTCCACTGAAGCTATGCCAATGAAGACTTGGCTTGTGACTAATCGTATGAATGCTCGAATCAAATTAACATGTTGGCCATTCTCAGTCTACCTATGGATGGATGGATTGATTCCTCCCTGATGCCTTGTCGGTCATGGGGGTTTTAGCCGTGTATCACCACGCTGGCCAGAGCAAGTTTGTGAAAGGAAGTGCCCAGGACCGGATCAGATGTCACTCACTATTGATTTGAGCTGTGGCAAGGAATTGAACTGCGGTACTCTAACTACTACGGCACTGTTCCCCCCGTAAGTGATCATAACCATTCATTATTAATGTCACAGATCAAATTTGACATCTAGTTAGTTATTCTGTTAATTTCTATTCAGCCATTGTGGCAATGCTTTGAATTAATATCTGAATGAGCAGGAGTTTGTATGAACTCCTCCTGTTCTGCAGAGTGAGTGGAGTTTGTATGATCTCCTCCTGTTCTGCAGAGTGAGAGTGAGTGGAGTTTGTATGATCTGCTGCTGTTCTGTAGAGTGAGTGGAGTTTGTATGATCTCCTGCTGTTCTGCAGAGTGATAGTGAGTGGAGTTTGTATGATCTCCTGCTGTTCTGCAGAGTGAGAGTGAGTGGAGTTTGTATGATCTGCTGCTGTTCTGCAGAGTGAGAGTGAGTGGAGTTTGTATGACCTCCTCCTGTTCTGCAGAGTGAGAGTGAGTGAGTGGAGTTTGTATGATCTCCTCCTGTTCTGCAGAGTGAGAGTGAGTGGAGTTTGTATGATCTGCTGCTGTTCTGCAGAGTGAGTGGAGTTTGTATGACCTCCTCGTGTTCGGCAGAGTGAGAGTGAGTGAGTGAAGTTTGTATGACCTCCTCCTGTTCTGCAGAGTGAGAGTGAGTGGAGTTTGTATGATCTCCTGCTGTTCTGCAGAGTGAGAGTGAGGGGAGTTTGTATGATCTGCTGCTGTTCTGCAGAGTGAGAGTGAGTGGAGTTTGTATGACCTCCTCCTGTTCTGCAGAGTGAGAGTGAGTGAGTGGAGTTTGTATGATCTCCTGCTGTTCTGCAGAGTGAGTGGAGTTTGTATGGCCTCCTCCTGTTCTGAAGAGTGAGAGTGAGTGAGTGGAGTTTGTATGATATGCTGCTGTTCTGCAGAGTGAGAGTGAGTGGAGTTTGTATGACCTCCTCGTGTTCTGCAGAGTGAGAGTGAGTGAGTGGAGTTTGTATGATCTACTGCTGTTCTGCAGAGTGAATGGAGTTTGTATGACCTCCTCCTGTTCTGCAGAGTGAGAGTGAGTGAGTGGAGTTTGTATGATCTCCTGCTGTTCTGCAGATTGAGAGTGAGTGGAGTTTGTATGATCTGCTGCTGTTCTGCAGAGTGATAGTGAGTGGAGTTTGTATGATCTCCTGCTGTTCTGCAGAGTGAGAGTGAGTGGAGTTTGTATGACCTCCTCCTGTTCTGCAGAGTGAGAGTGAGTGAGTGGAGTTTGTATGATCTCCTGCTGTTCTGCAGAGTGATAGTGAGTGGAGTTTGTATGACCTCCTGCTGTTCTGCAGAGTGAGTGTGAGTGGAGTTTGTATGACCTCCTGTTCTGCAGAGTGATAGTGGCGTTTGTAGATTATCTCCCCCAGTTCTGCATCTGTTTCCTCTAGATTTTCCATCATTCCTCCTCCCGCAGTTAAACACAAACACAAGTGCAAACTGGAATTGATTTAATAAATATCCCAGTGGCTAAAAAAAGTACCGGACGATTACTCATTCGAGATTACACGCAGCAGCAGCGGCAGCAACAGCAAAATCGCTCTCCCTACCGCGGACAACTTTGGCAGGAAAAGTCTTGAGACACGTGAGTGAGGCTTTGAAGTGAACACCTCGATATGCGTACGTTCGATATCTCGAACTTTGGATTTGTGACCATTGCTTTAAGCAGAGGAAGGACGTAACAGAGAATGGGTTGACGACAGCGGAAGAGATTGGGTGTCAGTGTGATGTGGTGCACTACTTGAGCGTAATACAAAGCAGAGAGAGAGAAAAGTGGAAATGACAAATGATGGAATGTGCAGTGGACACCTAACGGGGCCACGTGTCCATGAATCGTGGTGATGATGATGATATAATTACTTTAAACGAAAGGCTAAATATAAAGTATGATCAAGTATAAAATACGATATGAGTGTACGACGCTACAGGAAGGCATAATACAGAGTGGTTTTTGGGGGGTTAGATCGTGTAAATATACATGTGTCGTTAAACCCACTGACCACCCGACACAGCCAATTACTAAGGTTTGTCACGTAAACAAACTTTACATAAACCGTATTAACTTCACATCTCTATTTATGCGATCTACCCCCCCCCCACTCACCCCAAAAAAATAACCTGTACTATGGATTATATTGGTTGCGTCAGCCTGCTTGTTAAGCCGAGGTTTTGCAGTCCATGAAGGAGTCGTGGTAGCTGTGTTCTGATTTAGATCTGGAGCGATGGGATAGCTTCGTGGGTAGACGCTGCTGGGTTGAGATGCTGGCAGTGGCTCAGGGAGGCCTTCATCCAGCAGTGGATTGGTGCGAAAGAATTCTAAATACATGGCTGATGATATTATTGACCCCATGCACAACACCGCAGGTGTTCTCTCTCAAGCGAGAATGTTCACAGCTGCCAGTGAGTTGAAGGATTTCGAGTTTTTAATCCGACTTGGGGGGGTTGGCTCAATCCATCATCCTCTGCCTCCAGCGGAGGTGGGGGAGGGTCGATAAATTGGGTACCACTTTGTTTTGGAAGTCAAAAACGATTTGCCTTCACAAAAATGAACTGAAATAAAATATAATTATATGGGCAGTCTCCAACCCTTATACATCGCTCTCTGGCCTATGTGCAGTGTAGGAGGGCCATTGTCCGAAACGTCGCCTTATACAGGGACTCCTCTGCTTACGAACGTTCGACTTTCAGAGATACGAAAAACCTGTCCGTATGTCATGTAGATGCTACATGAAGAACCAGTGGCATCTACATCTACAGAACATGAAAAACCAGTGGCATCTACATCTGCAGAACGTGAAGAACCAGTGGCATCTACATCTGCAGAACTTAAATAACTAGTGGCATCTACATCTACAGAACGTGAAGAACCAGTGGCATCTACATCTGCAAAACGTAAATAACCAGTGGCATCTACATCTACAGAACGTGAAGAACCAGTGGCATCTACATCTGTAGAACGTGAAGAACCAGTGGCATCTACATCTGCAGAACTTAAAGAACCAGTGGCATCTACATCTACAGAACGTGAAGAACCAGTGGCATCTACATCTGCAGAATGTAAAGAACCAGTGGCATCTACATCTGCAGAACGTGAAGAACCAGTGGCATCTACATCTGCAGAACTTAAAGAACCAGTGGCATCTACATCTGCAGAACTTAAAGAACCAGTGGCATCTACATCTACAGAACGTGAAGAACCAGTGGCATCTACATCTGCAGAACGTGAAGAACCAGTGCCGTCTACATCTGCAGAGCATGAAGAACCAGTGGCATCTACATCTACAGAACGTGAAGAGCCAGTGGCATCTACATCTACAGAACGTGAAGAGCCAGTGTCATTTACATCTGCAGAGCGTGAAGAGCCAGTGGCATCTACATCTGCGGAACTTGAAGAACCAGTGGCATCTACATTTACAGAACGTGAAGAGCCAGTGGCATCTACATCTGCAGGAGATTATACAACTTTTAAAGCGCATTCCCCGTGTTTAGTGTACACGCCGTACAACAGGTTTGGAGTAAAGTTACGAACAGAGACCTCTGGAACGGAACTCGTTCGTAAGTCGAGGAGTCCTCGTTGTATATAAAAAGTCACCGCCAAAGCACAATCACCAAATTCTAAGTTCTCTCTCCCCGTGTGGACGTGGGAGGGGTGCGGGTTCCACCGACCACTGCTCCACCCTCTATGCTCCACGCTCATCCCCGTCCAGAGGAATGTGGAATTTCCACTGCCGTGCAAGCACGTGACTCTTGACGTCTTACGGCCTCTGTGGCCGCCATGTTGGGTAAGTAGGTTCCGCTGTTTTGGACGAGCGTTTGCAGCCATGTTGGGTGAGTAGTTTCAGCCATCTTGGGTGAGTAATTTGCCGCCATTATTGGGGGAGGAATTTTTGCCTTGAGGGCCGTTTTCACAGTAGCAGTCAAAGTAATCGATTCAGCAAAGGCCCAGTGAATCGATTCCAGAGACGGCCATAGCAACAGATTAAAATTTACGATTCCCGATTTTGTATGGCAGTAATCGAAGAATCGATTACTGTTTGTATTTTGCAGGCGAGGTAACAAAAGCGACCCGCGCAAAAACTCCTCCTCGACACGATTGTTCTCTACATACTACAGCGTAATTAATTAACACAATTAATGAACACTTTACCTCATAATTTACCTCACGATTATCGTATTTTAGCTTAACTCGGGTTTTTTTAAAATTTTGTTTTGTTCACTGGTGGTGGGGTGGGGATTGCTCAATATTGGTGACGACCTCGAGCAGAGAGACGGGGTCAGGGTCAGCGTGACCTGGCTGAAGGGAGGGGATACGTGAGAGGTACGTGAGGGGGATACGTGAGGGATACGTGAGGGGATACGTGGGGGGATACGTGAGGGGGATACGTGAGGGGGATACATGGGGGGATACATGAGGGGGATACGTGAGGGGATACGTGAGAGGGATTCATGAGGGGGATACGCGAGGGGATACGTGAGGGATACGTGAGGGGATACGTGAGGGGGATACGTGAGGGGATACGTGAGGGGGATACGTGAGGGGATACGTGAGGGGATACGTGAGGGGGATACGTGAGGGGATACGCGAGGGGATACGTGAGGGGATACGTGAGGGGATACGTGAGGGGATACGCGAGGGGGATACGTGAGGGGATACGTGAGAGGGATACGTGAGGGGGATACGTGAGGGGATACGTGGGGGGGATACGTGAGGGGATACGTGAGGGGATACGTGAGGGGATACGTGAGGAGGATACGTGAGGGGATACGTGAGGGATACATGAGGGGGATACGTGAGGGATACGTGAGGGGGATACGTGAAGGGGGATACGTGAGGGGATACGTGAGGGGATACATGAGGGGGATACGTGAGGGGATACGTGAAGGGGATACGTGAGGGATACGTGAGGGGGATACGTGAGAGGGATACGTGAGGGGATACGTGAGGGATACGTGAGGGGATACGTGAAGGGGATACGTGAGGACGTGTGACCAACAGCACAAAGGCGGTGAGGAGGAGGAGGAGGGCGATGTTGGTGATGTCGTGTAAAATGATGAGTGATGTGGAAGATGATCACAACGCGTGGTGATGATGGCGTAAGACGGCGCTGCGGGTGTAGATGTTGGGGTTGGTGGGTGACGGTGAAGTGGAGGTGATGATGGTGTGGAGGTGATTGTGATGTGTGGGTGTGATAGTTTGAGTGTTGTTCGTGTGTGTGGAGGGGGGTGGGTGATGGTGTGGAGGTGATTGTGATGTGTGGGTGTGATAGTTTGAGTGTTGTTCGTGTGTGTGGAGGGTGGGGGGTGATGGTGTGGAGGTGATTGTGATGTGTGGGTGTGATAGTTTGAGTGTTGTTCGTGTGTGTGGAGGGTGGGGGTGATGGTGTGGAGGTGATTGTGATGTGTGGGTGTGATAGTTTGAGTGTTGTTCGTGTGTGTGGAGGGGTGGGTGATGGTGTGGAGGTGATTGTGATGTGTGGGTGTGATAGTTTGAGTGTTGTTCGTGTGTGTGTTGAGGGTGGGGGGGGGGGTGATGCAGCGTGTGAGAGATAGTGTGATAATGGGGAGAATGATGTGAGTGATAATGTGATGGTTGTGGTGTAATGGTGCACATGACGATGATATGGAAATGATGATGTGGTGGTGTAAGTGTTGCGAGGGATGGTGGGAGTCATGGTTCGAGTGATAGTGGAGTAGGTGACGGGAGTGATTGTGTAAGACTTGATGTTGTGAGCAGTGCCGTGATGATGTGAATGGTGATGGGAGAAATGCTGCGAATATTGGTAGTGAGTGATGTTGGAAGGGGCACTGCGGAGGTGAGATGTTAACTACCTCGCCAGGTATACAGAAAGTCGTGGGTTCGATCCCGACCCTGACGACACCATCATCAACACCATCAACACCATCATCAACACCATCATCAACACCATCAACACCATCATCAACACCATCATCACCATCAGCGGTGTGGGGTGCTCACCTCTCCGACGGCACCGACACGTGCTTGGGATTCTTCTGGAAGAGATTTGTCCCCAACCTGAAAAGAGCGCAGCACACACACACACAGTCACACACACACAAAGTCACACACACGCACGCAGACACACACACACACACACGCAGACACACACACATGCACAGACACACACACGCACGCACGCAGACGCACACACGCACGCACGCAGACACACACACATGCACAGACACACACGCACGCAGACACACACACATGCACAGACACACGCACGCAGACACACATGCACAGACACACACACACACGCACGCAGACACACACACATGCACAGACACACACGCACGCACGCAGACGCACACGCACGCAGACACACACACATGCACAGACACACGCACGCAGATACACAGACATGCACAGACACACGCACGTACGCAGACACACACACACGTAGACACGCGCACGCACGCACACGCGACGTCAGAGGGGGCGGGTGAGTGAGTGGATGAGCGGGTGGGTGGGTGAGTTTGTGGGTGAGTGAGTGGGTGAGTGGGCGAGTGAGTGGGTGAGTGGGTGAGTGAGTGGGTGGGTAGGCGAGTGAGTGGGTGAGTGAGTGGGTGGGTGAGTGGGTGGAAGAGTGTGTGTGTGGGTGGGTGGGCGGGTGAGTGGGTGAGGGCGGGTGAGTGAGTGGATGAGTGAGTGAGTGGGTGGGTGAGTGGGTGGGTGAGTGGGTGAGTGAGTGGGTGGGTGGGTGAGTGGGTGAGTGAGTGGGTGGGTGGGTGGGTGAGTGGGTGGGTGGGTGAGTGGGTAGGTGAGTGGGTGGGTGAGTGAGTGAGTGGGTGAGTGAGTGGGTGGATGGGTAGGTGAGTGAGTGGGTGAGTGAGTGGGTGGAAGAGTGTGTGGGTGGGTGGGCGAGTGGGTGGAAGAGTGTGTGGGTGGGTGGGTGAGTGAATGGGTGAGTGAGTGGGTGGGTGAGTGAGTGGGCGGGTGAGTGAGTGGATGAGTGAGTGAGTGGGTGGGTGAGTGGGTGAGTGGATGAGTGAGTGAGTGGGTGGGTGAGTGTGTGGGTGGGTGGGCGAGTGAGTGAGTGGGTGGGTGGGTGAGTGAGTGGGTGGGTGAGTGAGTGGGTGGGTGGGTGAGTGGGTGAGTGAGTGGGTGAGTGGGTGGGTGGGTGAGTGAGTAGGTGAGTGGGTGGGTGAGTGGGCGGGTGAGTTGGTGAGTGAGTGAGTGGGCAGGTGAGTGAGTGGGTGGGTGAGTGAGTGGGTGGGTGGGTGAGTGAGTGGGTGAGTAAGTGAGTGGGTGAGTGAGTGAGTGGGTGAGTGAGTGGGTGAGTGAGTGGGTGGGTGAGTGAGTGGATGAGTAAGTGAGTGGGTGAGTGAGTGGGTCGGTGAGTGAGTGAGTGGGTGAGTGAGTGAGTGGGTGAGCGAGTGAGTGGGTGGGTGAGCGTGCGGGCACCCACACGGGTTTGAGTGACATCCTGCGCTTGGCAGCGCTGCTCCGCGCCAGCTCAAACTTGGCAGAGAAGAGCTCCGTCTGAGCCGTGTGCTCGTCCTGCGCGAAGATCTGGCTGGTGCACAGCGGCTGCCCGCTCTTCGTCTACGGGGGGAGGGGGGGGAGGGAAGCAGTCAAATGATCATCATCACCACCACCATGAGACCCACTACAGCCATCATCATCGCCGCCACCACCATCACCACCACCACCATGAGACCCACTTAGCTCACCTGCTCACCCGCTCACTCGCCTCGTCACCCGCGGCTCGCTCGCCCGCTCATCTACCCACCTCCTCGCCCGCCTGCCCACTCACCCACCCGCTCACCCCTCTCACCCACCCACCCATTCACCCACCCGCTCACCTGCTAACCAGCGGCCCGCTCACCAGCCACTCACCTTGTAGACGCCTTTGGTCTTCTGCTTCTTCTTGGGGTGGAAGTCGTGGAGGAGCTGGGGGAGACATTGAAGGCACGAAGACGATCAGCAGCTCACCACCACCGTCACCATGGTGATGGTGAGCTCACCACCACCATGGTGACAGTCAGCTCACCACCACCGTCACCATGGTGACAGTCAGCTGACCACCACCATGGTGACAGTCAGCTCACCATCACCGTCAGCTCACCATCACCATGGTGACAGTCAGCTCACCATCACCGTCAGCTCACCATCAGCATGGTGACAGCTCACCACCACCGTCACCATGGTGACAGCTCACCACCACCGTCACCACCATCTCTCTGTGTGGTGAGATGTTAACTACCTCGCCAGGTGTACAGGAAGTCGTGGGTTCGATCCCGACCCTGACAATGCCTGCTGTGTATTTGGAGTTTGCGGTGTCTCTCTCTGTGTGGTGAGATGTTAACTACCTCGCCAGGTGTACAGGAAGTCGTGGGTTCGATCCCGACCCTGACGTAGATTTTTCTCCGGCTCTGGCTTTCCCTCCACATTTACATAATCAACGTGCGTTTAGAGTATTTGGCTGCTATACATTTCCACGTGAATGAGCCACTTTGTTGAGCTATAATTTGTGGCCAGGTCGCTTCTGAAAAAGAGCTTTACAGCTCGGTGGGATTTACCTTGTTAAATAAATACTGTATAGTAATTTACCGTCTATTGGAACCCCACTTCTCTGCTTTCTCTATGTGCTGTGCAGAAGGGCCATTGCCTGAAACGTCGCCAGTAAATATACCCTTTCTTTTTAAGGTAACAGTCCTCTTGACGAATATGTTGAAGTTTATTCGTGACACCACTGCCAATGCAGCAGCGTCGCCGCCACATACATTTTAGACCGATATTATTAGACTTGGCTCACCGTCTCCGCTGTGTGCAGGAATGCTCCAAGAGGAAGCGGGCCGGGGTGAGTGTGGGGGTGAGGAGCGGACGCAGGCCCTGCTGGTGAGCCACTGCCTGCCGTGCGGAGGGTGTCCGTCGGCGGGTGAGCGCGTGCTCATGGCTCAGCGGAATCCCAAGCAGCTGATGGACGTGCTGCACCCGCCAGAGGTGACGATGCTCCGGGGGAAACCACGACTACATTCGCACAACTGTAAACACACACTCGGTCACCTGCGCAGCCACGAACACTCACACACACTCACACCCCCTCACTCACACCCCCTCACTCACTCACACTCACATCTCCTCACTCACACTCACACCTCCTCACTCACACCTCCTCACTCACTCACACCCCCTCACTCACTCACACACTCACACCCCCTCACTCACACACTCACACCTCCTCACTCACACCCCCTCACTCACACCTCCTCACTCACTCACTCACACCTCCTCACTCACTCACACCTCCTCACTCACTCACTCACACCTCCTCACTCACACCCCCTCACTCACACCCTCACTCACTCACACTCACACCTCCTCACTCACTCACACCTCCTCACTCACACCCCCTCACTCACACACTCACACCTCCTCACACACTCACACCTCCTCACTCACTCACACTCACACCCCCTCACTCACACCCCCTCACTCACACCTCCTCACTCACACCTCCTCACTCACTCACTCACACCTCCTCACTCACACCTCCTCATTCACACCTCCTCACTCACACCTCCTCACTCACACCTCCTCACTCACTCACTCACACCTCCTCACTCACACCTCCTCATTCACACCTCCTCACTCACACCTCCTCACTCACTCACACCTCCTCACTCACACCCCCTCACTCACACCTCCTCACTCACACTCCCTCACTCACACCTCCTCACTCACTCACACCTCCTCTCTCACACCCCCTCACTTACACCCCCTCACTCACACCCCCTCACTCACACCCCCTCACTCACACCCCCTCACTCACACCTCCTCACTCACACCCCCTCACTCACACCTCCTCACTCACACTCCCTCACTCACACCCCCTCACTCACACCTCCTCACTCACACCTCCTCACTCACACCCCCTCACTCACACTCCCTCACTCACATCCCCTCACACTCCCTCACTCACACCTCCTCACTCACACTCCCTCACTCACATTCCCTCACACTCCCTCACTCACACCTCCTCACTCACACTCCCTCACTCACATCCCCTCACACTCCCTCACTCACACCTCCTCACTCACACTCCCTCACTCACACCTCCTCACTCACACCCCTTCACTCACACCTCCTCACTCACACCTCCTCACTCACACCCTCACTCACACCTCCTCACTCACACACTCACACTCACACCCCCTCACTCTCACACTCACACCTCCTCACTCACACCTCCTCACTCACTCACACCTCCTCACTCACACCCCCTCACTCACACCTCCTCACTCACACTCCCTCACTCACACCTCCTCACTCACTCACACCTCCTCACTCACACCCCCTCACTCACACCCCCTCACTCACACCCCCTCACTCACACCCCCTCACTCACACCCCCTCACTCACACCTCCTCACTCACACCCCCTCACTCACACCTCCTCACTCACACTCCCTCACTCACACCCCCTCACTCACACCTCCTCACTCACACCTCCTCACTCACACCCCCTCACTCACACTCCCTCACTCACATCCCCTCACACTCCCTCACTCACACCTCCTCACTCACACTCCCTCACTCACATTCCCTCACACTCCCTCACTCACACCTCCTCACTCACACTCCCTCACTCACATCCCCTCACACTCCCTCACTCACACCTCCTCACTCACACTCCCTCACTCACACCTCCTCACTCACACCCCTTCACTCACACCTCCTCACTCACACCTCCTCACTCACACCCTCACTCACACCTCCTCACTCACACTGGCTCACTCACACCTCCTCCTCCAAACACGGCGAGTTGAGTTGATGCCAAAGAGCTCCATTTTGGTCTCATCTGATCACAACACTTTCACCCAGTTGTCCTCTGAATCATTCAGATGTTCATTGGCAAACTTCAGACGGTCATGTATATGTGCTTCTTGAGCAGGGGGACCTTGCGGGCGCTGCAGGATTTCAGTCCTTCACGGCGTAATGTGTTACCAATTGTTTTCTTGGTGACTATGATCCCAGCTGCCTTGAGATCATTGACAAGATCCTCCCGTGTAGTTCTGGGCTGATTCCTCACCGTTCTTATGATCATTGAAACTCCACGAGGTGAGAACTTGCATGGAGCCCCAGGTCGAGGGAGTTTGACAGTTCTTTTGTGTTTTTCCATTTGCGAATAATCTCACCAACTGTTGTCACCTTCTCACCAAGCTGCTTGGCAATGGTCTTGTAGCCCATTACAGCCTTGTGTAGGTCTACAATCTTGTCCCTGACATCCTTGGAGAGCTCTTTGGTCTTGGCCATGGTGGAGAGTTTGGAATCTGATTGATTGATTGCTTCTGTGGACAGGTGTCTTTTATACAGGTAACAAGCTGAGATTAGGAGCACTTCTTTTAAGAGTGTGCTCCTAATCTCAGCTCGTTACCTGTATAAAAGACACCTGGGAGCCAGAAATCTTTCTAATTGAGAGGGGTCAAATACTTATTTCCTTCATTAAAATGCAAATCAATTTATAACATTTTTGACATGCGTTTTTATGGATTTTTTGGTGTTATTCTGTCTCTCACTGTTCAAATTAACCTATTATTGCAATTATAGACTGATCATTTTTTTATCAGTGAGCAAACGTACAAAATCAGCAAGGAATCAAATACTTTTTTCCCTCACTGTACCTGTCACCGGATAAGTAAGCTCTTGAGTGAAATAAAATTCCTTGGCTAAAAATCATTGCTAATCCCATTTTATAAGAATGCATTTTTCCTTGTGGGATGCTTTGGTCTCTAATTATATTCTACCAGGTTCAAAGCGTTTTTCCAAGGTGCATTTTTGGTCATAGGTTGCATTGAGCAATTCACACAGTTTTCCTGTGCAGCAGAAGTGTTATTTTTACATCACCATAATGATTTAGAAATACAATACTATGTTACTTGATGATGATGACGACGACAATGTTGATATGCAGTATTTACTTTTTTTAATGGAAAATAATACAAAAATAAAACTGAGACACCTTTATATATCATCATCGTCATCATCATCAGCCATGGTCAATGAATGGAGGCCTCCCCAACCCACCACCTTTGACGATGCTATGATGTAATAATCCAACTATGACCTGCACACGAGCTGATTTCATTGCTCCATCTCCCAACTGATGCGTTACATTCTTTGACTGCCATGCCTGTTAACAATGGTTACTTTACAAATAATTCTGGTCCCACCATATGGTGTTGTTCAGGAGATTAATTTGCTAATTGACATTGTTTTGATCTCTCAGTTGTTCAGCAACAGCACTTGCATGTAACAACAATAATATATCTTCATCAACATCACGATACACTAAATATGAGCTTGGGTAAACAATGATCTTTTAATGATTTATATGTGCTGATCTCTCATTGCTTAGCTTTTTGAAAATGTGGAGGAAGATACCGTATTATAGACCAAAAAATATCCATAATATACAATCACAAAGCAAACATTGTGTGTCATTACCGAGTACATGATATGAACTGGATAATGCAATAATTGATTCACATTCTAATACATACGTGTGCACATCTGTTAATATTTTTTTCACCTTGCGCAACAAATACGTTACAAATGTGAAATTTAATTTAGTATGCGTGGAGAACGTCTTTCACACCGTACGTAGCCAGCCGTGCTATAATCGGAGCTGCGACATGATTCCCTGATTGCATGTGCATCCATGTGTTGCTTTGTGCTCGGATTGCTTCTTTTTTCATCGTCAACAGTTACAACAATAAACGCACATCAGTGCTTTAATCAAGCATTCTTATTTTCAGTGGTCGTGGGTGCTGTCAAATTATTTCCATGCATTTAGGGCGATTTTAACTTGGGGACAAATGATCGGAGTAGGTTACATGTCAAGACGTTATGTAAAGACCGCGAGAGGTCGCTTAGTATATCAACTAAATGTTGCAAATTCTTGGTTCTTTTGGTAAAGTCACGTAGAAGGGAAACAATCAAATAATAAAAATATAAAACAATAAAATTCTCTATTATTTTATTTTCTTCCCTTCTATGTGGTGGTGACTTTACCGAAAGAACCAAGAATATGAATCCCTGCAGTCACGAAAGCTTTAAATCAACAATTTAAATGTTGCAAGTTTGACAAATGAAAGAAAGTAAATTGAGTTATGTAGAAAAAACAGCTTGCACAAGCTTCTGCCCACCCCCCAGCACACAAATCCTCCCAATCCCCCCCCCCCCACTTCTCCCTTTCCACCTCCCCACCAGTATATAGCAGCCTATAAATGAAACATGCAAATAAAACAATATGCAGCAAAATCTTGGTTGCATGCTCGTTTCAAATTATTTGAATGATAAACAAAGCTTGGAGGGTTATTTTGCATTTTAGTAAATACCATAACCAAGCAAATGTGAAATAGAATTGAGAGTCAAATGACTTATCATCAAAGTCATTCTCTATCCGCTTCTGGAAGAAGGCCTTCCAATGTCCATCTCTCAATTGTCTTGCGAGTGATCAGAAACAATGATCAGGAACGGAACTCACGCTGACAAATCAAATGTAACAATCGCACACGTTGGGAATTTCACTGCGAGACAGAAAGCGGAACACAAAATGGATGGGCACAAGTGCGAGTAGAGCATATAAGTACAGTACAACAATGGATCCTTCAGCTGACCACCTTGCACCCCTGCAGCTGCCCATGCCAACCTGCTATGCGTGTGGTCAGCACTGCGCCAGCAACATCCAAGTTAAAACCTGATTATCTTCCAGGATTTGACTAGATCGGGTACATTCTGGGTTATTTGGGCATAGCTGCTGATGATGATGATTGAAAAGTTTTCATCCTGTGAACAAACGTAGCCCCCTATTATGGGAATGTGGAAATTTCACCTTGTTTGGTTGCTGGCATTGGTGATGAGAGTCACTCGATGCTTTTTACGTGAGCAAGAAAACACTTCGTATTTTTTTGACAAATTGTACGTGATTTAAATAATATGAACAAACTGCCTTGTATTCCTGGTTCTTTCGGTAAAGTCACCACCGCGTAGAAGAGACACAACAAAAACAGGTCCCTGCAGGGTGGGCTGGTAGGAACATTGGAATTTTGCGCAATTTGATGACATTGTTACTCCCAAATGTTGGGTGCAATAAGACATATCAAGTCTCTGCGCTGTCTATTGCTGATTTTACACCCAACAGCACGAGATTTCACTTCGTTAAAGTATTGAAAGGGGACGGACGGACGGACACATTAATCTATTGCAGGCTGGTACACTCAGTTTACAACTTCGTTCCTACCAGTATAATAAAAATATAAAACAATACAATCCTCATGACGTTTCGACTGCAACACAAGCAATCATCATCAGGTGTGAAAACCACAGCAAGAAATTTTGAAAAAAGTGGCGGTTATTTTTAACGTTAGCACCACGGAGAGCGATTTGGCAGTGATTCAGATGGACGAGTCCATCTATGTTCGGAAAAGAGGAGGGGAGGAGACGAAAATAATGGATGCGGTCTGAAAGTCACCGTAAACGTTAAAAACAAACGCAACTTTTTTCAAATTTTCTTGCTGTGGTTTTCACACCTGATGATGATTGCTTGTGTTGCAGTCGAAACTTCGTGAGAATTTTATTGTTTTATATTTTTATTATTTTATTGTTTCCCTTCTACGTGGTGACTTTACCAAAAGTCCCAAGAATATTAATCCCTGCAGTCACGAAAGCTTTAAATCAAAATGTAAACTGCCTTGTATTTGGTTTAACACGTGGTAGGCTTTCGTGACCAATATCATCCCATAATACAGATTTTTTTTGCGTTAGATCGTGTCAATATATAAATGTTGTGTCGTTAAACCCGCCACCACCCGACACAGCCAATAAGTAAGGTTTGTCACGTGAACAGAACGTGCCAATTCGTTACTGGTACAGCACATCGGAGCGTTGGAGCGCACAATCACAACATTTACAATCTGAGTACGACGTTTCGCTAGTAATTATGTAGTGTTGTAAGGACGAGCAGACTTCTTTAGGAGGCACACTCTGTTTATTGTATTATTTCCTTATACAACGCTTAACACACACAGAGGGATATTCGATCCCCTCACCCGATACCCTAGGGAGGTACAGCCTCCGGACCTGGCGGGACTCACACGTCTACCGCTATCCTAGTCCTCCGGCTAGGACCTAGGGGAGGCTATCTGACCCACCGCTGGCCCGGTGGGTCCTGACCACTGGGTATGCCGAGCCTTAGCCCTTAGAAGGGCTGAAAGGCTGGTCCAGGGTCCTAGCTAGGCTTCAGCCCAGTCTTCTATCTTCGTGCAGGGAGAGAACTCCCCGAGGTCCGTTGGGTCACCCGTCTTATACCCCTTCGTGGCCGGGTAGAACCAATCATACATTCCCACGTGGAACCGTCTGATTGGTTCGCACCAAACCCTGGCCACGATCCGTTTCACCTCGACTGACCCCAACCGTTGTACCCAGGGGTAATGCTGCACTGCCCTGGTGGCAATGCAGGTTACGCAACAGCGTGTAGTTAACACCTCTACATCACCCCCTCCTTCGGAAGCTCCACCCGTCCCGGCTGCAACAATGGGAAACTCCGAAATTACCAACGGTAGAATAATTGTGAGTGTGCCTCACGAACAACAAGAACAATAAAACCCCTATAAATACCCCCCTTAACAACATAACGTATGTACAAGGCACTAGACATGCCAAAAAAAATTATAACTACCGGCGAGATTTCGCGCGCGTGTGTTTCGCGGGACCATCGTAGGGGATGGCAGGCTTTGTCGGCGGCACAAGGGAAGGAGGAGGATGAGCCAGAGCATCCGGTGGGCCTTTAGGCATCTCCACGGGGACACCCGCTGCTCCACGGTCCATTGAGGCCGAACATGGCCTGCATGGAGCCGTCACTCCCGCGTCATCTGCAGGAGGACTGACACGCCTGCGCTGTGGGTTAGGCACCAACGGGGCAACATCCGGCTCGTCGGACGCGTCGCGCACTCGGCCCCCGTGTCGTGCGTGTTGTGGAGGGATGCGTGGCGTGACGAAGGGTTTTAACCGAGAGGGGTGAACGCACCAGCGACGCCGTCCCCAGCTAATTTTAACAAATTGGGGACGCAGGACTTCCACTACCTCAACCGGGCCTCGCCATGGTCTGAGGAGTTTGGCCGACGTGGACACCGGCACCTGGGGGCAGTGGAGCCATGCCCTGTCTCCCGGTGCCCACCGATGCGTGTACGTCCGGGGGTCACGCAGTCGCAAATTCGCCCGTTGGCGGGAAGCCGAATTTTCAATGGCGGCCTCCCGTGCCTCGGCCAACTTACGGAGGTTTAATCGCAAGTGGTCAACGAGCTTTGACTTTTGCGGTGGCTGTTCGATTTCCAGCCGAACGTCGGCGGGAGGAAAGGCATCCCTGCCGTACATTAGAAAGAACGGGGAAAATCCCGTTGCCGCGTGAGGTGCCATACGGTATGCGGCGAGCACCCCCGGAACCTGCAACTCCCAATCGAGGTGGGATTCATCGACCTGATGGCATAACATAGCGGTGAGAGTTCTATGAAGGCGCTCCACCATGCCGTCGGTCTGAGGATGGTAGGGTGAAGTGCGCACTTTCTTAGTGCCCAACAGGCGGCACACATCATTCAGCAAGGCTCCCGGAAAATTTCTTCCCTGATCGGTCAGCAACCGTTCTGGTGCGCCCTTGTCCAGGACGTAGCCCTGAACAAAGGCGTCCACAACGGCCGCCGCCGACTGGTTGGGGAGGGCCCAGGCCATAGGCCACCGTGTAAAATACTCTACCCCAACCAGAAGGTACTTATTACCCCGTGGCGTAGTAGGAAAAGGGCCCAAAATATCGAGAGCCACCAACTCATTTATACGAGAGACCGAAATGGGTTGCAGGGGTGGACATGCCAGTTTAGCCGGCGGTTTACGTTGCGCACAATGGGTGCATCCCAGCAAAATGTCAGTGACGTCGCGCAGCATGCCCGGGCAGAAAAATTGCAACCGCAACAACCCAATGGTCTTATGAACACCCAGGTGCAATAAACGCTCATGCGCCGCCCATACGGCCTTGCATCGCAAGGCGGATGGCACGACGATTTTATGTTGACACGAGTCAGCATCCCAATGCATCAACAAGCCGTGCTTCATGACAAATGAATTAAATTTGCCCTGTCTTGGAACCGCATTATTCGCGTGGCGACGCAACCTCAAAAACGACATGTCCTCGCCCTGGTGCCGACCCCATTCGGCCAAAGTTAGCTCCAGCAAATCGTCACTGGCCATTGGATCTGCATGATCGAACATCGGCGCTGAGGCGGCGGGAAGCGTGGCTGACACCGTTGTGAGAGGCGCAACCTGCGCAGGCAATGGCGGCTTACAACGGCCCGAGCCCAAAAAATACGCACATTTTTGAGCCGGCGGAAGGCGAGACAACGCATCGGCATTCGTGTGTTGTGCACCCCTACGGTAAGTGACATTGAAATCGTAGTCCTGAAGGACTTCGAGCCACCGAGAAAGCTGCCCGGACGGTTGGTCAACCCGCAGAGCGTACTGTAAAGCCGAATGATCAGATCGCACGGTAAAATGCTGACCATACAGGTACGGCCTGTATTGCTGAATAAAAAAAACAATGGCCAGCAGCTCACGTCTGGTCACACAGTATCTTTGTTCAGCAAGAGACAAGACTCTGCTACCATAGGCAACAACCCTTTCAATGCCATCAACTTTTTGGGACAGAACACCCCCAATACCCGTATTGCTAGCGTCGGTGTCCAACACGAATGGCACGGAAAAATCGGGGTACGCAAGGGACGGTGCCGTCACGAGCGCGTTCCGCAAGGAGTCGAACGCAGACTGTTCTGCGTCCCCCCAATGAAACGCCACCCCTTTTGACGTAAGGGCGTGGAGCGGCTTGGCAATCGTCGCGAAGCCAGCAACAAACCGGCGGTAGTACGACGCAAAACCAATAAAACTACGAACATCGCCCACAGATGTAGGGGTTAACTGTGCCCCAGATAGCGCACAGACTCACGCAGAAGGTGACACTTCTGCGGCTTGAATTTCAAGTTAGCGGCCCGCATTTTCAAGAAGACAGCACGCAACCGTTCGATGTGTTCGCCGAACTTGCGGCTAAAGACGATGACGTCGTCAAGATAAATGAGACATGAGTCCCACTGGAGCCCAGCGAGGACCAGCTCCATGAGCCTCTGGAACGTCGCTGGGGCCGAGTGGAGACCCATGGGCAATCTATTAAACTCGAAAAGGCCCTGTGGTGTCCGAAAAGCAGTCTTAGGTTTTGATGATTCGTCGAGGGGGAGTTGCCAAAACCCCGACAGAAGGTCCAAGGTGGAGAAATAGTGCGCCCCTGCCAGGGCATCCAATGACTCGTCCATACGAGGGAGAGGGTAGGCGTCCGCTACCGAGATTTTATTTAGGCGCAGAAAATCAACGCAAAAACGGAGACTGCCATTGTGCTTTTTGACCAGCACTATTGGAGCACCCCAGGGACTAGTGGAGGGAGAAATTATATCGGCCTTCAGCATGTCATCCACAGCCGATTTAACATGCTGTTTCTCCGCCGGGCTAAGCCGAAACGGGTTTTGTCGAATCGGGGCAGCGTCACCAGTATCAATGTGGTGACGCAGCAGCTTGGTGCAGCCAATATCAAATTTAGATTTACTGAAGACATCGGAAAATTCTCGCAGAAGAGCGCGCAATTTAATTCGCTGCGAATGAGACAGATCACCCGTGTCTGTGCAGAGCGCGTCCAACCATCTCTCATCCGATTCGGAAGGAGGTGGGACCTGCGGCGTGTCATGCACGTGTCCCACGACTCCGGTCCCCAACGGCACCGGGGTCGCGTGAGCGAACACAGTTCCTTGCGAAATGACGGTTGTGGACAATCCGACATTCAAAACCTGCAAGAACAGCTCCCTGTCGGCTGCTACGAGGGTCTGTGCAGCCACCAAATCTAACCCCTTAGCAGCTGCGTTTGAAGGCCCCAGCAAAATGCCATGTGCCAAGGCCTCCGGGGCTAGCGGCTTTTTAAGTTGCAAGGGCACGAGCATTTGTGTCCCTGGCGGAATGCGGACTGTGCTCGCGACAAACGCCTGCACCGAGGCACTAGCCATGCGCGGATGTGAGGGTGTGGGCAAGAACGCCATCCGTCGACCCGACGGGAGTTCGATGCAGCCTTGATCTACAAGGATCTTAATAGGCATTTTTGCGAGAAAATCAGTGCCTAACAAACACGGCACGGCGAGGGAAGAAGAGACCAAAATAGGCCCTGCCAATTTAATGTCTCCAATCGAAATTTGCGCCCGAATTTGCCCAATAATGCCAAGTGAACTGCCATTAGCGGCGAAACACGGGATAGAAACCCATTCCAAGGGGCGGCATCGTACGGGCAGTATATTGTAAATCAAATCCGAAATGATCGTAGCCAACGCACCAGTATCGACCAACACGCGAAATTCCACACCCTCGATTGATCCGACAACCACGGACGAACCTGCCGTCGCCGCGACTACCCTATGGGCCAACTCAGACCACTGCCCAGGTCCGAGTGGCCGCGAACAAACGCCAGAATACCCCCCATCACACGCCGAATCGCGAGCCCTTCTTATGGTGCGTTGCAGTGTGTATGGTGTGAATGAGGGCCGAGCGTGAGAGGCGTCGCGACTTGCCTGGTTTTGCCGCGATGCCGTGGACGTCCTGTAGTCCTGGCCCCGGGATGCGGAGGGGCGTCGTCGAGGCGCACGGCAGTCAGAGGAGATGTGGCCTCGTTGGCCACAGTTGAAGCACGTCACGTCGCCGCGTGGAGCAGGCCGTCCCCGCTGCTGGTCGTTGCGGCGACCAGCGTGGTCTGACGATCGCCGGCCCGTTGACCTGGTCGCCATGAAGGCCCGGTCGGGGGAGAACTCGGCGTCCCTGCTGGCAGGCTCCGACGTCGAAGCCGAGGCGGCGATGGTCGATTCCGTGTGGAGCAGCAGATGTGCGTGGATGCACCGAGCGGCTCGTAGCGAGCACATACTGTCGTCGTCCACTGCTTGGATGACGATGCGCAGCTCGCGCGCCAGCTCCAGCATCTTCTGGAGAACGATGGCGTCGATGGCCTCGTCATCCATGCGAGGGTAACCCGCTCTTGCCATCGCCAGTAGAGCGGTCCGGAATGCCAACGGAGACTCTTTAGGGCGGCGTCGCCTGTCGTAAAATCGGCTGCGGACGTTGGATGGAGGCCCGTAGACGTCGGACATCCGTCGGAGGGCCGATTGAAGAGTCGCCCTTTCGTGCCTGTGCGTCCGACCAGCCCACCATCTCTTGGTGGCTCAGGAAGCGACGCTGGAACGCCGCCCAGTCACCCCCTTCAGATGAGAATTCCCGGAAGATGGGCAGGCGTTGTTGGAGGGCGGACGTCGTCTCCCCCTCAGCTTGCACCATCTCGAGCCGGAGATCGGTGATTTCCCGGCCGATAGAGTCTACTGTACCATGTCGGTACAGTGATGACGCGGCGTCCGCTGAGGAACTTGAATTCGCAGCATCGCGTGCCGATGACGTTGCGGGTTGTGATTGGCCCCCCGCGTTCCCAGGATGCCCCTGGCTTCCGCTTCCGGCGGGATCACGTGGTTCTCCGGCGGGAAAATCAAAATGTCCGCCCCGGCCGATGGCGGGAATGTCTGCCGGCGGTTGACTCGGCCTGCTCGCGACCTCCAAGTTGATCTCTTCGAGAATGGAGGCCGCGGCATGTACGAGTTGAGCGAGACGGCCGTGTGCTGCCCTGAGTCCGTCCCCCATGGCAGGGGGAGCGACCGGCTGGCTGCTCAACCGGTGGCTGGGCGGCTGTCAACGTGGCAGCGTTTTCAGCGGAGCTGGCGGTGCTTGCAGGTGAGGCAGCGTTATCTTCGTTCTGGCTCCGCGCGTGGGCTGAACTTCTGGTTTCCATTTCCAACCACTTCTGACACCAGTTGCAGTGTTGTAAGGACGAGCAAACTTTTTTAGGAGGCACACTCTGTTTATTGTATTATTTCCTTATACAACGCTTAACACACACAGAGGGATATTCGGTCCCCTCACCCGATACCCTAGGGAGGTACAGCCTCCGGACCTGGCGGGACTCACACGTCTACCGCTAACCTCCTTGATACCTAAGGAGGTACAACCTCCGGACTTGGCAGGACTCACACGTCTACCGCTATCCTAGTCCTCCGGCTAGGACCTAGGGGAGGCTATCTGTCCCACCGCTGGCCCGGTGGGTCCTGACCACTGGGTATGCCGAGCCTTAGCCCTTAGAAGGGCTGAAAGGCTGGTCCAGGGTCCTAGCTAGGCTTCAGCCCAGTCTTCTATCTTCGTGCAGGGAGAGAACTCCCCGAGGTCCGTTGGGTCACCCGTCTTATACCCCTTCGTGGCCGGGTAGAACCAATCATACATTCCCACGTGGAACCGTCTGATTGGTTCGCACCAAACCCTGGCCACGATCCGTTTCACCTCAACTGACCCCAACCGTTTTACCCAGGGGTAATGCTGCACTGCCCTGGTGGCAATGCAGGTTACGCAACAGCGCGTAGTTAACACCTCTACAGAAGCACTACGACAGAATTGCTACAATAATGCTCAAATTAACAGTGCACTGAATGCCAAATCACGATCGCAAAGCAATACTGCTGAAAGCGATCAGATTGTTAAAACAATAAATATTCCATATATCTCAGGAGTAACTGACAAATTAGCCCGTGTTTTGCAAAAGCAAAACATTACAGTATGATTTGGTACAGTACACAAAATTAAAAAACTAGTATCTTGCACTAAAGACGCATTACCTAAATTATCAACCGGTGTAACATCAGCATAAGACTAAAAGAACATCAAAGAAATATTAAATTATCTCATACACAACTGTCGGCAGTGGCAGAACATGCTTTTCAACAAGGACACTGAATTGATTTTGATAACGTTGAAGTGTTGTGTAAAACTAATTATTACTGGCAAAGACTAATTAGAGAATCCATTGAAATTGAGAGGAATAGAAATAACTTTAATCGCTCTGACAGCTACAGGCTTAGTGCGGTACATATTACAATTCCTTATGGGGGAAACACATACTAATAAACGGATTACTAACGTAGCATATAATCACAATAACACACATTACAACTAATTACTAATCTACAACTCATTACTAATCATAACCATTGACTGATTACCAATCGATTATATAATTACAATACCCCCCATCCGCCTCTAATCACTGCACCTGATATGAGTTAAATGATGACGTCAGCCTGCTGCTCTATTTAAGACTGGGAGCAAGCGAGGGCTTTACCATTCTGGTGAATTGCCCGATGATGCTGGATGTAATTGTTGTGTCACAACAGCGAAGCCGCTCCGTCGAAATAGGGGCCGTCGCTGTGCTGCTGCGACCGAGAAGCCACCCGGCTCCCATCACAGCACTTCAACCGCCACCCCCTCCCCCCCCCCACCTTAACACACACACACACACACTCAAGTAGGGCCTCATGGGGAGGGAGGGGGGCACCTGCCCTGAATTTTTACCCGAGAGGCCCCCTCGTGGGGGTGCTCCACGGTTTCTCAGGGTCAGGGAATTGGCAGGCACCCCCCCCCCCCAGGCCAAATGGCACTGCGGCACCGTGGCTTAACTTAGAATTAAATGACCACGGAGAACTCGCTGAGAACCGCATTGAGGAGATGCCCAGGACACACGCGGACCAGCAGACAGGTGGGGAGCGGGGCAGCGTGGGTTAAGGGTCTCTACCCATGGTGCACCGCGGGCTAGCGTCTCTACCCATGATGCACCGCGGATTAACGGCCCTACCCATGATGCACCGCGGATTAACGGCCTGACCCGTGATGCACCGCGGATGGGCGCTGCGAGGGCTTTGAAAGGAGCATAAAAGGGGATGCTTTGGGGAAGCAAGGGGCCATTTTTTTACTTGACTGGAGATCAACAGGAGGGAGGGATCGGGGAGCCGTCACCTGACTGTTACTCGCACGTCCGTGAGATGGGGCAGAGAACAGCCAGATTCTGTTTACAGCATCATCTATCCGCGACCTCCATTGCTGCGAGGTCGGACCGTAAGTACGAGGGAGAGAGGTAAGACAAAGGGACGAAATTCGGAGAGAAAATAGAGGGCAGACAGGTCCATTAAGTATCAGGCAGTAGCGAGATAGGTTAGACCTGTCCTGCTGGTCCGTACTGACACGCACAGTCTAGTTCGATACTCGCGGGGAATAAAACCACTAATAGGATAAAGCTGTGTCGTGGTCACTGTGAGTGCGAGGAGGGAGACGGAGTGTTTGGTGTTCGCATACCGGTACGAGTGTGTACAGAGTGTTTTGTGTTCGCGCATACGCGGCTGTTTGCAGCGAATAAGGGAGTAGAACGTGCTTAGTGCCGGTACCTGTACGGTCGTTTACAGTATTGTTCAGCGCGCGCGTACCTACACGAATATCTTCGGTGGTGCCCAGCGCTCGTGTACCTGCGCAATAGCCTACAGTAGCGCTTTGCGCTCGCGCGCCTGTGTGACGGGGTGGTGGTCGCGCACTCGCGCTATTGTCTAATAGCGAATTAAGCGCCTGGCGTGTGTGAATACGCAGCTGTGTAAACAGCCCGTTAAATCGGAGCAAAGTAATTGCGGCGTGGTTGTTTTTGCTTAAGCGCGTGGAGCGTAGGTGGGAGGGAATCCCACGGGGGCGCGCCGCGCCTGTTTATTCCCGTGCAGGACGGGGTTTTGCTTTGCGAGCGCGCTCACCGCGACACGCCGGCGTTGAACAGGGTAGCGCATCGCGAGCGCAAAGCGTACGAGCCGTTTATTAAGCTACGCAAACGCGGTCGACATCCCAGGCAGAGGTACAGGGGGGCGAGGCATTAGGGGTCGGTAGTCTGGACCTGACAGAGCAGCCCGGGAGGTAGCGGTATGAATGGAACGGGGGAGTCGGTGGGCAACGGCCCCGACAATTCAGTGATGGCGGGGGACGGTAGCCCCCACAGTGACTATGTTACACACACACACAGGATGTGACAATGTTACACACACACACACACAGGATGTGACTATGTTACACACACACACACAGGATGTGACTATGTTACACACACACATACAGGATGTGATTATGTTACACACACACACACATACAGGATGTGACTATGTTACACACACATACACAGCTTCAGAACGTGACTATGTTACACACACACACACTGGATGTGACTATGTTACACACACACACACGATGTGATTATGTTACACACATACACACAGGATGTGACTATGTTACACACACACACACACAGGATGTGATTATGTTACACACACACACACACAGGACATGACTATGTTACACACACACACCTTCAGGACGTGACTATGTTACACACACACATACAGGATGTGACTATGTTACACACACATATAGGATGTGACTATGTTACACACACATACACAGCTTCAGGACGTGACTATGTTACACACACACATACAGGATGTGACTATGTTACACACACATACAGGATGTGATTATGTTACACACACACACACGATGTGATTATGTTACACACACACACAGGATGTGACTATGTTACACACATACACAGCTTCAGGACGTGACTATGTTACACACACAGCTTCAGGATGTGACTATGTTACACACACACACAGCTTCAGGACGTGACTATGTTACACACACATACAAGATGTGACTATGTTACACACACACAGTATGTGACTATGTTACACACACACACAGGATGTGATTATGTTACACACACATCACACACACGATGTGACTATGTTACACACACACACAGCTTCAGGACGTGACTATGTGACACACACAGCTTCAGGATGTGACTATGTTACACACACATACAGGATGTGACTATGTTACACAAACATCACACACACGATGTGACTATGTTACACACACATACACACAGGATGTGATTATGTTACACACACACACGATGTGACTATGTTACACACACACATACAGGATGTGACTATGTTACACACACAGGATGTGACTATGTTACACACACACACATAGAGGATGTGACTATGTTACACACACACATACAGGATGTGACTATGTTACACACACACAAACAGGATGTGACTATGTTACACACACAGCTACAGGATGTGATTATGTTACACACACACACATACAGGATGTGATTATGTTACACACACACACAGGATGTGACTATGTTACACACACACAGCTACAGGATGTGATTATGTTACACACACACACATACAGGATGTGATTATGTTACACACACACACAGGATGTGATGATGTTACACACACACACAGGATGTGACTATGTTACACACACACACGATGTGACTATGTTACACACACACACACAGGATGTGATTATGTTACACACACACACATACAGGATGTGACTATGTTACACACACACACAGGATGTGACTATGTTAAACACACACACACATACACACAGGATGTCACTATGTTACACACACATACAGGATGTGATTATGTTACACACACACACACACAGGATGTGACTATGTTACACACACACACACGATGTGACTATGTTACACACACACACAGAATGTGATTATGTTACACACACACACATACAGGATGTGACTATGTTACACACACACAGGATGTGATTATGTTACACACACACACATACAGGATGTGATTATGTTACACACACACACAGGATGTGATTATGTTACACACACACAGGATGTGACTATGTTACACACACACACACGATGTGACTATGTTACACACACACACACACAGGATGTGATTATGTTACACACACACACATACAGGATGTGACTATGTTACACACACACACACAGGATGTGACTATGTTACACACACACACATACACACAGGATGTCACTATGTTACACACACATACAGGATGTGACTATGTTATACACACACATACAGGATGTGATTATGTTACACACACACACACAGGATGTGACTATGTTACACACACATACAGGATGTGATTATGTTACACACACACACACAGGATGTGACTATGTTACACACACATACAGGATGTGATTATGTTACACACACACACACACGATGTGACTATGTTACACACACACACAGGATGTGATTATGTTACACACACACACATACAGGATGTGACTATGTTACACACACACACAGGACGTGACTATGTTACACACACACAGCTTCAGGACGTGACTATGTTACACACACACACAGCTTCAGGACGTGACTATGTTACACACACACACACATACAGGACGTGACTATGTTACACACACACACAGCTTCAGGACGTGACTATGTTACACACACACACACAGCTACAGGACGTGACTATGTTACACACACACACAGCTTCAGGACGTGACTATGTTACACACACACACACAGCTTCAGGACGTGACTATGTTACACACACACACAGCTACAGGACGTGACTATGTTACACACACACACACACAGCTTCAGGACGTGACTATGTTACACACACACACAGCTACAGGACGTGACTATGTTACACACACACACACAGCTTCAGGACGTCACTATGTTACACACACACAGCTTCAGGACGTGACTATGTTACACACACACACAGCTACAGGACGTGACTATGTTACACACACACACAGCTTCAGGACGTGACTATGTTACACACACACACAGCTACAGGACGTGACTATGTTACACACACACACAGCTTCAGGACGTCACTATGTTACACACACACACACAGCTTCAGGACGTGACTATCTTACACACACACAGCTTCAGGATGTGACTATGTTACACACACACAGCTACAGGACGTGACTATGTTACACACACACACACAGCTACAGGATGTGACTTTGTTACACACACACACAGCTTCAGGACGTGATTATGTTACACACACACACAGCTACAGGACGTGATTATGTTACACACACACACAGCTACAGGACGTGACTATGTGACACACAAACAGCTTCAGGACGTGACTATGTTACACACACACACAGCTTCAGGACGTGACTATGTGACACACACACACAGCTTCAGGATGTGACTATGTTACACACACACACACAGCTTCAGGACGTGACTATGTTACACACACACAGCTTCAGGACGTGACTATGTTACACACACACACACACAGCTGTAGGATGTGACTATGTTAAACACACACACAGCTTCAGGATGTGACTATGTTACACACACACAGCTACAGGACGTGACTATGTTACACACACACACAGCTACAGGATGTGACTTTGTTACACACACACAGCTTCAGGACGTGATTATGTTACACTCACACACAGCTACAGGACGTGACTATGTTACACACACACACAGCTTCAGGACGTGACTATGTTACACACACAGCTTCAGGATGTGACTATGTTACACACACACACAGCTTCAGGACGTGACTATGTTACACACACATACAAGATGTGACTATGTTACACACACACAGTATGTGACTATGTTACACACACACACAGGATGTGATTATGTTACACACACATCACACACACGATGTGACTATGTTACACACACACACAGCTTCAGGACGTGACTATGTGACACACACAGCTTCAGGATGTGACTATGTTACACACACATACAGGATGTGACTATGTTACACAAACATCACACACACGATGTGACTATGTTACACACACATACACACAGGATGTGATTATGTTACACACACACACGATGTGACTATGTTACACACACACATACAGGATGTGACTATGTTACACACACAGGATGTGACTATGTTACACACACACACATAGAGGATGTGACTATGTTACACACACACATACAGGATGTGACTATGTTACACACACACAAACAGGATGTGACTATGTTACACACACAGCTACAGGATGTGATTATGTTACACACACACACATACAGGATGTGATTATGTTACACACACACACAGGATGTGACTATGTTACACACACACAGCTACAGGATGTGATTATGTTACACACACACACATACAGGATGTGATTATGTTACACACACACACAGGATGTGATTATGTTACACACACACACAGGATGTGACTATGTTACACACACACACGATGTGACTATGTTACACACACACACACAGGATGTGATTATGTTACACACACACATACAGGATGTGACTATGTTACACACACACACAGGATGTGACTATGTTAAACACACACACACATACACACAGGATGTCACTATGTTACACACACATACAGGATGTGACTATGTTACACACACATACAGGATGTGATTATGTTACACACACACACACAGGATGTGACTATGTTACACACACACACACGATGTGACTATGTTACACACACACACAGGATGTGATTATGTTACACACACACACATACAGGATGTGACTATGTTACACACACACACACGATGTGACTATGTTACACACACACACACAGGATGTGATTATGTTACACACACACACATACAGGATGTGACTATGTTACACACACACACACACAGGACGTGACTATGTTACACACACACAGCTTCAGGACGTGACTATGTTACACACACACACAGCTTCAGGACGTGACTATGTTACACACACACACACATACAGGACGTGACTATGTTACACACACACACAGCTTCAGGACGTGACTATGTTACACACACACACACAGCTACAGGACGTGACTATGTTACACACACACACAGCTTCAGGACGTGACTATGTTACACACACACACACAGCTTCAGGACGTGACTATGTTACACACACACACAGCTACAGGACGTGACTATGTTACACACACACACACAGCTTCAGGACGTGACTATGTTACACACACACACACAGCTACAGGACGTGACTATGTTACACACACACACACAGCTTCAGGACGTCACTATGTTACACACACACAGCTTCAGGACGTGACTATGTTACACACACACACAGCTACAGGACGTGACTATGTTACACACACACACAGCTTCAGGACGTGACTATGTTACACACACACACAGCTACAGGACGTGACTATGTTACACACACACACAGCTTCAGGACGTCACTATGTTACACACACACACACAGCTTCAGGACGTGACTATCTTACACACACACAGCTTCAGGATGTGACTATGTTACACACACACAGCTACAGGACGTGACTATGTTACACACACACACACAGCTACAGGATGTGACTTTGTTACACACACACACAGCTTCAGGACGTGATTATGTTACACACACACACAGCTACAGGACGTGATTATGTTACACACACACACAGCTACAGGACGTGACTATGTGACACACAAACAGCTTCAGGACGTGACTATGTTACACACACACACAGCTTCAGGACGTGACTATGTGACACACACAGCTTCAGGATGTGACTATGTTACACACACACACACAGCTTCAGGACGTGACTATGTTACACACACACAGCTTCAGGACGTGACTATGTTACACACACACACACACAGCTGTAGGATGTGACTATGTTAAACACACACACAGCTTCAGGATGTGACTATGTTACACACACACAGCTACAGGACGTGACTATGTTACACACACACACAGCTACAGGATGTGACTTTGTTACACACACACAGCTTCAGGACGTGATTATGTTACACTCACACACAGCTACAGGACGTGACTATGTTACACACACACACAGCTTCAGGACGTGACTATGTTACACACACAGCTTCAGGATGTGACTATGTTACACACACACACAGCTTCAGGACGTGACTATGTTACACACACATACAAGATGTGACTATGTTACACACACACAGTATGTGACTATGTTACACACACACACAGGATGTGATTATGTTACACACACATCACACACACGATGTGACTATGTTACACACACACACAGCTTCAGGACGTGACTATGTGACACACACAGCTTCAGGATGTGACTATGTTACACACACATACAGGATGTGACTATGTTACACAAACATCACACACACGATGTGACTATGTTACACACACATACACACAGGATGTGATTATGTTACACACACACACGATGTGACTATGTTACACACACACATACAGGATGTGACTATGTTACACACACAGGATGTGACTATGTTACACACACACACATAGAGGATGTGACTATGTTACACACACACATACAGGATGTGACTATGTTACACACACACAAACAGGATGTGACTATGTTACACACACAGCTACAGGATGTGATTATGTTACACACACACACATACAGGATGTGATTATGTTACACACACACACAGGATGTGACTATGTTACACACACACAGCTACAGGATGTGATTATGTTACACACACACACATACAGGATGTGATTATGTTACACACACACACAGGATGTGATTATGTTACACACACACACAGGATGTGACTATGTTACACACACACACGATGTGACTATGTTACACACACACACAGGATGTGATTATGTTACACACACACATACAGGATGTGACTATGTTACACACACACACAGGATGTGACTATGTTAAACACACACACACATACACACAGGATGTCACTATGTTACACACACATACAGGATGTGACTATGTTACACACACATACAGGATGTGATTATGTTACACACACACACACAGGATGTGACTATGTTACACACACACACACGATGTGACTATGTTACACACACACACAGGATGTGATTATGTTACACACACACACATACAGGATGTGACTATGTTACACACACACACAGGATGTGATTATGTTACACACACACACATACAGGATGTGATTATGTTACACACACACACAGGATGTGATTATGTTACACACACACACACAGGATGTGACTATGTTACACACACACGATGTGACTATGTTACACACACACACACACAGGATGTGATTATGTTACACACACACACATACAGGATGTGACTATGTTACACACACACACACAGGATGTGACTATGTTACACACACACACATACACACAGGATGTCACTATGTTACACACACATACAGGATGTGACTATGTTACACACACATACAGGATGTGATTATGTTACACACACACACAGGATGTGACTATGTTACACACACATACAGGATGTGATTATGTTACACACACACACAGGATGTGACTATGTTACACACACATACAGGATGTGATTATGTTACACACACACACACACACGATGTGACTATGTTACACACACACACACACAGGATGTGATTATGTTACACACACACACATACAGGATGTGACTATGTTACACACACACACAGGACGTGACTATGTTACACACACACACAGCTTCAGGACGTGACTATGTTACACACACACACAGCTTCAGGACGTGACTATGTTACACACACACACACATACAGGACGTGACTATGTTACACACACACACAGCTTCAGGACGTGACTATGTTACACACACACACACAGCTACAGGACGTGACTATGTTACACACACACACAGCTTCAGGACGTGACTATGTTACACACACACACACAGCTTCAGGACGTGACTATGTTACACACACACACAGCTACAGGACGTGACTATGTTACACACACACACACAGCTTCAGGACGTGACTATGTTACACACACACACAGCTACAGGACGTGACTATGTTACACACACACACACAGCTTCAGGACGTCACTATGTTACACACACACAGCTTCAGGACGTGACTATGTTACACACACACACAGCTACAGGACGTGACTATGTTACACACACACACAGCTTCAGGACGTGACTATGTTACACACACACACACAGCTACAGGACGTGACTATGTTACACACACACAGCTTCAGGACGTGACTATGTTACACACACACAGCTTCAGGACGTGACTATGTTACACACACACACACACAGCTGTAGGATGTGACTATGTTAAACACACACACAGCTTCAGGATGTGACTATGTTACACACACACAGCTACAGGACGTGACTATGTTACACACACACACAGCTACAGGATGTGACTTTGTTACACACACACAGCTTCAGGACGTGATTATGTTACACTCACACACAGCTACAGGACGTGACTATGTTACACACACACACAGCTTCAGGACGTGACTATGTGACACACACACACAGCTTCAGGACGTGACTATGTTATACACACGCAGCTTCAGGACGTGACTATGTTACACACACACACAGCTTCAGGACGTGACTATGTTACACACACACACAGCTATAGGACGTGACTATGTTACACACACACAGCTACAGGACGTGACTATGTTACACACACACAGCTTCAGGACGTGACTATGTTACACACACAGGATGTGACTATGTTACACACACACAGCTTCAGGACGTGACTATGTTACACACACACACAGCTTCAGGACGTGATTATGTTACACACACACACATACAGGATGTGACTATGTTACACACACATACAGGATGTGATTATGTTACACACACATACAGGATGTGACTATGTTACACACACACACGACGTGACTATGTTACACACACACACATAACGTGACTATGTTACACACACACATACACGATGTGACTATGCTACACACACACATACAGGATGTGACTATGTTACACACACACACACAGGATGTGACTATGTTACACACACACATACAGGATGTGATTATGTTACACACACACACAGGATGTGACTATGTTACACACACACACGATGTGATTATGTTACACACACACACACAGGATGTGACTATGTTACACACACACATACAGGACATGACTATGTTACACACACACAGCTTCAGGACGTGACTATGTTACACACACACACATACAGGATGTGACTATGTTACACACACATACAGGATGTGACTATGTTACACACACATACACAGCTTCAGGACGTGATTATGTTACACACACACATACAGGATGTGACTATGTTACACACACATACAGGATGTGATTATGTTACACACACACACGATGTGATTATGTTACACACACATACAGGATGTGACTATGTTACACACACACATACAGGACGTGATTATGTTACACACACACATACAGGATGTGACTATGTTACACACACATACAGGATGTGATTATGTTACACACACACACAGGATGTGACTATGTTACACACACACAGCTTCAGGATGTGACTATGTTACACACACACAGCTTCAGGATGTGACTATGTTACACACACATACAGGATGTGACTATGTTACACACACACAGTATGTGACTATGTCACACACACACAGGATGTGATTATGTTACACACACATCACACACACGATGTGACTATGTTACACACACACACAGCTTCAGGACGTGACTATGTGACACACATACACAGCTTCAGGACGTGACTATGTTACACACACACACACGATGTGACTATGTTACACACACAGCTTCAGGATGTGACTATGTTACACACACATACAGGATGTGACTATGTTACACACACAGGATGTGACTATGTTACACACACACAGGATGTGATTATGTTACACACACACATACAGGATGTGACTATGTTACACATACACAAACAGGATGTGACTATGTTACACACACACAAACAGGATGTGATTATGTTACACACACAGCTACAGGGATGTGATTATGTTACACACACACATACAGGATGTGATTATGTTACACACACACACAGGATGTGACTATGTTACACACACACACACACGATGTGACTATGTTACACACACACATACACACAGGATGTCACTATGTTACACACACACATACAGGCTGTGACTATGTTACACACACACACAGGATGTGACTATGTTACACACACATACAGGATGTGCATATGTTACACACACACATACAGGATGTGATTATGTTACACACACACACAGGATGTGACTATGTTACACACACATACAGGATGTGACTATGTTACACACACACATACAGGATGTGATTATGTTACACACACACACAGCTCAAGTCCCAACTCGACCTGAGACCACACCCGAACAAACATGCAGGCGCTTTATACAGTGAGGGAAAAAAGTATTTGATCCCCTGTTGATTTTGTACGTTTGCCCACTGACAAAGAAATGATCAGTCTATAATTTTAATGGTAGGTTTATTTGAACAGTGAGATACAGAATAACAGCAACAAAAAATCCAGAAAAACGCATGTCAAGAATGTTATAAATTGATTGCATTATCTCTCCCTGTGTAACATTCTTGACATGCGTTTTACTGGATTTTGTTGTTGTTGTTCTGTGTCTCACTGTTCAAATAAACCTACCATTAAAATTATAGACTGATCATTTCTTTGTCAGTGGGCAAACGTACAAAATCAACAGGGGATCAAATACTTTTTTTCCCTAACTGTATCTCTCCCCGTGTATCTCTCCCCCCTGTATCTCTCCTTGTGTATCTCTCCTTGTGTATCTCTCCCCGTGTATCTCTCCTCGTGTATCTCTCCCCGTGTATCTCTCCCCGTGTATCTCTCCCCCGTGTATCTCTCCCCGTGTATCTCTCCCCGTGTATCTCTCCCCCTGTATCTCTCCCCCTGTATCTCTCCCCGTGTATCTCTCCCCCGTGTATCTCTCCCCCTGTATCTCTCCCCCTGTATCTCTCCCCCGTGTATCTCTCCCCCGTGTAACTCTCCCCCTGTATCTCTCCCCGTGTATCTCTCCCCGTGTATCTCTCCCCCGTGTATCTCTCCCCGTGTATCTCTCCCCCTGTATCTCTCCCCGTGTATCTCTACCCCTGTATCTCCCCCTGTATCTCTCCTCGTGTATCTCTCCCCGTTTATCTCTCCCCCTGTATCTCTCCCCCGTGTATCTCTCCCCCTGTATCTCTCCCCCGTGTATCTCTCCCCGTGTATCTCTCCCCCGTGTATCTCCCCCGTGTATCTCTCCCCGTGTATCTCTCCCCCTGTATCTCTCCCCATGTATCTCTACCCCTGTATCTCTCCCCCTGTATCTCTCCCCGTGTATCTCTCCCCGTGTATCTCTCCCCCCTGTATCTCTCCCCCCTGTATCTCTCCCCCGTGTATCTCTCCCCGTGTATCTCTCCCCCTGTATCTCTCCCCCTGTATCTCTCCCCGTGTATCTCTCCCCCTGTATCTCTCCCCCTGTATCTCTCCCCCGTGTATCTCTCCCCCTGTATCTCTCCCCCTGTATCTCTCCCCCGTGTATCTCTCCCCGTGTATCTCTCCCCGTGTATCTCTCACACGTACACACACTCACACGTACACACACTCACACGTACACACTCACACGTACACACACTCACACGTACACACACGTACACACACTCACACGTACACACACTCACACGTACACACACGTACACACTCACACGTACACACACTCACACGTACACACACTCACACGTACACACTCACACGTACACACACTCACACGTGCACACACGTACACACACTCACACGTACACACACTCACACGTACACACGTACACACACTCACACGTACACACACTCACACGTACACACTCACACGTACACACACTCACACGTACACACACTCACACGTACACACACGTACACACACTCACACGTACACACACTCACACGTACACACACTCACACGTGCACACACGTACACACTCACACGTACACACACTCACACGTACACACACTCACACGTGCACACACGTACACACACTCACACGTACACACACTCACACGTACACACACTCACACGTGCACACACGTACACACTCACACGTACACACACTCACACGTACACACACGTACACACGTACACACACTCACACGTGCACACACTCACACCTGCACACACTCACACGTACACACACGTACACACTCACACGTACACATGTACACACACTCACACGTACACACACTCACACGTACACACACTCACAGTTACACACAAGGAGAGAGATGTGTGGAGTGGTTTTGGATGGAGGGAGGTGGGAGGGGAGCCGAAAGCCTCAGCAAACCTTCACTTCTGCCAGGGTTAATAATTCATTGGTGTCTTCTCCAGCTGGGTCAATCATTAATCGTACACACCCCACTCACTCTGACTCATTCCATTCTTTTAAATCCTCTCGCCTGCTCGTCTCCCTCGCAGGAGGAAAAGAGGAGGGTTGGTGAACCGAGCCGATCCATGCATCACCACCACCACCACCAGCAGCAGCACCACCAGCACCACCAGCACCACCACCAGCACCACCACCAACAGCAGCAGCACCACCAGCAGCAGCAGCAGCACCACCACCAGTAGCAGCACCACCAGCACCACCACCAGCAGCACCACCAGCAGCAGCAGCACCACCACCACCAGTAACAGTACCAGCACCACCACCACCAGCACTACCACCAGCACCACCACCACCAGCACCACCACCACCAGTAGCAGTACCACCACCAGCACCACCACCACCAGCACTACCACCAGCACCACCACCACCAACAGAACCACCACCAACAGCACCACCAGCACCAGCAGAAATGTCCCCAGGCTCCGTCTCCGCGCCCCTCCGCAGCTGCAGGAGTCTGGCTCCATCTCCTGTCGCCGTTGGCATCGTCGCCGTCTTGGCGGTGGCCGCTGCTTATGAAGGTGGGCGCAGCGTTGGTGGTGCACCAGGGGTTGGTGGTACACACACAGCGTTGGTGGTGTACACACAGCGTTGGTGGTACACACACAGCGTTGGTGGTGTACACACAGCGTTGGTGGTGTACACACAGCGTTGGTGGTGTACACACAGTGTTGGTGGTACACACACAGTGTTGGTGGTGTACACAGTGTTGGTGGTGTACACCACAGTGTTGGTGGTGTACACACAGTGTTGGTGGTGTACACACAGTGTTGGTGGTGTACACACAGTATTAGTGGAGTACACACAGTGTTGGTGGTGTACACACAGTGTTGGTGGTGTACACACAGTGTTGGTGGTGTACACACAGCGTTGGTGGTGTACACACAGTGTTGGTGGTGTACACACAGTGTTGGTGGTGTACACACAGCGTTGGTGGTGTACACACAGTGTTGGTGGTGTACACACAGTGTTGGTGGTGCACCAGGGGTTGGTGGTGCACCAGGGGTTGGTGGTGTACACACAGTGTTGGTGGTGTACACACAGTGTTGGTGGTGTACACAGTGTTGGTGGTACACACACAGTGTTGGTGGTGTACACACAGTGTTGGTGGTGTACACACAGTGTTGGTGGTACACACACAGCGTTGGTGGTGTACGGTGCTTTTTTCAGGAATATTTTTGCATGCGTTTTTTTTCACGGATTTTCTGTTTACACAGTCACCACATAGTCACTCTGTTTTCTCGTTCGTGTTTTTGTGTTTTTGTGTTTGTTGCGGTTGGACCCGATTCAAGAGCCGAACGGCTCACAGGGGCTATAACCAAAATAAACTGAAACTGAAGAAAAAAAACATCTGATAAACTGAAGGTGACAAAAACACAAAGCGGCTCGTGGCTCCGCACAACGATGGCTCTTTGAAAGCTCCACGTCTCTCTCCGCGTCTCTCTCGTTCCCCGCGGAGTCAACTCGTTCGCCGAGATGGAGCGCTCCGACGGAGCCTTTGACGCTAGCAGGCGAGGCTGCTCGCTTGTTTAGACGACGCCGACGCCGCTCGAAGCGTCTCACCGCGTGCTGAGATGATGCACAGCGAGCGGTGACCACAAACTGATGATGATGCCCCGCGTGGCGGCCACGTCCATTCTCGATGTGGGGGTGGGGGTGGTGGGGGAAGCGGAGGACACGGAGGGAAAAATCCATGCGACCACATGAGAGAGTGTGTACGTGTGTGTACGTGTGTGTTTGTGTACGTGTGTGTACGTGAGTGTGTCTGTGTACGTGTGAGTGTGTGTCTGTGTACGTGTGAGTGTGTGTGTTTGTGTACGTGTGAGTGTGTGTACGTGTGTGTACGTGTGTATGTATGTGCGATAGTGTAGCGGTTAGCGCGCTGCGCTATGAACCTGGCAACCCGGGTTCGATTCCCGCTCACGGCCAACACCAGTGACGATTATTCGAACCGGTCCCGGGCCTCCCTTAGGTCGACTCAGACTCAAATGAGTACATTGCCACTAGGGAGACAAAGGCGGTCGGGCGTGGTGCTGGCCACCCACCCCCTCGTGTACCGTTTCGGCCTTCATAGGTGCTCGCTAACAGCACTTGCCCCTACAGTCTGTTAAGGCTATATGGGGATCTTTGTCTTGTCTTGTATGTGAGTGTGTCTGTGTACGTGTGAGTGTACGTGTGAGTGTACGTGTGAGTGTGTGTCTGTGTACGTGTGTGAGTGTGTGTCTGTGAGTGTGTGTACATGTATGTACGTGTGAGTGTGTGTCTGTGTACGTGTGAGTGTGTGTCTGAGTACGTGTGAGTGTGTGTCTGTGTACGTGTGTGAGTGTGTGTGTGTCTGTACCGGGGGAATCTCCATTTGGTACAGCTATAATGGGAGGCTGATCGATGCCCGGGTGCGGTCAAGGGATGGCTCCCTATTGCTCAACCACGTTATGTATGCTGATGATTTGGTAATAGCTGCTCATTCAGAGGAGGAGTTGGAGACGCTGCTGCTGAGACTGGAGCGTGCCACTAAGAGATGGGGGCCTTACCTTCAGCCACACCAAAACTAAGCACCTGCCTGGATATTTTGTACCATCGGACACTCCACCCCCACAACTCCCAATCGGTGATGGGGCAGTTGTGGAGAGAGTGGAGAGTTTCCCATACCTGGGCAGTGTGCTTATGACTGGCTCCAGTTTAACAGCAGAGGTCTCACTCCGAATCAGTCGAGCGGCAATATCTTTTCATCGGTTGCGTAACGCTGTGTGGAAGCTACCTGGTCTGTCGCTCCGCACTAAGCTTCAGGTCTTCTCGGCCACGGTCATTCCCTCCCTTCTCTACGCTTGCGAAACGTGGACCCCCTTAATGGAGCATTTTCGCCGGTTGAAACATTTAGGCTGGCCTGCCTACGATCCATCCTGGGTTTAACCAGACTGGATTGTGTGAGGAGCTCACAAATCCTTGAAAGATCTGGGCAAGGTCCCATCGATGAGCTCCTCCGGCAGGCAAGGCTGGGTCATGTAGCCCGCATGCCCAGCCACCGCATGCCGAAACAGCTTTTGTTCGGCCGGATCGAGGGGGCTAAACGGGCGCGGCACGGGCTAGAGAGGAGATGGAGTGATGTGGTACGGGAGGACGTGGAGCTGAGTGGACTTGTCGATGACTGGTACCAGCGGTGTCAAAATTGGCCTCTGTGGAGGAGGCTCGTGAAGGACGCTACTGGGCAGTTGGAGGCAGTCGCCCTCCAACAACAACGGAGGGTGGAGGAGCGACGCTCACAACAACGAGCGGAGCGCCGGGTGGCTAAAGCACAGCAGGTTGGCACAGTAGGGGGCACAGGTGGTGCACCAGCCAGTCATTTCGGTCATCTCAGTCAGTCGACCCGTGACACCTGGGTCTGCCCCGTGACCTGCCAGCGTGGCCTCAAGGTGCACATGGCCTGGCACAAGCGTCGTGGTGATGTCACCACCACTTAGTGGCGAATGGCAGTTGTTGTGTGTGTGTATGTAGCTGTTAGCGCGCTGCGCTACGAACCCGGCGACCCAAGTTCGATTCCCTCTCACGGCCAACACCGTCAGTGACGATTCTCTGAACCGGTCCTGGGCCTCCCCTAGGTCGACTCAAGCTCAAATGAGTAACCTGGTGCGGTGTGTAGTAAACATCGCCACTGGGGAGACAAAGGCGGCCGGGCGTGGTGCTGGCCACCCACGCCCTCGTGTGCCACAGTGCCGGTAGCCTTGGTAGGTGCTGCTACTCGCGAGCAGCAGCAGCACTTGCCCCGGCAGTCCGTGACAGCCGTCGTGTACACGATGGTGGGGATTTTTTGCACGCGGCGTTTTATATTAAATATTTGCTGTTTTTTTCCAGGATGTTTCTGTTACGCGTTGTCGCTTTAAGATGTTCTGTGTTCATATTTTGTTTGTTGCGGCTGCACCCGACTTGAGAGCCGCATGGCTCACAACGCTATCTCCATAGATATAAAAGGCAAAGTTGTGATTGTGCGTGTCTGTTCAAAATGTTTAGCGTACTTCCCGACATGCAACAAACTGGAAATTTGCCACGTGGGTGCTTTCCAGACTGTACACCATCCTAAAATTATAAAAATACACTTTTGCTTTTTCTTTAGGGGGGTAGCTCAATAATGCATCTATTTTTTTTGCACGTCAAGTGAGCTGTGACGTCAAATCTGTCACGTGACCCGCGCACGTGGAAGCGTAGCGCGTAGTGTAGTGACCCGAGTTCGATTCCCGCTCACGGCCACCGCCGGTGACGATTATTTTTTTACCGGTCCTGGGCCTTCCCTAGGTCGACTCGGCATCAAACGAGTACCTGCTCTGCTGTGTGAACATCGCCACTGGGGGGACGTGGTGAATCCTCGTCCCGGGCGTAGCCGGGTAGTACAGCTCGTACCTAACAAACTTGAAACTTCGTCTCTCTCTGTGTGCGCGCGTCTCTCCCCCCACCCACCCACCCCGCCGCAGTGGACCTGCTCGACACGGAGACCGCGCAGGGCGACCTTGGCTGGGTCGCCTCCCCGCCCGACGGGGTGAGTCGAGCGTGGAGGCCACGAGACCTCCGTGGATGTTCGGGGGGGGAGGGGCGTCCATAGATGACGTCACGCACTTAGGGGGCGGGGTCAGACATTTGTGACGATGCGTGACGAGAGAGGGAGGTTTGAGAAATGTGACGTCACATCATCAAAATGCGCAACTTTAAATAAATACAGACAACGCTAAGTTGCCTCGGTGGGAGTAGTTATATTGGAGAAACCAAATGACATGTCTCGGACCGCATTCGTGAACACAAAGCAGACCTGAAACACGGTAGGACCAACACCTCGGCCGTGGCAGATCACTGTTATAATTCAGTAGGCTCACATGACATTGACTTCTCCAAGACAGAGGTTCTTTGCAAGCCATCTGGCTACCATGAGAGATTCGTTCATGAGTCTATTCACATATACAAACACAGAGACAATTTCAACCGAGAAGATGGATTCTGGCTTAGCAATCATTGGAAGGATTTGATAAACCATTTCGGGTCTTAATTGATTGTTCACGCTTACGGTGGCCTTCAGACCTCATCCATTATTTTTCGTCTCCCCCCTCCTCTTTTCCGAACATAGATGGACTCGTCCTTCTGAACTGCCAAATCGCTCTCCGTAGTGCTAACGTTAAAAAAACGCCACTTTTTTCTAAATTTCTTGCTGTGGTTTTCACACCTGATGATGATTATGTTAGGGTCGTCGGCCCCCGGGATCTCTCCTGCCTGCGACCCTGCCCGCGAAGTACCGACGCCCCCAGACTCTCCACTAGTGTGGGAGCTGCCGCCGCTGCACTCCTCACCGGGCGGGGAAGGGCCGCCGCGCTCCTGTTCCCCCCCCTGGGCTGTCGAGAGTGATGCCTTACCGGCAGGAAACCCAATCTTCCTCGCTCGCCTCATGGTCCTTGTCGTGTGCAGGTCCTCGAGGGTTGGTAGATTGCAGGCAATTACCTTCTCAGCAGTGTGGATGATACGCTGCAGTCTGCTCTTGTCCTTGGCAGTGGCAGCAGCGTACCAGACGGTTATGGAGGAGGTGAGGATGGATTCAATGATTGCTGTATAGAATTGCACCATCATTGTCTTTGGCAGGTTAAATTTCTTCAGCTGCCATAGAAAGTAAATCCTCTGTTGAGCTTTCTTGGTGAGGGAGCTGATGTTCAGTTCCCACTTGAGGTCCCAGGAGAGAATAGTGCCCAGGAAGCGGAAGGACTCTACACTTTTGACTGGGGAGTCTAACAGGGTGATGGGGGTGAGTGGGGCTGTATTCTTCCTGAAGTCCACAACCATCTCAACTGTCTTTAGAGCATTTAGCTCTAAGTTGTTCTGGCTACACCAGGTCACCAGGTTGTCAGCTTCCCACCTATAGTCAGACTCATCCCCACCAGAGATCAGCCCAATGAGGGTGGTGTCGTCCGCAAACTTCAAGAGTTTGACGGACAGATGATTGGAGGTGCAGCTGTTGGTATACAGAGAGAAGAGCAGTGGGGAAAGGACGCAGCCCTGAGGAGTTCTGGTGCTGATGGAGCTGGAGTCAGAGACTTGTGTTCCCAGCTTAACGCACTGCTTCCTGTCAGACAGGAAGTCTGTGATCCAGTAGGGCACATTCAGCTGGAAGAGCTTGTCCTGAAGCAGGGCAGGGATGATGGTGTTGAAGGCAGAGCTGAAGTCCACAAACAGGATCCTAGCGTAGGATGCTGGGGCGTCCAGATGCTGTAGGATGAAGTGGAGGGCCATGTTAACTGCGTCGTCCACAGACCTGTTGGCTCTGTAGGCAAACTGAAGGGGGTCCAGGAGAGGGTCTGTGATGGCTTTGAGGTGTGCCAGGACCAGGCGCTCAAAAGACTTCATTACCACAGATGTAAGGGCGACCGGTCTGTAATCATTTAGTCCTGTTGGCCTTAGCTTTTTGGGCACAGGGATGATGGTGGAGGACTTGAGACAGGCTGGTACATGGCATGTCTCCAGGGAGGTGTTAAAGAGGTAGGTGAACACCGGAGACAGCTGGTCAGCGCAGTGCCTGAGGGTGGCTGGAGAGACAGAGTCCGGCCCGGCTGCTTTGCGTGGATTCTGCCTCTTGAAAAGTCTATTAACGTCTCCCTCCTGAAAGGAGAGAGTCGTCTCTGTAGTATGGGTGGGGGAGGGGGCCTCTTGAGTGGGAAGGGGTAGTTCAGGACAGTCCAATTGTCTTTCAAATCTGCAGTAGAACTCGTTCAGGTCGTTGGCCAGGCGGGAGTCGTTAGTGGTGTGGGGAGCTCTGGGCTTGTAGTTGGTGATCTGCCTGAGCCCTCTCCAGACAGAAGCAGAGTCGTTAGTAGAGAACTGGTGTTTTAGTCTCTCTGAGTACAGTCGTTTAGCCTCTCTCACCGCTTTGCTAAACCTGTTCTTCGACTCCTTGAATCTGTCTCTATCTCCACTCCTAAACGCTTCCTCCTTCTCCAACCTCAACCTTCTGAGCTTTGCTGAGAACCAGGGCTTGTTGTTGTTAAAGTTCACCTTGTTACGTGTTGGGATACAGCAGTCCTCATAGAAGCTGATGTAGGACGTCACAGCCTCTGTGAGTTCATCCAGACTATTGGTAGCAGTCGTGAACATATCCCAGTCAGTACAGTCTAAGCACGCCCGCAAATCTTCCACAGCCTCACTGGTCCACTGTTTAGATGTCCTCACAGCAGGTTTACAGAGTTTTAGTTTCTGCCTGTATGCAGGAATCAGGTGGACCATGGCATGGTCAGAGTGTCCTAGTGCTGCTCGGGGGACGGCGTGGTAGGCTCTACTGACTGTAGTGTAGCAGTGATCCAGAGTGTTCCCTTCTCTGGTTGGGCATTTAATGAATTGTATGTATTTGGGGAGTTCGTGGCTGAGATTACCTTTGTTAAAGTCGCCAAGTACGATAACCAACGAATCTGGATTTGCTCGCTCCACACTCAGAATCTGATCGGCGAGCATGCGTTGGGCCTCTTTAACCTGAGGACATGGCGGCAAATAAACTCCGACCAAAATGAGCGACGCGAACTCGCGAGGCGAGTAAAACGGTTTACAGGTTATAAAAATTGATTCAAGGAGTGGAGAACAATGTTTCAGAATCACTGTGACATCTACACTCCCCCCCACACTCCCTCCCACACTCCACTCCCTCTCCCCTCACCACGACCGCAGTGGCAGCAGGCTACGAGTGGCCAACGCTCAAGGCCCAGGCTGTACCAGGCGCAGTGCCGCCCCGCCGTGCCCAGGCAGGACAAGTGGCTGCGCACCGCCTGGATCCCGCGCGGCGACGCTCGCCGCATCTTCCTCGAGTTCCGCTTCAGCTTACGGCGCCGGTGCCCCCGTCGCCTCCCGGCCGCCGCCGCCTCCGCCGCCGGCTGCGACGACGACACGTTGGACGTTTACTACCGGGAGTCGGACGACCCCGGCGACGTCGCCGCCGGGGTCTTCGCCGACGACGAGCGGCGGCTCTTCTCCAAGGTCGACGTCGTCGGCTCGGGCGGGTCGGAGGTCGAGGCGGCGGGCGACGTGGGGCCCCTCTCCCGGGGCGGCCTCCGTCTGGCGTTCCGCGACACGGGGGCCTGCGCGTGGCTGGCGTCCGTGCGCGTCTACCGCAGGCGCTGCCCGGCCCTCGCGGTCCGCCTCGCCGAGTTCCCCGACGCTCCGGCCGCCGGCGACGGGCCGTGGGCGCTGTCGGAGGTGACGGGGGCGTGCGTGGGCCACGCACTCCGGCCCGAGGGGGAGCCGGAGCCGGCGATGTTCTGCAACGCCGACGGCGAGTGGGAGGGCCACCCCGGGAGCTGCGTCTGCCGTGCCGGGTACCAGCAGGCGGGGAACGCCTGCCAAGGTGACGCGTTGGGATTTGTTTTAGTAGATTCATCATCGCTTACCCTCGAGAGAGATGTGGAAAGACCCAGCGGACCTCCCACACACTCACTCGCCCACTCACCCACTCACTCACCGACTCACTCACCCACCCACCTACTCACTCACTCACCCACCCACCCAACCACTTATCCTCCCACCCACTCACTCACTCACCCACTGACTCACCCACTCACTCACTCAACCACTCACCCACCCACTCACTCACTCGCCCACCCACTCACTCACTCACCCACCCACCCACTCACTCACTCACCCATTCACCCAACCACTCACTCACCCACTCACTCACCCACTCACCCACTCACCCACTCACCCACCCACATACCTACTCATCCACTCACTCACCCACTTTCTCACTCACCCAACCACTTACCCACCCATGCACTCTCTCACCCACCCCATCTCATCTCTCTCCCCATCTGCTCATCTCTCTCCCCATCTGCTCATCTCTCTCCCCATCTCTCGCTACTGACAGCACCAACAGTCTGTAAAGGTTCATAATAAAGGTGTTAAACTGAGTCTGTAAAGGCTACAGGTCGGGGGGCGGGACCTTTGTGCGTGCAGTGTGTGAGCAGGGCTCTTATAAGGAGACGGCCCAAGACAGCTTCTGCTCCCGGTGTCCGCCACACAGCACGGGCAGCGTCATCGGAGCGACGTCCTGCACCTGCCACGATGGATACTTCCGGCCCAGCGGCGAGCCCCAGTCTGTGGCCTGTGCAAGTTCGTTCACTATGCGCCATACACTACACTATACACTACTACACTATACACTACTACACTACACTATACAGTACTACACTACACTATACACTACACTACTACACTACACTATACACTACTACACTACACTATACACTACACTATACACTACCTACTACACTACACTATACACTACACTATACACTACTACACTACACTATACACTACACTACTACACTACACTATACACTACACTATACACTACTACACTGCACTATACACTACTACACTATACTATACACTACTACACTACACTATACACTACTACACTACACTCTACACTACTACACTACACTATACACTACTACACTATACACTACTACACTACACTATACACTACCTACTACACTACACTACACACTACACTATACACTACACTATACACTACACTATACACTACTACACTACACTATACACTACACTACTACACTACACTATACACTACACTACTACACTGCACTATACACTACTACACTATACTATACACTACTACACTACACTATACACTACTACACTACACTCTACACTACTACACTACACTATACACTACTACACTATACACTACTACACTATACACTACCTACTACACTACACTACACACTATACTATACACTACACTATACACTACACTATACACTACTACACTGTACACTACACTATACACTACTACACTATACACTATACTATACACTACACTATACACTACTATGCACTATACACTACTACACTATACACTACACTATACACTACCTACTACACTACACTATACACTACACTATAAACTACTACCCTACACTATACACTACTATACACTACACTATACACTACACTATACACTACCTACTACACTACACTATACACTACACTATACACTACACTATACACTACACTATACACTACTACTATACAGTACTACACTACACTATACACTACTGCGCTATACACTACACTATACACTACACTATACACTACCTACTACACTACTCTATAAACTCCGTTCCGCCCCCCCCCCCCCGGCCAGAGCCGCCGTCGGCCCCCAGGGACGTCGTCACCTCGCCACTCTCCGCCGCCGCCTCGGTGACGCTCCGGTGGAGCCCGCCGGCGAATCCCGGCGGGCGCTCCGACCTCGCCTACTCCGTCGTGTGCCGGCTCCACCCGCCCCCCCTGCGGGGGGGGGGTGGGGAGAGGGGCCAGGAGCCGGCGCCGCCGTGCGGCCCGGCCGTGAGGTTCCGGCCTCCGCTCCCGCTGACGAACGCCAAGGTGGAGGTGAGCGGCCTGCGTGAGAACGCCGCCTACACCCTGGAGGTGCACGCCACCAATGGCGTCTCCCGCCTGAGCGGCGTCCCCTCGGCGTTCGCGGCCGTCCACGTCGCCACGTCACGGGATCGTGAGTCGTCGTCCCCCCCCTCCTCCTCTCGCTCACGGCCATCGTCTTTCTTTTTTTGAAATCTCTTTTTCATCTTTAGATATTTAGTTGCTTTTGTCAAATATTTTTTTTCTATCTTTTTTTAAATGGTTTTTTAAAATATTTTTTTTTTAAATACATTCTCCTTTTTTAAAAGCTATAACATGCACGTAACATTATAATAATATTATTCTTAAATGCTATGCAAAAACATGATAATTATATTATGATTAAAGACAATGCCGCCTGCATTTGCAGCCAGCCAATCACCGCTCTGCATCTTAGTTGGCCGTCTGCATTTGCAGCCAGCCAATCACGGCTCTGCATCTTAATTATCCGCCTGCCTTTGCAGCCAGCCAATCACCGCTCTGCATCTTAGTTGTCCGCCTGCATTTGCAGCCAGCCAATCACCGCTCTGCATCTTAGTTGGCCGTCTGCATTTGCAGCCAGCCAATCACCGCTCTGCATCTTAGTTGGCCGTCTGCATTTGCAGCCAGCCAATCACCGCTCTGCATCTTAATTATCCGCCTGCCTTTGCAGCCAGCCAATCACCGCTTTGCATCTTAGTTCTCCGCCTGCATTTGCAGCCAGCCAATCACCGCTCTGCATCTTAGTTGGCCGCCTGCATTGGCAGCCAGCCAATCACCGCTCTGCATCTTAGTTGTCCGCCTGCATTTGCAGCCAGCCAATCACCGCTCTGCATCTAAATTGTCCGCCTGCATTTGCAGCCAGCCAATCACCGCTCTGCATCTAAATTGGCCGCCTGCATTTGCAGCCAGCCAATCACCGCTCTGCATCTTAGTTATCCGCCTGCATTTGCAGCCAGCCAATCACTGCTCTGCATCTAAATTGTCTGCCTGCATTTGCAGCCAGCCAATCAACGCTCTGCATCTAAATTGGCCGCCTGCATTTGCAGCCAGCCAATCACCGCTCTGCATCTTAGTTGTCCGCCTGCATTTGCAGCCAGCCAATCACCACTCTGCATCTAAATTGTCCGCCTGCATTTGCAGCCAGCCAATCACCGCTCTGCATCTAAATTGGCCGCCTGCATTTGCAGCAAGGCAATCACCGCTCTGCATCTAAATTGGCCGCCTGCATTTGCAGCCAGCCAATCACCGCTCTGCATCTTAGTTGTCCGCCTGCATTTGCAGCCAGCCAATCACCACTCTGCATCTAAATTGTCCGCCTGCATTTGCAGCCAGCCAATCACCGCTCTGCATCTAAATTGGCCGCCTGCATTTGCAGCCAGCCAATCACCGTTCTGCATCTTAGTTGTCTGCCTGCATTTGCAGCCAGCCAATCACGGCTCTGCATCTAAATTGGCCGCCTGCATTTGCAGCCAGCCAATCACCGCTCTGCATCTTAGTTGTCCGTCTGCATTTGCAGCCAGCCAATCACCACTCTGCATCTAAATTGTCCGCCTGCATTTGCAGCCAGGCAATCACCGCTCTGCATCTAAATTGGCCGCCTGCATTTGCAGCCAGCCAATCACCGCTCTGCATCTTAGTTGTCCGCCTGCATTTGCAGCCAGCCAATCACCGCTCTGCATCTAAATTGTCCGCCTGCATTTGCAGCCAGCCAATCACCGCTCTGCATCTAAATTGGCCGCCTGCATTTGCAGCCAGCCAATCACCGCTCTGCATCTTAGTTGTCCGCCTGCATTTGCAGCCAGCCAATCACCGCTCTGCATCTAAATTGGCTGCCTGCATTTGCAGCCAGCCAATCACCGCTCTGCATCTTAGTTGTCCGCCTGCATTTGCAGCCAGCCAATCACTGCTCTGCATCTAAATTGGCCGCCTGCATTTGCAGCCAGCCAATCACCGCTCTGCATCTAAATTGGCCGCCTGCATTTGCAGCCAGTCAATCACCGCTCTGCATCTTAGTTGTCCGCCTGCATTTGCAGCCAGCTAATCACCACTCTGCATCTAAATTGTCCGCCTGCATTTGCAGCCAGCCAATCACCGCTCTGCATCTAAATTGGCCGCCTGCATTTGCAGCCAGCCAATCACCGCTCTGCATCTAAATTGGCCGCCTGCATTTGCAGCCAGCCAATCACCGCTCTGCATCTTAGTTGTCCGCCTGCATTTGCAGCCAGCCAATCACCGCTCTGCATCTTAGTTGTCCGCCTGCATTTGCAGCCAGCCAATCACTGCTCTGCATCTAAATTGGCCGCCTGCATTTGCAGCCAGCCAATCACCGCTCTGCATCTAAATTGTCCGCCTGCATTTGCAGTCAGCCAATCACCACTCTGCATCTAAATTGTCTGCCTGCATTTGCAGCCAGCCAATCACCGCTCTGCATCTAAATTGTCTGCCTGCATTTGCAGCCAGCCAATCACCACTCTGCATCTAAATTGGCCGCCTGCATTTGCAGCCAGCCAATCACCGCTCTGCATCTTAGTTGTCCGCCTGCATCTGCAGCCAGCCAATCACCGCTCTGCATCTAAATTGGCCGCCTGCATTTGCAGCCAGCCAATCACCGCTCTGCATCTTAGTTGTCTGCCTGCATTTGCAGCCAGCCAATCACCGCTCTCCATCTAAATTGTCCTCCTGCATTTGCAGCCAGCCAATCACCGCTCTGCATCTAAATTGGCCGCCTGCATTTGCAGCCAGCCAATCACCGCTCTGCATCTTAGTTGTCCGCCTGCATTTGCAGCCAGCCAATCACCGCTCTGCATCTAAATTGTCCGCCTGCATTTGCAGCCAGCCAATCATCGCTCTTCATCTTAGTTGTCCGCCTGCATTTGCAGCCAGCCAATCACCGCTCTGCATCTAAATTGTCCGCCTGCATTTGCAGCCAGCCAATCACTGCTCTGCATCTTTTTTGGGCGTCTCTCGCTGCTCCTGTTCGCCCCGATGCGACCTCACACATCCGTGCACACCGCTTGCAAACCCCCCCAGCACGCGCGTTACTCCACTACACATGTAACATTATAATTATATTATTCTTAATGCATATACCACTCTAATTATTATTCTTAAAGACAATGCATCATCTGTTATAATTATCATCATCATAGCCATGTTCGCATGTTCACCACAAAGCACCGCGTGTGTGGCTGTTGCAAGTTGAGTTGATTGCTCGCAAAGCGGCGTCCGTCTGCTTGGTGTTTGAACATCTCACCGCAACTCGTATTTCATTCAGCAGCAAGGGGAAACGCACACCGATTGTCACTCACCGCACCTCGAGACGTTGGCCAGGGGGGTAAACAAATGAGTTAGCGCGTGACCACGTGGTGTGATTGCCCGCAGCACCGTCACCCGTGGTGCGTGTCCACACGGAGAACGTCTCTGAAGACGCCGTCCTGTTGACCTGGGCCGAGCCGGAGCAGCCCAATGGCATCGTTATGGACTATGAAGTCAAATGCTTTGACGAGGTGCGTAGCGGCTCGCGATTATCCATTTTACTTGCGCGCGTGTGCGTGTGAATGTGCACGCGCGTGCGTGCTGAGCGGTGGTGCAGCGGTACGCGCTACGCTGCGCTACGAACCCGGCGTCTCGAGTTCGATTCCCGCTCACGGCAACCGGCACCGGTGACGATAATCTGAACGAGTCCTGGGTCTCCCCTAGGTCGACTCAGCCTCAAATTGAGTACCCTGGTGCGGTGTGTAGTAAACATTGTTGTATATATAGGTGTTATGAAAATTGATGAAAATAATGAAAATTAAATGAAATTTGAGATTCGCATAATTTATCCGAGATTATGTTAATCAGTGTAATTATGCGCATAAATTATGCTGATTCGAGAGATAATCGTATTAATTTATGCGAGTGGGCGTGGTTATGATAATGCAGGTCGTTATGGATTATAAGGTCGAGCCTCGGTGACGAGGATTGTGTTATGAATTGGAATAACGCAATTAATCGTATGCAGTGACGCAGGCGTTGTGAGCGTGAATGAGAGAGAGTCGATTCGACTCTGCTCTTTAATTCCGTATTATCGATAAGGATACGATTACTCTCGATTGAACATTATGAATTATGTGTGTTATGGATTATGTGTGGTGATAGTGTACTTATGATAGGTCCCCAGGATTCAGATCTCATACGCAGAACAATATTATGCAGGATTTCAGGAAGAATCACACACAAACGTTCTGCTTTTATCAATTTTATTTCTAGCTAACTTTAATTTTTGGATAATATGAAAACTCAATCTCGGGATTTGGAATTTCAACACAGCGTTAACATGATAACATCACGATTGCGTTGTTTCACCTCGATAGCGGCACCTGTGGTTAATTCCCGACGCGTAACGCAATCGATCGGTTGTTGAGAGAGAGATTAAAAATATGCGAACTATTCTATCAAACCTTAACTTTATAATATGCAAACTCGTATACTTGAATTATTACACAATACGGCACTTGGTCTTTGATTCGTATCCAATCCTTAATACATTCTGATATGCGAAGTTATTATGCTTGAAATCGTCAGCACAGTACCACGTTGATGTTCGTTCATTGATTCATAACGATTATGAATTTAAAGCGTTCGACTGAAATACTTCTAATTACCTTATCAACAACACTCGATGGCCGCAATGCTTCGTTACTTGAATTGTCACACAACACAGCATTCGGTCATTGATCATGCGCGGCCCTTAATGCAATTATTGTCACGTTGTTAACAATAGGATGCCTAATTATTATGCAACGCTACTCGTTGAAAGGGCACTCCAACCAGTATTATTCTTGGAGGCACAAATATGCGTTTGAATTCGTTATTTCATTCGTGGATACCAGCAAGATTATGTAGAAAGAAAATATTAACGAACGACTCAAGTATTTCTAATCGACTTCTCAACGCGACTCAATGGGTGGCGATGTTTCCTTTTTAGATCCTTATCTCGGGCTAATTTTTTAATTAATTGTGGCCAGATCCCTGACAGGGAACCGGTTGAGCACGCTCTTCACCCCCGCGAGCGGCGCTCCGTGGTGAGGTGCCAAGAATTAATCCTTCTTAATGGGTCAGTTGGTAATTTATGCGGTTAGAAGTACAGCCCCAGCACAATATTACAGAGGAAAATTATGAACACTCTTAAAAACGATGGATTATTCACTCGGTCGTTGCGATGTTTCCACAATCACGGATGGTTCAATGGCTTGAGGTTTTAGGCTTTGTTAATGACCCGTGTGTGTGTGTGTTGAATGGTATGAGTGGTGAAAGAGTAGGCCAATGTTCGGAATCGATTCTTTGCGTCAAGCAGACGTCTGGTTTGTCGTGTAGTGGGGGGCAGTGTATCATACGTATCAGTTGATTCTTCTTTCAGTAGTTGGTTCGGACTCGACGGACGTTGGTGAACGAGTAGATACGCTCTTTTGCTGCCCGTGTGCAGGGTGGGGTGGGGGCCACTACTAAGTCCCGTGTGTGGCAGATGGTCCCCGCGATAACGATCTGTTTGCCCTGGCGTGAAATTCCTCTCTCGTGCTCTTTGGGAGAGACAAAGGTGGTCGGGAGCACCTCTTTATACTTTCGACTTATATTTCTCAAATACCATTTGGTCCCATGTTCGCCAAGACTCGTGTTTGTAACTACGTCCTCCCGACACCTCTCAGTTTTACCGAGGTTCGAATTGTTATGATAGAATTATTAAAAAGAAAAATAATTATCATCCTGAGTTTAAGAGGTCTGTTTCTTGATTGTTGGAATCCATATCCCTTGGTTCTGTAAGGTTCTATAATGGAATGTCATGTAAGGTTAACACGTTATTATTAATATTATATTGCAATTTTCTTTAAAACTGTCTTTGCCTGGTTGCCGTGTGTGGGGTGGGGTGTGTCTCCTCATCAAACCCGGCTGGCTTTTCCAGATGGCCCCTTGTGATAAGGTGTAATTCCTGCTTCTCCGCGCTGTGAGAGGGACAAAGGTGGTCGGGGTTGCTTGGGATATTGTTTAAATTCTTTTGCAAGTTTACCCATTGTCTCATTCCTTCTCGATAACCTTTGATGTGACTCGGTATTCCTGCTCCAAGCTTTGTTTTAACAGTAAAAGTATTAAAGGTGAAAATCATTTGATAGCGAATTAATCATTGGATAATAATTCACTGATGTGTCTGGTGGCCTGTTCTTAATTGGAGTGAGCGTTAGGATCGCTAATTCTATCTTATTCTTGTTGTTGCCTTTTTTTTTACTGGCAAATAAGGAAAAGAATATGTATACGATTTACCCTGTTGGCGTCTCCGTGTCTACTCTCTTGGTGTTCTGACCTCGGAGGGACCTTTCCTAAGGGCCCATCAAACTCTTGTTCACCTGGAGATTTTTGCCGATAGCTGTTACATCCTCGCCTTGAGAGTTTTATTATTTCTTTATATATATATGGCCTGTTTATGACCGACATCTGGTTTTTTGTGTTTCTGGCTTACGGGTTTTATTCATTAAAAAATATAAATTGTTTGTCACGAAAGAAAGGAAAAAGAAATCTAGGTGTATGCATCCGTAAATATTCTTATGGATATTAATTGTGGAAAAAGGGCCGTATACAACAACATCACCATTGTGGATACAAAGGCGGCCGGGCGTGGTGCTGACCACCCACCCCCTCGTGTGCCTCCATAGGTGGCCGCTAACAGCACTCGCCCCGACAGTCTGCTGACACTATACGGGGGTTCTTTGTCTTTGCATTAGCAAGTGGAGGGCAGTAGAGTTAACACAACAATATGCTGTGAACCACGTGACCCAGGTTCAATGGGTCTCTGTGGGATGAGTCTGAACCCATCCCCCCCCCATCTGTACCCCCCCCATCTGTACCCCCCCCCCCATCTGTACCCCCCCCCCACCAGGATGACGACGACGAGAGAGAGGTAATGAGGCTGATCTCCAGCGTGCCGAGCATCACCGTGACGGGGCTCCGGCATGCCGCGGTTTACTCACTGCAGGTCCGCGCTCGCAACGCCGCCGGCTACGGAGACTACAGCCCCACACTCCACTTCCAGACGTCTCCCGCACGTGAGCAACAACACCACCATCCAATCACCACCACCACCCAATCACCACCACCACCCAATCACCACCACCACCACCCAATCACCACCACCACCCAATCACCACCACCACCCAATCATCACCACCACCCAATCCAGCCACCACCCACCACCACCAGCCACCACCACCCAATCACCACCAACCAGCATCAACCCTACCCAACCACTACCCAACCACTACCCACCCACCACCAACCAGCACCAACCCCACCACCACCAACCACCACCAACCCCACCACCACCAACCCCCAACCACCACCCCACCACCACCAACCAGCACCACCACCACCCACCACCAATCACCACCCACCCACCACCAACCACTACCAACCCCACCACCACCAACCACCACCCCAGCACCATCCCCACCCAACCACTACGCCGCCACCACCACCACCCCACCACCACCACTCACCAGCACCACTCACCAGCACCATCCCCATCATCTCAGCACCATCCCCACCCAACCACTACGCCACCACCACCACCCATCCACCACCACTCACCAGCACCATCCCCACCCAACCACTACGCCACAAGGACCACCACCCACCACCACCACCACTCACCAGCACCATCCCCACCCAACCACTACGCCACCACCAACCCCACTACCAACCTACCACGACCCCACCAACAGCACCACCACCCCACCCCTCCTGTCTGTTGTAGTTGTTGTGGTTGTTGTTGTAGGTGTTGTCTTGTTGTTTGTTGTTGTGTTGGTGGTTATTGTGGTGTTGTTGTAGTTGTTGTGTTTGTTGTTGTGGTTGTTGTGGTTGTTGTGGTTGTTGTAGTAAGTGAAGGATGTGTTTGTAACTCTTTCCCTCCCCCTCCCCCAGCACAAGCGACTCAGGAAGTGACCCTCTGGGCCTCCTTGCTGTCCGCTGGCCTCGTGGGGCTGATGCTGCTCATCGCTGCTGCCTGCATCATCGTCAAGAAGAGGTGGGGGGGGTCACACTGGGGGGGGGGGTCACACTGGGGGGGGTCACACTGGGGGGTCACACTGAGGGGTCACACTGGGGGGGGGTCACACTGGGGGGGGGTCACACTGGGGGGGGGGTCCCACGGGCGTTCTGAGTGTTCCCACGTGATCTGGCTGCACCACCAAGAGGCAATCTCCCTGAACGTTGGGTAAGAGGCGGCATCCTCCAGAGCGAACTCGCTTCTTCAGCACTGCCGCCGCCGCCGCCTTGATGGCTGCGTGCATCGCGTTGCGTTTGAAGGAGGAGGAGCAGGAGGAGGAGTGGTCACTGGCAAGCAGCAGAGTCGGAGCCTCGCGAAGAGAGACGACCTCGCTTCTACAGCGTGCGGGGTAAACGCTGCTCCACCTCGTGCGCACAGACACACACACCACCTCTAAAACACACACACACACATCTCATACACACACACATCTCTCATACACACACACCACTCACACACACACCTCTCACACACACACCTCATACACACACACCACTCATACACACACATACACACACCACTCATACACACACACACACCACTCATACACACACACCTCTAATACACACACACCTCTCATACACACCTCATACACACCACTCCTCATACACACACACACCACTCATACACACACACACACCACTTCTCATACACACACACCTCTCACACACACACACACCACCACTCATACACACACACACCACTCCTCATACACACACACACACCTCACACACACACACCACTCATACACCCACACACACACCACTCCTCATACACACGCACACACCACTCACACACACACACCACCCCTCATACACACACACCACCCCTCATACACACACACACACCACCCCTCATACACACACACCTCTCACACACATACACACACACCACCCCTCACACACCACCCCTCACACACCACCCCTCATACACTCACAACAACAACCGCCATTCGCCACTAAGTGGCGGTGACGTCACCACGACGCTTGTGCCAGGCTATGTGCACCCTGAGGCCACGCGAAGTGTCGAACGCCCACCGGCAGGAGGTCACGGGGCAGACCCAGCAGGTGCCACAGGTCGACTGACTGAGATGACTGGCTGATGCACCACCTGTGCCCCCTACTGTGCCAACCCGCTGTGCTTTAGCCACCCGGCGCTCCGCTCGTTGTTGTGAGTATCGCTCCTCCACCCTCCGATGTTGGTGGTGGTAGTGGTACGCCACTCAAGACATTGATGCATACACAAGTCGCTCTCCGCATCTCCACTATTGAGAGACAGTGTTCTTCCTCTTCCCACGAAGAGGTGGCAAAAACCCCACCTGCCACCAGCACACCAACCACAATCACCGTTACCGCCATTGCCATCTTCACCCTCGAGCAACGGGGACGGAGCGAAGCGCGTGACAACGAGCGTGCGACTGGGAATCATGTCGCAGCTGGAGAGGGCGGTGTGACCTGGCCTTGACCAGGTCACTAAAGCAGAGATGTAGGTCTTGCTGGAATTCCCTACACATCTGCTGTAGCAGACGGACAGAAAATATCGCATCTGTGCAGGACCGCCCTTTCCTGAAACCGCATTTGGGCTCCGCAAGCCTCTCCTCAGCGTGCCTGGCAAGGCGATGTTGAATAATCCTTGCCAGGACCTTTCCCGGCACACTGAGGAGTGAGATGCCCCTGTAGTTGTTACAGTCTGTGCGGTCCCCCTTCTTAAAGAGGGGGACCACCAGGGCATCCTTCCAATCCTGTGGAACCTGTCCAGTGGTCCAGACTGTTGTTATGATGTCATATAGGGCAGTCTGTGCACAAACGCCACCCTCCCTCAGCATTTCGCTTGGGAGATCATCTCTGCCCGGTGCCTTTCCTGGTCTCAGACTCCGGATCGCCTTCAGTGCTTCCTCAACAGATGGCACCTCAGCCAGCCACTCACAGGGGGTGACTTCTTCCAATATTTGAGGCACCGCAGCCTCAGCAGGGTCATCCCCACTTTGTGCCTCCTCCAGGACCTCACAGAAATGCTCAGCAAATCTGCAAACCGGTTCCTGGGGGTCGGAGATTGGATCACCGTTTTTTCCCCTAATGTTGGTAATAGGTGTGGCGCTGCAGGTTGCTTTTTTGATGGAGTTAAATAGAGATTTGTGATCACGGGCCACTGAGGCAGTCTCCATCTCCTCAGCAACCCACGACCACCACCCATCCTTGCAGCGCCTCACGGCTCTCCGAACCTCCGAGCGAAGGCTGCGGTAAGCCTCCTCATTCTCTGATGTGGGATTCTGTAGCCGATGACAGTGGGCCTGTCGCTTTTTCTAAACTATCCTGATCACCTCCTCTTTCAGCCAGGGTCTCTGGGGAGGTCTGGACTGCGTAACCAAAGCAGCCAATGCAGCTGCATGAGTCACAGTCCTAAACCTCGCCCATTTACCCTCGACATCAGGAGGAGTGGGGGACGATGCCAACCCCAGCCGCAAGCGATGATGAAATTCTCGCTTGCAACTTTCATCAGATAACTGAGACTAGGCCACTTTAGGTTGGAATGGGGTCCTGGGTGTACACCCACCACCGGAGTGGAAGAATGGCAGGCGCATCTCACAGATGACTAGTCGATGGTCAGAGGGCAGATCAGCTCCACGGTAGGTCCTGGTGTCAAAGACATGGGCTCGCATCCGCTGATTCGTCACTATGTAGTCCAGCAGATGTTCTTGCTTGGACCCGGCATGCATCCATGATGTTGTGTGGATGCGCCAATGCCGGAACAGCGTGTTGGTAATTACAAGCCCATGGGCTGAACAAAAATCAAGCAGCCTCCTACCGTTGTTATTGAGCTGATCTGGCCCATGCCCTCCAATCACTCCAGACCAGGTGCCAGCATCATGACCAACTCGGGCATTGAAGTCACCAAACAAGATGACTCTATCCCGAGGGGCCACTTTAGCCAGCACCTGTGACAGGTCATAGAAGGCATCTGACTCATCGGCTTTGCCTGCATCCCTCCACGGATGTTCGTCTTCGGTGGGGGCATAAGTAACCACGACCACCACTCCTCGTCTCCGGTTGATGGGAAGGCGAGCCCAAAGTAGCCTGGGGCTTACAGCTTCCCACACCTCATCACCACGCTCCCATGCCCCCTTCATTCTTGTGTTCAAAAGAAGAGCCACACCCTGTTGTTTGGCAGTCTGCTGCCTCGAGTAGAGGACTGTCCACCCCTCATTGTGGCAGGAGCCAGAACCGGTCCACCGGACCTCCTGAATGCCACAGAGATCCAGGCGGTACCGGTCCAGCTCCCGACAGAGGAGTGGCAGCCTCTCCTCCGCAGTGAGCGTTCGAACATTCCACGTGGCCACACGAAGTGGCTTTTCGTTGTTTCTGGAGGAGACCCGAGGGTAGAGATTCAATCTCCTGGCTCTGCCAATTGGGGTTTGGCCAGGAGACGTCATAGACGCCTGTCCCCCCGGGGCCTCCGGCACAAGCTTATTAGTTAAATTTTTTATTCGTAGTTTCGTGGTGAAAATGTTGAAGGTGGAGGGGTTACCGGCCCCTCGTACCCGTCCAGAGCCCCCGTTTAGCCACTGTGGTGGTCACAGACGCCATGAGAGGAGGGGCCAATCGGAATTGGCCCTCCCCCCACAGCACTGTCCACGACAGAGTTTCCCGTCCGGCACCGCGAGGAGGTAGGGGGTTGTTTTGCCGGACACTCACACACACACCACCCCACACACACCACCCCTCACACACCACCCCTCATACACTCACACACACACACACACCCTGTGCACGGTTGATTTCGCCGTTGCCACCCACAGTGAAGATGCCGGGCTTCAGGCTGTACATTGACCCACACGACTACGACGAGCCCAGCGATGCTCTCCGCGAGTTCGCGACGGAAATCGACGCCTCGCGAATCAAACTTGGACGCGTCATCGGAGCAGGTGAACGGGGGGGGGGGGGGGGGGGGGGGGACGGGGGCGGGCACGTCTGTACCGTGGTACCCGTTAACTAAAACTTACTCACAGGGCGCCCACTTCAAATGTTGACACTGCTGAGAATTTGCAACGCCGCCGCAAGAAATGTTTGTGCCTCCGGGGCTCTGGAGACCGCCTGGAGAAGGTTCCAGGCGCACGGTGACAACGACGGCGAACGAGTGGGAGAAACTCTTTGACTTTTGGAAGCTATTAACGTTACATTTGTTATCATGTTTAACACGTAGGCTTTCGCGAACCCAGATCATCCATACGTGACAAGCCTTACTAGTTGGCTGGGTCGGGTGGTGGCGAGTTTAACCATACATTTATAAATTTACGTGCACTAACCAGAGAAAAAAAATCTCCATTATGGATTTGTTATCATGTTACAGCGTAGTATTATTATTATCCGTTCTCTTTCCATGAAAAACCAATAGTCCAATATAAGTGTTAACATTTTCTTTGGTTCTTTCGGTAAAGTCACGTAGAATGAGAATAAAATAATAAATTGATAAAATAAAATAACACAATAATATTCTCACGACGTTTCGGCCACAACACAAGCGGCCTTCATCAGGTGAAGGGGACGAGACTGTCTGGACAGCGCTGTCCTCCAGACAGTCTCGTCCCCTTCACCTGATGAAGGCCGCTTGCGTTGTGGCCGAAAGGTCGTGAGAGTTTTACCGCGTTATTTTATTTTAGTAATTTATTATTTTAGTCTCATTCTACGTGGTGGTGACTTTAGCGAAATAACCAAAGAAGATGAATCCTCGCAGTCACGAAAGCTTCAAATCGAAAAGTGTTAACATTGTTTTGCAGCACCCCGTCGTTTGCCGTGGGTTCACACTCCCCAACACATGCACCACACAGCGACCGGCCAGTGCACAACCAGCAAGCAATCGGCACGTTTTATTCACGTGACGAACCTTACTTAGCAGCTGGACGGGGGGGGGGGGGGTCCTCACACCTGCTCTACGTGCTACCCACTGTCATCGACCCCTCGGCCCGCAGGAGAGTTTGGGAAGGTGCACGTCGGATACCTGAAGCGCCAGGGCAGCAGCGGAGGGGCGGCGACAGTGCGCGTGGCCATCAAGACGCTGAAGGGCGGATCCAGCAAGCAGCAGCAGCAGCAGGACTTCCTGTGTGAGGCGAGCATCATGGGCCAGTTCGAGCATGACAACATCGTCCGCCTGGAGGGCGTCGTCACCAAGAGTGAGCTTCGAGAACGTCCAATCGATGCCACACGCATTTTAAACAAACTAAAAACTGGCAATTAATCTTTGTTTGTTTTTTCCGGTAAAGTCACATATAAATAAGAAGTAATAAAATAACATAATAGCGTACGACGTTTCGGTTGCAACGCAAGCAGCCATCATCAGGTACAGAAGAACTAAATTTAAGAGAGAGGGGAAATACATAACCCCAGATGTATACAACCGAAACGTCGGACGCTATTATGTTATTTTATTATTTCTTGTTTATACGTGACTTTACCGAAAAAAACAAAGATTAATTCCTGCAGTCACAAAAGCTTCGAACCAAGTTTAAAACTGGCAAGTCTGTTATGTAGCTGGCTGTCCAGCTGATTATGCCCGTTGTTGTAATCACTGGTGATTGTACTCAGATTGGAAATGTTGTGGATTTGCTCTCCAACACACCGGTGTGGTGTACTTCTATACTACACTATACACACTGCACATTACACTATACACAACACTATACACGACTATACACTACACTCCTCTATACTACATTATACACTACTATACACTACATGCCACTGGTTCTTTATGTTCTAAAGATGTAGATGCCACTGGTTCCTCACGTGCTGCAGATGTAGATGCCACTGGTTCTTCACGTTCTGCAGATGTAGATACCACTGGTTCTTCACGTTCTGCAGATGTAGATGCCACTGGTTCTTCACGTTCTGTAGATGTAGATGCCACTGGTTCTTCATATTCTGCAGCTGTAGATGCCACTGGTTCTTCACATTCTGCAGATGTAGATGCACTGGTTCTTCACATTCTGCAGATGTAGATGCCACTGGTTCTTCACGTTCTGCAGATGTAGATGCCACTGGTTCTTCACGTTCTGCAGATGTAGATGCCACTGGTTCACGTTCTGCAGATGTAGATGCCACTGGTTCTTCACGTTCTGCAGATGTAGATGCCACTGGTTCTTCACGTTCTGCAGATGTAGATGCCACTGGTTCTTCACGTTCTGCAGATGCAGATGCCACCACCATCTATTGCGCAGAGGTTGAACCTCTGACTCTCGGTTCAGAACGGGCAACCGGACGTACGAACAGGTTTGTTTGTACCTCTGAGAGTTCGTAAGAGGAACATTCGTAAGTAGAGGAGTCCCTGTGTATGAACCCACAGCGACGCATCTTGTCAGAGATACAAGGTGTGTATGTGACCAAGTGATGATGTTACGGTATAAGTCGTGAATGCTGTGCGTGGATTGCTAACGTTTGGTTTTCTTGTCCTCTCGACGAAGGTAAACCTGTCATGATCATCACCGAATTCATGGAAAACCATTCCTTGGATTTATTCCTCAGGGTAAGAAGTGGCAATGCCAAATGATGCGATCATCGGTGTGTTGCAGTCTCACACTCCTCAGCGGTTGTGTGTGTAACTGTCCACAAATGGAGAGCACACGGTGGCGTTGTTGTGTGTGTGTGTGCCGTAGTTCCTACTAACCGGGGCTCCGCTTGTGGTGACAACTGCACGCGTCTGCGTCAAACTTCCTTTGTACCTTACGTAGCCAACTGGCGCGGGGGGGGGGGGGACAAACTAAACACAACAAGCGAGAGTTCTAAACAAATTAGTATAGACAACGATGACTTAAACGCACATAGCAGCTCCCGGAAGAGCATTCCAGACGGCCGCACAAGCAGCACAACGTCACCCAGGCGGCTCCTCATCGCCTCCTCTTCTCCCTCCCTTCCTCTTCCTTCTCCCCCCTCTCCTCCCCCCTCTCCCCCCTCTCCTCCCCTCCTCCCTCCTCTCTCCTCCCTCCCTTCCTCCCTCCCTCCCCCCTCTGACCGGGCACGGCGTAGATGAAGAAGGGGCACCTTGTGGTGACCCAGCTGCTCGGGATGCTGCGTGACGTCGCATCGGGCATGGAGTACCTGTCCCGCAGGGGCTATGTGCACCGCGACCTGGCCGCCCGCAACGTGCTCGTGAGTGGCGAGCTGACGTGCAAGGTGTCCGACTTTGGCCTCTCGCGGACGCTTCTACTGGACGCCGACCCCGAGGGAGCGTACACCTCCCGGGTAAGGCGGGGCAGGAAAAAAGAACTGCCGGCGTCGTCAACGGCCGACGTTCGGCCGACGTTCGGCCGACGTTCGGCCGGAGTCGAGGAGAAGGCAAAGCCACACCGGCCCGGCGTGTGTCGGCTCGGCGTTACCGCTCCCTAAGGGGCTTCCGTTTTTCGCCGAAAGTACTTGCCGCCGCCGTGCGTCGAGCGAAATGCATTAACCTCACACACACACACACGCACACACACACGCACACACACACACGCACACACGCACACACACACGCACACGCGCACACACACACGCGCACACACACACGCGCACACACACACACGCACGCACACACACGCACACACACACGCACACACACACACGCGCACACGCACACACGCACACACACGCACACGCACGCACACACACACGCACACACGCACACACACACGCACACACGCACACACGCACACACACACACACACACACGCGCACACACACACACACACGCGCGGTGAAAGTGTGAACGTGCAGCGTACGGTGCCGTTGTCTTTGGGATTCACGGGTCCACACCGGAGACGGGTTTCTTGATGGTCTCGTCTCGCCGACGTCACACCGGGGAACGACGCCGAGGGGCGAACGGCACGAGGACAACGCCACCGTCGGGGCGTCCGTCGCTCGCGAGGTGGCGGTCCGGCGCGCCGCTCGGCGCGTTGAGGCGGCGCGAACTCGCGACGCCGGCTTTGACCCGGCAAACCCTTCGCCGCGTGCCGACGACGTCGGGCCGCGAGAGCCCCGCGTGCCGGACCCGAGGGCGAGGTCCCGTTGTGAATGTTCCCCACCAGGGGGGGAAGATCCCGATCCGCTGGACCGCCCCGGAGGCCATCGCACAGCTCAGGTTCACGTCGGCGAGCGACGTGTGGAGCTACGGCATCGTCATGTGGGAGGTGACGTCGTACGGCGAACGGCCGTACTGGGACATGAGCAACCGGGACGTGAGTTCAGCACCGGCACCCCTGTGTGTGTGTGTGTGGTCTCTGTGTGTGTGTGTGTGGTCTCTGTGTGAGTAGTCTATGGGTCTCTGTGTGAGTACTCTATGGGTCTCTGTGTGAGTACTCTATGGGTCTCTGTGTGTGTGTCTGTGGTCTCTGTGTGCGGCTGTGGGTCTCTGTGTGAGTAGTCTATGGGTCTCTGTGTGTAGTCTATGGGTCTCTGTGTGAGTACTCTATGGGTCTCTGTGTGTAGTCTATGGGTCTCTGTGTGAGTAGTCTGTGGTCTCTGTGTGCGGCTGTGGGTCTCTGTGTGAGTAGTCTATGGGTCTCTGTGTGAGTAGTCTATGGGTCTCTGTGTGTGTGTCTGCGGTCTCTGTGTGAGTAGTCTGTGGTCTCTGTGTGCGGCTGTGGGTCTCTGTGTGATTAGTCTATGGGTTTCTGTGTGAGTAGTCTATGGGTCTCTGTGTGGTGAGTCTATGGGTCTCTGTGCGAGTAGTCCATGGGTCTCTATGCGAGTAGTCTGTGGGTCTCTGTGTGAGTAGTTTATGGGTCTCTGTGTGAGTAGTCTATGGGTCTCTGTGTGAGTAGTCGATGGGTCTCTGTGTGAGTAGTCTATGGGTCTCTGTGTGAGTAGTCTATGGGTCTCTGTGTGAGTAGTCTATGGGTCTCTGTGTGAGTAGTCTATGGGTCTTTGTGTGAGTACTCTATGGGTCTCTGTGTGAGTAGTCTATGGGTCTCTGTGTGAGCAGTCTATGGGTCTCTGTGTGAGTAGTCTATGGGTCTCTGTGCGAGTAGTTTATGGGTCTCTGTGAGTAGTCTATGGGTCTCTGTGTGAGTAGTCTATGGGTCTCTGCGTGAGTACTCTATGGGTCTCTGTGTGTAGTCTCTGGGTCTCTGCGTGAGTACTCTATGGGTCTCTGTGTGTAGTCTATGGGTCTCTGTGTGAGCAGTCTATGGGTCTCTCTGTGAGTAGTCTATGGGTCTCTGTGTGAGTCGTCTATGGGTCTCTGTGTGAGTAGTCTATGGGTCTCGGTGTGAGTAGTCTATGGGTCTCTGTGTGAGTAGTACTCTATGGGTCTCTGTGTGAGTAGTACTCTATGGGTCTCTGTGTGAGTAGTACTCTATGGGTCTCTGTGTGAGTAGTACTCTATGGGTCTCTGTGTGAGTAGTCTATGGGTCTCTGTGTGAGTAGTACTCTATGGGTCTCTGTCAGTAGTCTATGGGTCTCTGTGTGGGTAGTCTATGGGTCTCTGTGTGAGTACTCTATGGGTCTCTGTGTGAGTAGTCTATGGGTCTCTGTGTGAGTACTCTATGGGTCTCTGTGTGAGTAGTACTCTATGGGTCTCTGTGTGAGTAGTACTCTATGGGTCTCTGTGTGAGTACTCTATGGGTCTCTGTGTGAGTACTCTATGGATCTCTGTGTGAGTAGTACTCTATTGGTCTCTGTGTGAGTAGTACTCTATGGGTCTCTGTGTGAGTAGTACTGTATGGGTCTCTGTGTGAGTAGTCTATGGGTCTCGTACCCCCCAGGTGATGGAGGCAGTAGAGGGCGGCTGGCGTCTGCCGTGCCCCATGGACTGCCCCATGCTTCTCCGCCGCCTCATGCTGAGCTGCTGGCAGCAGGAGAGCTCCTGGCGGCCCTCGTTCAGCCGCCTCGTTACCGCCGTCACTGACGCGCTGCACGACACGGCCAGGTGCGTTTGTGTGTGTGCGTCTGTGTGTGTGTGAGTTTGTCTGTGTGTGCGTGTGTCTGTGTGTGTGTGGGGAGCAAGAAAACAACCCCCTACCTCTTCGTGGTGCCGGACTGCAACGCTGTCGTGGGCGGTGCCGTGGGAGGAGGGACAATTTAAATTGGCCTTTCCCTTCATGGTGTTTGTGACCACCACAGCGACCAAATGGGGGATCTGGACGGGTGCGAGGGGTTGGTAACCCCTCCACCTTCAATTAATTACGACTAAATCATGAATGAAATTTTTTATTAATAAGCTTGTGCCGGAGGACAGGCATCTATGACATCTCCTGGCCAAAACCCCATTTGGCGGAGCCGGGAGACTGAATCCTCACCATCGGAGCTCCTCCAGAAACAACAACAAAAAACCACTACGCGTGGCCACGTGGAATGTTCGAACGCTCACTGCGGAGGAGAGGCTGCCACTCCTCTGTCGGGAGCTGGACCGGAACCGCCTGGATCTCTGCGATATTCAGCAGGTCCGGTAGACCGGCTCTGGCTCCTGCCACCATGAGGGGTGGATAGTCCTCTACTCGGGGCAGGGGACTGCTAAACAACAGAGAGCGAGTGGCTCTTCTATCTAAACAAAAGAATGAAAGGGGCGTGGAAGCGTGGCGGTGAGGTGGGGGAAGCTGTAAGCCCCAGGCTACTTTGGGCTCGCCTTCCCATCAACCGGAGGCAAGGAGTGGTGGTCGTGGTTAGTTATGCCCCCACCGAAGACGAACATCCGTGGAGGGATGCAGGCAAGGCCGATGAGTCAGGTGAGCACCTGTCAAAGGTGCTCACCTGAGTTGGTCATGATGCTGTCACCTGGTCTGGAGTGATTGGAAGGCATGAGCCAGATCAGCTCAATAACAGCGGCAGGAGGCTGCTAAATTTTTGTGCAGCCCATGGGCTTGTCATTACCAACACGCTGTTCCGGCATCGGCGCATCCACGCACCATCATGGATGCAAGCAAGAACATCTGCTGAACTACATAGTGACAGAAGAGCATGTTCTGTCAGTCGACCCGTGGCACCTGCTGGGTCTGTCCCGTGACCTCCTGCCAGCGGGCGTTAGACACTCCACGTGGCCTCAAGGTGCGCATGGCCTGGCACAAGCGTCGTGGTGACGTCACCGCCACTTTGTGGCGAATGGCGGTTGTTGTTATGTATGTGTGTATGTGTGTGTATGTGTGTGTGTATGTGTGTATGTATGTTTGTATATGTGTGTATGTGTGTGTATGTTTGTATGTATGTTTGTATGTGTGTGTGTATGTGTGTGTGTATGTGTGTGTATGTATGTGTGTGTATGTGTGTATGTATGTATGTGTGTATGTATGTATGTGTGTACGTATGTGTGTACATGTGTATGTATGTGTGTGTGTGCATGTGTGTATGTGTGAGCGATAGTGTAGCGATAGTGTATGTGTGTGTGTATATGTGTGTGTATGTGTGTGTGTATGTAGTGGGGAGCGATAGTGTAGCGGTTAGCGCACTGCACTATGAACCTGGCGACCCGGGTTCGATTCCCGCTCACGGCCAACACCAGTGACGATTATCTGAACCGGTCCTGGGCCTCCCCTAGGTCGACTCAGCCTCAAATGAGTACCTGGTGCGGTGTGTAAACATTGCCACTAGGGAGACAAAGGCGGTCGGGCGTGGTGCTGGCCACCCACCCCCTCGTGTACCGTTCCGGCCTTCATAAGTGCTCGCTAACAGCACTTGCCCCTACAGTCTGTTAAGGCTATATGGGGGATCTTTGATCTTTGTATGTGTGTATGTGTGTGTGTGCGTGTGGGGAGCGGTGGTATAGTGGTCAGCACGCCGCCCTACGAACCCGGCGACACCGGATTTGATTCCCGCTCACGGCCAACACCAATGACGATTATCTGAACTGGTCCTGGGCCTCCACTAGGTCGACTCGGCCTCAAACGAGTACCCGGTGCGTTGTGTAGTAAGCATCGCTAGCACTGGGGCGACGTGATGATGACGCGCACCGCTTCCCGGTAAAACAAAAACAGGAAACGAGAGCGGGCGGCACAAACTTCGCGACCACTTTGGCCTTCTCACGGTCCCAATGAGGGTCTGCCCGGTGGTCGGTGTTCCACCCTCGTCACCTTCCACTCCCTTCTCTCCCCCTGCCCAGCTTGTCGTCTCCGGCGGCGGTGGCCTCCATTCACGGCGACGCCTTCTCACCGCCAACGCCAACGCCGATTCCGCCGCCGTCTCCTCCCACTCGGTTGTAGTCGTGTTCGCTGGCGCGTCCTCCACTCGGGGTCTCAGCGTTTGCCTCTCGTGTCCCGTTGGGTTTTTCTCACGGCGCTCCCCCGTCGGTTTTAACACTTTCTATTGTTTTTCCCCCGCTCGCGACGACCTGCGTCTTCCCCGTGCTCGTTTGTTGTTCGCGTGCCTCCTCTTTGATCCCTTAACTTGTGTAATGACAGGGTGACACCTGCCGGCCTGTAGGGGTAATTGACGGTCGTGGCTGCATCACATCGTCTCTTCGTGTTCTTTACTAACCACACAGACTATAGTGGAGGCAGGGCCGACGACTTACACAATCCCTGGTCAGCTCCTCTCTCCGCTGCTGGATGACGCCGTTACTGCTGCTGCTGCGTGCGGCCGTGATTCGACTGCTGCTGCTGCCACGTCTCCAGGCGTTTGAGTTGTGCGCTGAGTTGAGGCTCTTTATGTAATCACTACCTGGGGGCTGCTGCGTTGGTTCATCCACTAAGGGGGAGTTGGGACATCGCCCCACAAAGCAGCTCGAGATGACAAATTACTTTTCTAATAAAAAAATTAACTTTTCCCGCAAATTGTTTTGTCGTGTTTCAAAAAAAAAGTAGTATTGTCTATAAGCGCCCGCCGCCGGTAGATGAGACAGTTTTATCACTTTCATGGGAAGCCCCGCCTAGTGGCAATGTCACGGAGCGACGTCGCAATGGCAACCTGTGGCGGAACGAACGAGCGAGGAGCCAAAGTGGAATGGCAGAAGCTCACGCGGCAGGAGGTCGCAAGACAATTCGGATTGTGGTGGGGAGGTCAACTGACTGGGTGGGTGGGGGGGCGACTGGCAGAGCTGCCCACCATGCCAACTCCACCAGCAGGGAGAGCCGCCACCTCACGCCCGTGGTGCCTTTCAAATTGCGGTTGAAACTTGAACTTTTGAACTTGCGGTTGAAACTTGAACTTTTGAACTTGCGGTTGAAACTTGAACTTTTGAACTTGCGGTTGAAACTTGAACTTTTGAACTTGCGGTTGAAACTTGAACTTTTGAACTTGCGGTTGAAACTTGAACTTTTGGACTTGCGGTTGAAACTTGAACTTTTGAACTTGCGGTTGAAACTTGAACTTTTGGACTTGTGGTTGAAACTTGAAATTTGAACTTGCGGTTGAAACTTGAACTTTTGAACTTGCGGTTGAAACTTGAACTTTTGAACTTGTGGTTGAAACTTGAACTTTTGGACTTGCGGTTGAAACTTGAACTTTTGAACTTGCGGTTGAAACTTGAACTTTTGAACTTGCGGTTAAAACTTGAACTTTTGAACTTGCGGTTGAAACTTGAACTTTTTGAACTTGAGGTTGAAACTTGAAATTTTGGACTTGCGGTTGAAAGTTGAACTTTTGAACTTGCGGTTGAAACTTGAACTTTTGAACTTGCGGTTGAAACTTGAACTTTTGAACTTGCGGTTGAAACTTGAACTTTTGAACTTGCGGTTGAAACTTGAACTTTTGAACTTGCGGTTGAAACTTGAACTTTTGAACTTGCGGTTGAAACTTGAACTTTTGGACTTGCGGTTGAAACTTGAACTTTTGAACTTGCGGTTGAAACTTGAACTTTTGGACTTGCGGTTGAAACTTGAAATTTGAACTTGCGGTTGAAACTTGAACTTTTGAACTTGCGGTTGAAACTTGAACTTTTGAACTTGCGGTTGAAACTTGAACTTTTGGACTTGCGGTTGAAACTTGAACTTTTGAACTTGCGGTTGAAACTTGAACTTTTGAACTTGCGGTTAAAACTTGAACTTTTGAACTTGCGGTTGAAACTTGAACTTTTTGAACTTGAGGTTGAAACTTGAAATTTTGGACTTGCGGTTGAAAGTTGAACTTTTGAACTTGCGGTTGAAACTTGAACTTTTGAACTTGCGGTTGAAACTTGAACTTTTGAACTTGCGGTTGAAACTTGAACTTTTGAACTTGCGGTTGAAACTTGAACTTTTGAACTTGCGGTTGAAACTTGAACTTTTGGACTTGCGGTTGAAACTTGAACTTTTGAACTTGCGGTTGAAACTTGAACTTTTGGACTTGCGGTTGAAACTTGAAATTTGAACTTGCGGTTGAAACTTGAACTTTTGAACTTGCGGTTGAAACTTGAACTTTTGAACTTGCGGTTGAAACTTGAACTTTTGGACTTGCGGTTGAAACTTGAACTTTTGAACTTGCGGTTGAAACTTGAACTTTTGAACTTGCGGTTAAAACTTGAACTTTTGAACTTGCGGTTGAAACTTGAACTTTTTGAACTTGAGGTTGAAACTTGAAATTTTGGACTTGCGGTTGAAACTTGAACTTTTGAACTTGCGGTTAAAACTTGAACTTTTGGACTTGCGGTTGAAACTTGAACTTTTGGACTTGCGGTTGAAACTTGAAATTTTGGACTTGCGGTTGAAACTTGAACTTTTGAACTTGCGGTTGAAAATACTCTTTGTTTTTTTCGGTAAAGTCACGTAGAAATAATAAAGAAATAAAATTACATGATAGCATACGACGTTTTGATTGCAAAGCAGGCAATCATCATCAGGTATAGAAGAGCTAAATTTAAGGGAGAGAGGAAACACAGAGAGATGGAGAAGCACATCAAATTGAAACAAGATTTAGTAAAATTTTGGAAACAATATAATGCAGCACAAAGGGTCGGTCAAAACACAATTAACGCATGGTCTGGCTGATTAAGTTATTTCAAAGATTGCTAAATTATAGGTTAAGAGTGATAGAGTACAGATCACAGACACGTATACTGACATCCAAGCAGAGAGAGCCAGCACAGAGACACAGAGAGAGACACACACATGGGACAGAGTGAAACAATGCTTCTATTTAGCTATCAACACATACATTACATTATACACTACACTATAAACTACACAGAACATTTTTTTTGTTCCTCTCACACAGCTTAAAAGCCGTGATCTGAACGTGGCTCTCTCACTCCAGCGCTGTCCTACCAGACAGTCTCGCCCCCTTCACCTGATGAAGGCCGCTTGTGTTGTGGCCGAAACGTCGTGAGAATATTATTGTGTTATTTTATTTTATCAATTTATTATTTTATTCTCATTCTACGTGACTTTACCGAAAGAACCAAAGAAGATACACAGAACATCTATATACATAGCTATCAACACATACACTACATTATACACTACACTATAAACTACACACAACATCTATATACATAGCTATCAACACATACACTACACTATAAACTATACACACCATATATATACATAGCTATCAACACATACACTACACTATACACTACATAATAAACTACACTCATCTATATACATAGCTATCAACACATACACTACACTATACACTACACACACAACATCTATATACATAGCTATCAACACATACACTACACTATACACTACACACACAACATCTATACACCCACATCAACCGTCACCACCAACCCCCACATCAACCATCATCATCACCACCCACATGAACCATCACCACCACCACCCACATCAACCATCACCACCACCACCAACATCACCACCACCCACATCAACCATCACCACCACCACCCACATCACCACCACCCACATCAACCATCACCACCACCACCCACATCAACCATCATCACCACCACCACCCACATCAACCACACCATCACCACCACCCACATCACAACCACCCACATCAACCATCATCACCACGACCCACATCAACCATCATCACCACCCACATGAACCATCACCACCACCACCCACATCAACCATCACCACAACCACCAACATCACCACCACCCACATCAACCATCATCATCACCATCCACATCAACCATCACCACCACCACCCACATCACCACCACCCACATCAACCATCACCACCACCACCCACATCAACCATCATCACCACCACCACCACCCACATCAACCACACCATCACCACCACCCACATCACAACCACCCACATCAACCATCAACACGACCCACATCAACCATCATCACCACCACCCACATCACAACCACCCACATCAACCATCATCACCACCACCCACATCACCACAACCCACATCACAACCACCCACATCAACCATCATCACCACGACCCACATCAACCATCATCACCACCACCCACATCACAACCACCCACATCAACCATCATCACCACCACCCACATCACCACAACCCACATCACAACCACCCACATCAACCATCATCACCACAACCCACATCACAACCACCCACATCAACCACACCATCACCACGACCCACATCAACCATCATCACCACCACCCACATCAACCATCATCACCACCACCCACATCAACCATCATCACCACCACCCACATCAACCACCATCACCACGACCCACATCAACCATCATCACCACCACCCACATCACAACCACCCACATCAATCACACCATCACCACCACCCACATCAACCATCATCACCACCACCCACATCAACCATCATCACCACCACCCACATTAACCATCATCACCACCACCCACATCAACCATCATCACCACCACCCACATCAACCATCATCACCACCACCCACATCAACCATCATCACCACCACCCACATCAACCATCATCACCACCACCCACATCAACCATCATCACCACCACCCACATCAACCATCATCACCACCACCCACATTAACCATCATCACCACCACCCACATCAACCATCATCACCACCACCCACATCAACGACCCTCACGTGTTGCACACTGCGCATCGACTTGCCCCTCGGTCAACTGTACGCACGGCGTATTTCACTACACTACAGTGTGTGTGTGTGCGCACGTTGGAACTATACGTGTAGCGCGTACTATAGTGTAGACTCTAGTGTATACTATAGTGTATAGTGTAAGGTGTACTATAGTGTCGTGTGTACTATAGTGTACTGTAGTGTGGTGTGTACTGTAGTGTAGTGTGTACTGTATACTGCAGTGTAGTGCGTACTATATACTATAGTGTAGTGTGTACTATAGTGTCGTGTGTACTATAGTGTACTGTAGTGTAGTATGTACTGTAGTGTGTACTGTAGTGTGGTGTGTACTACAGTGTAGTGTGTACTATAGTGTAGTGTGTACTACAGTGTAGTGTGTACTATAGTGTACTGTATACTGTAGTGTAGTGTGTACTATAGTGTAGTGTGCAGTGTAGTGTACTGTATACTACAGTGTAGTGTGTACTATAGTGTAGTGTGTACTGTAGTGTGGTGTGTACTATAGTGTAGTGTGTACTATAGTATAGTCTGCTGTATACTACAGTGTAGTGTGTACTATAGTGTAGTGTGTACTATAGTGTGGTGTGTACTATAGTGTAGTGTGTACTATAGTGTAGTGTGTACTATAGTGTAGTGTACTGTATACTACAGTGTAGTGTGTACTATAGTGTAGTGTGTACTGTAGTGTGTACTATAGTGTAGTGTGTACTATAGTGTAGTGTGTACTCTAGTGTAGTGTGTACTATAGTGTAGTGTAGCTATCAACACATACACTACACTATACGCTACACTATAAACTACACACATCTATATACATAGCTATCAACACATACACTACACTATACACTACACACACAACATCTATACACCCACATCGACCATCACCACCACCACCCACATCAACCATCATCATCACCACCACCCACATGAACCATCACCACCACCACCGCCCACATCACCACCACCACATCAACCATCATCACCACCACCCACATCAACCATCATCACCACCACCCACATCACCACCACCCACATCATCACCACCCACATCAACCATCATCACCACCACCCACATCAACCATCATCACCACCACTCACATCAACCATCATCACCACCACCCACATCAACCATCATCACAACCACCCACATCAACCACCATCACCACCACCCACATCAACCATCATCACCACCACCCACATCAACCATCATCACCTCCACCCACATCAACCATCATCACCACCACCCACATCAACCATCATCACCACCACCCACATCAACCATCATCACCACCACCCACATCAACCATCATTACCACCACCACCCACAAGAACCATCATCACCACCACCCACATCAACCATCATCACCACCACCCACATCAACCATCATCACCACCACCCACATCAACCATCATCACCACCACCCACATCAACCATCATCACCACCACCACCCACATCAACCATCATCACCACAACCCACATCAACCATCATCACCACCACCCACATCAACCATCATCACCACCACCCACATCAACCATCATCACCACCACCCACATCAACCATCATCACCACCACCCACATCAACCATCATCACCACCACCCACATCAACCATCATCACCACCACCCACATCAACGACCCTCACGTGTTGCACACTGCGCATCGACTTGCCCCTCGGCCAACTGTGCGCACGGCATATTTCACTACACTGCAGTGTGTGTGCACGTTGGAACTATACGTGTAGCGTGTACTATAGTGTATACTATAGCGTATAGTGTAGGGTGTACTATAGTGTAGTGTGTATTATAGTGTCGTGTGTACTATAGTGTACTGTAGTGTGGTGTGTACTATAGTGTAGTGTGTACTGTATACTACAGTGTAGTGTGTACTATATACTATAGTGTAGTGTGTACTCTAGTGTAGTGTCTACTGTATACTATAGTGTAGTGTGTACTGTATACTATAGTGTGTACTATAGTGTAGTGTGTACTGTAGTGTGGTGTGTACTGTATACTATAGTGTAGTGTGTACTGTATACTATAGTGTGTACTGTAGTGTAGTATGTACTATAGTATGTACTGCAGTGTATAGTGTAGTGTAATAACGCGGGTTTGTGACGGTGTAAGGGGCACTGACGGCAGGGGGCAGTGCACACGTTGGCGTGAGGAGATCACGTGGGGAGCTCAGGACAGGGGTCCATCTGGAAGCTGAGAACCCGCAAGTCGCTTTTAGAAGGGGGGGCGTGGCTATGTAGGGCGTGGCTAGGTAGGGCGTGGCTAGGTAGGGCGTGGCTAGGTAGGGCGTGGTTAGGTTGGGCGTGGCTAGGTAGGGCGCGACTAGGTAGGGCGTGGCTAGGTATGGCGTGGCTGTGTAGGGCGTGGCTATGTAGGGCGCGGCTATGTAGGGCACGGCTAGGTAGTGCATGACTAGGTAGGGCGTGGCTATGTAGGGCGTGGCTAGGGCGTGACCTCGCCCCGCCCTTGCCAGGATATGAGAGGGGCCCGGGGCCGTTGCTGGCAGTGTCGCCCTTCGTCTCGACCAGTGACGTGCGGTGAGGTCAATGGCTAGGCAGGCACTGGCCAGTGTCAGAGCCAGATTCACACACTGAGGGGGGCGTGGCCTCACTGAGAGGGGGCGTGGCCTCACTGAGGAGGCGTGTTAGACACGTCCCCCTCAGTGAGGCAGATGTGATAGCTGCCTCCCCCGATGCTTTTTCATTGCAGTTTCACGATGAGACCAGCGAGTCTAAATATCTTTATACACATACGTGAAGTAAGTTACCTGGACTATGGAAGGCGAGGACATGAAATGAAGGGGTCTACAAACATTACATTAGTGACATATTGAGACAGTAACAGGCACGCGCTTATTGCCCGCGCTCCATCCAGTTATTGAGGGGTTGCGCAATCAGAGGGGAGGCTGAGCTCGTCGCTGCCTCACCTCTCACCCCTCCCTGTATTTGCAGCGGAGCTCCGCAAATTTGGCGATTTTAACTGTAAAAAATGATCGTGTAGTCATACAGAAATGGCATAACACAGATCAGTGGGACAAACGTAATCTTTATTTGATCAGATTTTTTTTTACTTTTAGTAACAGCTTATTTTCATTGTGGCATGACAGGTAAAGGCTCTGCCTCCCCTGCCTCCCGTGACCGCACGTCCCAGGTCTCGACCACCTTTAGGCGACGTCGCTAGCTGGCTGGCCAGGCAGCCTGCCGACTGCGCTAGCGAGGCAGTACCTCCACGCGATGGACGTGCGGCTGACTTGCAGTCAGCGCGCAGGGCGTCTGGGGTTCCCTTACGTGTAGAAATGAAGGCGGTGTCTTAAGAACCCCGTCTCGGAGTGAGTCGCTACAGTAGTGTAGTGTTTACTGTAGTGTAGTGTATAGTGTAGTGTATACTATAGTGTAGTGTATACTGTATACTATAGTATAGTGTGTACTATAGTGTATACTATAGTGTAGTGTATACTATAGTGTAGTGTATACTATAGTGTAGTGTGTACTGTAGTGTAGTGTGTACTATAGTGTAGTGTATAGTGTAGTGTGTACTATAGTGTAGTGTATACTATAGTGTGTACTATAGTGTAGTGTATACTATAGTGTAGTGTGTACTATATACTATAGTGTAGTGTGTACTATAGTGTAGTGTATACTATAGTGTAGTGTATAGTGTAGTGTGTACTATAGTGTAGTGTATACTATAGTGTGTACTATAGTGTAGTGTATACTATAGTGTACTGTATACTTCAGTGAAGTGTGCACTATATACTATAGTGTAGTGTGCACTATAGTGTAGTGTGTACTATATACTATAGTGTAGTGTGTACTATAGTGTAGTGTGTACTGTATACTATAGTGTATACTATAGTGTAGTGTACTGTATACTACAGTGTAGTGTGTACTATATACTATACTGTGGTGTGTACTATAGTGTAGTGTGTACTGTATACTATAGTGTACTGTGTACTATAGTGTCGTGTGTACTATAGTGTACTGTAGTGTGGTGTGTACTGTAATGTAGTGTGTACTGTAGTGTGGTGTGCACTATAGTGTAGTGTGTACTACAGTGTAGTGTGTACTACAGTGTAGTGTGTACTATAGTGTAGTGTGTACTGTAGTGTAGTGTACTATATACTACAGTATATTGTGTACTATAGTGTAGTGTGTACTGTAGTGTGGTGTGTACTATAGTGTAGTGTGTACTATAGTGTAGTGTGTACTGTAGTGTAGTGTACTATATACTACAGTATAGTGTGTACTATAGTGTAGTGTACTATATACTACAGTGTAGTGTGTACTATAGTGTAGTGTGTACTGTAGTGTGGTTTGTACTATAGTGTAGCGTGTACTATAGTGTAGTGTGTACTATAGTGTAGTCTACTGTATACTACAGTGTAGTGTGTACTATATACTATAGTGTAGTGTGTACTGTAGTGTAGTGTGTACTGTATACTACAGTGTAGTGTGTACTATATGCTATAGTGTAGTGTGTACTATAGTGTAGTGTGTACTGCATACTATAGTGTAGTGTGTACTATGTACTATAGTGTGTACTATAGTGTAGTGTGTACTGTATACCATAGTGTATACTATAGTGTAGTGTGTTCTATAGTGTCGTGTGTACTATAGTGTACTGTAGTGTAGTGTGTACTATAGTGTAGTGTATACTATAGTGTTGTGTATAGTGTAGTGTGTACGATAGTGTAGTGTATACTATAGTGTGTACTATAGTGTAGTGTATACTATAGTGTACTGTATACTTCAGTGTAGTGTGCACTATATACTATAGTGTAGTGTGTACTATAGTGTAGTGTGTACTATATACTATAGTGTAGTGTGTACTATAGTGTAGTGTGTACTGTATACTATAGTGTATACTATAGTGTAGTGTACTGTATACTACAGTGTAGTGTGTACTATATACTATACTGTAGTGTGTACTATAGTGTAGTGTGTACTGTATACTATAGTGTAGTGTGTACTATAGTGTCGTGTGTACTATAGTGTACTGTAGTGTGGTGTGTACTGTAATGTAGTGTGTACTGTAGTGTGGTGTGCACTATAGTGTAGTGTGTACTATAGTGTAGTGTGTACTATAGTGTAGTGTGTACTACAGTGTAGTGTGTACTATAGTGTAGTGTGTACTATAGTGTAGTGTGTAGTGTAGTGTACTATATACTACAGTGTAGTGTGTACTATAGTGTAGTGTGTACTGTAGTGTGGTGTGTACTATAGTGTAGTGTGTAATGTAGTGTGTACTATAGTGTAGTGTGTACTATAGTGTAGCGTGTACTGTAGTGTGGTGTGTACTATAGTGTAGTGTGTAAACATTAAAAAGTCTATTTAATTAAGTAGAACGTGTTGTCTATTTAAAGTTGCGCAATTTGATGTGACGTCACATTTCTCAAACCCCCCACCCCCCCCCTTGTCACACATCGTCACAAATGTCTGACCCCCCCCCCTAGGTGCGTGACGTCATTTACGGACGGCCCCTAACTGTCAACAGCCTCCACACGGAACAGGCAGTGACGTCACGCGTAACAGACCCAACATAGTGACGTCACGCGTAACAGACCTAACATAGCAGTGACGTCATGTGTGTACAGACACAACACAGCAGTGACGTCATGCGTGTACTGGACCCGACACGGCAGTGACGTCACGCGCGCACCGGACCCGACACGGCAGTGACGTCATACATCGCTACGCATATATAAGGTGTAATACAGTTTAGTGACGACGCCTAGCTCGCTGCTTTCTCGGCACTTGACGTTGATGGCACACCCGCCTTAGCGCAGTGTCAGTGGATTCACTCGAGGAGGAGGGTGCAGCCCCTCGTGCTACTGCTGGTCCGTCGTGCTCCCCACCCGCCCCTGGTCCATCATGGCCCATGCACCTCCTACATACATCGTGCTCAATTCTACGCTAATTCCTTTGTCAAAGCGTTTTGCTTCCTCCCACACAGCTTAAAGGACGCGTCCTGGGCTTGGCTGTTTTCACTCCAACGCTGTCCTCGTGACAGCACGGTCCCCTTCACCTGATGAAGGCCACTTGTGTTGTGGCCGAAACGTCGTGATTTTTTGTTATTTTATTTTTTGTTGTCTTTTATGTGATTTTACCGAATAGAACCAAAGAGTATGGAGGGTGGAGCTCTGTAGACCCCCTCTAAAGGGGATTCCCAAGCTGCCTCTTCCACGTTGGTCAGATGTCTTGGAAGCGGTGGCAGTACCACGCGGTTTACTCCACCACACGCGATCTCTTGATTCATTCACTGTGGTGATGGACCCGTGGATACTGCTCTAGACGAGACTGTCTGGAGGACAGCGCTGGAGTGAAAAAGCCACGCTCAGATCGCGACCTTTAAGCTGTGTGAGAAGAAACAAAGCGCCTTAGAGTCGCGGCATCTGAGCGTGGCTTTGTTCACTCCAGCGCTGTCCTCCAGACAGTCTCGTCCCTTCACCTGATGAAGGCCGCTTGTGTTGTGGCCGAAACGTCGTGAGAATTTTATTGTGTTATTTTATTTTATCAATTTATTATTTTATTCTCATTCTACGTGGTGGTGACTTTACCGAAAGAACCAAAGAAGATGAATCCTTGCAGTCACGAAAGCTTTAAATCGAAGAATAAAATGTTTCGCTCCGGATGAACAGCCGCAAAGTATTATCTGCGTTTTGATTTAGCGTGCCGATCTTAAAGGTGCATTGAGAAATGTGATACTCCGACCGATGCTCCTGTTGTTTGTGGAGTAACTCATGTAGCCAGCTATGGCTCTAGGATTTGGTGTTACATGTTGTTTATGTAGTTTATTGTTAAAAATTCGGTCACAGTCCCTATGGTCACTGTTACGTTGCATTTATGGCTTTATTTTGGTGATTTCGAAAAGTTTTTTGGTTTGACTATGTTTTTGTTTATTGTAGTACGGAGTTAGACTGATGGCCTCAATCTAAGTTGTCTTTTCTAGATTTAAAGCTTTCGTGACTGCTAGGATCCATACTCTTTGGTTTTATTGGGTAAAGTCACGTAGGTGAAAATAAAATAACAAAAAAAATAACAATTAATTGTCTTGTGGTTGTTGTTGTTGTTTGACTTGCATCCCACTGGGATTATAGCACACAGCGTTGGTGTACGGTGCTTTTTCCAGGAATGTTTTTGCTGTTTTTTTTCCCTATGGATTTTCTGTTTTTACACAGTCAACACAAAGTCACTTTAAGATGTTTTTCTTGTTCGTGTTTTTGTTTTTTGTGTTTGTTGTGGTTGCACCCGATTCAAGAGCCGAATGGCTCACAGGGCTATACCAAAATAAACTGAACTGATTGCAATTCCAGAATTCCACCAAGGATCTCAATCTGCGACGGTGCAGAGTTAACAGTGACAAGGGGATTGGTAAAACAGACCTTGAACGCCATGTCAGACAGCACCTTGCTGAGGCCGTGAAGGCTAGCAGGCACGTGTCTGTGTCTTCTTAGGGCTGTAGCCCAGGCAATGGACGTACTGCAGTCTCCAGAATCAGATCAAAATGCAGTCTGCCGTGTGTTAACATTCACGACAGCTGCGTTTCATTAGGGATTTTGCTTTCATTTTTAATATTGCTGCTTCGGCCAATCAGCGCCCGGGGATTTCGACCCTCCCCCCACCCCCGGGAGGGGGAGTGGCTTAGAGTGGAGGGGGGAGTGGCTTAGAGTGGAGGGGGGAGTGGCGTAGAGCACGTGGGCAAGTGACCCCCCCGGGGGGGAGTGGCTTAGAGAGGAGGGGGGAGTGGCTTATAGTGGAGGGGGGAGTGGCTTAGAGTGGAGGGGGGAGTGGCTTAGAGTGGAGGGGGAGAGGCTTAGAGTGGAGGCGGGAGTGGCCGTAGAGCACGTGGCAAGTGGCTCTGAGCAAGATGGCCCAGCTGTTGACACCACCAGGAAGGGGACCCACAATGACAACTCCCGCCCGGCCGCCTTTGTCTCTCTCGGCGCCACACGCAGGTACCGGGCTGCTGCTGCTTGTTACTCGCCCCGCGAGGTGTAGCTCACGTTAAGGGCTGCTAGAGGCATTTCTGTAGAGTCCACGATGGGCCAGGCGGTGGTGTTGGTTAGGGGGGCGGGGGGGTAAAGTGTGGGGGTGGGAAGCTCTCGGCCGAACGTCCAACTGTAGGTGCCAGGCTAGGTGCACGTACTGTCCACCAGCACGTACTAGTAATCGATGCTCGATTCCTATTAAACATAAATCGATTCTTCCACCGTTCAACAAAGGGGGCGGTGGAACCGATTATATGAAACTATCATCGATTCCACGAATCGATTATCCATTGTTTTGTTTGGGGAGCGGTGGGTGTAGTGGTGAGCGCTGCGTTGCGCTACGAAACTGGCGACTTGGCTTGGGCAAGGTGAGGTAATTTACCTTTGCCACTGGGTAAAAGTGTAAAGGTAAAGGTGAAGTATCACCCGGTAAATACGGTGCCTTGTTTACCGCCACAAAGCTCCGTGGCCCTGTCCGTGGCCTACATTTAATAAGTAATATTAAAAAAATGTTTTATTAAAAACACGCTTTAATGAAATGTGCGAGTAGTAATGTCAGAACTACCTATGAGATCTTCACTCAAAACTGCTCTAGAGGAGTTGTACACCTCTAGCTGCCACTGCTATTCAGTGGCCTAACATATGGCTCTAGATTTTGGTGTTATAATTTATTTACGTAGTTTATTGTAAAAAAATTCGGTCACAGTCCCTATGATCACTGTTACATTGCATTTATGGCTTTATTTTGGTGATTTCGAAAAGTTTTTTTTTGTTTTGGCCATGTTTTTGTTTATTGTAGTACGAAGTTAGACTGATGGCCTTAATCTTAGTTGTCTTGTGGTTGTTGTTGTTTGACTTGCATCCCACTGGGATTTTTTGCACACAGCGTTGGTGTTCGGTGCAATTTCAGGAATATTTTTGATGCTTTTTTTTCCCTGGATTTTCTGTTTGCACAGTCACACAAAGTCACTTTAAGATGTTTTCTTGTTCATGTTTTTTTGTGTTTGTTGCGGTTGCACCCGATTCAAGAGCCGAATGGCTCACAGGGCTATACCAAACTAAATGAAACTATGAACTAACTATGAGAACTCCACCACGACTCCGGGCAGTGGGCCCGAGCTCGCCACGACGTAAGGGGCCGTGGGCAATTAGACGCAAGCCGAAACATAACATGTACAAAATAATGTTTAAGATATATTTTTATTTTATTTTTAATGATAGAATATGGTATTGTCATCAGTATGACATAAGTATACCGAGCTTGCAGTCGATACCACATTGGGAAGTGGGTTAAAATTGAGTTACAAGATTTGAAGATACAACGACAGACAGAGTGAGTTAAAAGAAAGCGTGTACAATTGGAATCATTGAGAGTATTCTTTGGTTTTTCCGGTAAAGTCACGTAGAAATAATAACATAAGATAATAGTGTATGACGTTTCGATTGCAACACAAGCAATCATCATCAGGTACAGAAGAGCTAAATTTACGAGAGCGAGGAGACACGTAACCGCAGATATATGTACAGACACAGATACAACAGGGGATACAGCGAGAGAGAAACGTGGGAGCACACTAAATATAATTCCTGCAGTCACGAAAGCTCCAAACTCAAGTATCATTGAGAGTATTCTATATGAATAAAGCACTCTACCTAGCATGTACCTGCATGTGTAGTAGTACCCCAGTAATTAGTACCCTGTAATGGGGTCATTTGTATGGGGTAAGCGTAAAAGGTCGGGTAAAGGTAGGCTCGTTGTTTTTAACCTTTAACCTTACCTGCTGAAGGGTAAAAGGTAGGTAGAGTGATTGTATTGTGGTAAGGTAAAAGGTAGGGAAAAGGTAGGCTCGTTGTTTTTAACCTTTTTCCTTACCTGCTGAAGGGTAAAAGGTAGATAGAGTGATTGTATTGTGGTAAGGTAAAAGGTAGGAAAAAAGTAGGCTCGTTGTTTTTTTACCTTTTACGTCACGACAACTTAAAATGTAGCAATGTGAGAGATCCTCGCCACGCGGTTGGCTAGGAGATGTTAACTCCCTCGCCTGGTCTACAGAGGTCCGTGGGTTCGATCCCGACCCTGGCGACACCTTCTGCTGCTGCTACTGAATGTTTGAAGTCTGTATCTCTCTGTCTCGCTCCCAGGTGCCCCTCGGACCACGAGGATGGAGGAGGAGATGAGGAGGGCCGGAGGTGGCGACCATCAGAGAGGAAGGGGAGGAGGAGGAGGTGGTGGAGGTGGTGGAGGTGGTGGAGGAGGTGGTGGAGGTGGTGGAGGTGGTGAAGAAGCTTGGGCGAGGATGTGGGCTGGTTGGGGAGGGTGGCATGGACTTACCAGAGAGGGGGCCTGGTGGCACTATGATGGCAGTGGTGGTGGTGGCTATGGTGGTGGCTATGGTGGTGGAGGTGGTGGTGGAGGTGGCTATAGTGGAGGTGTCTATGGTGGTGGTGGAGGTGGTGGTGGTGCCACGATCTGTGACGTGCTACAGAGACCCCAGCAGGTGCAGAGGGGATACGTGGAAGGAGGTGAAGGATCTGGAGGAGGTGAAGGAGGAGGTGAAGGATCTGGAGGAGGTGAAGAAGCTTGGGCGTGGATGTGGGCTGGTTGGGGAGGGTGGTGTGCACTTGCCAGAGAGGGGGCCTGGTGGCGCTATGATGGCAGTGGTGGTGGTTGCTATAGCGGAGGTGTCTATGGTGGTGGCTATGGTGGTAGCTATAGCGGAGGTGTCTATGGTGGTGTCTATGGTGGTGGCTATGGTGGTAGCTATAGCGGAGGTGTCTCTGGTGGTGGCTATAGCGGAGGTGGCTATGGTGGTGGCTATGGTGGTAGCTATAGCGGAGGTGTCTCTGGTGGTGTCTATGGTGGTAGCTATAGCGGAGGTGTCTCTGGTGGTGGCTATGGTGGTAGCTATAGCGGAGGTGTCTATGGTGGTGTCCATGGTGGTAGCTATAGCGGAGGTGTCTCTGGTGGTGGCTATTTGGTGTCTATGGTGGTGCCACGATCGGTGACGTGCTACAGAGACACCAGCAGGTGCAGGGGGGAGACGTGGGAGGAGGTGAAGGATCTGGAGGAGGTGAAGCAGCTGGAGGAGGAGGAGGAGGTGAAGGAGAAGGTGAAGGAGCTGGAGAAGATGAAGGAGGAGGTGAAGAAGAAGGAGCTGGAAGAGGAGGAGGTGAAGGAGCTGGAGGAGATGAAGGAGGAGGTGAAGGAGGAGATGAAGGAGGAGGTGAAGGAGGAGGTGGAGGAGGAGGGGGTGGAGGAGGTGGAGGAGCTGGAGAAGATGAAGGAGGAGGTGAAGAAGAAGGAGCTGGAAGAGGAGGAGGAGGAGGTGAAGGAGGAGGTGAAGGAGGAGATGAAGGAGGAGGTGGAGGAGGAGGGGGTGGAGGAGCTGGAGGAGGTGAAGCAGCTGGAGGAGGAGGTGAAGGAGCTGGAGGAGATGAAGGAGGAGGTGAAGGAGGAGATGAAGGAGGAGGTGAAGGAGGAGGTGGAGGAGGAGGGAGTGGAAGAGGTGGAGGAGCTGGAGGAGGTAAAGCAGCTGGAGGAGGAGGAGGTGAAGGAGCTGGAGAAGATGAAGGAGGAGGTGAAGGAGGAGGTGAAGAAGCTGGAAGAGGAGGAGGTGAAGGAGCTGGAGGAGATGAAGGAGGAGGTGAAGGAGGAGATGAAGGAGGAGGTGAAGGAGGAGGAGCTAGAGGAGGTGGGGGGGTTGGGGGCCACCACCACCGTGGGAGGACAAGAAGGAGAGCGCCAACAGCAGAAGCAGGTGGTGAGTGTGGTGGTGGTGAGTGTGGTGGTGGTGAGTGTGGTGGTGAGTGTGGTGGTGAGTGTGGTGGTGAGTGTGGTGGTGACCTACCTGATGTTCATCTTCTCTCTCTGCCCCCTCTGTCCCCACTCCCCTCCCAGCTGACTCACCGCCCGGTGAGGAGTCAACGCGGCCTGACTCAACCTGGGGTCAATCTCCCCCCCTGGGGGAGTCGCTCCCAGGCGGTGTATCGCCAGGCTCCTGTCAGTCACCCCCAGCTTGTGAGCCGCCCACAGCTGGCTCAGCAGCTGAGTCACCCCTGGATGATGAACCCCCAGATCCAGTACCACTGGGTGATCCACCCCCCACAGCTGACTCACCCCCCCCAGCTGACTCACCCCCCACAGCTGACTCACCCCCCACAGCTGACTCACGCCCCCCAGCTGACTCAACCACGCCAGGTGATTTACCTACAGCTGACTCACCCCCCCAGCTGACTCAACCCCCAGCTGACTCACCCCCCCCAGCTGACTCACCCCCACAGCTGACTCAACCACGCCAGGTGATTTACCTACAGGTGACTCACCTCCCCCCAGCTGACTCACCCCCCTCAGCTGACTCACCCCCCTCAGCTGACTCACCCCCCCAGGTGACTCACCCCCCCCAGCTGACTCACCCCCACAGCTGACTCAACCACGCCAGGTGATTTACCTACAGGTGACTCACCTCCCCCCAGCTGACTCACCCCCCCAGCTGACTCACCCCCCTCAGCTGACTCACCCCCCCAGCTGACTCACCCCCCACAGCTGACTCACCCCCCACAGCTGACTCACCCCCCACAGCTGACTCACCCCCCTCCCAGGTGACTCACCCCCCCAGCTGACTCACCCCCCACAGCTGACTCACCCCCACAGCTGACTCAACCACGCCAGGTGATTTACCTACAGCTGACTCACCCCCCCAGCTGACTTACCCCCACAGCTGACTCACCCCCACAGCTGACTCACGCCCCCCAGCTGACTCACCCCCCACAGCTGACTCACCCCCCACAGCTGACTCACCCCCCTCCCAGGTGACTCACCCCCCCAGCTGACTCACCCCCCTCCCAGGTGACTCACCCCCCCAGCTGACTCACCCCCACAGCTGACTCACCCCCCCCAGCTGACTCAACCCCCAGGTGACTCACCCCCCCAGCTGACTCACCCCCACAGCTGACTCACCCCCCCCCAGCTGACTCACCCCCCACAGCTGACTCACCCCCCCAGCTGACTCACCCCCCACAGCTGACTCACCCCCCCCAGCTGACTCACCCCCCACAGCTGACTCACCCCCCTCAGCTGACTCACCCCCACAGCTGACTCACCCCCCCCCAGCTGACTCACCCCCCACAGCTGACTCACCCCCCACAGCTGACTCACCCCCCCAGCTGACTCACCCCCCACAGCTAACTCACCCCCCTCCCAGGTGACTCACCCCCCCAGGTGATTTACCCACAGCTGACTCACCCCCATTGGGTGGTGTGGGATTGTCAGGTGGTTCCTGCCATGGCCAGGACACGGCGCTCACCACACAACGTGAAGATGTAACGTGTACAGCCTGGGGTGTCAACAAGCCTGGAGTGTGGTACGTGTTGTGATGTTATTAAAGTTTTACTAAATATGGAAATGTAACATACAATCTGGATTGAGGTTGAATATTTTGTGATGTTATAAAAGTTGTACTAAATATGCAAATGTAACATACAATCTGGATTGAGGTTGTATATTTTGTGATGTTATAAAAGTTTTACTAAATATGGAAATGCAACATACAATCTGGATTGAGGTTGTATATTTTGTGATGTTATAAAAGTTTTACTAAATATGGAAATGTAACATACAATCTGGATTGAGGTTGCATATTTTGTGATGTTATAAAAGTTTTACTAAATATGGAAATGTAACATACAATCTGGATTGAGGTTGTGTATTTTGTGATGTTATAAACGTTTTAATAAATATGGAAATGTAATGTACAATCTGGATTGGCGTTGTATATTTTGTGATCTTATAAAAGTTTTACTAAATATGGAAATGTAACGTACAATCTGGATTGGGGTTGTGTATTTTGTGATGTTATAAAAGTTTTACTAAAAATGGAAAGGTAACATACAATCTGGATTGGCGTTGTTTATTTTGTGATGTTATAAAAGTTTAACTAAATATGGAAATGTAACATACAATCTGGATTGGCGTTGTTTATTTTGTGATGTTATAAAAGTTTAACTAAATATGGAAATGTAACATACAATCTGGATTGAGGTTGTATATTTTGTGATGTTATAAAAGTTTTACTAAATGTGGAAATGTAACATACAATCTGGATTGGCGTTGTTTATTTTGTGATGTTATAAAAGTTTAACTAAATATGGAAATGTAACATACAATCTGGATTGGCGTTGTTTATTTTGTGATGTTATAAAAGTTTAACTAAATATGGAAATGTAACATACAATCTGGATTGAGGTTGTATATTTTGTGATGTTATAAAAGTTTTACTAAATATGGAAATGTAACATACAAACTGGATTGGCGTTGTTTATTTTGTGATGTTATAAAAGTTTTAATAAATATGGAAATGTAACATACAATCTGGATTGGCGTTGTTTGTTTTGTGATGTTATAAAAGTTTGACTAAATATGGAAATGAAACATACAATCTGGATTGGCGTTGTGTATTTTGTGATGTTATAAAAGTTTCAATAAATATGGAAATGTAACATACAATCTGGATTGGTGTTGTATATTTTGTGATTTTATAAAAGTTTTAATAAATATGGAAATGTAACATACAATCTGGATTGGGGTTGTGTATTTTGTGATGTTATAAAAGTTTTACTAAATATGGAAATGTAACATACAATCTGGATTGACGTTGTATATTTTGTGATCTTATAAAAGTTTTACTAAATGTGGAAATGTAACATACAATCTGGATTGGCGTTGTGTATTTTGTGATGTTATAAAAGTTTTAATAAATATGGAAATGTAACATACAATCTGGATTGGCGTTGTTTATTTTGTGATTTTATAAAAGTTTTAATAAATATGGAAATGTAACATACAATCTGGATTGGTGTTGTATATTTTGTGATTTTATAAAAGTTTTAATAAATATGGAAATGTAACATACAATCTGGATTGGCGTTGTTTATTTTGTGATGTTATAAAAGTTTAACTAAATATGGAAATGTAACATACAATCTGGATTGAGGTTGTATATTTTGTGATGTTATAAAAGTTTTACTAAATATGGAAATGTAACATACAATCTGGATTGAGGTTGCATATTTTGTGATGTTATAAAAGTTTTACTAAATATGGAAATGTAACATACAATCTGGATTGAGGTTGTGTATTTTGTGATGTTATAAACGTTTTAATAAATATGGAAATGTAATGTACAATCTGGATTGGCGTTGTATATTTTGTGATCTTATAAAAGTTTTACTGAATATGGAAATGTAACGTACAATCTGGATTGGGGTTGTGTATTTTGTGATGTTATAAAAGTTTTACTAAAAATGGAAAGGTAACATACAATCTGGATTGGCGTTGTTTATTTTGTGATGTTATAAAAGTTTAACTAAATATGGAAATGTAACATACAATCTGGATTGAGGTTGTATATTTTGTGATGTTATAAAAGTTTTACTAAATGTGGAAATGTAACATACAATCTGGATTGGCGTTGTTTATTTTGTGATGTTATAAAAGTTTAACTAAATATGGAAATGTAACATACAATCTGGATTGGCGTTGTTTATTTTGTGATGTTATAAAAGTTTAACTAAATATGGAAATGAAACATACAATCTGGATTGAGGTTGTATATTTTGTGATGTTATAAAAGTTTTACTAAATATGGAAATGTAACATACAAACTGGATTGGCGTTGTTTATTTTGTGATGTTATAAAAGTTTTAATAAATATGGAAATGTAACATACAATCTGGATTGGCGTTGTTTGTTTTGTGATGTTATAAAAGTTTGACTAAATATGGAAATGAAACATACAATCTGGATTGGCGTTGTGTATTTTGTGATGTTATAAAAGTTTCAATAAATATGGAAATGTAACATACAATCTGGATTGGTGTTGTATATTTTGTGATTTTATAAAAGTTTTAATAAATATGGAAATGTAACATACAATCTGGATTGGGGTTGTGTATTTTGTGATGTTATAAAAGTTTTACTAAATATGGAAATGTAACATACAATCTGGATTGACGTTGTATATTTTGTGATCTTATAAAAGTTTTACTAAATGTGGAAATGTAACATACAATCTGGATTGGCGTTGTGTATTTTGTGATGTTACAAAAGTTTTAATAAATATGGAAATGTAACATACAATCTGGATTGGCGTTGTTTATTTTGTGATTTTATAAAAGTTTTAATAAATATGGAAATGTAACATACAATCTGGATTGGTGTTGTATATTTTGTGATTTTATAAAAGTTTTAATAAATATGGAAATGTAACATACAATCTGGATTGGCGTTGTTTATTTTGTGATGTTATAAAAGTTTAACTAAATATGGAAATGTAACATACAATCTGGATTGAGGTTGTATATTTTGTGATGTTATAAAAGTTTTACTAAATATGGAAATGTAACATACAATCTGGATTGAGGTTGCATATTTTGTGATGTTATAAAAGTTTTACTAAATATGGAAATGTAACATACAATTTGGATTGAGTTAGTGTATTTTGTGATGTTATAAACGTTTTAATAAATATGGAAATGTAATGTACAATCTGGATTGGCGTTGTATATTTTGTGATCTTATAAAAGTTTTACTAAATATGGAAATGTAACGTACAATCTGGATTGGGGTTGTGTATTTTGTGATGTTATAAAAGTTTTACTAAAAATGGAAAGGTAACATACAATCTGGATTGGCGTTGTTTATTTTGTGATGTTATAAAAGTTTAACTAAATATGGAAATGTAACATACAATCTGGATTGGCGTTGTTTATTTTGTGATGTTATAAAAGTTTAACTAAATATGGAAATGTAACATACAATCTGGATTGAGGTTGTATATTTTGTGATGTTATAAAAGTTTTACTAAATGTGGAAATGTAACATACAATCTGGATTGGCGTTGTTTATTTTGTGATGTTATAAAAGTTTAACTAAATATGGAAATGTAACATACAATCTGGATTGGCGTTGTTTATTTTGTGATGTTATAAAAGTTTAACTAAATATGGAAATGAAACATACAATCTGGATTGAGGTTGTATATTTTGTGATGTTATGAAAGTTTTACTAAATATGGAAATGTAACATACAAACTGGATTGGCGTTGTTTATTTTGTGATGTTATAAAAGTTTTAATAAATATGGAAATGTAACATACAATCTGGATTGGCGTTGTTTGTTTTGTGATGTTATAAAAGTTTGACTAAATATGGAAATGAAACATACAATCTGGATTGGCGTTGTGTATTTTGTGATGTTATAAAAGTTTCAATAAATATGGAAATGTAACATACAATCTGGATTGGTGTTGTATATTTTGTGATTTTATAAAAGTTTTAATAAATATGGAAATGTAACATACAATCTGGATTGGGGTTGTGTATTTTGTGATGTTATAAAAGTTTTACTAAATATGGAAATGTAACATACAATCTGGATTGACGTTGTATATTTTGTGATCTTATAAAAGTTTTACTAAATGTGGAAATGTAACATACAATCTGGATTGGCGTTGTGTATTTTGTGATGTTATAAAAGTTTTAATAAATATGGAAATGTAACATACAATCTGGATTGGCGTTGTTTATTTTGTGATTTTATAAAAGTTTTAATAAATATGGAAATGTAACATACAATCTGGATTGGTGTTGTATATTTTGTGATTTTATAAAAGTTTTAATAAATATGGAAATGTAACATACAATCTGGATTGGCGTTGTTTATTTTGTGATGTTATAAAAGTTTAACTAAATATGGAAATGTAACATACAATCTGGATTGAGGTTGTATATTTTGTGATGTTATAAAAGTTTAACTAAATATGGAAATGTAACATACAATCTGGATTGAGGTTGTATATTTTGTGATGTTATAAAAGTTTTACTAAATATGGAAATGTAACATACAATCTGGATTGAGGTTGTGTATTTTGTGATATTATAAAAGTTTTACTTTTATTCCATCGTTCCGTACACACAGTAATTCTCTCCGTGCTCCACCAACTCGGACACTCCGATTTACTTCAGCATCGTCCGTCCATCCCCTTCCACACACAGTGTTTCTTCCTCTATCTCTTCACACACAGTGTCTTCCCTTCCACACACAGTGGTTCGTCTTCTATCTCTTCCACACACAGTGGTTCGTCTTCTATCTCCTCACACACAGTATCGCCGCTATCTCTTCACACGCAGTGACTTCTATCTATTCACACACAGTGACTCTATCTATCTCCGCTAACGCTGACTCTCCCTATTGCTATTTACTGTCTTTGGGGTCCGGCTCTCTATCTATTCTTCCCTAACATTTCCAGCTGTCTTCTTCGTATCGCTTCACCTCTCGCCAACAACTGCCCAGCAACAACTCTCCAGCAACAACTCCCCAGCAGCCACTCTCCAACAGCAACTCCCCCTCCGTTCAAACCACCTCGCGTTTTATCCCCTCTCGCATTAGCCTTAATAAATTGCCACGTGGCTCACTGGCCATTTCCCGCCAGCCCGCACCTGTCCCCTTCATCAGACATTCAGATGCCACCACTTAACGCTAACAGCCTCTCGACCAATCACAGCCCTCGTGCCACGACTCCCTTAATTACTTGGGTTTGTTTACGCCACTCGTGACTCGACATCATGTTCGACCTCGTGTGACCCGTTCTCCTTGTCTTTCTGTATTTACTGTATATGGCCAATTTACCCATGTGTATTTTCTATTCCACTAAATCACCCCCCCCCCCCCCACCCCGTGATGAAAGAACCTAGCCGTCCCCGGCTACGATATACTCGAATTGGAGTAGTGGAGTGAAGCGGACGGAACGATGACAACATATATACATAACGCATTTGCAATATACAACCATTTTGTACACTCACGCAACGACAAGCACACAAGACCTTTATACAGAATTCCCAACCCCCAAAGTCAATGTATTGCATTCCTCCTGGAACGGGTTCCCGCTGCCGGTCCATCTCCTCTGCACGGGAATCTCTTCGGTAAGGGAGGGCCTTGCTCGTCTTGCCAATGAACCCTGCGCCCATCCCTGTCCCCGCGACACTCAGCTGGTGGGGCTGTCCGTCGTTCATGGTCGGGACGGCCATTGGTCCGGATCTGTGGCTGTTCAATCGGCGTCCGGTCGGTAACCCTGCCCAAAAAGGGCGATCCTGCAGGCATACGGGGGGCAGATTTCTGGGACACGCGCACTTGTGACCTCCCCACAGGTTCGTCGGACACATCCAATACAGGCCGCTCTCGGATGGGGGATGACGCATCATATGGTAACACAAATTTATTCAGGCGCGACGGGTGAACAAACCATGTCCGACGACCGAATTTTATTCGCACACTCTGATCCCGTAAAACCTCCACAATATCAACGGGCCCCTGCCAGGGGCGGTGAAATTTCGGGGACGTTCCCACCGGCACCATGGGGCAGTGCAACCAGGCTTTATCTCCAACACTCCACGGCTCTCGTGGCCACTGCCTGCCGAACAATCTTTCGTTAGCGGCTTGTCATCGTGCCGTATTTTTCAATGCAGCCTCTCGGCTTCTCTTAGACGGTCCAAAGCCACCTGCATCGGAGCAGGCACCGTCGTAGATTTCTCCCGTTTTCGAATTCCCAATTTCACAATAGCCGGCGATTCCGGTTCCCGTCCATACATCAGAAAAAATGGCGAGTACCCCGTTGAGGCATGCGGGGCCAATCTATACGCGGCCAGCGTCACTGCAACATGCAGATCCCAATCATCTTGAGTGGTGTTTACTTGGTGACAAAGCATGGACGTCAGCGTCCTATGCCGCCGCTCGACCATCCCGTCAGTCTGCGGGTGGTACGGGGACGTCCGAATCTTTTTGCTCCCCAGCGAGTCACACACGTCCTTAATCAATTTCGATGAAAAATTTCTGCCTTGGTCAGGAAGCAAATGTTCCGGGGCCCCCTTATCTAATATGTATCCATTCAAGAAAGCCTCAGCGATCAACGTCGCTGACTGGTCTACTAGTGGCCATGCCATCGGCCAACAAGTTAAATATTCCACCCCGACGAGCAAATATCTGTGCCCTCGAGGGGTGACGGGAAACGGACCAAAAATATCCAGTGCCACAATTTCGTTCACTTTCGAAACTTGAATCGATTGCAAAGGGACACGATATGGCCGTGCCGGCGCTTTCCTCCGTGCACATTCCTGGCACGCTTTTACATGCTGTTTCACATCGTTAAACATTCCCGGCCAGTAAAATTCACTCCCCACCATCAACGCGGTCTTCTTCTCCCCCAGATGCATCAATTTCTCATGTATCTCGTTAATCAGTTTCCCCCGCAACACCTTCGGGACAACAATACAAAATTTTTGTGCTTCCACATCCCAGCAAACAAGCAACCCCTCCGTTAACATCAAAAATGGGCGATCCTCCGATTCCCTTGAACGAGAGGCACGCAGCCTCATCCTGGTCAGCGAGGAATCTTCCACCTGCAGTTGCTTCCACTGCTTCAATGACAACCCCAACAGTCCAATTTCTGCTCCAGGGATTATCCCTGGCACCCCCGAACCCGCTGCAGCGACCGTTTGCGGAACCTCCTGCAGCGGCGGGCCGCAACGCAGCGAGCCCTCTTTGCACCGACACGTCTCAGCCGGTCGCGGCAACCTCGACAAAGCATCCGCGTTTACATGGTGCGTCCCTTTCCTATGCTGGATCGTGAAAGAGTACTCCTGGAGGGTCTCAATCCAGCGAGCCATTTGCCCCGATGGCTGACCTATGCGCAGCGAGTACTGTAGCGCCGCGTGATCAGTGCGGATCAAAAATTCCCTGCCGTATAGATACGGTCGGTACTGGCACACAAAATGGACAATCGCCAATAATTCCCTACGCGTCACACAGTATTTTTGCTCTGCCAGCGATAACACCCGGCTGCCATATGGCACCACTCTCTCGACGCCATCAACCATTTGTGACAAAACCGCGCCTATGCCCGTATCACAGGCATCCGTGTCAAGTATAAATTGCTTCGTAAAATCCGGGTATCCCAACGGCGGTGCGTCCGCCAGTGCGGCCCGCAACGCTTCAAACGATTTTTGTTCAGCAATCCCCCATTGAAACTTTACACCTTTCCCGGTCAGCGTATGCAATGGTCGAGCAATCGTGGCAAAATCCTTAACGAACCGCCGATAATACGATGCAAAGCCCACAAAGCTACGCACTTCCCCTGCTGTTTTCGGCACTGGCCATGTACGCACACAACTCGTCTTTTCCGGATCAGTGGCCACTCTTGACGCACTAACGACGTGCCCCAAATACTTCACCGATGTTCTCAACAATTGGCACTTCTGTGGTTTAAATTTCAATCCAGCGCGCCGCACTCTGCCAAAAACGGCGCGCAGCCGTTGCAAATGTTCATCGAAATTCCTACTGAAAACAATCACATCATCTAAATATATCAAGCACGACTCCCACTGCAGGCCCGACAACACGAGTTCCATTAATCGCTGGAAGGTCGCCGGCGCTGAGTGGAGTCCCATCGGGAGCACGTTAAATTGATACAATCCTTGTGGTGTCCGAAATGCCGTTTTAGGTTTTGACTCTTTATCCAGGGGCAATTGCCAAAAGCCCTACAACAAATCGAGGGTTGAAAAGATTCTGGCGCCGGACAGGGCGTCCAGCGAATCATCAATTCATGGAAGCGGGTACGCTTCCGCCACCGAAACTTTATTCAATTTCCGATAGTCAAAACAAAATCGCATGGTTCAGTCACGTTTTTTAACGAGGACAATAGGGGCTGGACGATGGGGCGATAATATCGTGCTCTAGCATTTCATCAACAGATCGCCGAATACATTCTTTCTCAAGAGGACCTACACGATGCGAATTTAACCTGATCGGGGGTGCGTTCCCCGTGTCAATACGATGCTGCAACAACGTCGTTCGACCCACGTCGTATTTCCCTGAACTGAACACATCTTTAAATTCCACTAGCAACGCATGCAAACCCGACTGCTGCACAGGCAATAACTCTGGGTTTTGTTTGTAAAGATCCCTTAACCATTCCGGATCGTCTTCCTCCCTTGACAACATTTCATCCTGTCCCCTAGGCAAGCATGTTTTCGTTTCTGGACCCGGCGCACCCATCGCGTGCGCCAACGTAGTGCCCTCTTGAATAACAACCTCTTCGTGCCCCGTGTTTACAATTTGAATGAAAGGATCGCAATACGTTGGCATTGTGGTCAAAGCCCCTACCACGGTGGGCATTCTCGATACAGCATTTGAGGGTGTTAACAGCAATCCCTCCTGCAGCTCATCCCAAGGCAATTCCTTCTTTAACCGTAGAGGTATCAATATTTGCGATGCAGGTGGGACACGCACGGTGCGGCTCACCACGGCCTGCACCACAGCGTTCGCCACCGCAAATTTCGAAGGTGTCCCCAAAAATTTCATACATCTCCCCGACGGTAATTCCAAACAACCTCTTTCCACTGAAATCTTAATTGGCATCTTTTGCAAGAAATCTGTGCCCAACAAACACGGTACCGCCAAGGCCGTTGAAACCAAAACACTTCCCGTCACAATCACCTCCCCAATTTGAATTGTCGCAACCACGCAGCCCATAATGCCCAAACTACCCCCGATTGCCGCTACGCATGGCCCTTCCACTGGCGCTAACGAGCCAGGTGACGTCGGCAGCGACCGAAAAGTTTGCAACGAAATGAGAGTCGCCGACGCCCCATCACATCCAACGATCCTGGCGCGGCCCCCAACACACGATGTACCAACGCGCCCCACGTATCCCGGCCATGCGTTGTATCCGAACCCGATGAATACGGGTGAGATGACGCGGATGAGTGATGTGGATAGGGCGGCCCTGTATTGAATGCATCTCGACTCACCCGGGATCCTTGGTCTTGGGGGAACCGCCCGCTGTAGTAGTTCGGCGCCCATGGAGGACAACCTCTTCATCTCCAGCAGTCGCGGGCGAGATGACCCCTCCGCCCGCACTCGTAGCATGTCCGATGCACGCCATCTCCATATGCCCCGGGACGACGCCGTCGGTCTCCGGTCGACACCCCGGCCACCGCTGCCATCGGCGGCGCCTCGTCCACCACCACCGCCACCGTGCTCGCAGCCCCGGCAGGGGCCGTCCAATCTCCCACCTTGGCCTCAAATCGTTGTACGTGTAGCCGTCGTGGCGGTCCCTCCGACGGGTCGTCTTCGTCGTCAGATTCTTCCAACCGCTCCGGCTGAGCGGCAACCTCCGGCGGTGGACCCGGTACGGGTAGTTGAATGCGGTTCTCCGTCAAGAAGTTCTGGAATTCCTCCAACAACTTCTCCATTCTGGCCTCCCACTGGGTCATGAGGACTCACCCAATCTTCCGGCGATCCCGGGCCTTCAGCACCACCCGAACCGCTGTCACCGTCCGGAGTACTGCCGGCCATCTGGCCGGGCTGCAAATCGTTGTTGTCGCTGTCGCCGCTCGAGTCCACTGGCACATTTCTCTTCTTTGCCGCTTTCCTGACATTGTGGCGTGTTCCGTACTTTTTCTGACACCAAATGTAGTGCCGTGAATTCACCCGGACGACAACCGTCTCTTTTTCCGCCGTCACTTTTATTCCATCGTTCCGTACACACAGTAATTCTCTCCGTGCTCCGCCAACTCGGACGCTCCGATTTACTTCAGCATCGTCCGTGCATCTCCTTCCACACACAGTGTTTCTTCGCCTATCTCTTCACACACAGTGTCTTCCCTTCCACACACAGTGGTTCGTCTTCTATCTCTTCCACACACAGTGGTTCACCTTTTATCTCCTCACACACAGTATCGCTGCTATCTCTTCACACGCAGTGACTTCCATCTATCCACACACAGTGACTCTATCTATCTCCGCTAACGCTGACTCTCCCTATCGCTATTTACTGTCTTTGGGATCCGGCTCTCTATCTATTCTTCCAGAACATTTCCAGCTGTCTTCTCCGTATCTCTTCACCTCTCGCCAACAACTGCCCAGCAACAACTTCCCAGCAGCAACTCTCCAACCGTAACTCCCCAACAGCAACCCCCCTCTGTTCAAACCACCTCGCGTTTTATCCCCTCTCGCATTAGCCTTAATTAATTGCCACGTGGCTCGCTGGCCGTTTCCCGCCAGCCCGCACCTGTCCCCCTCATCAGACATTCCAACGCCACCACTTAACGCTAACAGCCTCTCGACCAATCACAGCCCTCGTGTCACAACTCTCTTAATTACTTGGGTTTGGTTACGGCACTTGCGACTCGACCACCTGTTCGCCCTCGTGTGACCCGTTCTCCTTGTCTGTCTGTATGTACTGTACACGGCCAATTCCCATGCGCATTATCTACTCCACTACATCAATAATACAAATAAAACATAAGTAATACAAATAAAACATAATAAAATATTATTTTATTTTATTATTTTATTATTTCCCTTCTACGTGGTGACTTTACCGAAATAATCCAAGAAGATGAATCCCTGCAGTCACGAAAGCTTTAAATCGATAAATTGTGAGACTTGTGTAGACCTTGGCAGTCGAGCTTGGGTGAAGTCCAGTAAAGTGAACGATGGGAGTTGACAGGGTAGGCTGAGTAAAAGTTGTCAATAGGTAACTTGAGACTGCACGTGTGGCATAGACTCTGACCCTAGGATTCAACACACAACACGCTCGTATTTTTGTTCAGAAAAACAAAATATGCATTAAATTTTGATTTAAAGCTTTCGTGACTGCAGGGATTCATATTCTTGGTTCTTTCGGTAAAGTCACCACGTAGAAGGGAAACAATAAAATGATAAAAATATAAAACAATACAATTCTCACGACGTTTCGACTGCAACACAAGAAGCAATCATCATCAGGTGTGAAAACCACAGCAAGAACAATTTGAAATTTTCTTGCTGTGGTTTTCACACCTGATGATGATTGCTTATGTTGCAGTCTAAACGTCGTGATACATTTTATTGTTTTATATTTTTATTATTTTATTGTTTCCCTTCTACGTGGTGACTTTATCGAAAGAACCAAGAATAAAAATACGCATTGTAAATAATTTCTGTCAATTTTGAGTCAAAGTCTAGGCCCCAGCCAAAGTGTAATGACAAGCTGCCACAGGGCATAACGTCACGAGGTATGATGATGCAGTGCGGTTGGTTCACGACGTTTCCCCCATCGCTGCTGTTTGCTCATTGTGGGAGGTCGTTATGGTACCGATGACATCCGACAGTGCCACAATTTCTGCACTCACAGACAAGGACATCAAAAGACACAGAACCAGAGCCACGCGTACAAACATAGAACACAACAACCGCCATTCGCCACTAAGTGGCGGTGACGTCACCACGGCGCTTGTGCCAGGCTATGTGCACGTTGAGGCCACGTGACGTGAAACCACAAAGGACATCCATAGACGCACACGGTCACACATTTGCACACTGCACGTTTGATGTCACGCCAAAAAAAAATGTTATTTCTAACATTGTTTGTACTGAAAAACTGTATAATACATACACATTGAATGTATTGTCAAAAAGTGTCACTCATTGGAGAGTTAACCTGTATTATGGACATTTCTTTGCTGATGAAAAACTTCTCCTTTGAAAAGGCGTTCATTACAAATTGACAGTTTTTTTGCAGCTGTTAAGACATTGTGCATATGTGGGATAAATAAATCTACGTACTTTGTGTGCCAAACCATCCCCCCCCCCTTGGCTAGAAATAATTTTCACGCCTTAAGATGTCGAGACATGCACGGACAGGGTAGAGGGCGACGCGGTGCGTGTCTCAGCATCTGTCAGCGTCTCTCAGGATCGATGCACGGTCAGGGTAGAGGGCGACGCGGTGCGTGTCTCAGCATCTGTCAGCGTCTCTCAGGATCGATGCACAGACAGGGTAGAGGGCGACGCGGTGCGTGTCTCAGCATCTGCCAGCGTCTCTCAGGATTGATGCACGGACAGGGTAGAGGGCGACGCGGTACGTGTCTCAGCATCTGTCAGCATCTCTCAGGATCGCTCCGCACCGCCCTGGAGTCGGGAAACACCAAACTTGGGAACGGGTGGCACTGCCCATTGTTTAACAAAAAATCTTTAATTTTACGACTGAAGTGAAAAGGATTGTACGTAAACAATCGCCAGGGGCAGCCGGGGCTGCCGTTCGGGGCCCTGGATTTTGAGTGGTCCACAAAACATCTCCTGCTTCATACCGGTTAACAATTCTGTTGCGCGAGCAGGTCAGCGGTGGCCAATGCGTGGATCGTGATTCATGGGTGGATCGCAAAATATTTTTTGTTTGTGGATCTCGGGATAAGTCGGCACGTTACGCTGTCATAAGCAGACGGAAATTGTCGTGATGGCTGATGGCGCATAAAAAAGTCCCCAAGAATCCACGCTTTAAAACAGCATAACGTCTATCAATATATGGTGCAAGTACTTGGTATGCCCATGCATGTTCAGTATATTACCGTACAGGGTTAAATCCATCGGGGTAATTGTCGGCCATGGCTGTCCCGCTTGATGCCCACCTCCAAGCCGATGGATCGTGCCATTGCTCGCTAGACTTGACCCCAATCATCGACCCGTAACTGCCTCCCGAACGAGCCAGAATCCAGAACCGGCCGTGGCCGCTGCTGACAGACCGTCGCCTTCAGCGCCCTCATAGCGGCTAGCTTCTAGCGTCGACAGAAAACCGGCACGGCGACGACTGGCCTCTCCGCTGCTGCCTTTCACGCTCCTTGGCATCGTGGCCTGCTGCTGAAGTCTGTTCCACTGTGAAGCTGACCGACGCGATGTTTCCTACGTGCAGAGGGAAAAACCGGAGGAGCCGGAGGAAAAATCCACTCAACCACGCGGGGAGAGAGGCCTGCAAAACTCCAAATACGCAGGCCTCGGGATCGCACCGCGAGCTGCATAACGGGCGAGGTGTGGTTAACACCCCGGCCACTGCGGCGTGCACGCGGCCTGACGCACGTGCCGCTGGACAGTTCCCGCGCGCGCGAAGCCTCCGCGGCGAGCGCGGCCACAAGCGAGCGCGGAGCTGTGGGGGGACCAGGCGGCGTCCAGCGCAGCCTGACCGCCGCACCGCAGGGTGGGCACGGGGGGACGTCGTGGTCCACCCTCCCACAGCCGCACGCTCCCGTCGGAGGAGCCGCTCGGGAAGATTCCCGGCTCGAAGGGAGGCCGCGGCACGCGGTAGACTGGGCCCTGTGCCGCACGGACGTCGGGTGGCGATTTAGCCGACCGCGCCTCCGGTTAGCGCGGTTGGCTACGTACGGTGCTAAAGAAGTTCAACGTGCGTGCGTACAAGTTTGTCTCCGTCAACGCACGTTTTTAAGCCACGTCTAACGTGACAAATGGTTATTTTAGGTTGACAGGTTTACTTTATTACACACCCAGGGGGAAACCCCTGTTGAGACCACAGCTGGTGATAATGCAGGCAAGTTCAGACACGAACGCACAGTCGCAAATCACAAATTCCCACGAAAGTCCGCGAGCTCTGCCCGAGTAATTTTCGGCGTCATCATTTCACGTGGGCCGCATGGCCCACTTCGCCAACGGCGGGGGGCTCCAGCCACTCTGAGCGGGGCCCGACCCTCGGAAAGCCTCGTGGCTTCACGGCAAAGATGCGCGTTTGCTAACGGCGTCTGTCGGTTATGTCGACTCACGGATCCGCGTTTTTCAACGTTCAAAAAAGTGAATGCGGAAAAATCTCGAAAGCGACGTAAAAAAACGAAATTTTGATTTAAAGCTTTCGTACTGCAGTAATTCATATTCTTAGCTCTTTCGGTAAAGTCACGTTGAAGGGAAACAATAAAATAATAAAATATACATAAAACAATAAAAATTCTCACGACGTTTCGACCATAACACAAACGACACACGTGATGACGACCGTTTGTGTTATGGTCGAAACATCGTGAGAATTTTTTATTGTTTTATATATATTATATATTTTATTGTTTCCCTTCAACGTGACTTTACCGAAAGAGCTAAAAAAACGAAAGCTTTGAGGGGGGGGGGGGCGGGGGTAACACCGGCTAACCCCAAACATGCATTGAACCTTCAATTCTGATCACTTCTCCGCCGTGATGGCGAGGAGGGGGGCGGAAGGGAGGGGTCGAGCCAGTGGCCCGGGGTAGAAACCTGAGCTGGGCTTGGCCTTCTCAGGAACGGATCTGCACGGCGTGGGTCTGATTGCTTCAGGCCCGGTAGAAATTCAGCTCGTCATTTTATTGTTACTACTACTGCTGCACTTGTGTTCACCGAGTGCCGTGTGACTTGCATAGGAAGATCCTGCCAAGTTGTAATAATAAGAGGGTTTTTCCCCTTTTTTCTGGCAACAAAGCTGAAACCTTTTTACAAGGATTCATGTCACTGCATTAACCACAATACCTGCAGTCAAAATGCAAACAAAAAACACACTATGATAATATATGATGCATTGTCCTTGAAACTGATTGGTCCACACCAAGTGACGGCTTTCTTTTTGAGCCTCGACCCAATTGGTGCTCGACCAGATGACGCCAGAAGACGTCACACAGCTCAAAGACAATGCCGCTATCAAAGTAATGAGGGCTCGGGGTGAGCATCTACATCATTAGACCTCCTTTGCCAAGTTCTTGCCGTAGGGGGCGATGATCGCTGCGTCTATTCCGACAGAGTGATTTGCGGGGCCATGACGCCAATGGGACACAATGGCCTCCTCTTGCGAATGATGTCGCGGGATTTGACCGTGACATGGTGTAGCCGATGGCGCGTAGTAATAATACGTCCACAGTAATATAACCAGGGTGGCCCCCGCTGGATTTGAACCGCGAACCTCTGCACCGAGCAGCGAGCGTGTTACCGCTGGGCCATGGCACCACCCAGAACGACATCGGTGTTTCGCTTGCAATGTGACACACAGCAGTCGTGACGCGCACCCTCTGCCTCGACTGTTTCTGATGTGGTGGCAAAGGGCGCAGTCGCGGCGTAGAGAATAGCACACGATGAGCACGGAGGACGATGACCATTGTGACGTCGCACCATAAAATACGATGTCGGATAGCAAAAAAATGCGCACCGTGATGTCACTGACGATTACTTTTCCGCGAAACTAAAATTAATGGATAAATAGATCAAATATCTTGAAGCGCTTTACATCTCTTCTAGATTTGAAGCTTTCGTGACCGCAAGGATCCACACTCTTTGGTTCTATTCGGTAAAGTCACGTAGGTGACTTACATCGTGAGCCAATGGATATTTCGGATAACAAAAAAAAAGTTGAAATGCGCAACGAGGGAAAGAGCGTTGGAACGTGAGAGATGGCAGCGGACGCAGCAAATGGTGGCCGTGCGCAGCCCGGCGCGTGGCGTTGTGGGGGCGTATGCCTCACCTGGTGAGCGGAGCCGCTGCGCAGGTGCCGCTCGCTGCAGGAGCACCTGCACCTGTGGACGGAGCCCTCCTCCGTGCCCGGGCCAGGTGCACGTCGACCTCCTTGCACGTGCGCTCATGAGCGCGAGCGCACGCAGAGATAAACGCGCGCAGGTGAGCGCGTCTGTGCGTACACACAGACACGCAGGTGAGCACGTCCGTGCGTGTACACGCGTACACGCAGGTGAGTGCGTCCGTGCGTGTACACGCGTACACGCAGACGCTTCAATGTGGGGGCCGCTCGCTTGCCTCGCTTGCATTCGTCGACGGTAGGGCTCGTCAACGAAATGTCCGGTCGCATAACCGGCATGAGGAGGAGAGTGATGGTGAGGCGCGGTGGCCTCAGTGGTGATGATGACCACTAGGATGTTAACTGCCTCGCCTCGTACACAAGCGGTCGCGGGTTGGACCCCAACCCTGATGATGCCTGCTGCTGCTGTATGCTTGGAGTTTGCGGTGTCTCTCTCTCTCTCTCCCCGTGGTTGCGTGGATTTTTCTCCGGGTCCTCTGGTTTTTCCCTCCGCATTTGGGATCAACGTCACCACTTGTTTAAGAGTGTTTGGCTGCTATAAATTTCCACACTCAGTGGACCTTGCGTGGTAAGAAAATTCATTAATAGTTTAGTATTTGAACTGGATTCAATTAGGCATGCGTACCCTGAGGATGGAAGTCGACGCAGGTTCCACGAGCCAGCCTCCAAATGAGCGCCTCATCCTCATCCTTACGTTCCCCGCTTCAGCCTCGTCAGATCTGACGCGCGCGTGTGTGTGCGTGTTAGACATTAGGTTTAACTGCGCGTTACAACACAACTGAAAAGACCGTTGCTCAACTGACGGCGATAATTCCACACGCGCACATGCCGCACGATACCGCCATGTGTGTGTGTGTGCGCGTCTCACCCTGGCAGTCAAGGCCTCTGCGGACGGCCTAGCGGGTGACACGACCGTCAGCTGAGATGGATGCGAGGGTCTCCCCACAGTCCTCCTCCCCCACCTCCTCCTCGCTCGACCCTCACTCGCTGCACCTGCCGCACTGCACACATGTGGTTGCCCGACTCGCTGACAGACGGCATCCAAATGCACACGTGAGTTCAACCTCATGGAATCAAGAAACGTTTCTTTAAAGAGATTTGAAGCTTTCGTGACTGCAGGGATCCACACTCTTTGGTTCTATTCGGTAAAGTCACGTGGGTAAAAAATAAAACAATAAAAAATCACGACGTTTCGGCCACAACACAAGTGGCCTTCATCAGGTGAAGGGACCGGACTGTCCAGAGGACCTGATGAAGGCCGCTTGTGTTGTGGCCGAAACGTCGTGATTTTTTATTGTTTTATTTTTTACCTACATGACTTTACCGAATAGAACCAAAGAACGTTTCTATTTGTTCACAGTTTTGGTCTTGCTCCCTCAGTATTGCCACGGTGGAGAGATGTTAACCCCCTCGCCTGGTATGTCAGAGGTCGTGGGTTCGATCCCAATCCTGATGCACTACACTTGGATGTTTAGAATTTGCATGTTTTCCCCGTGGTCGCGTGAAATTCTCACCAGGCCCTCCGGTTTTCGCCTCCGCATTTAGAAACACGCGTTTAGAGTATTTGGCCGCTATAAATTCCCACCTGAGGAGCCACTTCGTCGACCTGTTATGTGTGGCCAGGTTGCTTCTGTAAAAGAGCTACGTAGCTCAGTGGGAATCACCTGGTAAAATAAACAAAGACACGTTGCTTGTTTAATAAACAATATTCTTAGTTTTTTCGGTAAAGTCACGTTGAAGAGAAACAACAAAATAACAAAATATATATAAAACAATAAAAAATTCTCACGACGTTTCGACCATAACTCAAACGGTCATCATCAGGTGTGTCGGTTTGCATAAATTTATTTTGAAAACGGCATATTTATTTATATAAAAATAACGTTTGCGTCACGCGCAACGATGGCAGTTTGCCAGGACTAGTCCATCTATTTTTTGAAAAGAGGAGGGGGGAGACGAAATTTGTTTTTATGTATGCTGTCTGAAAGGCACTGTAAGCGTGAACAATCAATCAAGAACTGAAATGATTTATCAAATCTTTCCAATGATTGCTAAGATAGAATCCATCTTCTCGGTTGAAATTGTCTCTGTGTTTGTATATGTGGATAGCCTCATGAACGAATCTCTCATGGAAGCCAGATGGCTTACAAAGAACCTCCGTCTTGGAAAAGTCAATGGCATGTGAGCCTACTGAATTAGAACAATGATCTGCTACGGCCGAGGTGTTGGTCCTACCGTGTTTAAGGTCTGCTTTATGTTCACGAATGCGGTCCGAGATATGGCGTTTGGTTTCTCCAATGTAACTACTACCACAGAGGCAACTTAGTTTGTAGACACCAGGGTATTGTATGTCCGGAATCACATCTTTTACAGACGGAACCAGATCACGGATTTTATGTAATGTGTTGAAACGGACCTGGATCTTGTGTTTATTCAAGATTTTGGAGATCTTTTTTGTGATCCCAGCAATGTAGGGTAAAGTGATGGTTTTGAAAGGCTCCTCAAGAGGGTTCTTCTTCATGGTTTGAGTGATAGCTTTGCGGATTGTATAGTCGGAGTAACCATTAGCCCTAAGAGCTTGGTGTACGTGCTTGAGTTCACTGCTTATGTGTTCCTGGTCGGATATGCATTGGGCTCTATGATACAGAGTCTTGATGAGAGAATTCTTCTGTGATGGATGGTGGTGGGAATCCGGTTTCAGATAAGCATCCGTATGGGTAGCTTTCCTGTAGACAGAGTGGCTCATTGAACCATCAGGTCTCTTTTTAATTAGGACATCCAAAAAAGGTATCTTGCCATCTATTTCGACTTCCATGGTAAATCTGATGGCTGGGTGTATGGAATTGATGTGGTCGAAGAATTTGTCTAGAGCAGGCCGGCCATGTGGCCAGATGACAAAATTTCAATTTTCAACCGAGAAGATGGATTCTATCTTAGCAATCATTGGAAAGATTTGATAAATCATTTCAGTTCTTGATTGATTGTTCACGCTTACAGTGCCTTTCAGACAGCATACATAAAAACAAATTTCGTCTCCCCCCTCCTCTTTTCAAAAAATAGATGGACTAGTCCTGGCAAACTGCCATCGTTGCGCGTGACGCAAACGTTATTTTTATATAAATAAATATGCCGTTTTCAAAATAAATTTATGCAAACCGACACACCTGATGATGACCGTTTGAGTTATGGTCGAAACGTCGTGAGAATTTTTTATTGTTTTATATATATTTTGTTATTTTGTTGTTTCTCTTCAACGTGACTTTACCGAAAAAACTAAGAATATGAATTACTGCAGTCACGAAAGCTTTAAATCAAAATTTAATAAACAATAGTTTAGTTTAGCGTTCTTCCTGTGTGCTATTGGCAGCAATGCCTTGAGACACAGGATCATGTAAGAGAATGTTAGAGCAGTGTACCCCATGTGTCATAGAATAGTTGCAGAATTGATATTTTTACAGGACTTTCACCAAAGAAACCTTCGTGTGCCCTTTTTACCTTTACACAGTAGGGGGCGCACTTTCTATGCATTGCAATGGGATTGTTGCATGGCAGTCAAACCGAAGATTTACATTCTTAAGAGCTGCAATCTTGATAAATCGAGCGCAAAACCGAAATAAACTGCGGTGTTTTGTCAACGAGGTCTCCTGCTACTCGATCCGAAGCACGCATTTAGATCGGGGAAGATTTTACTCACCACAATCGTGCCATCATCAGGGCATTCACCTTGAACATGAACATTCGCCCTGTTTGCGATTCGAGGTTGCGATTGCACTCAACACATTTTTTTTAAAGCCTCTGAATGTCGCGCCTCTGGTGGCAGCAGGGGTCACGTGACCAACTGACATACAACGAATGTGATTTAAAAAAATCGATTTTCACACACACACGCGTTAATGGATGAATCGTTTACACCCCCAGCAATATGTTGATGCATTCAGGAAAACCTCCTTGAGTCTCAAGAATATGTTCAAGCGCCAGGCCGTGCGTTGGGAAGTGATGCCATTCACACGTTCAGCAATTCGCATGAGAAGTAATCCTTGAAGTCTTAGTTGGCGCCAGTGGTGTATGTGGAGTTTACAGTGGCTGCATAATTTACAAGAACTAATAACATGCAGTATGTAACCATGATAATAATTTTCAGCCATCTGTAAATTCCCTGATGGATGAAAGCCTCCCCATGGCGTGTTCGATTAGCGCGGTTGGCTACGTACGGTGCGAATAGAAGTTCATCACACGTACGTACAGTTCTGGGGGTGTGTTTGACCATACTTCACCACAATGGTCAGTAAGGGCTGGTAAAGGCGGAGGACCAGTTAGCCGTGGCAGCGAATCCGAGTCTGGTCACCGGGTAAAAAATTCAGTACGTCAACCAGTGCCCCACCGCTCCACCATGGCGTATGTATGAGTGAAAAAGCAATTGCTTGTTACGTACAGAATTCAAAACAATAATGACATCCACAGTCCTATTCCACTGTTACAGTTTGTTAGGAAAGAAAAACTGAAATCGTGCTGAGGCATTAAGCTGCCAACAACTACGCCCGCCATTCGCCACTGCGCGGCGGTGATGTCACCACGACTCTTGTGCCAAGCTACGTGCACTTTAAGGCCACGTTAAGCAACCGGGCATTGTGGCGCATCCCTGTGGTTTTGAAGCAACGGTTGGTGGATCGCAGATTTGTTAAATGCCCAAATCTGCCCGACTGCAAGGTGGCCAAGAGAAAGCAGTGCAGCAAATTGGCTAATTGATCTGCGTGCCACTTAGAGTGAAATCCCCTCGTCCGCTCGAGTTTTTTTTTTTCTCTGGGTCACTCCGTCTCCCTCCCGCACGCAGAGCAGTACCTTAACAACACGGAATTATATTCTTGGTTCTTTCGGTAAAGTCACCACGTAGAAAGGAAACGATAAAATAATAAAAATATAAAACAATACAATTCTCACGATGTTTCGACAGCAACACAAGAAGCAATCATCATCAGGTGTGAAAACCACAGCAAGAAAATTTGAAAAAAGTGGCGTTTTTTTTGACGTCAGCACCACGGAGAGCGATTTGGCAGTTGTTCAGATGGACGAGTCCATCTATGTTTTGACTTAAAGCTTTCGTGATTGCAGGGATTCATATTCTTGGTTCTTTCGGTAAAGTCACCACGTAGAAGGGAAACAATAAAATAATAAACAAATTAAAACAATACAATTCTCACGACGTTTCGACTGCGACACAAGAAGCAATCACCTGATGATGAACATACAAATACAAACCATCCCCATCCTACCAGGTAAAGCCTATTTATTAACTTATCTGGGCCACGAATGATAGCCCAACCGGCTCATTGTAGCAGCAGAAATATTAAAGCAACATCGTAATGTCAGTTATCGGGGAATCGTGTGGCTTGAGCCAATGACAAGACGAAAGAAAAAGCAACACAAAACGGAATGCCACGTTTGTAGCTAAGAATGTGGTCTGTGCATCGGGGCGGTGAGAGATGAGCGTGAACCTGTCGCTGGTGAGAGGAGAAGAAGGCAACGATGACGTTACGTGCGGTTGCTCTGACTGGCCAGGTCGCTTCTGAAATGGAAGCTCATAGCTCAGTGGGCCGTACCTGGTAAGATGAAAAAACACAACTTGTACAGTAAAACCTTGGATGGCGAGTAACTTGGTCTGCGAGTGTTTTGCAAGACGAGCAAAATTTATAAATAAATATTAACTTGATAAACGAGCGAGGGTCTTGCAATACGAGCAGCACGTGTAGATGCTTTGTCTGCCGAGCGTCACGTGATCACACAACTGATATACTACGAGTGCTTTGATGTACGTAGTGCTTTGGATTACAAACACGTTTCGGGAACGAATTATGCTCGCAATCCAAGGTTTTTACTGTATTTGTCTATATTTGTGTAAGTTATTGTTTACCTTTCCTACACTTTGCACTCCTATCATGTGTTTTTATATTGCCTATTGTTGAAGCGTTCTGACCTGCCCCGTCTCGTACATCTGTGAAAAAAAGAGCTTTGTAGCTCAATCGGATTCCTCCAGCGAAGAATGAACATTGCGATTCCGATCCTGTCTCTCCACCACCATCCACCTTCAATTGGCCAAACATCTGAATGCTTAAAAAACATACCTGCGAGTTTTACAAAATTGCCTGCAAATTACTCAATCGCACGCAATGATTGCATCGCACTCCAACTGTGCGAAACTTGGCAGGGCTTTGAAGCTTTCGTGACTGCAAGGATCCACACTGTTTGGTTCTATTCGGTAAAGTCACGTAGGTAAAAAATAAAACAACAAAAAAAACACGATGTTTCGGCCACAACACAAGTGGCCTTCATCAGGTGAAGGGACTGCGCTGTCACAAGGACAGCGTTGTCCTCATGACAGCACGGTCCCTTCACCTGATGAAGGCCACTTGTGTTGTGGCCGAAACGTCGTGATTTTTTTGTTTTGATTTAAAGCTTTCGTGACTGCAGTAATTCATATTCTTAGCTCTTTTGGTAAAGTCACGTTGAAGGGAAACAATAAAATAATAAAATATATTATATATTATTGTTTCCCTTCAACGTGACTTTACCGAAAGAGCTAAGGATATGATTTTTGTTGTTGTTTTATTTTTTACCTACGTGACTTTACCGAATAGAACCAAAGAGTTTGGCAGGGCTTTCCTGAAACAGTATTCGCACTCAAGTTACACGCTCCTGGGTAAACAAGCGTCAAGTTAAAGTAACTACGTAGGTGTTCAGATCTGTAAGACACTCAAGCTGCCTTGCACCCCGCAATTCGCTGTGAGCTCTTTGTCACGACGAGTGCAGCAGACACATCGCAGGGAAGCCTTCATTCAGCTGCGGATTGAATGTGGCGGACAGATGGCAGTGCCACGTGACACGTTTTGCGATTCTAGATTTAAAGCTTTCGTGACTGCTAGGATCCACACTCTTTGGTTCTATTGGGTAAAGTCGCGAAGGTGAAAATAAATACTTTAACTTAGCTATTTCAATGAGCTATTTCAATGCTAAATTCTATGCTAATTTCTTTGTCAAGGGGTACCTCTGCGGATGTGTATACTTTAACTTAGCTATTTCAATGAGCCATTTCAATGCTAAATTCTATGCTAATTCCTTTGTCAAGGGGTGCCTCTGCGGATGTGTATACTTTAACTTAGCTATTTCAATGAGCCATTTCAATGCTAAATTATATGCTAATTCCTTTGTCAAGGCGCTTTGTGTTTTTCTTCTCACACAGCTTAAAGGTCGCGATCTAAGCGTGGCTTCTCCCACTCCAGCGCTGTCCTCCAGACAGTCTCGTCCCTTCACCTGATGAAGGCCGCTTGTGTTGTGGCCGAAACGTCGTGATTTTTTGTTATTTTATTTTCACCTACGTGACTTTACCCAATAGAACCAAAGAGTATGGATCCTAGCAGTCACGAAAGCTTTAAATCTAGAACTACGTAGGTGTTCAGATCCGTAAGACACTCAAGCTGCCTTGCACCCCGCAATTCGCTGTGAGCTCTTTGTCACGACGAGTGCAGCAGACACATCGCAGGGAAGCCTTAATTCAGCTGCGGATTCAATGTGGCGGACAGATGGCAGTGCCACGTGACACGTTTTGCGATGACAGTTTTTTCGCAACGTCACTTTTACTCGTAGCTTCGCTTTTATCTTGCGCCTTTTTAAAACTTCGTTTTGGTCTCGGTGCGAATAGAGATTGCACAATAGTTATTCAACTACAGTTCGCTCAGCCTGTGCCCGCCGTAATGCTGCAAACACGTGCTGACAGTTACACGGACAGTAACAGAAGGGGTAAATTAACTACGGAAGTTGATTACATAATTGAATCGCCACGTCATATACCCATGAAAACGTTTTACACAGCATTAATTTCACGGATAATAGAATGTTTGCTTGCTTCATTAACCATTGGGTTTGTTATTTCATAAACGTTTCGTCAGGAAATGCGATGTTTTAGAACAAAATATACGCGCAAAGATAATCACCGAATGACTACCGTCATGAAAACGGAACTTATATTGTCGCGATACATCGCAGCATCGCCAGGTCACGGCGACTCTAGGTTTGACCAAATGATCAGCTCGTCATTTGCGTGACTTTCACGTTAATTGCCCTGTGCCACGGAGCTCCAGTGTTTAGTTTGGCAATGGCCACCCTGCTCACTGCTCTGATTGCGTGTCTATTGGAGAATGTGTCCGTGCCTACGTACACACGGCTGTGGCTTATGGCCAACATCGGTGAGGAACGCCTGAAGTGGTCCTAGGCCTCCCCCGGGTCTACTCGGCCTTGAGCGCGGTGCCTTGGCCGTCCTTTGTGTCGGCATCGGCACTGGGAAGACAAAGGCGGCCGTGGTCTTGGTTCCACTCCTCCCTCGTGCGCAGTGCTGACCTCTGTAGGTGCTGGCTCACAGCACTTGGCCCCGACAGGCTGCTAAAGACCTTATAAGGGGGGGGGGTCTTTGCGCGTCATTCTACAATTATAAGTCTAATCTGCCCGAGTCAACTGATGTTGCAACTTATTACTTTACTTATATATTTATGTGCGTGTAATTTTTGTTCCATTTCTCATGTGGAAGTAAATTTCTCTCCGATTTTTTAAAATTTGTTTCCAAGCTGTAGTTTTTTTTATTTTAGCTTTTGTTAATTTTCGTGACGCAGACTGTGTCCTGCACTCGTGATTTCTCATTTGGTTAAATGCTTGTGCGTGTGTGTGCATGCACGCACAAGCGTGTGTATGTGCGCACTGCGCGTGCCATGCATGTGTGCGTGTGCATGTACGCACAAGCGTGTGTATGTGCGCACTGCGCGTGCCATGCATGTACGTGCGTATGCACGCACGCACAAGCGTGTGTATGTGCGCACTGCGCGTGCCATGCATGTACGTGCGTATGCACGCACGCACAAGCGTGTGTATGTGCGCACTGCGCGTGCCATGCGTATGTGCGCGTGCGTGTGCACGCACGCACAAGCGTGTGTGTGTACGCACTGCGCGTGCCATGCATGTACATGCATGCGTGCGTGTGCACACGCACACGTGTGCACACGTGCGTGCGGCGCTGGCCACAACACCACCCCCATGCGCCGTGCCCACCTTCATTGCCGTTCTCCAGCAAGCGCTTGCCTTAACACTCCGTGTAGCATACATGGGGAATATTTGTCTTTGCGTGCTCCTCCAGGGTCTGTTCAGCAATGCTGGTGTTCTGCTCAAGCCCAGCGGCCTCCTGGCTCTGCAAGGGGTACGTCCGCTACCGAGCGTGACCGAGCGCTAACGGATTTGCTGTTTTTGTTGCAGAGGTCCATCGTTTAAACCACTCCCCCCCCCTCCCCTCCTACACGCAGCCACCCTGGTTAATACTGCGGGTGTATAGACCATAGATGTGCACCGCCTGCTTCACAGTGGAAGGCAAAGATCCCGTGACGTCGTTCTAAACAAGAGTAGGGCCGCGTGCTCGCCGCACGCTGCAAATCAGAGAATCGCCGGCAAATTGCTCAAATCGGGATGACGCGTGGCGGGCACTGGTCCACTGGCAGACTTCTGCCGCAGGTCACCCGTGCAGACGAGACTCATCCTGATCGCTTGGTGTTCTCAGCAGGTTCATAAAAATGACGCTTGCCAACAGCGGTTTTCACTCCTCACGCAGCAGCCTTAGTTCTCACCGGGTTAAACAAGAGCAGAGGCGCTCACGGCTGTTTGAACTCCTCCTCACGCAGCCTTACGCAAGTGAACGGGATCGTCTTCCCGCAGAGCAACGCGGATCTTGACGCCGTCTTGCGCGAGAGGTGAGCTCAGCATTCCCTCGCCGATTCTGCTCGCGGTTCGGCAAAGCTTTCGTTCATCCAGCAGAGCCATCAACATCGTGACCAACGCCACGGCTGGTGGGTTCAGAGCTTCTGGGTACCGGGGGTTGTAGTTGAGGAGTGTCACACGGTGGTTGTTGTTGTTGTTGTTTGACCATACCTCACCATGCTGGTGGGTGATTGATAAGGGAGCACATTGTCTCGCCTCTGGCCAAGTACGCGACCGGTATGGGTGCTGATATCCACTGTCTACCGTCTGTGGTCTTCCAAGGCTCTTGGCCACGCCTAGGCTGTACTCCATTGAATATTTTATTAAATATTTTAATGTATGCATGCAGAATGGACCTTGTTGAAATAACGGGGTTAAAATTGTACTCCACGATTGGCGGGTGGACTGATGGCACGGCGGTCGACGTACTGCGGTTTAGAACCGTCAACCCGAGTTCCATTCCAGGCCATGGCTAACATCGGTGGCAAGTGATATCAGAACCGGTCCTGGGCCTCACTCCGTCAATCCCGCACTGGCCAGTAGTGTGGTGAAGATGGGCAAACAACCATAATACACATACTGTGGCAATGGCTTCGTCTAGCAGTGGCTTTAAATTACTATAGTTATTGAATAAAATATATGAATGTCAAACGTTCCACCGCATCGTGATTAGCAGCCTCGTTTGCTGAAGTCTATAGGCGTTTCCACACAGTTAACCAATCCATGCGAGTGATGTGTTTGGAGGCGGTAGCGATGTGCTTGGTGGTTGCCCCATGGGGTCCTTCTAGCTGGTCATGGCGCTTGTGTTCAGAGCTAGCTCCACGCGGGCCACATCGCTGGCGGGGTGGGTGGATGGGCGTTGATGGCAGGTGAGGATTGCTAGCCCCTGTGGTTGTCGTGCCAGGAACCCGGAGTGGGGACTGCAGGATGTCAGCATGCTCCAGCAGCTGGCGCTCGCCAATGGCTTGCGTCTCCAGAGGATGGCGAGTCCGAGTTCAGCTACTCACCCACCCCTTGCACCTTGGGCAGTTTGATCAGTTGCTGCAATTTGTGGCGCCGATTCAATTTCAAAAGCATACTATCTTTTTAAACCTTTGTATTGCAGGTGTTCGTTTCTTTGCTCCGTTTATCTGAAATGTAACATTAGAATGCGAATATAGGTTATATACATCAGGTGTGGTGTGTGCACTGACCAGTATGAACGAGGTCCATCTTTAAAAATGTACTTTAACTTTTTCTTACCCCCGTTCTATTCAGGTGGAATTGCCAGGCAACAGCAAGTGCCTGCTGGTCTTCCAAAAGACAGGGTACAGACGGCAGTTGGATGACAAGAAGCTAATTCAGGAGTCCCTCATTTGTGTTTGGCAAATCTTTTTCTTTTTTTCAAAACTAGCACAGCTTTAGATGAAATGTCATTTTATCTCGATCGGTATCTTGAGACTTTAAGTATTCCAATCTCTCGCAAAGCAGTGCAACCTTTCGTTTTCACGTTGGCTGGCCCACGGAATTGGATACCACAGAGCTACTTCTGACACATCCCTTGCAGTGACCTCTGGTCCAAAGAGGCAAGGGCAGCACTGTTCAGCCCCCGCTCTGCGGCCAGTAATATTGATTACATGACGGTGACGCAGGTCATTCTTAACGTGGACCCAAATGTTTTGTTTTTGTGCAGTCGTTGGTGACCTGGGCAGCGTTTTAGATAAAAATGAAACGGACCGGCAAGTATTTATAGTTAACTTTATTGCAGGACAGGCTCTTACACGCGGCCACACGGACTGGTTAGGTATGTGTGGTGTGTGTGTGTGGTGCGTGTGTATGTGTGGTGCGTGTGGGTGTGTGTGGTGCGTGTGTGTGGGTGTGTGAGGGGTGTGGGTGTGTGAGGGGTGTGGGTGTGTATGTGTGGTGCGTGTGTGTGGGGTGTGTGGGTGTGTATGTGTGTGCGTGTGTGTGGTACGTGTGTGTGTGTGTGGTGCGTGTGTGTGTGGGTGTGTGGTGCGTGTGTGTGGGTGTGTGTGGTGCGTGTGTGTGGTGTGTGTGTGGTGCGTGTGTGTGGTGTGTGGTGCGTGTGGGTGTGTGAGGGGTGTGGGTGTGTGGTGTGTGTGTGGTGCGTGTGTGTGTGCGTGGTGCGTGTGTGTGGGTGTGTATGTGTGTGCGTGCGTTCCTGTAACGTTATGAAAATGGCCGTGACGTGACAGTAACTGACGTGGATTCTACCCAGGGGGGGAATTTACAGCAACCCCATTGAGACATCTGAAGCAAAATGAACGCTCTACTCCTACCCCTATCTCTACACACACATACACACAGACACACACAGAGACAGACACACAGACACACACAGACACTCAGACACACAGACAGACACACAGACACACACAGACAGGCATGCAGACAGACACACAGACACATACTACCCCTGTCTTCCTCCCCGTGTCTCTCTCTCTCTCTGTGTCTCTCTCTCGCTGTGTCTCCCCGTGTCTCTCTCCCCATGTCTCTGTGTCTCTGTCCCCGTGTCTCTCTCCCCGTGTCTCCCCATATCTCCTTGTCTCTCTCTCCTCGTGTCTCTCTCTCTCCCCGTGTCTCCCTCTCCCCGTGTCTACCTCTCCCCGCGTCTGCTTGCCCGTGTCTCTCTCCCCGGGTCTCTGTCTACGTGAGGTGAGGCTGTATACATCGCACGAAGGCCGTTTCGCTATGGACCCACGCCTTGTGCACCACCCCTGGCACGGAGCAGGTGACCAGACCTCCCCTCCTGTCCAGCGTCCGCAGGCCAAACAGATCCTGGACGTAGACCTGGAAGAGGGGGGCACAGGTAAAGGTACCCCAGGTAGTGTAAGCAGGCCACCAGCGGCAAGTGGCGCTTGGGAGATATGCACACAAGATACATTATACGCAGATGCGTACACACGGACACACACAACACATGGAGACACACACAGATACACACATTATATACAGATACACACATACACGCAAGATACATTATATGCAGATGCGTAGACACGGACACACAGATACAAAGACACATACAGACACACAGATACAAACAGATATATTATAAATACAGATACATACACACATACATACACACACGTACACACAAAGATAAAAGACAAAGATCCCCCATATAGCCTTAACAGACTGTAGGGGCAAGTGCTGTTAGCGAGCACCTATGAAGGCCGAAACGGTACACGGGGTGGGTGGCCAGCACCACGCCCGACCGCCTTTGTCTCCCTAGTGGCAATGTTTACACACCGCACCAGGTACTCATTTCAGGCTGAGTCGATCTAGGGGAAGCCCAGGACCGGTTCAGATAATCGACACTGGTGTTGGTTGTGAGCGAGAATCGAACCCGGGTCGCCAGGTTCATAGCGCAGCGTAGCGCTAACCGCTACACTATCGCTCCCCACACAGGTACACACATACACACACAGACACACATATACAGCGACACACAGATATATTATATATACAGACACATACACACAGATAAAGATACACAAAGATACAGAGTTAGTGAGTGTGTGAGTGGGTCTGCGAGTGTGTGAGTGAGTGTATGAGTGTGTAAGTGTGTGTGTATGTCTGGCAAATCAACCCCTTACCTCCTCGTGGTGCCGGACGGGCAACGCTGCCAATTCCGATTGGCTCCTCCCCTCATGGCATTTGTGACCACCACAGCGGCCAAATGGGGGCTCTGGACGGGTGCGAGGGGCTGGTAACCCCTCCACCTTCAATTAATTACCGTTAAACCACGGGGGATTTATTTATGTGTTTATTTATTTATTAATAAGCTTGTGCCGGAGGCCCCGGGTGGACAAGCGTCTATGACATCTCCTGGCCAAACCCCATTTGGCGGAGCCAGGAGATTGAATATTTACCCTCAGGGCTCCTCTAGAAACAACAAAAAGCCACTACGTGTGGCCACATGGAATGTTCGAACGCTCACTGCAAATGAGAGGCTGCCACTCCTCTGTTGGGAGCTGGACCGGTACCGTCTGGATCTCTGTGGTATTCAGGAGGTCCGGTGGACCAGCTCTGGCTCATGCCACCATGAAGGGTGGACAGTCCTCTACTCGGGGCAGGAGACTGCCAAACAACAGGTTGTGGCTCTTCTTCTGAATAAAAGAATGAAGGGGGCGTGGGAGCGTGGCGGTGAGGTGTGGGAACCTGTAATCCCCAGGCTACTTTGGGCTCGCCTTCCCATCAACCAGAGTTGGTCGTGGTTACTTATGCCCCCACTGAAGACGAACATCCGTGGAGGGATGCAGGCAAGGCCGATGAGTCAGATGCCTTCTATGACCTCCTGTCACAGGTGCTAGCTAAAGTGGCCCCTCGGGATAGAGTCATCTTGTTGGGAAACTTAAATGACCGAGTTGGTCATGATGCTGGCACCTGGTCTGGAGTGATTGGAAGGCATGGGCCAGATCAGCTCAATAACGGCAGGAGGCTGCTAGTTTTTTGGTGCAGCTCATGGTCTTGTAATTACCAACACGCTGTTCCGGCATCGGCGCATTCACACAACATCATGGATGCATGCCGGGTCCAAGCAAGAACATCTGCTGGACTACATCGTGACGGAACAGCAGATGCGGGCCCATGTCCTTTACACCAGGACCTACCGTGGAGCTGATCTGCCCACTGACCATCGACTTGTCATCTGTAAGATGTGCCTGCCATTCTTCCACTCTAGTGGTGGGGGTTCACCCAGGACCCCATTCAAACCCTTAGTGGCATGGTCTCAGCTAGTTGTTGAAAGTTGCAAGCAAGAATTTCATCATCGCTTGAGGCTGGGGTTGGCATCGTTTCCCACTCCTCCTGATGTCGAGGGTAAATGGGCGAGGTTTAGAACTGTGACTCATGAGGCTGCAATGGCTGCTTTGGGTACACGGTCCAGACCTCCCCAGAGACCCTGGCTGACAGAGGAGGTGTTCAAGCTGGCTGAGAAAAAGCGACAGGCCCACTCTCATCGGCTACAGCATCCCACGTCGGGAGAATGAGGAGGCTTACCGCAGCCTTTGCTCAGAGGTTCGGAGAGCCATGAGGCGCTGCAAGGACGGGTGGTGGTCGCGGGTTGCTGAGGAGATGAGTCTGCCTCAGTGGCCCGCGATCACAAATCGCTCTTTAATTCCATCAAAAAGTAACCTGCAGAGCCACAACTATTACCATCAGAGGAAAGAACAGTGATCCAATCTCCGACCCCCAGGAATAGGTTTGCAGATTTCATGAGCATTGCTGTGAGGTCCTGGGGGAGGGGACATCCCTCAGCCAGGATAATACCATGGGACAAAGTGGGCATGACCCAGCCAAGGCTGCGGTGCCTCAAATATCGGAAGAAGTCACCCCCTGTGAGTGGCTGTCTGAGGTGCCATCTGTTCAGGAAGTACTGAAGGCGATCCAGAGTCTAAGACCAGGAAAGGCACTGGGCAGAGATGATCTCCCAAGCGAAATGCTGAGGGAGGGTGGCGTTTGTGCAAAGACTGCCCTACATGACATCATAACAACAGTCTGGACCACTGGACGGGTTCCACAGGACTGGAAGGATGCCCTGGTGGTCCCCCTCTTTAAGGTTTAACAGCAGAGGTCTCACTCCGAATCAGTCGAGCGGCATTATCTTTTCATCGGTTGCGTAATGCTGTGTAGAAGCTACTTGGTCTGTCGCTCCGCACGAAGCTTCAGGTCTTCTCGGCCAGAGTCATTCCCTCCCTTCTCTACGCTTGCGAAACGTGGAACCCCCTAATGGAACATCTTCACCGGTTAGAAACATTTAAGCTGGCCTGCCTACGATCCATCCTGGGTTTAACCAGGCTGGATTGTGTGAGGAGCTCACAAATCCTTGAAAGAGCTGGGCAAGGTCCCATCGGTGAGCTCCTCTGGCAGGCAAGGCTGCGTTGGTTGGGTCATGTAGCCCGCATGCCCAGCCACCGCATGCCGAAACAGCTTTTGTTCGGCCGGATAAAGGGGGCTAAACGGGCGCGGGACGGACTAGAGAGGAGATGGAGTGATGTGGTACATGAGGACGTGGAGCTGAGTGGACTTGCCAATGACTGGTACCAGCGGTGTGAAGATCGGCCTCTGTGGAGGAGGCTCGTGAAGGACGCTACTGGGCAGTTGGAGGCAGTCGCCCTCCAACAACAACGTAGGGGAGAGGAGCGACGCTCACAACAACGAGCGGAGCGCCGGGTGGCAAAAGCACAGCAAGTTGGCACAGTAGGGGGCACAGGTGGTGCATCAGCCAGTCATCTCAGTCAGTCGACCCGTGGCAACTGGGTCTGCCCCGTGACCTCCTGCCAGCAGGCGTTCGACACTTCACGTGGCCTCAAGGT